>NC_092784.1:24717572-25412688 GCF_047496795.1 Chiloscyllium punctatum
ACAACAGCTCCGCTTCACTTGGAGGTCGCCACTGATGCTGCTACCTAGCCAGGTAACGAAACGTCTGGATATCAAACCTTCAGCTGAACGAACAAACCGACAACCTAATACTTATCTGGTCTAGTCTACATGTGACTCCAGACACACAGCAATGTGTTTAACTCTGAACTGCCCTATGGGAAATTAGAGATGGCCAATAAATTCTGCCAACCGAACGACACCTTCGTCCCATGACTGAATATTGAATAAAAACTCGATTCCTGCTGTCTATATCTGACATATGATTCCCACTAATCCGGAACAGAACCTCAATTTCTCGAGTCATTCAGCATTTCCCACACCTCCCACCTTTACCCTTCACCCTAACAGGAGCATAGACTCTGAAGTCTTGATATCTCGTTTTTGTAGGCGTCCCCGTTCCCTGGTGGTCACTCTAAGGTCCAATCGTATTATAATAGTTCCTGCCTAATATCATCAAATTTGACCTTCCTCCAATTTTGAACCTTAGGTTTTAGTTCCAGTTCGTCCGTTTCCACTTCCATTTTAAAATTACTAGATTTATGATGACTTGCCACAAATACTGCCCTCCTCCCCGCCCCCCCCCACCCCACCCCAACAAATGTAAGTCACGTTAAGCTCCTTCTCTGTGATAGCGAGTAATGGACAAGCAGCTGAGCTTTGAAACGGGGGGTGGCTTTAGCAACGTCTAAGACTCTTTGTGCTGAATCTAACAATACTTTGTCTTAGTCACATTTTCATTGATTGTGACAGGGAATCGTCTGCTCGAGGCCGAGCGAGTTTCCTATTGAACTCACTTCATTAACAACATACCCCAAACCATGGTGTCCCTCTCATTCAATGACAGTTCAATTCTCGCACGCATAATGGCTGGTGATACTCACCATCGCCCGGATGCTCCTGGATATCCCGAGTTCCCTGGCACTGGCGTTATCGTTAAAAGGACAATGGAGGTTTCTCACTTGGGAGCCCAGTTTACCGTGAGCATTCCAGATAAACTGCAATTGCACAACGTTTTGTCGACGAGGGCACCGAAATCCTGGTGGATGGTCTAGACCAGAAGCGGACCATCCTCTTCCCAGAGGCGGCCACACCACCAGACCCACCAAGCATGATATGAGCTTACCACTCAGTCCAGTGCAGTTTCTGCAGTCTGAAGAAATGGCCAGCAATACAAGGCAAGCATCAACAACCTTCACTGTACTCTCTCTGCTCCCTCATGCTCACTGTATATCTGTTATAGCAACTGCCCCGTTAACAAGGCTCATTCTCCACCACTCTCTGCACTGCATACTGCATCTTTCCTTCCTCTCTCTCTCTTTTTCTCCCTTTCTCTCCAATCGCCCAACAACCTTCTACTATCCTCCCACACTAATAACACTGCATGGATTCAACACTACGGACTGACTACGTGCAGACACTATGCCAATTCATATGCCAAAACGAACAGCACGGCCACCCACTCCCATCCTCAAACCCTCCTTTTCGATCTCCCATTACAGGAGAAAAAGCATGGAAAGTGCCAAGCCCAGCGTTGGAGTGCCCGATATCTGTGTCCTCACCTGCTTCCTGCCACCATGTGGAGGAGATCCTGGTACAGTTCGGAGAGGACTAGGATGCCTCGCGTGGAGATTCGGAGATATCCAAGCCCAACAATTGAGTCACAAGCAATGTTAATTGAGGGACAATTCTCACTTTAAACCCACTGGCAGTTCCGTGTAACCATGGCATAACTCAGAAGGTGTGGCCCTGATGCCATCTATCTTTTGTGTCGAGTTGGTACATATGGAATCCCAACTGTTTCAATTGGCATGAGTCTGCTCACAATACATTGTCTGCAACAACTCCCAGGAAGGAAGCACGTTGGCAATCTCTTACGCATCCTACTGTTAACAGCTCAGAAACTGAAATGTATCTGTAGTATTTGCTGCTCGCCCTATCTGTCCTGGCATCTCGAATAATCCGTGCTCATACACATCCAGGACGCTCTGCTCTTGGACCCCGTCGAGAAAGATACAGATTGTTTTATGTTGTCTTTCAAAGTCATTCCTACCAAAGTGCACCACCTTACAATGCTCTACGTTGATCCTCGTCTGTCACATATCTGCAAGCATGGAAATTGCACTACATCGTGCTCCACGCAAGACAAATGACACACTGGCAAATTCAACTATCTGAGTAAGAGTAATGCTGAGAAACCACGACACAGCGAGTGAAATAGTGAGAAAATAAGCGAAGATCTAAAGATATACTTACAGAATCCCAACGTCTGTATAAATGTCAAGGCAGTATTGTGTATGCCTGTGTTTCTGTATTACTGTTTGTGTATCTGTATCAATGTGTATTTAAGTGTAGGTACATTTCTATGTGTATTTATCTCTGCGTGAGTCTGTGTGTGGATGTAGGTTTGGCAGTCTCTGTGATGCTAAAACAGGTACAACATCGCCCACAGCGACAGGGGCAAAGGGTGATAGGCCGCAATGATTCAGTCTGGAATGCAAAGAGGGAGAATTTCAAGTCACAGCACCATCCAACATGACAGCGCGTGTGCGTGCACACACACACACACACACACACACACACACGGAAGAATTGCAAATAGACTTGGGTCCATCAGAATAGAACTGTGCACCTCCGACTGAACCATTTTATCAGGGGATGAGCTAATTTATTGCACATTCAGTAACTTGCAATGTTTCCTAATGCTTAAAAACTCTACGAGAAAGAATCGAACATTCTGAAAAAAGTTTCAATAGTGGTCGGAATATCGCAGGAACAACATTGCTTACTACCTGCAAAACTGCTCTGTGCATCCATATATAGTATTTGAAAAACAAAACAACTGTGCATCGTTCGAGATTCACATCATTGGGTGTCTTCTTGAAGAAAAACCTGGCACACATGCAATCGTGTGGGGTCGCCAGCAGAGTGTAGTTTCGTATGAATATTTTAAAAAAAAGGACAGACAGAAGACAGGTGGGAGACTTTGATTCCAATTGTAATGGAATCACTCGGAAAACAAGATTGTGGAGATGCAGACTGAAGTACACACAAGCAGAGACAATGACACTAATACACAGAACACATGCACAAAGAGATACACACAAATATGGGCACATACACGCAAACACATGAATCCCCTCCCCCCAGTCACGCACCCACAAACACACGTATATATATATATATATATATATATATAGACAGATAGATAGAAATATGCACATATATTATTTCAATAGGCAGAGAATTGGTTTAGTTCAGTTGGCTGAATTGTTGTTTCAGGAGCAGAGTGACGCCAACAGTATGGGATCAGTTCGCATTACTGGTTTGAGTTCCACATGAAGGATCTTCCTTCGCCACCGTTTCCCTCACCTGTGGTCTGGTGGCCCTCAGGTTAAATCACCACCAGTCGTTTCTCGCTAATAAAAGAGCAGAACCTATGATCTGGTAAGACTAATCCAACACAACAATTAATAGGCAATCAATGGTCAGTCGGAGAAGGCAGGTGAATCACTTGGAGAAAGATTTCAGCAATGATGAGTCGAATACCCTAATTCTGCTCCAGTTTCTCATTCGCATATGAACTTATGCTGTACAGAATTGTCTTTCTGCGTTAAAGTGGATGCTAACTTTGGAAAGAATTTGAGTGAAGCGCATTAATCGGGGTGTAGTTAGGTATCAAGGGCTGAATGGTGTATGTCTGTTCTGAACTGTCGTGTTTCAAAAGGGCAGTGATTGGTTTGAAGTGAACAACCTTTCAGAATAAGGCATTCCCATTTCAGACTGGGATAGAGATATTGCTTTCTCTTTAGGATTGTGCAATCTGTTCTGATTTTCTATATGCTGTGAGCACTGGGATACTAAAAACATTCAAGGTTCGGTAACAGAGGATTTGATGAACAAGATGACAGGCTCAAAAGGAATGTTCAGCCACACACTCATCAACAATGAGCATTCTGAATGTTGCAGCAGGCGCCACGGAATAAAGGGATAACTGCTTCTCCGAACCAATGTGCACTTATCGTGGCTGTTGAAGCGGTAGATGAAGATAACAGTCATCCATTCTGCCCTCGACGGATTTACACAAGAATAGATTGAAATAATTCAGCCCTGTAAGTATATTACACAGTATCGGGGTGTGGTGAAGGTTGGGGGGAACCAACGTATCGAGTCAGCTGCCCTGCAACAGGTGAGCCCTATAACTATAAGGGATTCACGATAAATGTTTATTTTCATGTTGTGAAGCAGTAACGTAGTGGAGTTCAGGAATCAGTGTGAGACTGTCAACAATTTATAATCTATACCAATGACGTGGATGAGGGGATTGATTGGATTGGAGCTCAATTAGTTCATTCACAAAGATAGTCATTTAATTGGACATGGAGACTCTGCAATGGGCAAAAAAAAGACAGGGGCGGTGAGTGAGAAAATCTTCGGCAGTAATGCTGTAACGACGATTCGTGCTCTGACGGATGTACAAAACAATATTAAAATGATTAAATGGAGAAAAAAATCGTAATATTTTGTGGTACTCAGGGATTTATTTGTTCCAGTACAAGAATCACTTCAACTTAGTCAGGAGATTTAGCAAGTGATTACGAAAGTGTGCGCACTGATGCAGTTTCATACAAAGGCTATCAGGTAAAATCTTGGGGATGTTTTATTGCATTTGTACATGGCAATGCTTAGATTATAATCTGATGCATTGTGTGTAGTTCTGAACCCCTATACTGTCAGAAAATTATGAAATTGATTTAGAAGCTTTTCAAATATGTTGCACTTTACTCGTTACTAAAATGAAGGCCTGATGGATGCACAGAGTCATACAGTGAATAAATAGACCGTTCGGCCCAGCTCATCTGCACCGACCAGATATTTCAATCTAATGTAATTCCATTTGCCGCATTAGGCACTTTACCGTCTAAGACTTCTTATTCATACACCCATTCAGATGCCTCATAAAGTTTGTAATTGTATCTAACTGTACCACTTCCTCTGGCAGCTCGTTACACACGCACACTTCGCTCTGTATGAAATTCTTGCCCCTATTTATGCACTCGAGTTTATAGTCTCTGAAAAAATCTTAGCTGTTTACCGTATCTACATCCCTCGTGACCTATACAAGTCCAGGGCAGTTCAGGTATGAAAGTGGGAAATATTCGTATTGAACCATCTAAACAGAGGAGAGTGCATCAGAAGCAAAGCGGGTGGATGAGTAAATGAAACTAAGGACTCAATTTTAAGGAAACAATACATTAATTTTACGGCAGGTAATATGAAGACATGAATTTATTGTCAATAAATGCATGCAGGCACATGTAACATGCATTTTCATTTTAAAATGTGAATCACTCCACAATTGAGATGAGATCAATGATGGAGTCATTCTGTCAGGGGAACATTCAACGAGACTGTACATGGTTCAGATTGATTTTCACGTAACAGCAACGTATGACAGCTGAAAACCCAACCGACATCTTTTTCACTTCTGTAGGATGCCTGTTGAGGATTCAATGGAATATCTCTACTGCCTGCAGCAAAGGAAATTCTGCTAAATCAAACTGTTCCAGGAAGCCATCCCAATGCTAGCAGCTTGTGTGAACAGAATAACGTCAGATGTAGAATAACAACTGAAACATTCGCATTTTTCTTTTTGTCATGAAATTAACTATCATTTGGACGAAGCTCCTCTGAATTAATATTTTGCAGGATTGTACACATTTCTGTGTCTCACAAAAACAAATATCGATGTACATATTGCTAATTTCCAAACTGTTTCTCATTTATCTTTCCATCGTAGCTCGAGTAACTTTGGTTTAGAACTTATTTTTTTTTTAATTTAATTGTCTGCATGACTTGCTGGTAACACTGAACCTGGAGGAGAAAGTGAGGACTGGAGATGCTGGAGATCAGAGCTGAAAAATGTGTTGCTGGAAAAGTGCAGCAGGTCAGGCAACATCCAAGGAGCAGGAGAATCATCCTTTCGGGCATAAATCCTTCTTCAGGAATGAGGAAGGTGTGCCAAGCAGGCTAAGATAAAAGGTAGGGAGGAGGGACCTGCGGGAGGGGCATTGGAAATGCGATCGGTGGAAGGAAGTTAATGCGAGGCTGATAGGCCAGAGAGGGGGTGGGAGCAGAGTGGTCGGGAAGAAGATTGCAGGTCATGGAGGCGGTGCTGAGTCCGAGGGTTGGGACTGAGATAAGGTGGGGTGAGGTGAAATGAGGAAACGGGAGAAATCTGCATTCATCCCTTGTGTTTGGAGGGTTCTTGGCAGAAGATGCGGCGCTCTCCCTCCAGGCGTCATTTTTGCCATGGTTTGACAATGGAGGAGGCCAAGGACCAGTATGTCCTTGTCGGAGTGGAAGGGGGAGTTAAAGTGTTCAGCCACGGGGCGGTTGGGTTGATTGGTGCGGGTGTCCCAGAGGTGTTCTGTGAAATGTTCCTCAAGTCGGCGGCCTGTGTGCCCAATGGAGAGGAGGCGACATCGGGTGCAGCGGATGCAGAACATGATATGTGGGGATCTGAAGGTGAATTTGTGACAGATATTTAAGGATCAATTGGGACCTTGGAGGGAAGTGAGGGGGAGGTGTGGGCGCAAGTTTTGCATTTCTTGCAGTTAAAGGGGAAGGTGCCGGGAGTGGAGGTTGGGTTGGTGGGGGGTATGGACCTGATGAGCGAGTCGCGGAGGGTGTGGTCTTTTTGAATCGCAGATAGTGGAGGGGAGGTAAATATATGGTGGGTTCTGTTTGGAGAGGGCGGAAATGACGAAGGATGATACGATGTATCTGGACGTTGGTGGGGTTGCAGGTGTGGACAAGTGGGGTTCTGTCCTGGTGACGATTGGAGTGGCGGGGTTCAAGGGGGGAGGAGCGGGATGTGGATAGGATGCGGTGGAGAGCATCGACAACCACGTCTGAGGGGAAATTGCGGTCTTCTGTGTTGTTCAGTATTGGAATTGGTCCACCCTGGAGCAGATGCGGTGGAAGCGAAGGAGTTGGAAATATGGGATGGCGTTTTTACAGGGGGCAGGGTGGGAGGAGGTTAATTTAGGTAGCTGTGGGAGTCAGTCGGTTTATAGTAAATGTCCGTGTTGAGTCGGTCGCCCAAGATAGAAATGGAGAGGTCGAGGAAGGGGAGGGAGGTGTCTGAGAAGGTCCAGGTAAATTTGAGGTCTGGGTGGAAGGTGTTCGTAAAGTGGATGAACTGTTCAACCTCCTCATGGGAGCACGAGGTTGCGCCGATGCAGTTATCGATGTAGCGGAGGAAAAGGAGGGGTGGTGGTGCCAGTGTAGCTGTGGAAGATTGACTTTTCCACATACCCGACGAAGAGGCGGCATAGCTGAGGCCCATGCGGGTGCCCATGGCTACTTCCTTGGTTTGGAGGAAGTGGGAGAATTGGATAGAGAATTTGTTCAGAGTGAGGACCAGTTCAGACAGTCGAAGGAGTGTGTCAGTGGAAGGGTACAGGTTGGTTTGGCCGGAAAGGAAGAAGCTTTGAGGCTTTTGTGATGGGGATGGAGGTGTATAGGGACTGTACGTCCATGGTGAAGATAAGGCGTTGGGGGCCGGGGAAGTGAAAATCACGGAGGAGGTGGAGGGCGTGGGTTGTGTCCTGAACGTAGGTGGGGAGTTCTTGGACTAAGGACTTGAACCTGAACCACTCTGAGACCTATGTCAACTGCCACAAGACATATTTGGTCGCATATGGAATTTGTTGGGATCAATGGAGAAGTGGGACTAGAAAAGGAAACAGTGACTCTCCAACTCCAGTTGGAAGAGGAATCAGGAAAATTTTTCAAAAGGCCGTTTGATGGGAATTCTCTTCTCCACATGTCTGTGGTACCTGTGTGTTGGCATTTATTCAAAACTGTGCGTTAGTTAAATATTTTTCGAAAAAGTGACACGACGATAATGAACCACAGATGGGAAAGTGAAGCCACAATCTGATCAGCCACAATCTTTGTGCCAGGTGGAGCATGGAACAGCTCCTGCTCCTCAGTTCTACGTCACCACATTTCAGTAACTGGTGAACAGACAAGAAAAGCGGGGAGAAAATTCAGCCCCTGCTCACAGTAAAGCATGGTTTGGAAAACGTTCTTGGGGTTGAGTCGGAGTTAGTGAAACATTCCCATTGTTTTGTTTCTTCCTGTAGAAGTTCCCCTGTCTCCATTTATTAGCGATGTTGTTCACCAAGATTCACTATGAATCCATGCCTGATGCCGCACCCAGACATTACTCGTAAAATCGTTTGGTCTGTCTGACTGCAAAATTCCTTCACAGGACTTCTGGGAAAATAAAAAACAGTGAAACCCCTAATAACAGAATGAAAGAACATAAGAAGCAGGTGGAGGTCACTCAGCTCCTAACTTTCTCTTCAATCAGAGCATGGCTGATCTGCTCTCGGCCCCAACTCCTGAACTACCTGACATGTCAAACATCTATTGATACCTGTCTTCCAAAATTCTCAGTGATCGATCTCCCCGAACTCTCTGGAGAGGAGATGTCCCGACAGTGACTACTCTCTGTAAGAACGAAGCACTTATCACACGTACACCGTGACCTATTGACATGAATAAAATATATGCACACAAGGAAAGAGTGTCAGGTTCTCCTATCAAGCAAGACTTAACTGAGGTTGGTCTCAAGAAACTCGAAGAAAATTGAACTTAATGGCAACCAGGAGTAAGCTCCCCACTGGTTGAAGTGACTCAGAGCACTCAGAAAATGTTTGTGGGTTCGTGGACATCTACCATTTCTGTCATGGGACACGACTGCAGGCGATCCTCAAGGTAGATTACTTGTCACAAACATCTTCAGCTGCTTCTTCAATATGTTACACCCATCATAAGATCAGAAGTGCGGATAGCCACTGAAGATTACACAATGTTCACAACAATGTGCCCACCTCATCTCCTGAAGTGGCGGATGCTCATGTTCAGCAAGACTCGGACAACATTCGGGCTTGTGCTGTTAAAGAGTGGGAACAACAATGCACGTTACAGTACTGCTAGACAGTGCATATTTCCCCAGAAAAAGTGGGGAACTTATTGAGCAGCTCACGATTGATTTATAGGAATATGATGAAGCTAATCACCCCCCCCCCCGCACCCAGGTATTAGATAAAAGGGATATCCCATTCTTTCCCGCCTGTTGTTTAAACAGGAAGAGAAAGACACTAGTCAAAATGTTGAGCTGTTAAACAGGAACCAGCGGTCGCCGAATCATGTCCTTGAGTTTCTTCAATTGAATCAGGAGGCTTCAGTCTCTCAGGCTCTCAAAAATAAGGTTGATATCAACCACCCAACATGACAAACCAATAAGCAGAGTCAGGATGGACAGACTGCTCCACGTTGTTCCGCCTGGCTCCCGTGTTCATGGTAAACACGTGCTATTTCATAGTGGTTTGCTGACGGTGAGGAAGGACAGTGCTTGTTTTGTGCCGTGTCTCAAGAAGGCATCTTCCATCTCCAATAAGACAGGCTAGTGTTCTATTTGGAGGTCGGAGGCCGGTGGAACTTGCTACCTCTTTCACGAATAAGACATTATGCTTGCTGACAGAATTATGAACAACATGAACATAGCTGTCTGGATACAGAATTGGCTGGCCAACAGAAGACAGCGATTGGTAGTAGAATGAAAATATTCTGCCTGGAAGTATGTGGTGAGTGGTGTTCCACAGGGTTCTGTCCTTGGGCCTCGACTGTTTGTAATTTTTATTAATGACTTGGCTGATGGGATTGAAGGATGCGTCAGTAATTTTGCAAATGACACAAAGGTTGGAGGTGTTGTTGACAGCGGGATATTGACAGGATGCAGAGATGGGCTGAGAGGTGGCAGATTGAGGTCAATCTGGATAAATGCGAGGTGATGCATTTTGGAAGGTCGAATTTGAAAGCTGAGTACAGGATTAAGGGTAAGATTCTTGGCAGTGTGGAGGAACAGAGGGATCTTGGGGTGCAGGTACATAGATCCCTTAAAACGGCCTCCCAAGTGGACAGGGTTGTTAAGAAAGCATATGGTATTTTGCCTTTCATTAACAGGGGGATTGAGTTTAAGAGCCGTGAGATCTTGTTGGAGCAGTATAAAACATTGATTAGACCGCACTTGGATTACTGCATCCAGTTCTGGTTGCCCTATTATAAGAAAGATGTGGATGCTTTGGAGCGGGTTCAGAGGAGGTTTAACAGGATGCTGCCTGGACTGGAGAGCTTATCTTATGAGGAGAGGTTGACTGAGTTCCGACGTTTTTCATTGGAGAAAAGGAGGAGAAGAGGGGACCCAATTGAGGTATACATGATAATGAGAGGCATGTATAGAGTCGATAGCCAGAGACTATTTCCCATGGCAGAAATGGCTAACACGAGGGGACATAGTTTTCAGCTGGTTGCAGGAAAGTATACAGGGGATGTTAGAGGCGGGTTCTTTACACAGAGAGTTGTGAAAGCATGGAATGCGTTGCCAGCAGCAGTTATGGAGGCAGGGTCATTGGGGACATTTAAGAGACTCCTGGCCATGCATATTGTCACAGAAATTTGAGGGTGCATACATGAGGATCACTGGTCGGCACAACATCTTGGGCTGAAAGCCCTGTACTGTGCTGTTCTATGTTCTATGGTGTTCAGTGCAGGGTCACAGACTAACTGCACATTGAGAGAGTGAGAGTTTATTCAGAGCCTGGAGCTCTTTCTCGATTAATATGGGGGGCCCACAGAGATACGTAAACTATCAGGCAAGGTATCATCGCGAAAATACAATTTCTTATGGCATCAATATCTTTCACTCGACATAATGAGTGTTAGTCCGTAATCTTCAACATTTAATACAATCACCTCTTATTCTGTCAGCGTGCTACAAGTTGAACACTTATTTCCTTCACACTCTACTCATAGTTTAATCAACCCAGTGATTAATCTGATGAAAATACTTTGACTGTCCCTGTTACGTGGAGATTTTTGCTTATAAAGGAGCGAACCTCTGTCCAGAATACCCCAAATACTGCTTCAAGAACTCTCTACAGCTTTACTCCTACCTCGATTCATTTTGTCATGAAGGGTAACATTCAATTCGCTGTCGTGATTCATCGACGGCCTGCACGAATTCTGTTCGTGACTTATGACCAAGGACATCAAGGTCCGTTTCGAGAAAGGTGTTGCCAACTTTTCACATTCTAAGAAATACAAAATGAAAAGGACTGTATACGATGCGCACATCATTCGATGTTCAAATCACTTATTTGCGTTGTGAATCGTGGTGTTTCAACGACTCAGACATGAGATACCAATAAGGAGTAGTCTTTAGAACAGAACAGAGCCCTGCTCTCAGTATTCTCTCCAGCATTCAATTCTCAGTTCATTTAACATATTCTCCCTTACGCTACACTGTTACTTTCGTCACTCACCTGTGCGCAACCATCTGTGAATATCTTCTCCCACCGCTTCTCATTCGTCGATGTCACAACTAACATTCTCCAGAAAGTCCAGTATTTTTATCAAAAATAATTTCCCTGTCATGAATCTCGGCTGACGCTGCTAAATCACATCATTATTCACCGAGAGTCTGGTTATCGTTAATGACAAAAAATGCGAATATTTTCCTCATACCCGACGTCAATTTATCCATCTTTTGTTTTTCTGTTTTTCTACTTTGTGTTCAGACAGGTTACTTTGCATTCTGTAGGATGCTTTTCCATCATCTAAAGAGTTTTGATGAACTTTTTCCTCCCTCCTCAATTAAGGAATTGACAGTGCAGAAGGAGGCCATTGACCCATCATGTCTCTACCAGATCCCAAAAGCTCAATTCTCCAACACCATCTATGTCACCCTCAAAATTCATCATTCACCTTGTCAAGTAGCTTACTAACCTTCACTACCATGATCTTTTCCAATACATAAACATTCATAATTCTAGATGTTTGAAGTTGCCCACTTTCGCCAGTCAACCTGTTCTCTAACTTTTCCAAAAGACTAAAACAAACAGCCCGACCAACGATCAAACCAAAAATTTAGGTCCGCTAGGTGGATGACACCTTTGTCATCACAAAACGAAACAAGATAAAAGAGACATGTAGCATCACTTACAACTCCCTCACAGGCATATAGTTCACTAAGAAGGAAGAAACCAAGAACAAACTCGCATTCCTGGACGTCACAGTCGAAAGAATGGACAACTGAGAACGACAAACCTGCATGTACAGAAAACCGACAAACACTGACCAAATACTTAACTGCACCAGCAAACATCCCAACACACACAGAAGAAGCAGTGTCAGAACACTATTCCAACGAGCCACCTCACACTGCAGCACAGACAAACTTCGGAAAACAGAGGAGAAACACCTATACAACGTATTCAAGAAGAACAGATACTACAAAATACCGTACGCAGATTCCTCAGGAGCAAACCACGGCAAGCAGGCTGAACACAGCCAGAAACCCTAAGCACCTTACCATACATCAAATAAGTCTCAGAAATGACAGCCAGACGACTAAGACCTCTCGGAATCCTAATAGCACTGAAACCCACCAACACTCTCAAACAAAAACTAACAAACTTTAAAGACCAAGTCCATCCCATGGACAAAACCAACGTCATCTACAAAATTCCATGCAAGGACTGCCACAAACACTACTTCGGACAAACAAGAAGAAGGTTAGCCACTGGGATCCATTTTCAACATCTTGCCACAAAATGTCACGACACTCTCTCCATGGTTGCACTACACACGGGTAAAAAGATACCATTTCAACTGGGACAACACATCTCTCCAGGGACAGCCTAAGCAAAGACATGCCAGAGAATTCCTAGTGGCCTGGCACTCCAACCGCAACGCCATAAACAAACACATAGATCTAGATACCATCTATCATCCCCTCAGAAAACGAACAGGAAGTGACATCACCACAAACCCCAGGAACCCCATCCAAGACAAACATATAAGTAGAAAGACGGAGACAAGAGCTTCGCTTCACTTGGAGGTCCCCACTGATGATGTTACCTCGCCAGGTAATGAAAAGTCTGGATACCAAACCTGCAGCTCAGCGAGCAAACCTACACCCCATTTCCAAAAGATTTTCTGTCAGAAACCAACATTCTTACTTCGAACAGAGATGGCCTCGGTCACGTAGAGAATATGTGAGAGGATGACAGTGTGGCATTTTGGATATATCACCCCCACATGTCCGGAATGTTCTCGAATCAAAACATTTGTTTGGTATTGTCATTACAGTCTTCTCACTGGTATGAAACTGCAGGATGTGCTGAATGAAGTTACAAAGCTCTGTGACCTCCTCATTGTTGAAATGAATTGGCTTCACACTTCGGACCTGGATAGGACACGACATTGGGAAGTTGCAAAAATGATAGTGGAGTGTCTTGGTCCTCCCTGTGAGGTCTCTGCAGACCCAGACAATTTGCAAATGCAGTGTCTACACCTTGTCCATTGTGGGGATACAAGATCCTCAGATCTCCCTGAACAATCAGTGCAGCTGACAACACAAATCCAAGATAACCATCCAGAGAACTTCCTCTGACTTTCCAATAACAGGAACAAGTCAAATCTTCACGGACATGGTACACACGCTCAATGTTAAAATGCCATCCTCTCATTAGTTTGCATTCCTGGCGAAGCACTGGCAGCCTGCAGTGGTTCACGAAGGCAGCTCACCAATACCTTATCAAGGGCAACTGCGAAAGGGAAACAAATACTGACTCAGAAATAACACTGATGAACCATTAGTGAATAAAAGAAGATGACCACACTCACGGAATAGAAACAAAGGAAACTTCACTTCATTTAAAATAGGGGCATATACTGACCTGGGCATGATACTCAGGAAAATGGGAAATGGTGGAAAATCAGTGATATTAATCTCATATTTTAATTCCATCCCAGATAATTATCAACAATTCCTATGCTGATTCCTTTTCCTTTCTCTCTATTTCATCATATATTAGATCACTCCACCAACACACATTACACTAGTCCCCAGCTACTTTCAGACCTGACCCGTGATCAGTGTAATCCAAACCCTGTTTATCTGTCAAACGAGGCTGCCAAATCTGTCCCGTTTCCCCAGCACTCCGTTTCTTTCTGTTTCAGATCTCCAGTATCTTTCATTGGTTGATTTACACTTTATATTGTTATTTTATGGGATTTCAGCATCGCTGACAAGGGCAGCATTTGATAACCATCACTTATTTCTATTGACTGTGGCCATTCTGCAAGGCAGTATAGAACGAAGCACGTTGTTATGGATATGAATCACTCTTAATCCAAACTCGTTAACATGTTATATTTCAAAACCAAAGGATATCAGTAAAACGGATAGGTTATTGGACAAAATGCTGCTCATTTTATGGTTACAGTTCGTGAAATTTGTTTTTTTTTAAATTTCCGTTCTTATTATTTGAATTTATGTTCCGCTACCAGCTGTGATAGTGTCTTTGGTCGAATGACCTGTGTCTCTGAATTATCCATCAAGCAACTTTCCTACTCTGACACATTGTCCCCATTATGAAGTAAATTTGGAGACAAGAACAAGTTTATGATTGAAATATGTGTAACTGGATCAGTGACCAGAAGATAACTGATATGTAAAGTGTTATCTTCACCTTGGTTTAGATAATGGTTTATTCAGCAACCGCACTGACGCAGAGTTGGAGATTCGGGGTATTATGAAACAGGTAGTGGACAGGTTTGGTGATGGAAGATAATTCAAGATATAATTTAGCTCAGGACAAAAACGGTGCTTGCTGTCTTGTTCTTTGATATTTGTGAGGAATGTTCTGAAATATACAGATAACGAATGGAGTTTATAATGAAACTAAATGCAATAGTTTTTATATTTACCAGATATACAACACAGAAAAAAAAAGAATTTCGACATGCTTTCTGTAATTAATAAATAAGCAGAATTAGAGGGACTTACCAGGAATACCAATAATAGCGAGAACTGGATAATAACCTCCCTGAATAATCATGAGTACACATAGTATCTGTCTTGGTAAATCTGACTTAGTCCATTTGAACCAGTAAAGACCTTCGGATACACGCCTGTGCGTAATTGTAACATTCCAGTCCATTGTTCTCAGATTCTGATCGATTGTTGGAACATTCCAGTCGAATGTTCTCAGGTTCTGATTTCTCCTTGCCCTGTCTATGGAGCTGTTGAACTCTGTTCGTGACGGAGTTCGTGCATCTCTTGCTACAATGGCATAACACATTGAAAGAAGCCTCTTACTAATAGGAGAGAGAAACCCTCCAGTGACACAGTTAGGATCCATGCAGACTGACATCAATCACAGTCTCTGAACAAACAGTTCCAGTTAACCCCTTCACTACAGAACTTCCAGCTCACAATAACATTTGGACTGGATTGGATGTCAAAATCATTAACTATTGATTTAATCTCCAAACACGATTGTTCTAGCGAAGTTAGTGGTGAGTGGAAATGATGGATGATTTCTTTTCGCGGGCTATGTGATTCAGAATGTTGTCCATTTACAATTCTGCAACGTCTTGCCTCCCTAAAAATCACACAATCAGGTTGTTGTTACTGTGTTGCTCTCTCCTCCGCTGCAGCAAATGCCAAACAAAAGATTGTAAAACGACAGAGTTGCCCTGTCATTACAGAAGAAGCTTGGATTTGTCTGGACGTACCTCTCACTGCCATCAGAAGGCTACGTTGGAATGTCAACACACATTGCTGGTCAGGATACTTTACAAAAATTGACAAGCATCTTATTGCTGTTTTAGGCGTTGTAAAACACTAATTGACTTATCATGACTTCAGACCCAAGTCAAACTTGGCATGTACAAAGACGTTGCTCATTAAAAACTATGGATTCATGTGTCAGGGACAGAGTGGATATACCATTAACTAGGAGACAGAAAGAAATGCGAACAGTGGCTGTGGAGATATTGCCCCAGTCATCATCTCTCTTTCTGCCAGATAGAATGTAACGCAATGTGAACTCAACAGGATAATTTTGATAGGAGAGAAGTGTATGTTATGTATAAACTTTAATCACTGAATATCCAGATCAATAAGGTTGAGCACATATGCATAGGATATTCGGAATTAGAAACACAGACACAGAGAACACAATGCGCAGGGCCATGTGAAAATACAGAACAAAAACAGCCAAGAAATTACTCATTCCGAGCTGGTGCAGAGATGATGGTCTCAGTAACTGCCAGCTTTGTTGTAATTTTCACGTGGAATCCTAAATTGTAACGGTGAGATATTCGGCACATCGAACCTCCACTGAACTCTGAAGAGCACTGCACCCAGAACCACCTGCTACCCTATCCATGTATGTGCTATGGCGATCCTGCCTCCTCCCTGTAACTCCCATAGCCAACTCAAGTAGCTACAGATGAGCAATTTAACATGGTCAATTCCTTTACATATTGCATGTTTGGACTGTGGGAAGAATCGGGAGTAGCTTAAGGAAGCACTTACAAACAAGGGAATAATGTGAAAGCTCAATACAAGCTCTGGACTAACGGTGCAATTTTCCCAAGGCCCGTAATTCGAAAAGACAGCAGCGTTAACCCTTGAGCCACCGTGCCACCGTGCCACGCTGACAACTGCGTTCCTGTGACAAGGAATACTGGGGAGCATGGAAATCTGAAATGCAAATAGAAAATGGTGGTGAAATTCATCAGATGAATCAGGATCGAAGAGTGAAACAAAATTGGCATATTGTGTGTGATGTGACTCTGTTCTGAAAAACTCATATTGGTCTCAAAACGTAAATTCTGTCTCTCGCTGCTCAGATGCTGACAGATGTGCTGAAGATTTCCTGCGCTTTCAACTGTCTTTTTTTGTTTTGGACTGGATATATATCTGACCTGAAAGGAGTTGGTGAAGCTGCCATTTCAGTTGACTCTCAAGGATTTGCTTGCAGTATTTCAATATAAATTTTTTTTAAAATTGTCTTTAAAAAATAATCTCAATATCGATAACGTCATGGATTGTCATGACTCGCCATGAAAATATAGAAATCAGTGGCCATGATGTTGCATACTCAACCCTCTGAAAGTAATCGATTGAAGCAAAAACCCCGATCATTACCTCAATGTCACGTCGTGTCCTGATGTCACTGGGGTCTAGCAAGCACTCAATCTTTATGAAACATGAAATATTTTGGCATATTTATGCAGGACATATTCATTCACCAGTTTTGAAAGCACTAGCATCGGAAGATTGTATTTGACAAAACGAATCATTCTGCAGAAGATGACAGAGAGCCATCTGAATGAATCTCTTCTCTCCAAGTGATGCAAATACGCACACAGCTGTTTTTAGGGTCTTTTCACATGTGTTTAACAACTGATAGTGAATTGTCAACAAATTAGTCCCGTGACAGAATGCCATGTAACTTGGAAGATAACTTGCCGAGGTTGTTTTTATTCACTATTCCCATTACTAGTGCAGAATATTCTCTCCTTCGGATTTGTCATAATTTGGTCAGGGTCCTTGATGCCACCTGCCATCAAGTCCTGTTTCGATGGGAGTTTACTCTTATCTCACCTCAAATTACACTGGAAGATTCATTGAAAGAATAAAGAGCAAAAGATGAGAAGACTGTTTCCTTTAATAATGTCCTCAAAATTTTCAAAAGTAAATTGGGCACGGACTTTTAGTTCTGTCCGAAGATTTTTGTCCTATTGGTAATAATTCTCTTTGGTTAAGCTTTTTGAAAGTCGGGCGGAAAGAAGCTCCAGTTTGTATCAGTATTGATCAAAGCCATTCGGTTCACGGTGCAGCAGATAGTTCGTAACATATTATTGTATGTAGCTGTTGGAAATTGATCGTTCCAAACTCATCATTCATTGATGATCTGCAGTTGCACAGAAAGCAGCAAATTTCAGCATCTAGTTGAGAGCAAAAAGCGAAAGTGATGGTCACGGAAAGTGGGAGTAATAGGGGAAGTGGAGTGACATACAGTACAGGAAGTATTAAGGTAGATGGTCAGTGGAAGCGTCGGAAGCATCAAACTGTGTAATGCAAGTGAAGAGGTGTTAATGGAAAGAGTAGGAAGGCGAGGAGGAAGTGTGGCTGAAAAAGCATCAGTGGCAAAGAAAAACCTGTATTTGGAGAAGTGAGATTGATGGACAATCAAATATCACTGTTCAGGAAATCTGTGGTCTGATTTCCTTTGAAAATTAAGAAAAGATTTCTCATTCTTTTAAAACTAACACGAGATTATTTTTCATATTGTGCATTAACTCTGCACACAATATTTTATTTTCTCCCCAATGCATTATTTCAACATGACGTCACTTTTTAAAACAATATTCAGAACGGTGATTGTTCCTTCCAATAATTTGCTTCCAACTCAAACTAGGGATGAGAACGAGAAAATTGATCTTCTACGGAATTTTTAACTGCAGAATTTAATGCAACCTTTATTCTCATCGCTCTAGCTCTTTCAAGCAAACTTAACGAAAGAGTCTGTGTCCATCCTGCAGATGAAAAAAATGTCTTCAGATCTGACTATTGCATTGAATGACATAAAGAATAAGCTGCATGTGCGCATAAAACGGAAATGTTACACTGCACGGTGCCCAAAGCTTATGTAAAATTAATGATGTACTAGCCTTATGCATAATACATTCGATTAGATTACTTACAGTACGGAAACAGGCCCTTCATCTCAACAAGTGCATAATGACACTCCGAAGAGCAACCCATCTATACCCATCCCCTTACATTTTATCCCTTCTCCTAACACTGCGGGCAATTTCGGATGGCTAATTCACCTAACCTGCACATTTTTGGACTGTGGGAGTAAACAGGTGCACCCGGAGTAAACCCATGCAGACATGGGGAGAATTTGCAAACTCCACACAGACAGTAGACTGAGATGGTGAATTGAACCCGGGTCTCTGGTCCTGTGAGACAGCAGTGCTTACCATTGCGCCACTGCGGAGCAGAATACAAAGGCAGAATTCAGCTTCATGTCCAAAATATTATTTGTGGCTCCCTCAGAAAAGACCCAAACAGCATCACACAACAAATGCACGAAGAGAGAGAAAAACACGGGAGAATAGAATTCTGATTCCACTGGCAGTGAGATCATATTCGAAGTGAGTTTATCTCCTCTCCTGATTATCTTTCCCTCAGTTGCTGGTTCAAAGTGAAAAAAATAGGAGTGCATGAGAGGCACGTTTGTGGATGTGATTAAAGTTGACTGACTGGGGGGCATTTTAAATTTGACTACTTCTACTCATGTTCCAACACAAATAAGTGATGCAATCACGGAATTAGAATGGCCAAATGTTACATGAATCAAAAGCAACTCATCCATATCAAAGAACATTAAAATGAGACGGATTTGATTCGTATATGATATGCCTTTTGGATGTGAGAATGGAGTGCACATGTGTGCAGTCACAGGTGCTCAGGCTGACTCTAACTCAGAGCAATAAACAGTCTTTTTTGGAAGTTTAGGCGAACGTTGGGTATTTCTACTCTCCCAGTGTGAGCAAGCCTCCAGTTCCAGTCCATATGGCTACAGCCCGTGGTTTGTGTCTCTACCGATGCTTCACAATGCTGCACGTGCACGCTAAACAGGTAATTGACAGTGGTTCCTTTCCAATAGGAGTAGGGGTCGCAAATAGTTATCCACCAAACGCAGAGAGAACAAGGATGAGCCAAGTGCCGGCGCAGACAGGTGAGGGAGAAGGAATGTCCTCACATAACAAGCTAGACTGAAAATGAGCTACTCTTCTCAAAGACTGTCTCTGCCATGGGGCAGACGGGAGCGCCCGGCACAATCTGTGCATAAGGTAAATCCGAAACATTGTCAATAATCTTCAGGCAAACGTGCGAAATGATGTCGACCCTGGACGATTCTTTATCAGTTCCCCCTCCCCCGAAGATCCCAGCATTGACACATCGGAACAGCAGGCCGACATTTTGGCCTTCAAGCCTGTCTTTCCTTTCGATATAATGATTGGTGGTAATCATACTCAATGCCCTGCTCCCGCTTTCAAAACATTGATTTGTAGCCTCGACATTCAAATTGATACAGATTTTAATGAAATGCTCAGTTGTGTCGAGTGCTCAAAAACAGGACAAATCCAATTTTTGCTCCAGTAAATCAATGCTCAACGATCAGCAATGTGATGGAAGGGTGTACAAACTGTGCTTTCAGTCAATCATAAGCAGCTCTCTGATGTTGTGTGTTCCATCAGAGTCATTTAGCTTGTATCCTCATTTTAAATTAGTCCAACGTGGATTAAATACTGCACTCAAGAGGCAAGGTGAGACTGACTGACATTGATATTCAGGCTGCGACTGTCTGATGTGAAGAGCTTCTGCAAAACTAGAGTCGATTGGAATGAAAGGAAACCTTTGTTACAATGAGGACGTCGAGTCCCTCGTTAATTAAATGCAAATACTCGAGAAACCTCTTCTCATCTCGTAATCTGTATCAACGTGAGTGAGTGACACCGAACTTTTAACTTCCATTAGTTGAAGAAAAACAACTTCTTATTTTAATGCAATTGCAAATACTAAACGAAACAATGAACAAACTAAAGATTATTTACTTTTAAAGAACACAATCCTATTTAATTGCTAATTCAACAACACATTTGTTAAACATGACATCAACTTAATCTGAAGTCCACACAGTTTGTATGTGCTTCGCTGTCTTCAACATCTACCGGCTCATCTCAATTTTCCAACTGCTTTCATTTTTACAGAGTATCTTTTGCAGAAAAAAAAGAACGTTTCACGAGTGCCTTCTAATTTCTTAGAAAGGAAAGTGTTAGATGGAAGGGAAGCTCTCCATCAGTCGTTCTCACTCTAGTTTTCAAAATGCTGGTTTTATATACACTCCAATGATATTAATTTTTTTTAATTTAATTAGATTCCACATGCCAAAGGAAACAAAAATTGAAACCTTCTTAGCTTCTGGGATCCTGGGCATAATTTAATGTAATTGGTTAAATGTGAGTTGTTTGTCGAAAGAGTAAGCAAAGTTCAGGTTTTCACCGAAAAGTGTTACCAATATCTATTTTGGAACAGCCTGACCCCCAGCTATTTCATTCAGGGAGCAAGGCATGCGCTTTAATTTACCTTCAACCTTCAGTAAATGCATTGTTTTAAAGTGAACATGTATGCTTTCAACAATGTAACACTCTCCACGAGGAGGAATCATACAGCCCAAATGCTTGCACGTTTGTAATGTCGATCAACCCAAGCGCAGAACATCACTGCAGGGATTTTGCAGGTGATTGTCGTAGTCCCAACAATTCTGAGTTGTTTTAATGACTATTCTTCAATCATAAAATCAGAGTTGGTTATTTGATTCACAGAAACATGGAATCCCTGAAGTATGGAAACAGGCCGATCTACCCAACACGTCCATACCTACCTTCTAAACACGATCCCACCGGAAATATTCCCCCGCCATCCTCCTGTAACCCTGCATTTCTCATGTTTAACTATCTAATCCAGTCTTCCCTGGAAAATTTAGCGATGGTACATCCACGTAACCTGCACGTCTTTGGGCCGTGGAATGGAAACCACACAGACATGGGGAGATTGTGCGAACGCCACACACAATATGACCAAGTCTGCAATTGAAGCAAGGGCTCTGGCCCTGTGAGAAAGCAGTGATGACCATTGCGTCAAAATGTCGCACCTGATAGCAGATTACTCAGCACCATTTGAGACTTCTGAATCACACAAGCAATTCCTGTCCGGATAATGTGGAGAAAATCAGGCACTTCTCAGATATTTGAAGAATTCATTTTAAATGAATTAGCTGCCATAAAACAGGAGGAACATGGAATACATTTCGTGTCTGATGGAAATTATTAACTTCATCGGATGGAAGTCACAATGGGCGTCATTCGATCATTAATTAAAAAACAGTTAAACTCTTTGGCAGAGCTCTGCAAAAGCTGGAATTTAAACAAAAACTTATCGTTGAGATGTTAGCACACGATGAAGCACAGTAAAAAACAGGCACATTCTTCACTTATGCACTTGCTGTTATTTCAGTAGGTTGGGTTTCACATCAAATCTCTTCCCACACTCGTGCAGATGAACAGCCACTCCCCAAAGTGAGATAGCGGGCGCACAGTGAGTCCAATTAACCACATAAATCCAGGCCAATTTTGAGAGAAACTGACGGTTTCTCTTCAGTGTCAACACGTTCATGTGTCAACAAATCCTCAGAGATTTTAAGGCGCTTCCCACATTTAGGGCATTTAAAAGACTTTCGTCTGTGTGTACTTGCTGTTCCAACAGTGGGGTGGATCAAGCGAATTATCTCCCACACTCGAAAAAGACGAATGGCCTCTCCGTAGTCCAACTGTGTTTATGTTCTTACAAGGCAGATTATCTGCTGAAGCCTTGTCCACACGTACAACACGTACACAGTTTCTCCACACTGTGAATGATGCTTATCCTTTTCATGTTCAAAAGTGAATCATATTCAGGCCACAATCAACTGAACAACACCACCAGATGCTGAAGTGATATTTGGTTTTAAGCCTTCGCACTGTAAATCTTCTAATATTGCCCAGTAAATTAATTGATAAATGAAACACAGAGGCATTGAAATTCCAGATAAAAAGACAATAAAATGCAAGAGAAGAAGTCGGCAATTCAACGTATACAGTCTGCTCTCAACATTCAGTGAGATTATGGCTGATCTGATAATCCTCAGATTCACAATCCTGCAATATCACCTAACCTTTGAATCTCTTGCTGTTTAACATCTGTTTCTCCCAGTCTTGGATACACTGAGCAGGCAATTTCTAGAGCTGTCTGCAGTAAATATTTACACATAATCAGTTGGCTCGAGGAGTACGAAATTGCTCCAAAACTCTTAAATCGGTGACTACTTACTCTGAGATTATGTTCTCTGTTCTTCGATTATTAAACAAGGCGAATCATTCTCCCATAAATTATCCGATCATACCCCTCAGTATCTAATGTATCTCACCAAAATCTTGTTTCATTCTTCTAGACTCAAATGATTACAGGAACAATCTTCTCAATCTCATCTCCCGAGAACATCCTCCCATATCCAGGATGATTTGTGTTAAAATTCCCTGAAATGATTTTCCTCAAACAGGGGGTCTAAAACTGTTCACATTAATCACCTGCGATCTGACTAATGCCATGTATACTTTGAAAAAAAAATGTCCTCATTCCATTTAAATAAAGTGAAAGAGATTATTTGACATCCCGAATACCTGCTGAAACTGAACGCGAGCTTTTCATATTTCATGTACAAGGAAACAAAATCATCTGTACGCCGAAGCTTTGTGCAGTGAATTTCCCCACTTAATATTCATTTCTGTAATCCTTCCTGCCAAAATGCATAAAGTTTTTTTTCACGTAAAATGCTGCTAAGTTTTTGTCCACATGTTTATCTTGAATCTGTCCGTCCACGATGTAGCTGTGCCACCCTCACTACTTGCATCACCATCTATTTTGTGTCATCTCAAAACTGAACAACAGTCCATTAACTTCTGTTATACGGGTGATTAGTATATGTTGTTAACAGCTGTGGCACCATTATTGTTGGCTATGGGAATCCGCAAGTTACAATTTACCGTCATGAAAAGGCCCTCATTAGCTCTCCTCTGAATTCATCCCCTAATCCTCGATTAATACATACCACCAACTGTGTGGGTTCATGCTTCTGTGCTTGTGAAGTGGTATCATATAAAACACCGTTCTGAATAATGTTAGAATTTCAGATGTTTTCAATTTACTGCATTTCCAATTATGTATCGTTTTTGTTCCGATGTAAAAATACTTCTAAAAATGTTCGATCTGATTTCTTCTACACAAAGCTGTACTGAATCTACTTTATTCTGCAATGCATTTCTAATGCTCTGTTATTCCAACTTTAATGACAGACTAGCACTATCCCTAAGACAGAGTTAGATGTGAACCTGAGCTGAAGTTGTTAGGCTGGACACTCACCAGACCTGACCATGGATAAGTAAATGTGTTCTGGTTCCGTTCAAAACGAAACAATATCATATATCAGACAGACAACAGGGTTGAAATTAATTTCTAGTAGGGTCTTCAATAAGATGCAGACCAGGAAGACAAAGAGGGGATATGAAATAATCTAATCCAACTGGGCTGAAGATAATCCAAAGAGGGTCTATGTAGCAAGAGAACCACTCGAGAAATAGTAGTTTAAAGATCAAGGAGTTTGTCGTTGCTTTTGAACTGAGCAGATGGAAGAGACATTCAACGGATTTTTCACGTCAGTTTTTACTGTGGAGAAAGCGAGACCCAATGTTTACACTCCATGCATGGAGAGGACGATTCCTTTTCTTAAACTATTTGACGAGGCATCAAAAAAAATTGAGATTAGGTGATGTTTATTATAGCTGGATTGCATTCGAATCTGTGTGGCGTCATGCATTAACGAGTCTACATGTTCCCAGGAGTGGATTGTTAAGGGGAGACTGTGCAGGATTTGACTTGTCGGACTGCAGCATCGGAGGTCTAAGGACGATTTTATAGAGATTCATCAAGTCACGAATGCGCTCGATAAGGTCTTTTTCCGTTGGTTACAGGAGTCCTGAACTCGTAACCGTTACACGGAATGACAAGACATACTTTTCACACAGAGGATGGTTTGCATGTGGAACCAACTGCTAGAGGAACTGGCTAAAGGTGCGATTACATTATTTGAAAGACATTGGGACATTTAGATGAAGAGAAAGTGTTTAGAGGGATTCAGACCAAATGCAAGCAAGATGGAATAGTTCAGTTTGGGAAACCTGTTCACCAACGATATGTTGGACTTAAGGACGCTACAGAAATCATGGAAATACATAGTGATAAGCACTTCATATTACAGGAAAATAATTATTGGAGGTATCAGAAAATGTAAAACGGAGAAATCTCCAGACCCTATTCTCGTGAACTTTTATGAAGGTGTTGTGAAGAAAAGAGTTGAAACGCTCGCAAGGAGACGGCACAACTTGTTCTGAACAAGGTAACAATGTGACATTTGTTCGAAACAGCCAGCTTAGCTGGATTTCCATCAGGTTAAATTATGAATCAAGATCCCAAACCAAAATCAGGTTTGAACTTCGCATTGTGATAATTTTATAGGCAATGAAATAATTCGGTGTTTTGTGGAATAAAACAGGATGTTTTGAACAGCTAGTCAAAGACATCCAGCTCAAAACATCCCAGAAATGTACCTACCTGAGGAATGTGGCAGAACATCGGTGACAACCTGGAAATAATCTTCACAGAAAAATACACAAAAGTAGTCTTGGGAATGCGAAGTGGTTTTGAATAGTAATGTTTTTTTTTTAAATCGTCATTAGGGATTTTTTATTCGGAATATTATTGTGGATTGGAAGGTAAAATTTGGTTTTAAGAGAAAGCAGCTTTAAATACTTGTTAGTTTTCATATTCTCTGTTAGACATAAAGAATAAAGTTGGGAAATTACCTTTTAAATCTTGTCCATTTGGCTACACTTTGCATCTCGAATTTTTACGGAATACAGCACGGGATAAATACCTTTCTGTGTCGCTGGTTTCAATTAGCATAGAGGTTTACCCTGTGTCAGAAATTTATCCCAAAACATTCTGGGAAATAAGCGTGGAAATTGCAGGACTCCTTGTGGAAATAATTGTGTCATCTCTAAATTTGAGTAAGATTCCAAATGACTGGACAGTGAAGAACGTTGTTGAAGAACGGATACAAGGAAAAGACTGGGACCTACAGACTTGTGAGTTTGAAATTGCTGGTTCGCAGATTTTTAGAGGTGGTTTTGGAAGACAGCATTTGCAGAGGCCAGAAAATATAGGGCGTCATCAGCGTGGATTCGCGAGGTGCAAACTGTATCTCACAAATTTGTTTGAATTTTTGATCAAGTATGCAAGAGAATTGCTGAGGCAAGAACAATAGACATTGCTTATTTAGGCTTTAGGAAAGCGTTTGACCAGATTCCGCATGGAAGACTAATGAGTAAAGTGAGATCACATGGGGTTCACAGTGATATTGCCAATTGGATACAAAACTCAATTAACAACAAGAGAAAGAGTGAGGTTTTGGAGGATTGTTTGTCAGACTGGAGGCTTGTGACCAGCAGTGTTCCACGCGGATCAGTACTGGCTGTTTTGTTTGTGACTTATGTAAATGTTTTAGATGTCAATATGGAAGGTAGGGATCGTCAGTTTGTGGTTGACACCAACATGAGGGATATGCATATAATGAGATGACAGCAGAAGGTTTTGTGTATATCCAACGAACATTAAAAAGGCGTTTGGACAAATACATGGATATCAAAGGATTTCAATGATATGGGCAAAGTGCAGAGAAACGTGGTTAATGTGGACTGGCATTATGATCAGTATGAACCAGTTTGCACCAAACGACCTCTTTCTGTGCTCCGAGACTCCATAACTCTCCATGGTGGTACAGTAGATAGAGAAGAAGGTTATCTAAGTTTATCTAAGATTAAAAGAGACATTGATCATTCAGGTATATGACCAAATGAATGGCAGAGAGAGTTTAACTTGGATAAATGCAAGGTACAGCATTTTGAATTATAAACTGATGTAGTTAATGTACAATTACAATTGAATAATGCTGCATAATATACACGTGAACAGATCACGAAATAGACTTTGAAAGTCGTGTCACATATCGACAGTTCCATTAAAAATGCTGTTAGAATGTTTCCGTCATTGCTCTGTTTTTTGTGTTCGAGTTGGGACGCCTTGATGAGCTTGTACGAGATGTTGGTAAGGTCTCTTCTGGAGTACTCTGTCTAGTTCTGTGTCCCCTATCATACTAAAAAGAATATTAAGCTGGAGAGCGTTCAGAACAGATTTACCAGTAGGTTGGAATGAAGGAAATGAGCTGTCAGGGAGGTTTGATATGCTGGGGCTTCTTTCAAAGGAGCAGAGGAGGTTGATGTTTACCCTATAAACGTTTTTGAAAGCGTGAGAGGTACGGATTAGCTCAACAACAATTGTGTTTTCCTTCTCTGTCGGAGTTCTGTACGAGTGGACATATTTTAAAGGTGAGTGGAGAAATTTTATAAAAAGGCATGAGGTGCACTTTGTTTTAATTTACACGGTATGTCTCCTGTGCAAAGGAAGCAGTGAATTTGGATAACGTTACAACGTTCAAAAGACAATTGGTTCCGTACATAATTAGGAAATGTTAGGAGAGATATGGAGACAGTACATGCAGTTGGCTCTACGTAAGGTTCGTAGCTGGTAGCATGTACTGTTTGGAACAGCGGTCTCTTTCACTTATGTCTGAGTCAATGAGTCGATGTGATTGAAATTTACAGAATGATGAGAGGCCTGTGCAAAGCCAATGTGGAGAAGATGTTTCAACCACTATGACACACCAGAAACTGAGAGTAGAGAGTCAAAGTGAAGCGATAACAATTTGGAAATGAGACGAGGAGAAATACCTTCAGCCAGAGAGTGGTGATTCTATGGAGATAGTTGCTATAGAGTGCGAAAGGCGCCAAGTCAGTGAGCAAATGTGTGACACGGCAGCTCATTGGTCAGGACGGCTGCCTCGGAGCACCAGGGTCCCAGGTGGGATTCCAGTCTCGAGCGACTGTTTGTGTGGAGATTGCATGTTCTCTCCATGCCTGTGCCGCATCACATGGTAAAATCGAGATCAGCGCATGTTTCCCCACACAATCACTTCATCACTACCCACCACCAACCAACATACCCCGAACAGCACTTTGCCCTGCCACCGCAGGAATTGGAAATCCTGAGCCCACACTGCCCCATTACCGATGTCCAAGGCACAAAAAAAGCTTTCCTTATTTGTCAGAGATTTACCTACACTTCAAACATGTGATTTACTGTGTGGTCTCCTCTACATTGGGGAGTCAGGCCACCGACGTGCAGAATTCCCGCACCAACAAATCGCACCACTGACCACTTAAACAACCCCTCCCGCTCAGCCAAGGACTTGAAGGTTCTGGGCCTCTTCCATTGCCAATTCCTAACCACTGCACACTTGTTGGGAGAACGCCACATCTTCCACCTTAGTACTATCCAACCTCACGGGATTAAAGTGAGTTTCAACAATTTCCTCATTTCCCCTCCCCCCACCTTATCCCAAATCCAAACTTCGAACTAGGAAACTCCCTCATGATCTGTCCTACAATGTCGAGCTTCCTTCTCACTTATCCACTCCACCATCCTCTCTGACCTATTTCATCATCCCCACATTCATCCGCCTATCGCACTCTCAGCTCCCAAGACCTTACCCACCCCCTTCCAATTATCTTACTACTGTCTTGACTCAGAAGCCTCATTCCCGGTGAAGTGCTTTTGCTCAAAACGTCAATTCTCCTGTTCCTCAGATTCTTCTTGACCAGCTGTCCATTTGCAGCACCACACTCGACAGCAATGATTTAACTGAATAACATTTGATTTCATCCCCATGCACGCCAAAGACAGAATAACAAACAGTTAAGCGATAACTCAAACGAAAACAAGACAAGCTAATTCAACGATAATGGCCGTTGTATCGGCCTGTTAGTACAAAGAAGCCTGAGGCTCTCTGCGGCTTCTTTCACGCTCGATAAAACCACTTGTTTGGGGCTACAGTCCTGCACAGACCAATCATGAAACCTACAAACCTGAATATAGCTTGGTACACTGCCCTCCTGTTCAAATTTCACTCGCTGCCTGTGATGGGAGAGGCCAACATTTCTGTCTGAAGATAACTTGTGACGAGCATGTTCATAATCAACTTTGCTCTTGCTCCAGCACGCTGCCCAATGACATGGTGATGTGACACTGTCAACAGTAAGCAAAGGGTGGACTGGTGGTACAGGGATGGAGAGGGGTCCATGACTAAACATGAAATAAGGGAAAGATAGAACCTCGCTCTCTGGAAGTGTGAGCGACAGCGCGAGGGAGTTGTTAGGTTCGCTTGGTCATTGATTATCACTGCTTTCTCACAGCGCTGAGGAACCACATTCAACTTAATCCTCTGGCAATTATCTGTGTGGACTATGCACATTCGCACTGTGCTGCATGAATTTTTTTTTCTGGGCGCTTCAGGGTCCTCCGACAGTCCAAAGATGTGCAGGGTAGGTGAGTTGGTGAAGCTAAATTGTCCTTAGTGTTCAGGTTTATGTAGGTTAGATGCATTCGTCTGAGGTAAATAGAGAGTATTAGGATATCAGAATTGCTCTTGCTGGTTTCCTCTTGGGGGCAAAGGTCCTGTTTGCACACTTCTGGGATTCCTTAAAATGGAATTCTCACATATTCTTCGGTACAGGCTATGAGAGAGAGGTGGGCAATGCCCCCGACAAAGCAGCATCTTCAGAAAATGTGTCCATCACCAAACCTTTGTAGCAGAACTTGGAGAAGAAACATATGCTTTGTCAATATAAAAGTTGAGAAAATAAATAAATTTGAAAAATACACGACATTTCAGTCTTTTTTTAAGCAATAAGCTGCAAACTCTCCGAGCTGGGCTTTCTGCAAAAGTGTTCGTACTTCCCCGCCCTGGTCATACGTTCCCACGTTGGGCAAAGATGCACCTTTTTCTTCCAGCTGACCCCCTGCTGACTGCTGCTGACGAACCTCAATGGTTATATTACATCTCATCACTTCAATCATCCATCGCTGTCACGACAACATTTCGGGCTCATGCTGGGCCAATTCTGCTGCCATGCTCCGGTACTACCTCAGCTGTCTCGCTGCAGAATCCAGTTGTAGACATTAATGAAGCAATGATTCTGTTGGCCGTGAACAGCCGTCTCGTGGCCGAAACACAAAGTCCTGCAGGAAAATGCAATACCACCTCCACGACCAAGTTCCAAAGGCAAACCAGTATTCTTACCACGTCTAACGCACCCAGAAACCCGATAAAACATTTTAAAAACTGAAGTAATTCTATTCAAATCTTTTGATAACTACCTCTCTGCCTCGGTCGTTAAAGTCCACCAGCCGTCTCCATGGGCAATTAGGGCTTGTCAAGAAATGCCAACACAGCCAAAGATGCCCATATTCAAAGAATGAAAGTTTTAACACTCCCTTCATGATATCTGCACTACCTCAAATCCGTGCACCTCATCATTCTCACTTCTAACTTTTCCATATTTTCACACAGGCTACCCACAACATCTCGCTGCCAAAGCCATAAACTGTGTAGCCTCTTCGTTAAACTCCCTCCCTTGATCTCAGATTTTCAGTTTAAAATACTCCTTCAAAAAACCAAGCACATTTTGTGACCTCCATTGTAACTCGTTACATGACTGGTGTCAAAAAGTTGTGTTCGTAAAAGTATATTTATGTCATGAAATGGTAATTGATTTGGCACTTTTAACATTAACTATTTTTATACATGGAAATGTTCTCTGAAGTGATTATTCTGTTCCTTCAAACTGCCGCTACCTGACATATCTCCAAATCATATATCATATTTGGCAAGTAATTTTGTTGTGGATATGTTCCCTCATTCCATTTCAAACAGGCATTGCACATTCTAACACTTACTTCTGCGTGGACAGCGTTCAGTCGATGCTGATATCACTGTTGCTGGGTGAACTTGCCCCAGTCTCAGCAACCATTCGAAGCATCAAACCAATTGGATCAATCAGACAGCGTGGTTGTGAGATCAATCCTCATTTTCCAATTTCAAATGGCATTGACCAGACAGTGTTCGAGCATCACTCTGAGGAGAAGAATACAGAGCAGTAGCGAGGAAAAGGGACATATTTTTGGAAAAAAGCCATTGATGTTGCTTTCTGTGATATTTATGTCATTTTGTTCCTTCAGCTGCAGATTTTTGTTCGTAGTTCCGCAATTTACGTTGTCGCAACAAAATGACAGCGATGCGAAAAGGAAAGAAGTGAATTATGAGGATTGTTTCTGTGCTGAAGAGCTTCAGTTAAGAGGTGAGATGAGACACTTTGGGGTTGTATTTTCTGAGGAAGAGGGATAACATGAGGAGACATGATTAAGCAGTACAAAATAATGAGGGGTATGCACACGGTAGACAGAAAGAAACGCTTTCCCTTGGTGGATGGCTTCATTCACCAGGGTGCCATAGATTTCAGGTAAGAGTTAAAAAGATTTGCGGTAAAATTTTATCAGCCACCAAGTGGTTGAATCTGGACCGCAATGTCGGCAGGGGCAGGGGAGGCAGAAACCGTCACAACCTTCAGAAGCATTCAGGTCAGTTTTTGATGATAAGGCATACCGGACAAATTAATGGAAAGTGGAATGAGGAGAGCCAAGCAGTTGTTATCAACAGGAGCACGCACAATGAACAGGCGCCCCACCGGATGTACTGAGTTCTTTGGTGGTGAGTATCTTCGCCTATTCCACGGGAATCGGAGTTTCAATGTCATACCGTTGAGGACCGTCTTGGAGCTTCAAGGTTTGTGGAAAGATTTGGCCCCATGGAAGCGGGTCCAATTATTATGGGTGTATTGTGTTGACCTGGCTTGCAGCCGTTTCCTCCCATTGGTTGGATCATAACAATTGATTTATGTAAATTAGTTGTCACTGGTTTTGACGCGCATCACAGTCATTTCACTATTTCAGTCATTTTCATATCTCCTAGCATAATGGCCTTATGGGGGACCTTCTTAAGGAAGAAAATTGCCAGTAGCACAAAATCAGGAAATGTTCAGCTCTAAAATCTAATTCACAGAGTTAATAGAGGTAAGGATAAAAGGAAACCAAGACAATCCTGACATTCTTGGAGAAAGAGGTATTTAAATTATGACAGAAACTTCATTCAGGATAAAAGTATCAAACAGATCAATAAATGAACTTTGCCTCAGTTGGCACGAAAAGGTCACATCAGCCAAAGCGACATGTAAAACAGTTCTCAGATATAAAATCACAGCACGGAAATCCGAACTGGGGAGTTTACCAGTTAAAAATCTTAAAATAATTCATTTGCTTCCAACTTGGTAATCTAATGCTGGAGCCGGCAGCTCGAAAGAAATCAGAAGCTCTGTGGTCAGAGCAAACGCTCACAGTTGAGGAAATACCCCGGAATCAGGATGATGTTACTGAGCAATTGCCTGTGCGTGATAACATCTCCCACAGGAATACACAGCATTTGGGTATGCGCAAACAGGTGATCATCATAAAGAATTTGTTAAAGTTACCGAGATTTTAATACATTTAGGAAGTTCGATGAAGAGCAGCTGTTCCCTTTACATGGGAAACAAACTTATGATATTATGCAAGAATTACTGCGAGTCAGAAGGAAGAACTTTTATGTTGCTTTTGTCTCAGCGAATAAAGTGGCATAATTTTATCTTGATACGTAATTTGGTTTCCGTGTTCGAATCTCTAACTCCTCTTCGAACATGCTGGAAGGTAACTTTCCAAAGGTCATCTTAGTCAGTCGGGGCCTGAAGTTCAGAAAAGAACAGATATTCCTGCTATTTAGAGCTTGCTAAATTTACATTCTCCCCCCTCCTGACTCCACGTAAAAGGAGTTATTTGCTCAACTTCTGTCAGTCCAGGTGAGACCAGACAAAACCAGAAAATAAAATGATCCACACTGCTTGTGTTCAATTATCAGCACTTTGTGATGCGTTAGGTTTTATTGGCAAAGAAAGTACATTTGTCCTCAGGAAGATTCCTTTCACCCTCTATCTGCCCACCCATTCAATTTGCTCCTTGCTAATCTGATAAATTTCACCATTAGTCTCCTGTTGTTCTTCCATAATTCGAGGGAAACTTGAGCCGAATCACAACATCATATATTCACTTTCAATCTCGGATGTTTAGGTTACTTTAACGAACTGAACAAGATTGCAGGAAATTGCATCATATGGAAAACGAAAAGATTTTTAAAAGACCCTTCAAGAAAGTTACACCACTGCAGAGTCAGACAAGTGAGAAACGTTAGAGGACAATGATATTAAACCCATTTCCCAATGCATAGGTGCCCCTACACGAGCTCAGTCGTTTTGAAATGTTTATTTACAGTTGGGACAATTCCCTGGGGGCAGATTCCTCAATCCACTAACAAGTGTGCTGCCGCAACCAATTTCACTTCAGATTAAAATAGCTCAGGATCCTTTCACTTAACGCAATGCTCCCTGCGCCTTCTCAATTGAAGTGTCTCCAGTTATCATTCGACCTCGCAGCCCCTTCTTCCATTTCTCCCTGCTCCTTGTGAGCAGAGTTGTTCCAGTTGAGTTTGGAACTCCCAGCCTCGGCGTTTCACGCGCTTCTTTGCCTTCATAGAAGGACTGCATGCTCACCGACTTCATCAGTGGCAGATAGAGTCGAGATCCACTCCCAATTTTGGATCGGATTGTCGCCAGTCCAACACTCAGTTTCTCTGATTCCAAACCTGGGAACCGCTGTGAAGAGCTAACTTAACGAAGTGAAACGACGTTGTTATTGAAACCTGCAATTCAACAATATTAGTACACTATCGCCTGTACGTTTCATCCTTTATAGAAATCTATCGAATTCATTCTTCAACATTCTCAATGCTGGAATCTACACAGCCACTGGGGACATCGAAGATGACGATTCAATCCAATCTCAGTGGGTTTCCCTGTTGTTCATGTGATGCTGTTCCTCGTCTATATCTGCTGTTGCATTTATTGCTTTTTGTGTTGTGCTTTTTCATGTGATCGTATAGTGGTTCGTCCTCTGCATTGTGGCCGAAGCGACCTCCACTTAAATCTGAGTATCAGTTCTGCACATTTGTTCCGTGTTACTCCACATAACCTGTGCAAAACAAATGCAGAAAAGAAACAATGAAATTTAAGGTGAAATTACTCTGTATATTGATTATTTTATTGCTTCAAACCGCCACTGTCTGCACCTAATCTCAGAGATTTTTCTCCCTTTCACAATGACAGTTCCCCCTTTCCATCCCTCCTCCCATGTCAGTGGGCCATTGCACAAATTAACATTCACGTTCACATTGGCACTGTTAGGTTTGTGCTGCAGCTGTCACTCCTGTTCGGTGATATCTGCTCCAATATCACTATCAGGACCTTTCAGACACTTAATGCAATCAGATAATGTTTTTGGGTTATCAAACCTCCTGTATACTGTTTTATTTGCATGGACCAGAGATCATTGGAGAATCGGGTTCATGAAAAGGACACAGAACAGTACGGAGTGAAAAATACGTTATTGGAAAGGACCAGTGTCTGTGGTATTCCCACATTTATTTCAAGTCAGCATTCGTCTCTTGCCAGAGTATTGTGTACAATGCTGCAATTCACATTATTGAAGCGACACGACAGCCGTGGAAAAGGTGCAGAAGTGATTTGCAAATATATTATCTGGACTGAAGGACTTCAGCTATTAAAGAGTTCAGACAGACTGGCGTTGTTTTTCTGAGAGCAGGGGAGAATGAGAGGAGACAGTATTCAGAAATAGTAAAGAATGAGAGGCATGGTTTGGGGACACTCAACAGAAGATTTCCCTATCATGGAGGGATCATTCAACAGGTAGCCAGAGATTTAAGACAACAGTCAAAAAGGTTTGAGTAGGAGCTCATAAAAAAAACGTTACCAGCCAGCGAGTGGTTCGAATGTGGAACTCACTGTCTAAAAGTGTTGGAGTGGCAGAAATTCTCATTACCTTGAGATATTCAGATGTGAATTTGTAATGCTCAAGGCATACAAAGTTAATTGATGGAAATGGTATGAGGATAATCCAGCAGTTGGTTTTGACAAAAGAACGCACGAGTAGCCTGCAGGCTCAATTAGCTCTGACATCCACCACGTTTCGCATCCTCATCTGTCACGTGGGAGGCCCGGATTCATTTTCCCGTTTGGGCAGCACTGACAGTTTTAGGGTTTCAAGGTTTGTGTAAAGAATTGTAGTTCCGGTGAAGAGTGCAGATGATGTGGGGATGTTCGGTGGTTTTGTGAAATTGGTTTTCAGCCGTTTTCTCTTGTTTGTCGGTGACATCCTCCAGGCTGATAAGACTCTTGTGAAGCGCTTCTGTCCAATAACGTTTCGAATTGGTTTGATTTCCTTCCCACTGCTTTCAGTTGCCGGATTTAGTCGTTCGTTGCATGTCCTGGTATGTTAGGTCCAGGTCAACATGTTTATTGTTGGAGTCATTGGATGAGTGTCGTCATTTCAGAAATTCTCTGGCTGCCCTCTGTTTAGCTTGTCCTATTATTTCTGTGTTGTCCCAGTCGAATTTGTTGTCGTCATCATCTCTGTGCATTGCTACTGCGGAACAGCTGGTTGTGGTGTTTAATGGATCAGCCAGAAATGCTTTGCAGCAATAGATAGTCCCATAGCTTCCTTAGCTTCCAACGCTAAGAGGACATGCCATGACACAACAGACCACGCACTCTATCTTATATGTAAAAAAAAATGTCTCGGAACAGACAGCCACACTCCTCTGACCACTCGGACTTATGAGAGAACATAAACCGAAAGCCACGTTCAGACAAGAACGCAGCAGAACAATGGACACAATACCCATCACGTGCAGGAAAAAACAATGTTGCACTTAATGACTGCAGGAAATATTATATAGGACAGATAACTCACGACACGCATTCATGAAGATCAACTTAACACTAAACACCACTGCCACCTCTCGTCAGGAGGTTCACTTATTAAACTGAGTGTCGTTGAATCCGTGGCTGGAAGCTCGCATTATGTGACAGTCTGCAGCAATGGAGAGTGTGTTCCTGGACATGTACAGCAGGTTAGGAGGCATCCAAGAAGCAGGAGAATAGAGGTTTCTGACATGAGCAAGCCATCAGGCATACGCCCAAAACATCGATTCTCCTGTGCCTAGGATGCTGCCTGACCTGATGTGTTTAGCAGCAACACACTCTCGACTCTGACGCCAGTATCTCCAGTTCTCACTTTCTCCTCCATCTGCAGCCGTAGTTAGTTGCTTGTGTGAGGGAACCGCTGATATAACCAATGTAAAATTCAATTGCTGATTGAGAAATAAAACCAGGTCTGTAACCCAAAAGAGGGTTTCTATTTTTTCTCAGGTCCTGTTCCTGGCACGACCTCGGTGACTGTAATTATTTTGAGATTCTGGCTGTTTAATGTGTGCTTCTGTGATCGCACAGTTGCCAGTACTCCGATAAGCTGCTGCAGCTATCTACATTCGCAACCTAGATGTTATTGATGCGGTTTGATTTGTCCTGAATTTGTGCAACAGCAACACAGTGATGGATCAATCGATATTGCAAGAAGGCAGTCAGGCGTGGTAAATATCGAGTTTCTTGTCACATTTGTGCAATGTTTCGAGATTACCTAGATTCAGGAGAAAAGAATGTTGAATTCTAATGCGGGTGGTGTGAAGAACAGTCAGGGAAACACGTCACCAGCGGTGTAGTTTACAAGCGTACTCACAGGAACCACAATGCGAAATACAACGTACAAAAAATGAGGAAGACTGATCCAGGACGACAGTAATCATGGGTGACCTGACTTCCACTCGCCAGCTCCCCCAATCCCCACTCCCAGCTCCATTGTAAACAAATTTTCGAGAGCCATAAGCGTCAGCGTTGTCCATTGGAATGACCCAAGCTTTTCTTCGATTTCGATTAGGCTATTAGTTTCATTTTTTTTCTTTCCTAGGAAACCACCACTTCATTGTGAGCTTTCGGAACGGAAACCAACCTTTTTGTCAGGGAACGAGTTAGATACGAAACTTTGTTTGTGTTGTACGTACGATTCCTCTCTGTCACACGTTTCTTCTACTTTCTTTCGATTGTAATGCTACTCTGTACCTCGTAATCCTGATATGAAACTGCATCTGACAAGTTTTTTCCCCACTCACTTGACCTATGTATATGCCTATGCAGATATCCACGATCTCATCAGAATATGCGCTCTCACTTGTGTGTATTGTCATCAAATGTGCACTCATTTCACTCTGCCACTTGCTCCATGCTTTTAATAGAGAAGTAATTGAATGCTTGAATATACACAGTCTTGACAGGCCTCTGCTGTAAATACTTCGACATACTTGCTACCTTCGGAATGTGAGAACATCCTCCTCATCTCTGTCTTAAGTGGGTAACCCCTTCCTCTGAAATTCGGACCTCTGGTCCCGCACTATTCTGGATATAAAACCAGAGCAAAGCAAACGCTTAAAGTAAAGTATAATCTCATTGGCATCTTCAGTGCCAGTTCTGAGTATTATTCTTTGACCTCTGGTTGAAAAACTGCCCGGATTATCACATTAGATTTGACAATGACACGTTTGCTTCAAAGGTACTTCAGTGCCTGTGACCGAAGACGTGCCGAAAGGCGCTGTAAAAATACAAGGACGTCTTTATTGCTCAACCTCTGCCGTATTATTATTCTCTCTGCTCATGTAAATGGATCCCTCTCATTCACTCTATCTCTCATCAATATCGAGCCTCGTTCCCTCACTGTTCATTTTAAATGATTTCCTGTTGGATACGTTATCCCTGCAACCCCTGAAGAACCGTAAAAAACAATTCGACATTTTATCTGGTCTGCTTATTTGTTGACATGCAGGGACCTTGCTTTCTGAACCAGAAACGGACCTACATCAAAAAGTTCGCTCCGTTCTTCTATCCATAAATAATAACAAACGCATGGGGTATGTGGAGGTTTCACTGAGTTTATTGTGTTTGTCATTAAACTCCTTCTCTCTCTTGTCCTCTGGTCAGTTGTCCTGGTCAGAGGCAACAGTTCCTCCTGACAATCAACTCGCCCATCGACAACGCTTTCTCCCTCATCATTATAAACGTCGCCAGGAACTCTCCCATGAAACTTATTTGCTCCAAAAAAACATCGCCAGATTCTGGAATCTGTCCACATTTGAGATTTTATTTATCTCAGGAAATGGTGCGAGGCAAAGGATAGTGAAGAGATTCTGGGAAAACGATGGGAATTGGCAAGTGAGAAAACTTTCAAGAAGCAAAACAGAAATCCTAATCTTGAGCTTTGTGCATCGTTAGATATTCCTTGGGAAGCGGATTAAGAGGAGAATGAAGGGTGAACTGTTCGACTGAGCAGAGACAGTTTAGAAATCTTCCCGTTCTTTCGGAGGCAGATACGTTGACTCTGACATTCACCGAACATGAACTGATCTGTGACATTAAAAGGATTCTCGTTCCTGCACGTCAGGAAGTCAAATCTCAAGACAATGAGAAAACGCGGGAACAGTCAGGACACTGAAAGCATGGAAGGGAGACGATCCCATTTGGAGGAGAACTGGTTCCTGGTGTCATGGGTGCGTCTATAGAGGGTGCGATCAGACTATTCCCATGTCTTCGCCATGAATTTCCAAGGATTTATTTCGGAAAAGCAAAGCGAATTAAGGACGATTGCCAATATGGGAGGAGCAGACGGAAGCTTGCATTCAGGGATGATTGACACCTTTGGCTATCAGTGTCTGTGGCGATGCTAGTCAGTGCTTTCGGCTGTTCACTGACAGGTTGCTGGTCCACCATGACCAAGGAACAGAGCGAGAGCTGTTCTCACACCATCCTTTTTTATGGCTGCACGGTTCCGGGTTTTTTTTTTACCGTGGTCACGAATACGTTCCTCAAAAGGCTCGAAGGGAGAAGGTCGCTGTTTTAGGAGAGCTGGTCCCCGGTGAAAAGTCAAACCAATTGAGGACAATTGTCATGCTACGAAGGGCAGGCAAAAACTTGAATTCACTCACAGCGTACCTTATGAGATCCTGTATGGAGCCTTCTAAAAGTTCCTCCCCAGTCTCTGTGGAACAATTAATTCTCTCGTTCGGCTGTTTGCCGAGAGGGCGTACCCATGCATGGAGCGGTCGCTGTTCTTATCATCCGAATCCGTTGCTGTGCAGTTTCGGGTTTTTAATAGGGTCAGGGATATGTTCCCCAAACAGAAAACTTATTCAGTGAGGAACAACCAATGCGTTTCTGTATTGTTTAGTGGATAGTAAAGGGTTGCGGATGCTCTAAATCTAAAACACAAACAGAAACTACTCAAAGTATTTAGCAGGTTTGGCAGTACCTGTGAGAGAAAACAGAGTTCTGAGACACTCCTAAAGAAGCTCTGAAACGTCGTCTCTGTTTGTCTCTCCCACGGTGCTGTCAGACCTGCTTATTTTCTCCTGAAATGTCTGATTATTTTAACTATAGAGATTGAATTACACAGACCAAACATGTCCTGACATTTAACCCTGTCGAAGCCTTGGTTAATGAATTCAGACAAATCGAACAATGGTTGCCTTTCGCTCAGCTCCACATGGAGGGAGAACTTAAATCCATTTTAGTAACGTGCTTCTGCAGCAGAAGCCTCTTGATTGAGGCGATGGGCTTTAAATTCACTGTGGATTCCTGGTGCAGTTAAGCATTTTGCTGACTTTGATCGAGAGTCGAGAGTGAAACAGAAGAGTACTTGTTCTCTGCCTTCTTGTTTGAAAGTCAAAACGCAGGATGAGGTAAAAAAACATATAACACAGTTAAGGAAGGTTAGAATCTGCAACCAACCGTCTGTCAGCATGGAAAAGGCAGAAACCTCCAGAGCAGGTAAGACGCATTTTGTTGTACACTTCCATTACTTCATTCGTTTGCGACTCTGAGCCAAGTGCTGACAAATCAGATGAGAACATTTCATGGAATTGTCTTGGACTGGTGCAGACGTAGTGGATCCAAATGGTATTTTCTGTGATACACACGTCCATGATCAGTTGCGAGCAACTCAGTTAGTGAAATAACAGGGCATTGTTTGCAAAATGTCCCTCGGTGAGTAAGGGGTCGAAGCTACACTCCACTGATCTTTCTGTCAGTCTCGGTATTCATTGGGAATTTCAATTGATAATAACTGGTACAGTGCGTATTTGTGGAATCAGTCTATAGGATAATCAGGGCGATGAGACCGTGGTGTCTCATTACTTAGCCGTGAGCAAGCTCTGACAGATTACATGAGCTGGTTCTGCTTTTGAAATAAAGATTACTTTCTCGATGTGCCTATGTTTGTATCAAACAGATCATTGACCTAGGGACTGGACGTTCAGAGGAAGCCGGAAGTGTGACAGGAACAGAAACAGATCGAGACGAGTCCGAAAAGTGTTTCTCGTTTGCCGTGTGTCAGTTGTTTTTAGTGAGGAATGTCTGCTGGGCGCTATCCTGTCAGATCCTTGGAGCCACAGGGCTTGTTTAGGTGAAATTTGCGTTATTGAGAAGCGTGTGGAACTATTTCAGTTCATTATCCATTTCATATCGCGGCTCACCGCAACGGTACACATTGTCTGGAGAAGTGTCATGTATTCCACTTAAAGCCGTCTTTCTCTGGAGAAACTTGCGGATGCAAAGCGCATGGAGTGGGTATAAAGCTAAGGCCTCTGTCATTGGTGGGGGATGTGCCTGTGTGTCTTCCTCTGTATGTGAACATGAGAATACGTTCCTCAAGGGGCTTATTTCGCAGTGTGACAATGGCAACCATTGTTGTATCATTTAAGATCACAGAGAGAATCTGATTGACATTTTGCCTGGAAACATCAGAACACTCAAAGTTGTGGGCCATATGCTGCAAACTTGGACGGTAATAGAAGGACATCTAATAACCTGCGCTGCACGATGGACGAATGGTCCTTCACTCCCACCGAACGTGCTTTTAAAACTCGAGGATAGAGAGAAACTAACCTTACGAGAATATCTCTTCACGATCTTCCACAGCGTTTTTATTGTCCATTCTACGACCAAATTTGCAAACTTCCTTACCACGCTTTCTGTATTCCCACCTAAATCATTTATTTAAATGAAAAAAAAGTAAGTGAGTTCAGCACCAATCCCTGTGGGACACCATTGGTAAGTCCTCCAATCTGAAAATTACCTTCCAACAACATTGTCAACCTCCTGCTCTTGCACTAATTTTATATCTAATTGGAAAGCTCACCTTGAGCTCTATGGGATCGAATTTTATGAATTAGGCGAATCGACGTTTCAAGAGGGCTGAAGAAGGGCTTATGCCCGAAAGTCGATTCTCCTGTTCCTTGGTTGCTGCCTGACCTGCTGCGCTTTTCAAGCAACACATTTTCAGCTCTGATCTCCAGCATCTGCAGTCCTCACTTTCTCCCTAACTTTATGAATTAGTCAACCATGTGGAACCTTGTAAACCTTATTAAAGTCCAAGTGAGCAATGTCTCCCACTTTATCCCCATCAATCTTCTTGGTTACTCACTCAAAACCTCAATCATGTTTGTTTAAAAAAAGATATTTGGTTATCCCGATTCATTCCTTGTGTCTCAAAATGCATATAAGTTCTATCGTTTAGGAGTTGCATCCAACAACTTTCCTACGACAATCTTCACACACACAGGTCTATTATTCCCAGGCTTCTACATGATTTCTTTTCTAAACAAAGACTGCAAGACATTAGTACTCACCACTGAGTGAGCCATTATAGACCTCCTGTTCACCACTCATATCACATCATGACTTAGATATGGGCACACAAACTGCTCCCAATGTTCCAACTGCATCTGTCCAGAGCCTCCTCTTGTTTGAGGTATACACTCCTGCACATATTTTCTAACTCGCTTGAACTGAACGCCCACATTGAATTTCCCTTCCTAAACCCCAACTAAAACTGCATGTCAAACATCGGAGTAAATTGAACTCGATCTCCCAAGTGCCATTTCACTTCAGAACTATCAATTCTTTCCACTTTCAGAAAAATGTCTACGCCTCTACTCTTTCCACTTCACACTTTTCAACAAAGTATTTCAACTACAACTATTTTAACGAAGCTCTCAGCTCGTTCAGGTCATTCTGCAGCTAACCCGCTTCATCAATGAGATTTATCCTCCCACCTATCCTTGTGTCTTCTTCAAATGGAGCAACAACACTTCCATTCCTTTAACCGGATCATTCATACGTAACGTGAATATCTGTAGGTTTGACAATGAATCCTGCTGAACTCCACTAGTCACGGGTTGCCATCCTGGAAAAGACTACTTTACTCAACGGTCTGCCTCTGCCAGGCAGCAAAGCATCTATCCATGGACTATTATTTAGCAGTTTGCCATACTGCACCTTAACAAATTTTTGTTGCAAATTCAATCTCGTCACCTCCACAGGGTAGACTTCGTCTAACTTGCTCATTACCTGCTCAAAGAATTCTAATATATTTGACAGACATGATTTCCTCTTGAGAACCTGTGCTGATGTTTCAAGTACTCTGTAATCCCATCCTTCCAATGACCTTTGATTGTGTATTTAACACAAAACTGATTTATTTGAGTGTTATTTAGAACATTAAAACTTTGCTTTCAGACCTGAATATGATGAATAACAATGTTCAATCGCTGTTGAGATGTGAAAACTCTGCGCTGTTTCAGCAGGGGCGATGAGTTTAATGGAAAACTATCCATTTACTGTGAAATGAATCACCCAATTACTGTGAAATTAATCACCCATTTATTGTGCAATTTAAAGAGAATAAGTCAATTTTAAATCAATGCTGTGCCGAGCTTTACAAACGATGCGGTGATGAGGATTTGCAGTTAGCTTATTTCTGATGAATTCTGAAAACATTCAACTCGACCTTGCAATAGTCGAACTCAGCGAAAGCTGAATAATTGTTATGTCTAGGACCAGGGAATCAGAGGATAAGAACTTGAGTTTCCCCAGTCTCTGCCCTTGAGAGTGTGATAACGAAGGCTATAAGGTAGGCGTCTGTGTAATTTTTCGGTACTCATTGCATTGAGGCATTTGACTTCGTGTAATGAGTCAATCTTGAAAGATTTTAAATGAAGACCGTTTCTTTGCTCTTGCTAATTATTGAGTCAAGTCGATTTAATTTTCACGACAGTAAACTTGAGGGATCGTCCAGGATCCCACGACTGGGTGAGATTCTGAAGATTCCCAGGAGGTGCAGTCACCAGAGCCTTGAAGGTCTTTCACTTCATCTCGACTGCTGAATTGGCCCTTCTGCGTGAGAGGACTGGGAATCTATTGATCACCTCGTGCCGGGGTTTCGAATCAAATAAGGTCAGGGTAAGAGTCGTGGGTTAAGTAATCCTGCATGGAGACTCATTCTCCTCGAATACATGCAGCTTTTAAGGGCTTCAGTGATCTCTTGTGTGGTATTCCAGTAAAACCCAAAGGGAAGGGGCTTGCCGTCTCAAGACTGTTTAGGAGACAGCAAGGTTAACGATGGTTTTAGACTTGGAACCACCACTGGCTGAGTTGAACTCTCCAAAGTCGAACCGGGTACATGGTTTCTTGGTATACAAAAACCACGGCATTGAGGCCGACGTGCGTAATGCGAGATTCGACCTCCGGAGTTAAAAGCAATTCAAAGGGGAAAGATAACAGTACCACAAGAGCGAGAGAGAGAGAGAGAGAGAGAGAGAGAGAGAGCCGAACACTTTTCCAGTTACACTCAAAATGGGCTCCAGCAAGACCAAACAAAGGGAGAATACACAGGGCTTGGAATGGCCAACCAAAGTCCAATACATGCTGAATAATTATGCCCCACAGTCAGTATAGAAGTTAGAATTGTGGATTAACGAATGTGGTTTTCCAGAGGGAGGAAGTTTTCGTAAAAGGCAGCTGGAAATATTGTGGTTGAGGTTGGAGGAGAGAGAGAAGACGAAAAGGAAGTGAACAATAGAACCTGTGAATTGGAGTCCTTATAACATGTGGAAACTGATATCGAGGAAAGGAAACCTCAAGCGAAAGATAGATCAAATGCACGTGCAAACACCAGCACACATGCAGACGCGCGCAGCAAACAATCTAACGAAGCTCTACGGTGTCTTAATTTCCGTTTCAGATCCTGACCTTGATGAAAGCGCTCCGCGACTTGCAACCCACTCCCCACCCCCACGAGATCCGCCTGGCGAAAGTTCCACGTCAGCGGCCTCCGCCTCAGTGCCTGCTGCATCACCGGTAGTATCTCGTACCCCCAACAGTTTGAACCAAGAAGGCCAAGATAAGTGTAACTGGATAGCCGTAAATGTCGATGCCAGAGGAGCCAACACGCAAGTAGAAGAGAACGGAGACGTTAATGCTTTTGTTGCAGCGTTGGCAAACGCCTGCATGGAGGCATTCCCAATGCCGATGGACATGACCAAGACAGCAATGTGTAAACAACGGGAAGGTGAAACCGTGTCCCAGTACCTTACGAGCCTCACTGAAGTCCATAATGTCCAGAGTTGACTGACCAACTGAAGACATAACGGCAGCAGAAATCAAGCGGTATGAAGCACACCTGAAGAACAGCTTCATCAATGGAATGAACGATGAAATATCCAAAAAGATGGTTACCCAGCCGTTGGAGGAAGGTGCTGCAGAAAAAGAGGTCGTGGAAGATGCGCTGGCAGAGGAAGGACTGACGGGTGTTTTGCTTGCGGAGCAATGGACCACTGGGCGAGGCAGTGCCCGCGCACACAGTCCCAATCGGCCCTGGAGGCTGAGTGACAGGGTGACTGACAGAGGAAGGCTGAGGTGGAGGTGGGCAGTCCACAATTTAAAGGTAAGCCTCTTTCCTTTATGCACGGCAATGAAGACTCGCTTATGCTAATCTCTTCTACTAACCTTACGGGCACTGAAACATGTCCCACCTCTACGTTGAGCGCTGAGAAAGCGAAGTGTGGACAGTATGTCAAATATCACAATGATGCGTACAAGTCCATGCTCACCTCTATGTTATATGTGGAAGGAACATCAGCTACCTTTTTGGTCGATGCAAGGACAACATATTCAGTCCTTACACCAAGCCAGTTTAGACAACCACACACAAATAAAGATGAGTGAAAGGTTCGTGACAACAATGGGTGCTTCAGGAGTCGTGGTGCGGGAGAGATTTTCTGCGAACCTATTTTGTGGAACTACTAATGGGGAAACTTTCCAATTCTCCTTGTTATCGAAATTTTGTTCTTTTAATCTGAAGGCTCGGGATCTCATAGTGAGACTGGGTTGGACTTGGTCTTTACTCCTACGGGCTTGCAGGTAAGTCAAAGGGAAGATTTACCAGTGCTGTAAAATATGACCCACGACGCTTGATCTATGTCTATGAGTGGCGATTAGGCCAGAGAGCGATAAGTTTAGTGAGCGATTCACTCACCCTGGAAGCACGCAACCATGTTAATCCTATTAACACTGAATTTCTTGCTGCAGATATGTTGCACTGCACAGCACGTATTCACCATGACGGCCCTGACGAACCGTATTAGAAGGAGTGGTTCAAGAGATTGGTTAGACCAAAGCAGTTGTTATTGTGCGATTTTTATTGGAGTGATCACAAATGTGCAGACAGTGTAAATTTATCTAAGGTATCTGTAACAGCAAGTAGACCCTATCTTTTTGATGTGAAAGGCTTAGCTCCTCACGTGTCACTGGTGATGGCGTCCAGTGACAGGTGGCAGGATTTGGGACCATGGGTGCTAAAGGCACAAAGAACGAAAAGTTGGGTCTTGAGGGACGGTGTGGGTATCTGGTTCAATGCAGATATGCGAACATATAAGAAGAAACGAAATTGGCTAACCCAGGCAGATAGGACAGTCCAGGTAACCCCCACTAGCCCTGAAAAGCCTAGGGGATAGTCTGCCGTTTCCTTAAGATAGAAGTCTCATACCAAAGATTAAAATTGGTCCCTACTGAGTTGAGGCGATGATGTGGGGCTCATAAGGGGCTGTAAGCCCATAAGGATAACCCCGAAGTTCTGAGTATCGTCCTTGCAAGCAAAATGCCCGTTAAAACGTGAAGCCATAGAAGGAATAACTCCAGTATTTGAATCCCTTCTTAAGGTTGGAGTGATAATCCCCTGTGAAAACTCACCGGCGAGTACCCCGATTTATCCGGTCAAAAAGGCAAACTTCTCGGTGTACCGGAGTAATGGAGGTTTGTTCTGGACCTGCAGGCAGTCAACAGCGCTATTGTCCCGTACGCCGCCAATTGCTCCTAACCCCAATACTATATCTGAACAAGGGTAGGCTGTTGGTCAAGACAGATTTCAAGCAATCCAGCAAATTCCACAACATCACAGAAAGAAACAATTGGTATCCTTTATGGGCATCTGCCCCTATTGTAGAAAGTTTATCCCACATTATGCAACCCTTGAGGCGCCCCTAAGTGACAATACCCATGGCAAAGTTATGCAAAACCAGAGTCCGTTACAGTGGACCCCAGAGGCCGAAAGTACCTTTGCTGAATTAAAAAAAGGCGCTCCAAACTACACCAACACTGGGGATGCCGAATCCAAACAAGCCTTTGACAAACGGGAGATGAGAAGCGTGGCTGCATGACATCTGTGCTGTTGCAGGATCGGGGGGAAGATTGAGGCCGGTGGCATATTTTTCAGCTGAACGAGACCCCGTAGCGGCGGGATTGCCTAAATGACTGCGAGCTGTGGCCGCAGCTGAAAAGGCTATTGTAGCTTCCATGGATAGAGTCGGCGATGGTGAATTAACCTTTCAGGTTCGACATGCAGAATCCTTATTGCTTTCAGAACAAAAGACCGCACGCATGTCAGCAACAGGTTTGCTCAGATATATTACTGTGTTATTGGGAATGCCGAACATTACAATAAACATATGTAAAGTCCTTAACACTGCTAGCATTCTCCCCACAGAAGGAGAAGGAGACCCACATAATTGTGCCGCTGTAACTAATGATATTTGTAGCCTTAGGCCCGATTTGCAGAATTCATCACTTCAGAATTCAGACATGGTGTTTTTGTGGTCAGGTCAGCATTCAGGAGCAAGGAGTCAGGCCAGAATTGTGTTGGGTATGCTGTAGTGACTATCTACGAGGTAGTCAAAGCGGGATCACTCACTTCTCAAATGTCAGCGCAAACAGAAGAGCTGATTGCCATGACTGAGGCATGTAAATTGGCTAAAGGCAAGACAGTGCATATTTATACCGACAGCAGATATACATTCGGGGTTGTTCATGAACTTGGAACCCTGTGGAAACACAGGGGCTTCTTGACCTGCACTGGAAAACCCATCACACGCCGTGGCCTGATTTCTGACCTCCTGGAAGCGGTCCTGGTGCCTAAATCAATTGTTGTGTGTAAGTGTAAAGCCCACACAAAAAAAAATCATTTTATTTCTCAAGGCAGTGCAAGGACAGGCTCAGCAGCGAAAACAGCAGCCCAGCAGCCAAAAGTGTGCAGATTGACATGTGTATGACAAAAAATTGTACCCCAACAGCAGATGTACGGGAGTTACAGGCCACACCGGAAGAAACGGGTGAGTGGACGAAAGCAGGATGCAGTATGAGGGAAGGAATATGTTGTGGTTCCAATGATAAACACTCTCTATCACGATAAATATTTCCATTCTGTGCCACACTGACACACGGTAAGGACCATGTGTCAAAAGGGCGGATGTACGACAGTATTTTGGCACAAACTGGTACATGAAGGGATTTACTCATTTCTCCCAGAAATATGGTGAGCGTTGTGTTATCTGCGCCACTAATGATGTGGGGAGGGGAATACAGATGACTCAGGCAGCAGACCCCCAACCCCAAACACCTTTTGAACATTTACAATTAGATTTCATCGAACTAACGCCTAGTGAAGGGAAAATATATTGTCTCTTAATAGTTGATATATTTTCCAAATGGGTGGAAACGTTCCCCACGTCTAAACAGGATGCCAGTGCAAAAGGCAAAGCTTTGCTAACTGAGATGATTCCGAGATGGGGCTGACCTGAAAGGATCTGTAATGACAATGGGACACCATTTGTTAATAATGCCTTATAGCAGATCAGTGATTACTTGTGAATAAACATGAGACAGCACTGTGCCTGCCAGCCAGCGACAGGTGGGACAGTGGAAAGAGTAAATGCTACTCTCAACAATAAATTGACAAAATGTTGTGAGGAACGAGCGGTGACACGGGCAAAGGCACATCCAATTGTGCTCATGTATATGAGATCTAAGAGGAGAGGAAGAGCTAATCTTAGCCCGTTTGAGATTTTGTTGGTCAACTGGCCAATACAGGAATTGGCCCAAGACCTAAGGTAAGACTGATAACAGGCCACTGTGAGAATGTGATGTTGTGCTACTGTATAAAAATCTCTACACTTTTCTCTCAAATACAGAATCAAGTGAAAGTAGCACTACACCGACCAGCAGGAGGTAAGTGGCATGAACCAGAACCGGGAGATTGGATAGTGGTGAAAAACTTCGGGGCAAAGACTGGAAGGCAAATAGGTGACTTGGACCGTTTCAAGTGCTCAGTGCAACACAGACAGCAGTTAAAATCGCAGAAAGAGCCGCGTGGACACAAGACAGCCATTGCAAGCGTGTAGCTGGTCCTGAGGAGATGTCAGAAAGCACTGCAACCAATTAAGTGCAAGTAGTGATTAGAAGCCTCATACGAATACGGGGCTGCCCCATCTCATACCTTGAGCAAGCGCCCTTGTAGGAGTATTCATAAGGGCAGGGGCATTGCGTGTACCCCACCCTACCATGGCTTTGACGAATGGGACCTCTGGACATGGGCTGTGTCCCGTTCACACCAGATCATGTGGCAATCCCACCACAAAGCTGTGTATCGGGTAGGTGATGTCTGAGGAGCAGGCCTAGTGTTTCCTGAACATTTTCTGATGTATCGCTATTCTGGCTCTTTATTTAAATTGTTTTTGCAGTTTTCCTTGTTGTCATAACATCACAAAAAGGTTGAAGCATAAAGGAAAATTATCAATTTACTGTGAAATTAATTACCCATTTACTGTGAAATATAAAGAGAATGAGCCAATTTTCAATCAATGCTGTGCTAAGCTTTGCAAACGATGCTTTGACGAAAGCTTGCAGTTAATTTATCTCTGTTTGAAATCTGTAAACATTCTACTCGACCTTGCAATGGTCTAACTCAGCAAAAGCTGAATAATTGTTATGTCTAGGACCAGAGGATGAGAGGATAACAACTTGGGTTTCCCCAGTTTCTGAACTTGAGAGTGTGATAAGGAATGCTATAAAGGCAGGCGTCCATGTAATTGTTCGGGAATAATTGCGTTGAGGCATCTGACTTAGTGTAATGAGTTAATCTTGCAAGATTTTTAATAAAGACCCTTGCTTTGTTCTTACTAATTATTGAGTTAAGTCGTTTTAAATTCCACCACAGTGAGTCAGTGAATTCCTTCCCTCAGTGGGATCCCTCTACTGTCTCAGCAGGGTTGATCAGTGAGCTTTTTGTTTTTCTCACATGGAGCATGTAAATGCTTTCTGCCCACTGCAAACTAGCTGGTGTACAGAGAGTTGAGAGGATCGCTTGAAGCTATTCCTGGAATAAATACACGTGAAACGCCTCTCACATTGCGAAAATGTCGATGGGAAATCAGTTCGACAGAGACTGGAGAGCACTTCCCACATACTATATGTTTGATAGGTCTCTCCTCAATGTGAAGACGTTTATGAAAATCTGTCCCCAGGAATTTTATAGTGATTAATGTCATTCCTCAGTGTGAACGCGTTGATGACACGTTAGTCTCCATGAATTTGTGGATCTCTTCCGTAGTGAGGGCATTTAGAAAGACCTGTTAATACTTTCATCAAGGTGATGAGCCATCCGGTAGCTTGGACTTTTACAGCATGTCTCACAGATTTGGAACTGAAGATGTCTCTCTTCCGGGTGAGCACCTGGATCAGACTTCAGGTCTCTAGAATTCTTAAAGGTCTCTCATTCATGTGAGAATATTTCTCAGATATGAAGCACATAGAGGTTTGATAATATTTTTCAAAGTCTAGAGTGACAAAATGTTGCTCATTAGTATGATCGTCATGTTCGGTTATCCAATCGCTGGACGTTTAAAAGCATTTTCCACAGTCCAGACATTGAAATGATTTCTCCTCATTTTGAATGAGCAGGTGTCGCAGCAGGTCAGAGACAGAGTGAATCCCTTCCCACACTCTGAGCAGGTGAATGGCTTGTTCCTGGTATCATTGCGTCCATGGAAATTCTGGCCAGATAAGAAAATGAATCCCCACATTTCCACAGTTTTTCCTCAGTATGACTGCAATTGTGATTTGTGAGCTCTGATGATGGGTAGAAACCTTGTACACACATACAATAAGTGAACGATTTCTCTCCCACTTCAACCAAAGATTTTTTTACTTTCATGTTCAAAATCTGATCATGTTCTATTTGTGATAAAATGCGCGACTTCTTCAGATCACGGCGGAGAGGTTGGTTTGTAAATCTTCCCCTTCCAATATCCTTCGAAATTGTTGTTGTCCAAACATGAGAGTGGGAAAGCGTTTTTCTAAAGACTTCGGATTCTGTCTGAAGGGTAAGACATATTTGACGCTAAGAATGTGACCACAATTTAGTCAGAATCTTTCATGCGCACAGTGTCCAACACAGACAACGGGCAGGTCAGCAGGTGGATATAGAGACGACCACATCCCTGTTACCTCCAGGTCAAACGCTGTCCTGACTTGTCTGACATCCAGTTGTGTGGGAGCAGACATTTCTTACAATTGAATCATGACAAAACTGAGGCCTCTGTCTTCAGTCCCTAACTCAAAATCCACTGCCTTGGTACTGAGTCAAAAGTGTGATGCTGGAAAAGCACAGCACGACAGGCAACATCCAAAGAGTAGGAGCATCGACGTTTCGGGTAAGAGCCTTCATCAGGAAAGATGCTTGTGAACCAAGGGGGTAAAGAGCCAAATACAAGGTATGGGGCTGGGACAAGGTAGCTGAGAGTGTGATAGGTGGAAGGAGGTGGGGGTAATGGTGATAGGTCATAGAGCAGAGTGGAGCGGATAGGTGGGAAGGAAGATGGACAGGCAGGACAGTTCATGAGCGCGGTGAAAACCCAGGATCTGGGTGAAGTTGGCTGAGTGGGTGCGAGAGTTGACGTGCTCGACGAGGGGCAAGTGGTGTTGTTAGGTGTGGGTGTCCTGGAGATGTTTTATGAAGCGGTCTGTAATTAGGCATCCTGTCTCCTCAATGTAGAGGAGACTGCATCGGAATCAATGGAAACATTGAATGACATGTGTAGAAATGCAGGTAAAATTCTGATGGATGTGGAAGGTTCCTCTGGACAGAGTTGAGGGCAGAGTTGCGGGTGGAGGTTTGCAAATTCCGTGTTGGAATGAAAAGGTGCCGGGAGGGGAGGGTGGTTTGGTTGGGGGCGTGCACTTGACAAGGGAGTCTAAGAGGGAATGCGCTTTCCAGAAAGTGGAAAAGGGGTGGGGAGAGAAACAAATATTTGCTGGTGGGATTCATTTGCAGGTGGCCGAAATGTCGGAGAATGACATGATGTCTACGGAGTTTGCTGGAGTTTGGAGTGATGAATCATGGCGTTGTGTCCTTGTCATAGACGGAGGGGTGGGTATTGAGAGCGGAGGTGCTGGAAATGGATGAGATGAGCTGGAAGGCATCATCGCTCATGTGCAAGGAGAAAGTTCCTGGCCACTGACTCCATCTTCTCCATGGCGATTGTCTGAGTCTGAACGAGACACGTCACAAACAAAGTAGAATCCTTCACCTCGTGATGTGTTTTCAACCACATATCCCCATCATCACTATGTCAGCCTACGTGCACCACATTAACATCATTAACTCTTCCACCCCTTCACTCCTCTGAAACTCAAACTCTCATCCATTTGTTTGGATGAAACGGCGGCAATACACTTCACTCCGTCCTCTCAAATTCCCTCACTGGTCTGTCTATTTCCATCTGTCTCTATTCAAGTGTGTTCTTGCGTTCTGTTCAGTGTTCATGTTCCTTATCTGAAAGACATTTTTACCACGGCCCATTTTCCAAACGCACGCTGCGGCCTTCACAGCTTTATCTTCCCACACGGGCTCCCACGTGGTGGAAGGTGGGAGTTGCGGGTTATTCACCCAATGATGTAATCCTGAGGTCTTCTAACAACTCTGCTGCACGTGGGAACATTCACAACAAGAGTTGTTCAACAACCACCGGGCAGCTAAATTCCAAAGATTACATACTTTTCCGCAAATCACTTGACTGTCTTCGTTCTATCTTCACTGTCATGTCCTCCAGCCATCTCAAGAGCAATTAGAACTGGTCATTAAATGCCAACTCATCCATCGGACACGACACCCAAGATTTTGTTTTAAAATGTACTCTCAGATATCTGCATTCCCTCAAATCCGACCTCCGGAGTGTCTTCTATTTGAACTGTTTCACGTTTGGTGCCTAAACATCATCTACCAAGTACATAAGTTGTGAAATCTCTTCACTACGTAAATCGCGCCATGCTATAGGAAAGGAATTACTCACCAATGGATGAAGATAAACTATCATGCATGCTGAAATCAGGGAATGTAAACAAAGTTTGATCCCAGTCACATAATGAGAAGTTGGGAAGCTGACAAAGTGTTATTTCAATCAAGTGATCAAAGAAGTGGGTTTCAAGTCATATTTTAAAAGACAAAACGAAGCTTGCATCACAAACCTCTGCTAACCGAATTTGTTCTGCGAGAGGTCATCATTTTTTGTCAGTCTTAAAAGTGGTCTCTTGTCGATAGCTCCGTAGCTCAGTGGTTAGAGCAGGGGTCTTGTGTTCGATTTTTACTGATGCCTTGCTGAATTTTCGTACAACTACGAAAATTGCAGCAAACATCCAAAGGTACATTCTCCATGTTGTTTGGAATTATTTCTGAATTAAGATCTTGAAGTCATTTTCCCCTGAGTCCAGGCCTCAGTTGCTTGAATTTCGAAGTCCACATCCGTGTTTCTCCTTCGACGAACATGAGGACGACAAGCTTCTCATGCAAAGAATGCTCTGGTTTGGCAGGAAGAACAACGTGACTCAGCAGAAGAAGTAAAGTAACGGTGAAACAGTGGGGGAGGAAAACGTACAGGGAAGCAGCTGAATGCTTCCGTTCATTGTGTAGAGACAGGTATCTGCTGGAATCCAAATTAAACAGGTAGGAGGCTGGAAGAGCACAGCTGGCCAGGCTGCCTCAAGAGGTGGAGAAGTCAACGTTTAGCATGTACCAATTATTCACGACTGGGCTAGTACTCGAAGGACTGCATCCTGCCTATTTACCCCTTTGCTTATGTGAAATGACTCGGGTTTTAAAGCTTGAAGTGAAGGAAGAAGAGGTCAAATGGATCAATTCGACATTTTATGAAAGTTGGGCTCTCCTGAGGTCTTTAACATCTCACAAGATACGTCTGTATATTTCCCTCGATGGATGAAAATGAGGTTCAGTTCTCCCGTAGGAAATGAACAAATTCAATGGTATCTGACTTTAGTTTCATTCGTTGGTTCATTTGACATTAAAACTCTGCATGTAAAGTCTCATTGAAGTGAACACTTGAGACGTCAGGCTGCGGACCATGTACTGGAAACTGGAAATGAGAATGGAAGACTGTTTGGTTACTGACATTGGGATAATGCATTATTCTGTTCTGTAAAAGCTCGACGTCACGAAGATTATTTTTTGGAAGAAACTTCTCTCCGCAGGAAACAAAAAGCTATTCTGTAAAGAGAAGACGATATTGCACGTGCTGTCCCAAATGTCAACTAGTGCTTATGATTCAGCGCTTTCACCGCTATGGTTGAATTCATTGCGTGTTCTGGGAATCAGGAATTATTGTTTCTGATAAGGACAACAACAAAATCTAAGCATCTCTGACAGGAATTGCATTTCACACGCATCTGCACGTGCCTTGCAATATGGCTGCAGGGCCGCAAGGTGGCTCTCTGGTTAGCACTGCTGCCTCACAGTGCAAGAGACACGGTTTGACTCCAAATGGGTCGACTGTCAGTAAGGTGCGTTATTCAGGAGAAAAGGAAGAGTAATAGGTTAAGGAATTGTTCTGTGAGGGTTTATCCATGGAGTGTCGGTGTGAATTTGTTGCATCAAATGTCCAGTTTCTCAACAGTAGGCATTCTGTGATCGCTTACTGTGTTGCTTTAGCACATGTTCAGAGAGGGGAGAAAAGTGACGAAAAACTGTCATTACCCAGTGAGGGATTGATCCATTGTGTGACAACCAACAGATCCACATGTGACTGAATTAGCTCCCATCTTCCCTCCACTGGTAATGACAGTAAACACCATTCGAGCGGGTTTTTATGTGTTTCTTTGGACCAGCATCCTTTATCAAGGTGGACCTGACTGCAATATAAAGAGATGATAAAACACACGGGTGGCGATGACAGGAATCAAAATACGTCAGGAAGAATGGACAGCGTTTACTTGGAAACAAAACAATGGAAAGTAAGTTAACGAGGTACTGGGGAATAACGGTATTAGAAAAGACAAGGCGGAGTATATTGGGTTGGTGTAAGATACGAATAGATCATGTGGCGTGAAACCAGGTAAATCTGAATTTTGTCCATATGAAAATTTTCCAGATGATGTGTAAATGGTGAAAGTAAACAGGAGGGAAATTCCCTCATTCAGATGGATCTATAACTGGACTTTCTAACATCAAAACCAATGAAGAAGGACAATGAAAATTTTCGAGCACGGTGTTTATTTCTTCATTGTACAGTTACTGAAATCGAAAGTGACTTTTTTTTCAGGAAAAATGTTTCAGAAGCTGATTCTAAAATATTTGTAAAGACGCAAGCAGCCACACAATGAGTGAATTTCACTGGGCGGCCGGTATGTGTACACGTTGGGTGCACACTCTCTAATTGGTTAGCGTTAATTGGAAAGAAACCACATAACACCTGCAACCGAGTACGACGAAGATTCGAAAGAGCTGATTGTGAGGAAAGGTTTAGCAACTTGTTGTATGTGAACTTCGATAAATTGTATCATAACTGAGCTGTTTGTGTCAGCTCAGCATTAAAGGGAAGCCTGTTAGCTCAGTCCGTTGCATAATTAGTTTATGATCTAAAGTGATGTCAACAGTGTGGGATTAATTCTCTCAAAGTCTCAGATTATCATTAGGATCTTCATCTCCCCATTCATCTAACCCTTTATACTATAGCGACAAAGTGAAATTATATTACAGTGCGTTGGAACTGACCCGTCATTGGAATGCACCTTTTTTTAATCTCTTGCCTTGGACATTTTGCTGAAATCACAGAGAAGGGAGTAAGTCGATTTGCTGCTCATCCATGTCCCCCAAAAGTATCCAGTGACAAGATTCGAAAAATGCTCCTGTACGAATCCTGTTATCTTCATAGCAGTACTTAAAAAATATTGAAAAATTCGATTCCAGCATTTCTGACAGCACTCAAAGTGTCCAGTTTGATAAATCGAACAGTTTTTGCATTGTATTAATGGCCTGTGCGAGGTTGCAGGAAAATCAGTAATACGAAACGAGCTAAACATCCTTTCCAGAATATACCGCAGCGCAGGATTAGAGATATGACAAACGTCATCGACTTCAAACGTCACCTCTGTACCTCGATTGGAAGATGGATATTCAGTCAGGCTGTATTTCTGGCTAGTCGTAAGTAACTGATGTATTTCCCAAGAACAGAACACTCCACAAAACTATAAATTGTTTTTTAAGAATAAATGCCCTTAACCTCAAAAGTACTTTTGCAACTTTTAAATATATATGCATGCACACATACATGCAAGCGCATACACATTTTTATATGCATACATGCATGTGTGCATATATATATATATATATATTTATATATATTATATATATATATATATATGAGTGTGTGTGTGTGTGCGCGCGTGTGTGTGTGCATGTGGAGAACATTAGCAAAGGATGGTCGGCCATTTGAATGTTCTTCCTGTCGAATGTGGGAGGTAAGTGTCTTCAATAATGTCCATGATACCCGCATGTGCGGGAAGTGAACTCAACTCCAGCTCCTCAGTAACTGCATTAGGGAACTGGAGCTGGATGTCAGATCATTCGGGTGCCTGAGGGGAATTGACGGGAGTTACAGGCAGGCACTAATACTTCAGTTACAAGAAAAAGGTCGATGGCAGAACAGGCAGACAGGCAGACAGTGCAGGCATCCCCTGTGGCCGTGTCCCGCAGTAATAAGTATACCATATTTATTAATTTGGGGGGCAATGACTTATGAGAGGTAAGCCATGGTGTACAGGTCTCTGGCACAGTCTTGCTCAGAGGGTATGTGAGAGAGGAGGAGAGCATTAGTCGCTGGGGACTCCATATTGAGGAGCACAGATTACACATTCTTTGGGTACTGGGCAGACCCATGATTGGTGTTGTCTCCCAGCGACCAGGGTTTGTGATGTTTCACATCGTGTTTTCAGGATTCTTAAGGTGGAGGGGGAGCAGCCCCAAGGCATGATCCACACATGCACCAACAAGATAAGTAAGAAAAGAGATGATGATGTACGGTAGAAACTCAGGGATCGAGGGTGGCATCTTATACCTAGATCACACAGAGTTGTCCTCTCTGATTTGTTACCCTTGCCACATCGTCGTGAGGTGAAGAACATGGAGAGAGCAGTTGAACACGTGGTTACAAGGATGGTGCAGGAGGGTGGGATTCGGATACCTGGATAGTTGACCCTCATTCTGGAGTCGGTGGAATCTCAGCAACTAGGATGAAGCAGAAGGGTATCAATATCCTGAGGGGATAATTTGCTAATGCTCCTCAGGAGTGTTTAAACGAATTCAGCAGCAGAGTGGGAACCTGAATTATAATCCCAGCTTGCAGGAGGTTGTGAGTGGTTAGGTCATAAATAGCTTTTCAAGTTTGCAAGAGTGTACTGGCAAGGATGAAATTGATTTTAAAGTGTGCCTATATCAACGGCAGGAGCATCTGGGATAAGGTAGGCATCATGGGTTGTTACCTGGAACTTCGAAGGTATGGCCTTTTCAGAGACATGAGTGGAGCACTGAAAGGAATAGTTGTTCCTGTTATCTCAGTTTCGATTTTTCTGTCAGAACATGAAGGTCGTTTCAGAGGGGGAGATGTGGCATTATTAGTAAAATACTGTAATATGGCAGCAGAAAGAATATTTGGTGAGGACTATACTGAATTTGCTGAGATAGAATGGGCTGAGATTAGAAGCAGAAAAGGAGAGGTCACGACAGAAATGTTCTAGAGATATGGAGGAAAAGATTGAGAAGATGATCCTGGAAAGAAACGAAAGTAACAGGGTAGCTGTTATGGGGAAGTTTAGCTTTCCAAATATTGATTGAACATGTTAACGTTTGAGTACCTCTGTTCGGCCAATTATTGTCCAATGCGTGCTTAAGAGTTTCCTGACATGGCATGTAGACAGGCCAGCTGTTCGATTTGGAGTTAAGTGAGCACTTTGGTGATAATGACCACGATTCGGTTATGTTTATTTAGTGATTGATAGCAATAGGTATAAATCGCGGAGCATGAGTTATTGCTGGGCGAAAGGCCATTATATTGCGATTAGGCAAGAGTTAGGATGCACTGGATGGAGAAAGTAACTGCAGGGGTTGTGAGCAACTGAAATATGGAGCCTGTTCAGGGAAGAGCTACTGCATGTCTTTGATAAGTACGTAAGCGTCATGTAGGGAATATGAGGTCGAGACAAGGAGCTGGGTTTACTGAAGAAGTTGAATGTCTTCTGAAGAGTGGGAAGGAGGCGTATGTAAACATGAGATATGAAGGCTGAGGTCGGCTGATTGAGAATTAAAAGCTAGCCAGGAAGGGCCTGAAGAGAGCTACTTAGAGCGAAGAGGGGACATGAGAAGTCCTTGGCTGGCAGAATCAATGAAAACCTGAAAGCTTTCTATTTGTAATTCAAGAATAAAATAATGTCTAGGATATGACTAGGGCCCGTCAAAAACAGCAGTTGGAGGTTGTAAGCGCAGTCCAGGGATAGGAGAGACGCTGAAAGTATATTTTTTCATCATATCACAAACGAAAACGACAATGCTGTCGAAGAGAATATTGAGATGCAACGTATTAGAATAAACGCATTTGATATTCATATAGAGGAGTTGTTAGCAATTCATAAAAAAACTGAAAATAGATCACTTACAGTGTGGAAACAGGCCCTTCAAGTCCAGACCGACCCACAACCCCTAATACTATGGGCAATTTAGCATGGAAAATTCACCGGATTTCGTTGGATATCTTTGGATTGGGGGAGCAAACTGGCGCACCTGGACAAAACCCACGCAGACACGGGGCAAATGTACAGACACCACACATTCATTCTCCTGAGGTGGGATTTAATTCCGGGTTTCTGGAGCTGTTAGGTAGCAGTGCTAACCACTGCGCACCGTTCCACCCATGGTTTTGCCCCCTGGGCTTGATGGAATGTATCCGAGGATTCTCTGCAAATCGGGGGAGGAGATTGCAGAACTTTTGAACATGAACTTTATTTCGTCAGTGTTTATGTGATTAGTGCGAGAAGACTCGAGTTGAGCAAAAATAGTCCCCTTCTTCACCAAGGGGAGTAGAGACAACGCTGGCAAATATAGTACACTGAGCTTTAGCTTCCTTGTTGGTAAAGTGTTGGGAAAGGTGATGAGAGATAGGATTTATGATCATCTAAAAAGGAAGAAGTTGATTCGCGACAGTAAACACAATTTTGAGAATATTAGGTTGTGCCTCACAAACCTTATTGAGCTCTTTGAGAAGGTGAGCAAACAGGTGGATGAGAGTTAAGTGGTTTATGTGGTGCAGATGGTTTTCAGTCAGGCACTGTCGGCTGCTCCAAAAAATACAGAGACTTGGGATTGAGGGAAATTTAGCGGTTTGGATGAGAAATTGGCTCGCTGAATGCAGACAGAGTGTGGTAGTTCATGGGAAATGCACATCCTGGAGTTGTGTTACTCATGGTGTACCGTTTTGGATCCACTGCTGTTTATTTTTTTTTATAAATGACCTGGATTACGGCTTGGAATTATGGATTAGTTAATTTGCAGATGACTATAAACTCGATGGAGTTGTCAACAGTGACAACGTCTGCTGAAATGTACAGAGGGACATGGATAATCTGAAGAGCTGAGCTCGGAGGTGGCAAATGGAGTTTAATGTGAAATAGCATGACATCATTTACTTTGGAAGTAGCAAGAATAATTCAGAGTTCTTGCCTATTTGTAATATTCTTGGAGGTTTATTTGAGCAGAGAGATCTCGGAGTCTATGTACATAAAAATCTGCAAGTTACCACTCGCATTGACAGGTTTGTCTGCAAGAAGCACGGTGTCTTAGTTTTTCCTGGGAGTGGGATTGAGTTTCAGATCCAAGTGATCACCTTGCAACTCTAGAAATTCTCTGGTGTGGCCGCACTTGTAGAGTTACGTGCAGTTCTTGTCGCCACATTATAGGAAGGATGTGAAAGCATTGGAACGGGTGCAGAGGAGATTTGCGAGGATGTTGCCTCCTTCAGATTTGTATCACAGGTCGGAGCAACATGAGGACCAAAGAAACTTTACTGCGGTGTAATATTCGGTGTTTTAACTGTTTTTCAGCTTGGAGTTGTTGTCATCTATGTTCACTATCAGTAAAACCAACACCTGGCGAGAATTGAATGTGCAACTGCGTCAGCTCACGGACTTCCATTCTGCCGTGCAAGTACACCAAACTGACGAATTGCACCACTGGAGCTGCCGTGTAGTGATGACTAACGGCTCCTGATCTTAACACTGGGCCCCTCAACACAATTGCTAGATTTTTGCTGTGGATCTGGAATGAAACATTGCGCAGAGGAGGTTATACTGATGATGGATCATCGGTTATGAAGAATCAGGTTCAGAAAAATGATGTAGTGAAATTGAATACGGTGTACATTTACCGTGGCTTCCACAGGCAATATTATGTCGCCAGAGTACTGAGATTTTCCTTCTATCGGCTTCAATTCGTCAGGGAATTCGATTCACTGATACGTCACCAACTTCCCTTGGAATGCTCGTACGACACAATGACCCACACTGCACACAATGTCAACAATCTCTAGGATTACTTCACCCAACAGCACGTGGCATTTTTAAATATAAATAGTGAAGATTGAATAATGCTATGCAAGGGCAAATTGAATTTCAGTTTAGTTAGAAGAGTCGCAACAATCCAGAGTAAGATTCAAAATGTCAGAAATTCATTTACATTACCTTGGCTAGAAATCCAGGCAAAGGGGAAATCTGTCCCTGAACCCCAGCATCCATGCAATCACTTGTTCCATGTGTCCACTTGGAAGCCCATGTGAAGGAACGTACAGCCTGACAGAGAACTTGTGAGAATCCTCCACTGTTTGATCAAAAGCTGGAACAGGAGCTATCTATTCCAGCTGGGAGGGCAGGGATGTGGATTTGGGACCAAAATATTCCTTGGTGTAGATTCACATTGGCCTCATTGTGATTGTTTCCAAACCTGGGCCAGAAATGGTACTGACAGAAAGGAGCAGAAGGAGGCCATTCTTAACACCGCTGCTGCTCCGCTATGACATTCGAAATCATCATGCATGACACAACTTTTTAAAATCTTTTTCCAGCCTATCCACATCATCGTGTTGCCTACTGGCTAACAGATATTTATCAAACTATATTATAAATAGACATAGAATTGTTCATCGTTGAGAGAAAAATGTTGCATTTAGAGACAGTTGGATTTCTGCACGAATATAATCGGTTTTGCAGATGAGCAGCCAAGTCTGGTCTGACCATCTTACAAACGATAAACTAAACTCGGATGGCATGCGAATCCACAACTTTTGAATCGTAACTTAACAAAGGTGAAAACGCCCAACGCGCTTTCCACTACGCCACAGAGTGGCGCCCTGAAGCAATTTTCGGCCCTCAAATTTGCCTTTGACCCATTTTGTTCGGGACACGCATCTCGCCTCTGAGTGTCCTCGTCACACGTTGCCGTACCTGGTCCTTATCCACGGGTGCTCTGGATCTTCAAGTGTTTGGCTACATACTGCTGAAATGATCTCATGACACATAACTTTACCACACGTTCATGTAATGAATTCCAGATCAACAACACTCTATGGGTGAAAGCGTACTTCCTCAATCTCCTCTGAAACACTTGTCACCTGTACCCCATCTGTCTTGTCATCGTTTAACCAGTACGCCACCTATGTACTGGTTATTATTCCTTCCCATAACAGACGTTTTCTTATCATACATATTTATCCTCTTCAAAATATGTGCGTGTTAATTGGTTTCTCACTCAACCTTCTCTGCACTTCAATGGAGAGCCCCAGCCTAGCTCCTCTACCTTCACAATGGGAATTGATCCAGCCCTTGGCAATCTTTTCAACTAGTGTGAACCTCTCCTCCTGCAATCAGACGCTTCCTGCAGTCTGGCGATTACAACGGAAAAAAAATAAAGTTATCTGAAGAAAAGCCGAAATGTCTGAAAAAAACCAGCAATTCTTGTCCACCTATGATCACAAAGGAGAGTTAACGTTTCCAGTACAATAATCCATGTTTGGAACGGATGGGATGTGCGTGTGGGTGAAGAATGTGGAAGAGGGCGGACAGGTTCAAAAATGATTGAACTCCATGTTGGATCCTCAACATTGCTTGCCCTATCAGGAGAGAATGAGTTGCCATTCTTCCAGCTTGTGCTGTGACTTGAAGGAGCACTGTAGCGGATTTCAAAGTGAAATGGTGGCTTGTCTACATAGTTTAATGTTGAAGTGACAGGAGACTGAAAAATAGGGATAAATTTTATTGATTCTGGACAGATTGGAAAACTTTGTCACCGACTCTGTTTTCCTCTCTCCATTGTAGATCGATCACAGTCTTAGCAGGAAATACAGTTGCCGAGATTGAATAAAGTGCAGACAAATCACTAGAAGATGTGTCTGGAAGCTTCCACAGTGAGGAGAGATATATGAAACCAGCATGAAATGTAGCTTACAACAGAGAACGATACTGTGCAGTACTGACACTTCGGACCTCGATGTTGCAGCGCCCTGTAAAAATAACGTGATGTAGATTGTAATGGAAAATCGACATTTATTTTGAATAAAAACATAGGGAAACAAAGAAGCAAGGGCCTGACTTTCCAGAGGGAAAGTATTTTTGCAGACAGACAGAAAAAAATGGAAAGTTATACCAAAGTAATAGCATACTCACAATGCAAGGAAACGATCATATCAACAGTCAAGAAATGAGAAAAAAAGAATCCATAACTGGAAATGAACTCGAATGTTTCAAGCCCCTGATATTGAGGTCATAGAGTCATAGAGTCATAGAGATGTGCAGCATGGAAACAGACCCTTCGCTCCAACCCGTCACGCGGATGAGATATCCCAACCCAATCTCGTCCCAACCTGCCAGCGGTCGGCCCATATTCCTCCAAACTCTACCTAGTCATATACCCATCCAAATGCCTCTTAAATATTGCAATTGTACCAGCCTCCTCGAATTCCTCTGGCTGGTCATTCCATATATGTACAACCCTCTGCGTGAAAAAGTTGCCTCTTAAGTCTCTTTTATATCTTTCCTATCTCACTCTAAACCTATGCCTTCTAGTTCAGGACTCCCCGACCCCAGGGAAAGTACTTGATCTATTTATCCTATCCATGCCCCTCATAAATTTGAAAATCTCGAGAAGGTCACCCCTCAGTCCCCGACACTCCAGGGGAAACAGACCCAGGCTTTTCAGCCTCACCATGTAGCTCAGATCCTCCAACACTGGCAACATCCTTGTCAATCTTTTCTGAACGATTTCAAGTTTCACAACATCTTTCAGATAGGAAGGAGACCAGAATTGCACGCAATATTCTAATAGAGGCCTAACCAATGTCCTTTACAGCTGCAACATGACCTCCCAACTCATGTACTCAATACTCTGACCAATAGAGGAAAGTATACCAAACGCCTTCTTCACTGTCTACGTTTGACTCCACTTTCAAGGAGCTATGAACCTGCGCTCCAAGTGGTCTTTGTTCAGCAAAACTCTCCAGGACCTTAGCATTAAGTGTATAAGTCCTGCTACGATTTGATTTCCCAAAATGTAGCACCTCACATTTATCTGTGTTGATAAAAAGAAGCGAATTATAGTATAACGGGAAGATGCGAAAGCTACAATGCGCCCGTTACATGAGGCATCTTGCCAAGGTATTACCTGGCATACGGAAAAGCTTAATTTGATAGAACACGCGATATATGCTGAAAAAGTTCTGGCCAAAGAGAAGGATAAACGGAAATTAAAGATGGAACAGCAAGCACATAAAGCTCAGGTTACTATGATGCAAATGGTCGCCTAGCCGTTCGAGGGAGGTGCTGCGTGAAAGGAGCAGCTGGGAAAGGTAGATCTGGCGGGTGCTATGTTTGGACCACTGTGCGAGGCCGTGCCAGCACAGACAGCCTGGGTCGGACCTGGAGGCTGGACAGCAATGTGACTGACTGAGAAGGCTAAGGTGGAGGTGGGCAGCCCACAAGTTACAGGTAAGCCTCTTTTCTTTCTGCTTGGCAACGAAGACTCCCTTATGTTAACCTCTTCTACTAACCTTACAGGCACTGAAACATGTCCCAACTTTATATTGAGCTCTGAGATTGCGAAGTTGGATCATATTTTCAGGATAATGATGATGTGTATAAGTCAATGCCTACCTCTATGTTATATGTGGAAGGTGCGCCAGTTACCTTTTTGGTTGATACAGGGGCAACACATTCATACTTTAAATCAAGGCAGTTCAGAGAGTCGACACAGATAAAGATGAGTGGAAGGTTCCTGAACTCTGTGGGTGCATCAGGAGTCATGATGCGAGAGAAATTAACCGCAACCCTATGGTGTAAAACCAGTAATGGGGAAATATTCCAATTCTCATTCCTGTTTTCAGAATTCTGTTCGTTTAATCTGATTGCTCGAGATCTCATAGTGAGTCTGTGGTTGGATTTGCGCTTTTCCCCGACGGGCTTGTAGGCAATACAAAAATAAGTTTTACCAGTGCGTCCTGTAAAATATGACTCACGACAACTGATGCATGTCTGTGCAAGGCGATTAGTCAGAGAGTGATAAGTTCAGTGAGCGATTCACTCGCCCAGGAAGCAAGTAACCATGTTCATCCCACTGACACCGATTTTCTTGCTGGGGATATGCTGCACTGCACAGCACACATACACGGCGATGGCCCTGACAAATCATATGAGAAGGATTGTTTCAGGAGATTGGTGAAACCAGATCAGTCGTTATTGTGCGAATTTTATTGGAATGATCACAGATGTACAGTCAGACAAAACTTATCTGAAGCATCTGTGACGGCAAGTCGACCCTGCCTTTCTGATGTAGAAGGCTCCTTTCCTCATGTATCATTGGCAAAGACATCCAGCGACAGGCGGCAGGATTTGGGACCATGGAGAAGAAAGGTACAAAAATTAAATATTGTGTCTTCAGGGTCGATGTGGGTATCTGCTTCAATGCGGATATAAGGACATATAGGAAGAAACTAATTTGGGTAACTCAAGCAGCTGGGCAGTCCAGGAAACCCTTGCCAGGAGAGTAGCCTGGTTTTTACCAATGGAAGATATCTCGGCCCCAAGATTAAGAAGGGTTCCTGCTGAGTTTAGGGCAAAATGCAAACGTGATGTAGGCATCATGTTAAGCTGTGAACCCGTAAGAATAACCCAGAAGTCTGAGTATCGTCCTTGCAGAGCACAAGACCCGTTAAAACCCGAGGCTGTGGAAGGAATTACTTCAGTATTTGAATCCCTCCTAAAGTCTGGTGTGATAATCCCCTGTGGATAATCACCAGTGAGAACCCCGATTTTTCCAGTCAAAATGGCAAACATTCCAAGTGAATTGGTGGAATAGAGGTGTGTTCAAGACCTGCAGGTAGTCGATAACGCTGTTGTTACGCACGCCCCAAATGTTTACAAACCCTGTAGGAAATTGAGTCAATTTCCACAGGGCAGTAAATAGTTGTCTGTTATGAATTTAGCAAATGCCTTCTTTAGTGAACTGGTGCACGCAGAAAGTCAGTTCTAGTTCACATTTCCATTCAAAGGTAAAATGTATAGTTTCATGTGACTTTGTCGAGATTATTGTGATTTCCCCATCATAAATAATGAGGCTCTGCGCAGGAGTCTGAAGACTGTTGTTTTAACCCCGGATCAGTGCTTCTGCAGTATGTAGATGAATGCTTAATAACAGCACCAACAGAGAAGCAATGTGAAAAAGACACACTTGCGTTGCTGTGCCATCTAGCTAGGGATGGGCACAAAGCTAGTCTCGCAAAATTAAAATTTGTGCAAGAGCAGGTGATGTTCTTAGGTCACTTAGTATCTGAACAAGGGAAGGCCATTGGTCAAGACAGCGTTCAAACAATCCAGCAAATTCCAAAGCCTCAGACGAATAAACAATTGCTATAGTTTTTGGTCATGCGCTCCTACTGTAGAAAGTTTATCCCACATTACGCAACCATTCAGGTGCCCCCAAGTGGCATATCACATGGCTAAGTGATGCAGAGCCTGAGTCCGTTGGAGTGAACCCAGAGTCCGATAATGCCATTGTTGAATTGAAAATGGCACTCCAAACTACACCTACACTGGGGATTCTGAATCCAACCAAACGTTTTGTACAAACAGTAGATGAGAAGCGTGGCTGTATGACAGGTGTGCTGATGCAGGATAATGTGGCAAAATTGAGGTTGGTAGTTTATTTTTCGGTTAAACTTTGACCACGTGGCGGCAAGATTGCCTAAATGCCTTCGAGCCGTCGCTGCAGCTGAAAAGGCTGTTTTAGCATTCATGGACACAGCTGGCTATGGTGAATTAACCCTACTCGTCCCGCATGCGTATCCGTAATGCTTCCGGAGCAAAACAAAACACACATGTCGACAGCACATTGGCTCAGATACAATACGATACTCTTGGAGATACCTAACATGGAGAAAGTTAGGACTGCAGATGCTGGAGATCAGAGCTGTAATTGTGTTGCTGAAAAAGCGCAGCAGGTGAGGCTTAGCATCCTTGGTTAAGATTACCGTCTGCAGCTCTATCCCAGAAACCCCTGCCTTCCCAAATCGTCCTGCCAGGGCAGCCCCATATTTGTATGAGGCTTCTAATCACGACTTGCAGCAGGAGAATCGACGTTTCGGGCATGAGCACTTCTTCAGCAATCTTCAGTTTCCTGAAGAAGGGCTCATGCCCGAAAAGTCGATTCTGTTGCTCCTTGGATGTTGCCTGACGTGCTGCGCTTTTCCAGCAGCAAATTTTCAGCGGAGATACCTAACATTACAATAACGCGATTTAACATCCTTAATGCTGCTTGCCTTCTCCCCACCGAAGGGGAAGGAGATCCAAATGACTGTGTCCCTATAATTAATGACATTTGCAGCCCTAGACCAGACGTGCAGGATTCACCGATTCAGAATCAGAATCGTTTTGGTGTTAGGGACTGGGGGTGACATGAACAAAAGCACTTCCAATTGTGTTAATGCATATGAGATCTGGAAGGAGAGGAAGAGCAAATCTTGGTCCGTTTGAGATCTTGTATTGTGGGCCGCCCAATAAAGGAATTGGCCCAAGACCCAAGGTAAGACAGATAACAGACGACTGTGAGGATAAGATTTTCTGTTACTGCATAAACTCTCTACACTTCTGTCTCAAATACAGAATCAAGTGAAGCAGCACTACCCCAATCAGCAGAAGGGAAGATGCACGACAGAGAACCTGGAGAATGGATCGTGGTAACAGACTTCAGGACGAAAACCTGGAAGGCGAAGAGAACTCTGGGTCCGTTTTTAGGGCTTCTTATTGCACAGGCAGCTGTAAGGTTCGCTGCAAAAGCCACGTTGATGCACGCCAACCATTGCAAACGTGCAGGTGGACTTCAGGAGACATCGGACAACACCAGAACCAAATAAATGCAAGTCGTGATTAGAAGCCTCATACAAATATAGGGCTGCCCTGGCAGGACGATTCGGGAAGGCAGGGGTGTCTGGGATACAGTTGCAGACAGTAATCTTAACCAAGGATGCTAAGTTGTTCTTTACGTGGGACCCATGGCCGTTTAGTAACGAAGACGACTATAAATGGGACAATAAATACTTATGTAGGGATCTTTGTGGTCCCAGTGACTGTCACTTAGTAGTCGCCACCACAATTATATGGACATCTCACACAGGATATAGGTATTCTATTATCAAGGAAGGATAATAAGCGAGACTAACAAGTGGGATGAGGAAGCCTGATGACGTGGAATGGATAGACCTTCTGAGGAAAGGTCTGGTGCTTAGTAAGCAGTTTGATGCTTAACTATGTGGCGCTTCACATGTCTTTTTCTTTTTGAAATAAAATGACAAAAAGGGGGAAAAGTAATGGAAAATTATCATTTACTGTGAAGTCTATAAAGCATAGAGGAAACAAAGAAGTAAGAGCCTGATTGAAATTAGGGGCAGGTATTGCAGACAGACAGAAAAAGTGCAAAGGCAAACCGACCTAACAGCAGACTTACAAGGTCAGTTAAACCGACCTAACAGCAGACTTACAAGGCCAGTTAAACCCACCTAACAGCAGACTTACAAGGTCAGTTAAACCGACGTAACAGCAGACTTACAAGGCCAGTTAAACCGACCTAAAAACAGACGTACAAGGCCAGTTAAACCGACCATTTCAACAGTCAGTGATTGAGAAAAACACCTGCATATCTCGAAAGGAGATTGAATGTTTCACGCTACTGGCCTTGATGTGTTGACAAGGATAAATTTTGTGAACCTAATCTAATCCATATTGCAATTGGTAATCTTTGCTTTATAATGTCATTGAATAAATGGAATATGTGAAAGCTATCAGGCGCCCCTGAGGTGAGGTATCTTGCCAATGTATCGGGTCCATTTGCAAAGATCTAAAATAAACGTTTTTTTTTTGCTCTTGCTCGCTTTTGAGCCGAATCGAATTAATTTCCACGACATCACAACTGAGACCATTCAATGGCGAACAACAGCTTGAATAGTTGATTTGCAGGAGAAAACGGCAGTCTTAAATCAACTAGTACATTTTGTTAGATTTTTTGAAGGTGGTTGGTTCGAAACCAACGAGAGGTTAAGGTTTTCCATACGTTTGCTGCTAATGACCATTCGTCTTGACACATTCCCAAGTTCTGTGTCAAAGGTCTTGGCTGCAGGAAATACGTCACAAATAGTGTTCCCCCTTCAGCTCTCCAGCGAATCCAAAAACTGAGAGCAATTGACGTGGAATAGAAGCAGAACTCGCAAATATAGCTTATTTCCTTACACACCGAAACATGAAGGCTTTCTGGTAGGAAGTTGAGTTATCTTGATCACGAACTGCTCGCAGAAATGACAGCGAGGCCATTCCAAACGGTGCTCACAAACTCACTGGAGCCTTAGTGCACCACTGTTACCTGGAAAGTGCTAAAGTAATATAAAACAGAACAGACTAGAAGTGAACCACGAAAAGTGAAGATTACCAATTGCAATCTGTTTTATAATAGTTTCACAATGTGCTGGTGCCTCCCCCAGAACAAGAGGCCGATCACCAGCCGCCCTCATGAGGGCAGAAATGCAGGAAATGAGAGGAATGGAACTGAGTTGCACATTGCGATTGCGCTTCTTTTCGCTACAACAACAAAAAACGACGAGTGGATTCTGTGCTGGATCAGGTTTCCCAACAACTGTGAAATAACGATCTCTATTTACTTTCAGAGAAAACGGTGAATCACACAAAACACCTGGAATATGACGCGGATATCTGGGTCCCACATTATGCTGGGGGCCATTCCAGCTGGAGGCTAAGGTGAAAATAACAGCGGCAGGGGAACACAGCGTGAATACTGACACGTTAGTGTCTATGTGTGACTCCACATTAAAGCATGGTTTAGAAGAAATGATTACGTTTTATTCTGTTCAACTTCAAGACCAGCTCATCCCTACCAAGCGTTGCCAGCCTAATCCATTAACACAAGTGGCAACGCTGGGATTCAAACCTAAGCTTCCTTAGACCTGGGACCTGAAAGGCAGCGTCTCAGCTTGCTCAGTGATCGTGTCAGACAGGCTACAAGCGGAAAGCGAAGACCGTGTGCCTGACCATAGCCTGCAGAATGCTCACAGTGAGTACGCTTGTTCTGCAGAATAAGCAGCAGAAAGGTATTCCGCCACCTGAAAAACTATGCTTAATCGTGAAAGCGAGAAAGGTAGACCAAGTAGTGAGGTTATTCGAAATGCGGTGCCATAATGAGCTGCAACTTTCCTTGTCTTTCTCATTAACCATGCACTTTCCAGCAGAGTTATGAGCAACTGCCAACTGGCTGCCAGCTGATTTGGAAACCTGTGTGGGAATCGAGGAGATGTGACTCAGTTGCTGTTAGTAAATTGAACGGTTCTTGCTTTGAGATGTACAAAACTCAGTCTCGACACATATTGAGGAAAGGTCAAAGGCGATCTGAGATGTGGAAGCGGTGCTAACTGCACGTGATTATTCATTTATCAATATGCTAAATGGTCTCCCTCATTGATCTTATTCGTGTCTCTTGGTCATGACTGAATCAGACAGACGGAGTTTCACCAGAGTTTCATTTGTCTTGCATTGCTCCCTCTCCCTGGTCATATGTTTCTGCAACTCTGTGATATTAAAAAAAACAAAATGGCTACAATGGCATTCGGCACCCTGCCCGTAGTTTCCTCAATTTCAGTGGATTGATTTCAGACCACATGGTAATATTAGTGACTGTATGAGAGTGTGAGTCAAGCAGTTCACCTGAGTCTGTATTCCTCTTTTTATTCCTCTTCCTGACTGAATGAGGTATAAGCATGTCCTGTGCTACGACACTCGAATGAATGATTTGCTCGATAACATGATTGAAGATTTTTGGTTCAGGTCCACCCAGGTTGAGTGACACCAGAGAGAATCCAAATTCGGCGTTTCAAGGCCTACTTCTGGATGCATTTGACAGAGACTGTACATCAGGATTCCAGTGTTGCTGTGACAGGGGCAAATGGGTGTTCTCCTTGACACTGAACTAGGATGCCTTCAGATGTAAAGCAAGTGCCTTACTACAGGTGCAGAAAGGATCATTGCCCGGTAACTGTGCCATTAAAGTGGACGCCCATCGAGATATACAAATCGAAGCATATTGACAACCAGGGAGGAGAGAAATGTACTTGAGAGTGTGGTGCTGGAAAAGCACAGCAGGTCAGGCAACATATGAGCATCAGGAGAAACAGCGATTCTGGCAGGAGCGCTTCATCATCTCCGTCCACATTTTATCTGTGGAGAGAAGCTGAACAACGTTTCACACAACAATAAATTGGAACTGTAATTCTTTTCACCGCAGCGGCAGATATGGGCGAGCAAATTCAAAGGAAGTTTGTCAATGAGTTCAACAAGCACGAATGCTCCATTCTCAACGATTCACAAAACTTCAGCATGTAACAAGGGAACAAACCAAACTCCTGCCGTATGAACCGCAGACGTTTGCAGTGTGACATGAACGGAAAAAGCGACGTCGCAACCGTGCCAACTGACGTTTATCCAGCACCGAAACTGGCAGCCGCTCAATGCACGACCTCGCTGTTTTAAGTAGATCGACGTTGTCCGGGGTTATTAGCATGAGCCAAAATGATTGGAGAGGGATTAACAAAAGAGAAGCTGAGTATAAAGATGGAAGTCAGGTGATATTCAATTTAAAAACACGTGCAGAAAGGCACAGGGAGATGCACATCGAACAAGATGTTTCACTGGTCTCGAGGTCTAAATTCTGTTTTGCTTTCCAATATACTCCAAGACCTGCTGAGATTTTACAGCAATTTCTGTTGTTGGTACAGAAAGAGAATATGGGAAAGTGATCCTGGACCGATCAACTCTCTCTGCTCTGTGGATATTTGACTTCTCTTTTCAACCGGATCACTTCTGTCTCACAGTGAAACCTCACAGTCCTGCCCCACCCCCACTCCCGTTACTGACAATAAATAGTTCATTACCTATATCCACATTGGCACGCAACAAAATCATTTTCCTTGTGAATTGGGAAACTTCCAGGGAGAGTTCCCTTCGTTTTCCATCAGAACATACTGAACGAGTTAATTTTGATTCAGTACCATCTGACATGGAACCATCACTCTCAGTGCCCCCAACAAGTGGCCTTTCCCATTCAGTGTCACTGAGCACGTTGGGTGTTGTACGGTTGGAGTGGAACATCACGTGTGAAAGGGTCACTAATAGACTTGTCTCAGGCCCTTCCAGTAAAGTGGAGATAGTTATTACTCAGAAAGCGACGTGTGATCAAAAACAGCGGGACCAACGTGGCAACATAAGTGTCACCCTGTTGTCATAATGCAAGTGGAATGGAGGGCAAGAAACACACCACAGAAACACTCGTAAGTACGCGCACGCGCGTGCACAAACACACACACACACACACACACACACACACACACACACACACACACACACACAAACACACACACACAACTTCTCGATTCTTATCCAAGAGGATTTCCATTTTCAACGAAAATAGATTGTTTCCAGAACTTCTTTACAGAGTTCTTTACTTGATTGTTTCCGTTCAGTTTGGATTACCAATTCGATTCCTGATTCGTAACATCCCCATAGACAGTTTTCCTCATCCCATTTGATATATCCTGCTCACAAACACTGCATTTGATTCCAATACCGTCTGTTGTTTGGTACAGGAATCTTGCTGTTTCGGGAGGATTGAGTCTTGTGTCTGACCCAGGTGTGTGAATATCCTTTTTATCTGATATCTAGGATTGTTTAATGAAGTTTAGAAGTTTGGAAATCCCGATGTTATTTTGTCTACAGTCCCTTAGTAGAACGGTATTTGTTTTCAATCAAGTTATCCTTGACTCTGGGTCTTATTAATTTATTCAACATTATTGTCCACAGGATTGGACACAAATCGGGATATTTGAACTGATGGCGTCATCAAATATTTGTATAGTTTAGCAATTATGGCCAGGGCTTGGGTCTAGGGTGGTGAGGAAGTTTTACTGTGATCGTACAGGGGATATGGATACTATAAAGTATCTCCAAAAGGCTAACGGATGAATGTGGCAATTCACAATATTCTGGGCGAGCAGATCGAAACAGGCAGACATACTGTCTAACAGACAGAGAGTGACAGGATGATTTTGGGATTTCCAACAGGCATAGTTCAAGTCAGTCTTCATTTATAAATTGAGTATATTATTGGTGAACCTAGTTTACAAGTAAATTGTGAAGTGGAAGTAAGCTGCTGTCACATAGATCAATGGAGCGATGGTAAGTGAATGGGCAAAGCATTGTCCGTTCCAATATGAAGTGGAGAGTGTAATGTCTGTCAGGGAGAATCGAAAAAGAAATTTTACTCTAAATGGGGAGATGTTGTAGGACTCTGATGGAGAGAGGGATTTATGTTTCCTAGGATATCAAAACACATTGAGTCACTCTGCCGGGGCAGCAAGGTATTAGCAAGGCAAAGGGATGATGTTTTCGTTTGTTCATTGAATGTGAGCATCACTGGCTGGGCTCAGCATTTATCCCTCATTCCCATCAGCCCTTGAGAAGATGGTAGTGAACTGCCTTATTGAACTGGTGTACTCCATAAAACTTTGACATGTGCAGGTTCGGCAATGTTGGCCAAGAAAAATTGCCCATAGTGATCAGAGATGTGTTGGTTAGGTGCAGTAGTCAAGGAAATATACAGAGATAGAGCAGTGGAATTTAACACCGCGGGGATTATATATTCATTTACTCTACACTGAGTTAGAGACTGGAATTCCATGTTTTGTCAGCAAGCTGATGTAAAACAGAACAAAGTGTCGAAGCTAATTGAGGCGATCAATTCGTAGAGAAGGGAGAAAATAGGGAAAAACAGAAATTGTTGATCAAACCTCAGCAGGTTCGGCAGTATCCGTGCAGAGAAAGCAGAGTTACCACTTCGGATCCGGTCACCCTTTCTCTGAAGCAGACCTGAAACTATAACTCTGATATCTCTTCACAGATGCTGCCAGACCTGCTAAGATTTTTCAGTAACTTTTAGTTTTGTTTCTGATTGACAGCATCTGCAGTTCTTTGAAATTCTATATAAGTGGAGAATGGGGTTAAGTTCAGAGTAAAGCTGTCTCTACACTTCAGCTTTTCAAACTCCCAGACCATGTTCACCGTGGAGTTTGATAATGACTAAGTCAACCTCTATCCCCACACTGTCCCTATCAAGTACACTTAGCAGAGTTATATCACTAGCTTAGAGGTAGACTATGTTTCCCTGTACACTTTATTCACCTAAATCTGCCAGGGTCTGAGATGAATGGGTTACATACAGTGTACAGATCGGTCCACAAACGCTCCCATGTCAGGTGAAGCTCTGTGTTAGATTACAGAGTAAAGCTGTCTCGACAGTGTCTCTCACAAACTATTACATAGCTCATACACACAGACACATTATCATGCAGTCACACATGCTCAGTCACAGACACAGGAGAGCGTTGCAAACTCCCTATCTCAGAATCCCACACTCGAACACAACCCCTCACTCAAACACTCTCAGTCACCAACTGTCAGTCAATCAGTCACAGACACCTCAAAACTACACTCGCTCGTTCACATACACAGTTACTCCTTCACAAATATGTACTAATGATACGCAAATACACAATCTGCGAGGCTTGCAGAATGGAAAATCAATTTCTTTGTTTTTAGAAAGCATAAAATTTGAAGACAAATTACGTCAGGCTGGCCCTTGATTAATGCCTGTTTTCTGGATAAAATACATCTTACGCCACACTAAATCTCTGACAGATTCTGAAGAAGACCACGCACCTACAATTCAGTAGCTGACCTCTCATATTCCTATCGTATTTTCCTCTTGAAGTTTGCAAAGTTAGACAGACTTTTAAAAATCTCAGGGCACGGATTTTAAAAGGATTCTGGAATCTGCAGCTAAATCAGTGCAAAATGTATAACAGAATTCTCCATATCCTGCTTTTACAGTTTAATTTGTAAATTAACATTTTTACAATTCAGGAATGTATGAATGGAAAAATAAAGCTTTTCACTCTTTTACCCATCTCCTGTGCTGACAGAATTCAGACTCAAACTGAAGCTTCTCTGCTCCTGCACCCAGTTTAACATTGTACCATTTGGATTAGATTATCCCTCCTCTAATATCGATTCTCATCTCAGTTTATTTCATTTGCAGGAGGCCGACAGATCATAATGTATAAAGTGAAGATATGTTTTTATCTGCCAAAAAAGGGCACATGATTCCAAAAGTGTCAGTTAGCCATTTTAGGTTTGTTACAGGCAGCCATTTCATGTTAGCACAGCGCTGGCAGCGACTTTATAAACCGGGAAAGGCAAGAACGGGTTGGGGACTTGGAAGTCCATGTGCAAATGAATGCAGAGTATATTCACAGAACTAGAGCTCGACGGCACGGGTTCAATGGCCAGCAAAATGACGCAAGCACAGGACTGAGACTCTGGAATTCAGAATGGTCTAAAATGATGAAAGTTTGAGAGTCAATGACAGGAACTGCAGGATTAGATAGTGAAAAAATATCGTTGTTGCTTCTGGAGACTATAACTAGATTCAGCGTCGAGGAATCTAACGTCACAATGGAACCCTTTGACAACTCAGGCCACGTTCAGGATGAGGTTAGATATTGTTTAAATCACCCGACACTGCCCCCAACAAACTCTCACAGAAAAGAGTTAAGTACAGATTAAAGCCCAATTGTACTGTTCTCATCAACAACTCCCAGGGCAGGAACAGCACTGAGTTAGATGAAGAGTAAAGCTCCCTTTACATTTTCCACATCAAACTCTCCCAGGACAGGGACAATACTGTGCCAGATAGGAAACAAAACATCGTCCATATGACCATAAAATGACTGCATTCCATCTGCTGCTGCCTTACCTTGTGTGGGTCAAAGCGCGAGCTCCGGAACATCTCTAGGACAATCTTATCCAGTACTTGCGGCTGTGGCTCTCTACCTGTGTCTGGAACTCTCTCTCAATTTCTGAAATTACCTCCCATTTCCTCGATAATGCTGAAAAAATTTCAAAACCGTTCAATTACCTATAAAACATTTTAGGATATCATTAAGATTTTTTTGACAGTGTTTATAAATATCCATCCTCAAGTTACTTGCGGATATCCAGTGTAATTCGTCTACGTTTATATTGTCCGTAAATCACAAAGCAAATTAACATCCAGGGTCCATGAACAATCCGGAATTTACATGAAGTGTCTGACTTTATTGCATGTGATTGGCCATTAACAGCATGTGGTTGATCTTCCCATGATTTTTTTTCACTGAGACGCTATCAGGAATCATATGGAACACTTTGATCCTCAGACCGACTGTGCATTGTCAGTGCAAATAAAAATCAAATTTTCCAGATGCAGGAATGTCTGAACGAAAAACACGACGGATGTGCTTCCCCAATATAATCTCTGATACCTTTTTAGGATGAGATTTTCAGGAGGGCATTGAGATGACAGAAACCAGGAGCAGGAAGAAGCCAATCAGCCCTTCCAACCTGCTCTCGCATTCAATGTGGTCATGTCTGATTCTCGATCTCACTGCTATATTCCCACTTTCTCTCCAAAGTTTGTGGTGGAGAATGGTACAATTTCAATATTTGGTACACGTTTGTAGGAGGAATCGAACAGAAACTGAATGCCCCTGTTGAAAATAGTGATAAGTTATTAAACATGATCATTCAGGGGTATTTTGGTATCAGAAAATTAACTGACCGTGGAGTCAATGATGTGGACGACAATTAATACAGAAAAGTACAGTGAAGGTCCTTCAGCCCTCGATGATATGCTGACCCGTTAATTTACTTTAACATCAAACTAATCTGTATAATTTATCTTCCATGTGCCTTTCCAAGAGTGGCTGAAACATCTCTAATGCATCTGGTTCAACTATCACCGCCACATGGGAGTCTGGTCGGTGCGTGGAAAGAACTTACCTCTCATCTCCCCGAAACCTTTGTCCAATCACCTTGAAATTATGCCCCCTTATAAAGACATGTCTGTACTGGGAAGACGTCTCTCGCTATCCACTCTATCTGTGACTCTTATCATCTCATACACCCCATCACAATTCACCTTATTCACTGCAATGGGAAAAGCCATCGGCCCTTCAAACTTCAGGAAGCATGGCGTTAAATCTTCGCTGCAGCGTCTCTAAAGCTTTTGCCAATCAGGATCAATCTAGTCAGATTGCAGATTTAAATATGTGTTAAGGACTCTGAACAAACTTCACGTGCAATATGCTTTAGAAATCTCGATCCCTCAGCTCGTTTGAGGGTTTGCTGTTTGAGAGTGTGATTTTGATTAAATACAGGAAATGTCTCTCCCCAGCCCCCCAATCCCACGCTCATAGCGTGACTGTTTTGTTCTTTATGACTAACAGAAAGCTCTCGCCTCTCTCGTGTCTGTTTCACTGGAATTACGTGTTTCATATTAATTGCCCACTAATAATAAGGAAGTGTGGCTCTGGCTATTTCATTGTGAGCATATCAGGAATCCTTTGGACCACTTTCATTCTCAGAACGACAAGAAATGGCTTCTGCATGTGTCCTCCCAAATTCTGCGACTCTTCTTTTCCCTGTTTCCTGCATTGTCAATTTGTGTCATCTGCAAAATCTGAAGACATGTCCTGTTTTATGGAAGTTGTCAGTAAGCAAAGCTCGATGTCTACAATAAAGACTCCCAAGCCAAAGGTCAGCAAGCCAAATGTCATCTCTTGATGTCAGTGACCAAGTTCTCATTGACAATGTGGAAGGTTGAGATTCAGAAAGAGAATAATTGTGATACACTGTTCTGTCCATTGACTCTCCACCCCTCAGTGAAATTCAAATAATTATCTAGTTCCCTGTTAAAAGCGTCAGTTGGAGCAGCTTCCACTAGAACCCCACCAGGGTCCTCCACACACACACACACACACACCAAGCATTGTGTGAACAAAAAGCATCTCTTACAACGTATCTGTTACTTTTGGAGATAATTTCAGCGTGTGTCTCATTCTTAAACCTTATAGTCGGGGAACAATTTCTCCCAGAGGTCTCAGGTTTTTGAAAGTCCCATCAGATCCCCAATGTGAAAAGTTTCATTATTTGCAATCCATCCCCACAATTGAAGGTGCTGACCCAGTAATCAATGCACACAATATTCCAGTAATCTGTAGAGGTGAAGGAAGTGGGCTCACTCTATACCACCTTCTCGGGAGGAATATGTGACAGCCCAGCCAGTGAAGGCAACATTCTGAATAAATAAAACCAGGTGACCTTTTGACAGCCGTCTTGCTAGCTCAGCCTGACTCCCTTCCTGTGGTATTATTTGCCCCTATAAATCAGCTCAATGCTGCATGCTTTAATGAACTACTCTGTTGGTAATTGTTGTTGTTTGGTCAACTTCCTGAAACTTTGATTAACTGTGGTTATCTCGTGCGATTCTGTAATGACTGAAGTCTGATAAATACAGTGAACCTTTGCCATTTCTTATGCAAGGCTAAAGAGACAAATGGACAAACCACATCTGATCAGGATGTAAAATAAAGCAGGGTCTAATGTATTGTCGGGTCATCAGATCATGAAAACAGCATCTATACAAAAGACTGATGAAATAAGGAACCTGACCCAGAATATCAAACTGTCCTAACTCTGGTTACCTGCCGATAAGCTTGTTCTGGTAAGACCATTATATCCACAGTCTTTTCGATTCAGTCCCTATCTGCCCATTTACTGCAATGTAGTTCACACTGAATCAACAACATTTGTTTTTTTTTCGTGCAAACAGGATAATTTACCCGGGCAATTTTTTATCTGACATACTCTAGATGTCATATGCCCTTTCTGCAGTTAAAAATCTCATCGCTCAGTTAAAAGTGACACCAATAGTAATGTGATAGGATCTGCATTAAGTCCAATGGCCCAGATATTCTGACTGTGATTGCGAATCGAATCACTTTATGTTTTAAAGTGTTAGTACAGGTCGTGCTGTTATGACATTCTGCTTAAACGTAAACACAATTTTGCAGGAACGATTGACGAATTGGAGATGTTGCTTCTACAGCACAAAGTTTTGAAACGTGTGTCTTAACTGTCACACGATTACAACGTTAACACTTTAAGTGGTTTCGAAAGAGCAATTTTTCTATACCGCATGATTGCAGAGGAAAGCAACCATCATGTAAAAGAAGAACTGACTGTACTGAGCTCCAAACGTCCAGCTGGAAATTGGAAATCCAGTCCCTTCAAAAATACAAAGTACAATTGAAATGAACTCATCTTTCTTTAACTCAGGTGTATTGGGAAAAGGCAAGCCATGTCCTTCTTTGCAGCAGTGTACCGTGTCTGTGATTTAAACACTCAGATCTACAACCAACCCAGTGAAAGAATGCGCATCCAGGTAATTGTGGGGTCAGGTGGCAGTTTGTGCAGTCGTTAGAGTTTCATACAAGTGGTTATGGGAGGCTGGAGTTGAGCGGTGTAAGGGATATTGGGCTGGTGGCTTGGGGTTTTGGGCGAGTGGGAAGGATTAAAAAGGAAGGGTTAGCAGAGAGAGATGTTGGGCATGTGTTGAGGGCTGCACCTGGCCAAAGTGACTATTCAAATGTTGTTGGGTCGGAGCATTTTTTGTCTCGCATTTCCTGGACAATTAGTAACTTTTCAAGTGGACCCTTCCAAATGCTCCAAATTTAGTGGATTCTTTAGGAGGGTCTCCCCATCAGAGTCTTCCGGTCCCCAGTTGATTAACACACAGTCTATGTCCAAGTTTTTGCAGGGGCCAGGCATGCAACTTCAGCCTGTGATTCTCCAACAAATACCTGACCACTAGAATGGGTCCTTTCTGACTGAGTTAATGCAGAGAAATATTTATACTTTTCAGTGTAATTCTCTGCTTTCACAACCCACTAGAATCTGCTGTAAATGATACTCTCCGTTAGATGTTCAGCAGTATATCAAGTCTTACTCAGTGGAAGGGTTCTTGTGCTAAACACACACAGTTTCAATTCCCAGGCAAAGTCACTGGGCACAGGTGTCACATCGGTTGCCTTAAACTGGCTGTCCAAGCTCTGTGTGTAATTGTCACCGTCTCCTCTGCAGCCCATAGTGAGGCCCACAGTGACTCCTTCCTGGTCCTGCCTTTCCCATTGGGGAACACTGAGACCTGGAGATTCTACAGACGCTGCGCTGTGGCGTCTGGTCCCTGAGACTCATCACCCTGCGGCTGGGTCTCTGCCCTCACAATGGGAGATAAGCCTCTCTCAGCTCGAGCTGGAGTTTCAATAACACTCTCTCGGCGAAGCAAGTAACGGCTGTCCGTTGGTGTTTATTTTAAGTCGCGGTATAGTCCAGTTATTGTTTTTTTAAACGGTTAAAATTTAAAGTTTTTTTAAGCGTCTAACGGACCCGGAAGCTACCTATAACAGCGCACAGCTCCAAGCCTTCGGCCTCACTCTCTTGGCGGAGCATGTAATGGCTGTATGGTGGTGTTTATTTTAAGTCGTGGTATAGTCCAGTTATTTTTTTTTAGCTAGCTTACCTGGGAAGGTTTTTTTCTCTATAAAAGCGCTCAGGCGAGGAACCCGAGGCACTACAGGGGTAGAGCCTCTAACCCGCCCTCCTCCTCTGACCTAATAATAAGACCCGTTATGGTAAGCAGGTAAGAGCTGCATTTTGCTTGTTTGTTTCTTTAGATCCAGTTTTCTTTTTAAAGTTTCCCTTTTAGAGGGATGACAGCGAAGGCAGTGCAATGTTCCTCTTGCAAGACGTTTGAGGTGAGGGAAGCCATTAGCGTCCTTGCTGATTACACTTGCGGGAAATGCACCCATCTCCAGCTCCTCCAAGACCGTGTTAGGGAACTGGATCTGGAGTTGGATGAACTACGGATCATTCGGGAGGCAGAGGTGGTCATAGATCAGAGCTTTCGGGAAGTAGTTACTCCGAAAGTTATAGACAGATGGGTGACAGTGAGGGGGACTGGGAGGAAGCAGCCAGTGCAGGGATGCCCTGCGGTCGTTCCCCTCAATAACAAGTATACCGTTTTGGATACTTGTTGGGGGGACGACTTACCAGGGGTAAGCAACGAGGTTCAGGCCTCTGGCACGGAGCTTGTCCCGGTCGCTCAGAAGGGAAGGGCGGAGAAAAGTAGAACGATCGTTATTGGGGACTCAATAGTGAGGGGCACAGATAGGCGGTTTTGCGGGGGCGACTCACGTTTGGTATGTTGCCTCCCAGGTGCAAGGGTACGTGATGTCTCTGATCGTGTTTACCGGGTCCTTAAGGGGGACGGGGAGCAGCCCCAGGTCGTGGTCCACGTTGGCACCAACGAAATAGGTAGGAAGAGGGCTGAGGATGTTAGGCAGGCTTTCAGGGAGCTAGGTTGGAAGCTCAGAGCGAGAACGAACAGAGTTGTTGTCTCTGGTCTGTTACCCGTGCCACGTGATAGAGAGGCAAGGAATAGGGAAAGAGAACAGTTAAATGCGTGGCTACAGGGATGGTGCAGGAGGGAGGGATTCCGGTTTCTGGACAACTGGGGTTCTTTCTGGGGAAGGTGGGACCTCTATAAAGAGGATGGTCTCCACCTGAACCTGAGGGGCACCAGCATCCTTGGGGGAACGATTGCTCGTGCTCTTTGGGAGGGTTTAAACTAACTCTGGAGGGGCATGGGAACCTGGACTGTAGCTTAAGGGTACAGGACCTTGAGTGTAGGGAGGTTAGGAATAAGGCATCGATCTCGAAGGATGCTGCCTGTAAACAGGAAGGTGGCTTGAAGTGTGTATACTTCAATGCCAGAAGTATAAGAAATAAGGTGGGTGAACTTGCAGCGTGGGTTGGTACCTGGGACTTCGATGATGTGGCCCTTACAGAGACGTGGGTACAACAGGGACAGGAGTAGCTATTGCAGGTTTCAGGGTTTACATGTTTTAGTTGGGTCAGAGGTGGGTGTATAAGAGGGGGGGTGTGTGGCATTGCTTGTCAAGGATATTATTACAGCGGTGCAAAGGACGATGGAGGAAGACTTACCATCTGACGTAGTTTGGGCTGAGGTTAGAAATAGGAAAAGTGAGGTCACCCTGTTCGGAGTTTTCTACAGGCCTCCTTATCGTCCGAGAGACGTAGAGGAAAGTATTGCAAGGATGATTCAGGAGAAGAGTGAAAGTAGTAAGGTGGTTGTTATGGGGGACTTTAACATCCCAGATATTGACGGGGAAAGAGAGAGCTCGAGTTCGTTAGATGGGTCGGTGTCTGTCCAATGTGTGCAGGAGGGTTTCCTGACACAATATGCAGACAGGTCAACAAGAAGTGAGGCCATACTGGATTTGGTTCGAGGTAATGAACCAGACCAGGTGTTAGACTTGGACGTAGGTGAGCACTTCGGAGACAGTGACCACAACTCGGTGACTTTTACTCTAGTGATGGAGAAGGATAAGTGTGCACTTCAGGGCAGGAGTTATAGCTGGGGGCAGGGAAATTATGATGCGGTGAGGCGTGACTTAGGATGTGTGGATTGGAAAAATAGGCTTCAAGGGAAGGACACAAATGATATGTTGAAGCTTGTTCAAGGAGCAGCTATTGGGTGTCCTTGATAAGTATGTACCAGTCAGGAAGGGAGGAAACGGTCTTGTGAGGGAGCCGTGGTTTAATAAGGAATTGGAATCCCTTGGAAAAGGGAAGAGGGCGGCCTATGTAAAGATGATGCATGAAGGTTCAGTTGGGGCGATTGAGAGTTATAAGGTAACCAGGACGGATCGAAAGAGAGAGCTAAGAGCAGCGAGAAGGGGACATGAAAAGTCCTTGGTTGGTAAGATTAGGGAAAACCCTAAGGCTTTAAATAGGTATGTCAGGAATAAAAGGATGACGAGGGTAGGTATCGGTCCAGTCAAGGATAGTCGTGGGAAGTTGTGCGTGGAGGCAGAGGAGATTCGAGAGACACTAAATCAATACGTTTCGTCAGTATTCACTCAGGAACCGGACATTGTTGCTGATATGAACAGTGAGTCACAAGTGATTGGAATGGATGGCTTTGATGTATGTAGGGAAGAGGTCCGGGGAATACTGGAAAGGGTGAAAAAAGATAAGTCCCCTGGGCCTGATGGCATTAATCCTAGGATCCTCTGGGAAGCTAGGGAGGAGATTGCAGAGCCATTGGCCTTGATTTTTATGTCGTCGTTGTCTACAGGAATTGTGCCAGAAGACTGGAGGATAGCGAATTTTTTTTAGATTACTTACAGTGTGGAAACAGGCCCTTCAGCCCAACAAGTCCACACTGCCCCGCCGAAGCGTAACCGACCCATACATCTACATCTACCCCTTACTTAACACTATGGGCAATTTAGCATGGCAAATTCACCTGACCTGCACATCTTTGGACTGTGGGAGGAAACCGGAGCACCCGGAGGAAACCCACGCAGACACGGGAAGAACGTGCAAACTCCACACAGTCAGTCGCCTGAGGCAGGAATTGAACCCGGGTCTCTGGCGCTGTGAGGCCCCCTTGTTCAAGAAGGGGAGTACGGACAGCACTAGTAACTACCGGCCAGTTAGTCTCACTTCTGTTGTGTGCAAAGTCTCAGAGAGAATTGTAAGGATAGGATTTATGAACATCTGGATAGGAATAATGTGATCAAGGATAGTCAGCATGGTTTAGTGAAGGGCAGGTCGTGCCTCACAAAACTTATTGAATTCTTTGAGAAGGTGACTACGGAAGTGGACAAGGGTAAAGCAGTAGATGTGGTGTATATGGATTATAGCAAGTTGTTCGATAAGGTACCCCATGGTAGGCTACTGCAAAAATTACGGAGGTATGGCATTGAGGATGCATTAGAGGTTTGGATTAGGAATTGGCTGGCTGGAAGGAGACAGAGGGTAGTAGTTGATGGTAAAGGTTCATCTTGGAGTGCAGTTACTAGCGGTGTTCCACAAGGATCTGTTTTGGGACCATTGCTGTTTGTCATTTTTATAAATGACCTGGAGGAGGGGCTTGAAGGCTGGGTGAGCAAGTTTGCGGATGATACGAAAGTCGGTGGAGTGGTGGACAGCGAAGAAGATGTGGCAGGTTACAGCGGGATATTGATAAGTTGCAGAGCTGGGCAGAAAGGTGGCAAATGGAGTTCAAAGTAGCTAAGTGTGAAGTCCTTCACTTTGGTAGGAGTAACAAGAAGATGGATTACTGGGCTAATAATAGGCTACTCGGTAGTGTGGATGAGCAGAGGGATATTGGTGTCCATGTCCACAAATCTCTGAAAGTTGTCACCCAGTTAAATAGTACTGTGAAGAAGGCATATGGCGTACAGGGCTTTATTGGTAGAGGAATTGAGTTCCGGAGTCCTGAGGTCATGTTGCAGTGGTCTAAGACTCTGGTGCGGCCTTATCTGGAGTATTGTGTACAGTTTTGGTCTCCATACTATAGGAAGGATATGGAGGCACTGGAACGGGTGCAGAGGAGGTTTACCAGGATGTTGCCTGGCATGGGAGGACGGTGGTAGAGGAAAGATTGAGGCACTTGGGGCTATTCTCATTGGAGAAAAGAAGGTTTAGGGGAGATTTGGCAGAGGCGTACAAGATGATTAGGGGTTTAGATAGGGTTGACAGTGAGAACCTTTTTCGGCGTATGGAGTCAGCTGTTACTAGGGGACACAGCTTTAAATTAAGGGGAGGTTAATTAAGGAGATGTTAGGGGTGGATTCTTTACTCAGCGGGTTGTGAGTTCATGGAATGCCCTGCCAGTATCAGTGGTGGACTCTCCCTCTTTATGGTCATTCAAGCGGGCATTGGATAAGCATATGGAGTTTATTAGGCGAGTGTCGGTTATGTAGGCTTCGGTCGGCGCAAAATCGAGGGCTGAAGGGCCTGTACTGCGCAGTATTTTTCTATGTTCTATGTTCAATAACAGCCAATAGTATTTCCCCCTGGAGCACGGTGGGATGCATGACAAGTCAATACCGTCAAGCTTGCATCCCACTGGGAGTAGGGAGTCAGTGAACTGTCTCCAGAAAGGGACAGTTGGCAACAGGACAAGGAGCGGTCGAGAAGAGCACAGGTAGTTGGTTTAGTGCATGACCAAGTGTAGCAAAGCTTACCTGGTTAGATGGTTCAGGGCTGTGTGAAATTACTGCCCGCAGCATGGAATTATGGACGTACTCGGTTCTCTAATGTGAGACACCCAGAGGAACAGTGGATACTGGCATTCAATTTACACAAGGTCTGCCGGGAGAGGAGGGCGAATGGATAAGAGTCTGAAATAGTGTCAGTATCAGTCGCAGTGGCAGGTCCAATACTGAAGTTAATGAGTTAGGAGAGTGGGTCTGTTATGGGTACTGCTGGAAACCCTACAGTGCAGGGGGTCTTGTAATTCAGGTAATTTTCCTCGTCAGGAACCTCAGACGATTGGACAGACCCAGAATCCACCACAAAAGAAATGAGCCGCTCCCCAACACCTCCACATCCATTTTCGAATTTCAGACGGGACGTTTGAGAGACATATTGAGATCGCCTGTGAATCCTCCGTCTCACGATAGCCCTAGATTGTTTCTGAAGCATGGGGCAAGGGATTAGCCAGTGCAGGCAGTCTGTTGAAGCTGCCTCTGTGGTGTGGTTGGCTGCTGTCTTGCCTGTGGGGAGAGGGGGAGGGTAGATTGTCCTGGGCGACATTGCCTGGACCAGCACTGTCTCACCCAGTGTCCCAAACTCCCACCGTTCCAGCACTGCCTTCTTTGAATTGCCCAAGTTTTCTGTAGTGGCCTGGTGGTGTCCCTTTGGTTGTCGGGTTGCGCAGGCAAGTCGAACGCCCCCGTCCGTTTTGGCGCAGTGAACATCGCATTCCCGTCCAAATTACGCAGTGCAATTAAAGAGTCCGTCCAGCTCGTCGTTTGATTGTGCAACGTGAAAACGTGAGCATATGTAAGGTGTGCACGGCCAAGTTTTCGTCCTCTGCTAATGGAATGCCAGACGTGGAGTCCCAGACCTCCCTAAAGTGGACATTGACATCGAGGAAGTGCGTGGAGGCTCTGCAGATACCAGATAACAGCCCAAAATCGGCCTGCAGTCTTGCACTGGACTTTATTGAATCCTTCATGGTGCTGTCCAGCCTTTGTTTCCCAGTCTGCAGGGGTGTCCCAGGGTGGATGGGGGATGTCAATAACAGGGCTAATGGGAACACAGTGGGTCATATGCACTAGCTGCAATACGTTCGGCACATCTTGAGGCAGACACCTGCATATACAGGAAATTTTGAGGACACAATTATAGAACGGGAGCAGTCACTTCAACGGGTCTCTTTCATCTTGGAGCACGGCCTGGACCTGTGCGCGGATCCAGGTCTTTGAGAAGGGAGTGTACACAATCATGATGCGGGGATCCTGGCAGTTGTTGCCCTGGTATTTTAGGGAGGCACACGCGCTACACGTGAGTCTGCAGTTATCATTTGTGTTGGGCAGCAAAGGTGATTCATACTGCCCGGCGGCTAATGTGCCCATCGCGGGATTGCTGTATAATGTCCGGTAGAAAAAAAATGCAGCCACTTCATTCAGGCCCAACGCATGTAGCTCTGCAGAGTGTATCGCAAATGTCTGGTACTGTGCGGTTTAGGGCGGTGCGGCCGTGTCTGGAGTTATTGAGGTCTCACTGACGGTTGTTATTGCAGCAGTCTTTCGTCTTCGCGGCCTGACACTGCTGGGCAACTTGTCGAAACTTTCCAAGACACTCCAGCAGGTATACTATATCCCAGGAGGAGTCAACATGCCCTCCTGCAATGGCCATGGTCCAGTAGAATTTAAAGGACCTCCCATATGGCCAATTTTCTTGTGGCTATATGTGTAAGTCTCTTATAAAGTGGGTAAAGCAACTGCCTTCCCCTGTCTCTTTTAGCACAGTGTCTGCCAGTGAACCAGGTAGAACAAGATAATCTCCGATTTTTATTTTGAAGTTCACATATTTACAGGGCGGCGTGGTTAGCACTGCTGCCTCACAGTGCCAGGGTCCCAGGTTCGATATCAGCCTTGGGCGACTGTCTGTGTGCAGTTTGCACATTCTCCCCATGTCTGCGTGGGACTCATCCGTCTGATCCGGTTTCCTCCCACAATCACAAAGAGGTGCAAGCCAGGTGAAATGGCCATGCTAAATTGCTCATAGTGTCAGGTGCATGGGTGGGAGAGAAATGGGTCTGCGTGGGTTACTCTTCCGTGGGTCGGTGTGGACTGGTTGGGCAGACTGGTCTGTTTCTACCCCGTAGGGTAGTCTCTCATTCTAATTTGCCAGGCTTCCCTTGCCCATTCGGCTTGCCCCTGGCTGGATCCAAATCACGGCACAAGCCCTGGCCATGAATGATACAATCAAGATCCAATCAAGCATTCAGCAGCATCAATCAGTTCTCGAATGGAATTGGAATCGGGGGTTCCAGCTCACTTCGTGGGTATGTGAAAATTCCCCTTTCCTTGACAGTAAGCTGTTACCATTGTTGCTCTCCAAAGATAAGCATGGCATTCTGGTGCATCTCCGGATGAGCTGAGCTTCGTGTGGCTTTGATGTCACTGGGGTACTAGACTAACCTTCGGACTTTGGAACAGCGGTGTTTATCGGGTCCAGGAAGCTTATTGGTAGTTTGTCTTTGGAAGTGTATTCCCTGGTTTGTGAATGACTGTGGTCATGTATGGTTTCCCTTGTCAGCCTGTTTGGTCAATGCTGAAGTATTCTGGGTGATCGTTGGATGGCTTGTACAGGCTTGATTTTCTGTATTCTTATTGGCCATGTTGTGTGTAGGTAGGCTTGCAAGTCATTTCCCACACTGTTGAAAAATAAACTTTAAGATCTGCAAAGTTTGTAAATTCAAAATCTTAATTCAACATCAACCTGTTCACAAAGGGACAAGCCACTTTGCTGTTCCATGGACGGGAAGGTATTCACTCAGGGATCAATCCTATTGGCACGCAAACGACTTCAACAAAGGGAGAGAAAGTTTGTTTGCTCTGTTTGGTAAGTGATTATCTTCACAGCTCCGCGAAATGTCACCCGATCGACATGACACTGGAGACATTGCTCGCCTGCTCTGTGTATGAGAAAGAATTTATTAATCAACAAAGCATAAGATAAACAAGAATGGGCACACTATAGAGAGGCCTGCACTGAATGTGGAAAGAGATTCATCTGGTCATCTCTATTCAGTGAGCACGAGCATACTCACACGAGTGAAAAATATTTACTTGCTCCTTGTCGGGGAAGTGACTCACTCGGGCCTCAAATCTCTGCAGATATGGATTTGATCCAACAAATGAGAGAACATATTAATGGTCTGACTTTTGAAAGAGCTTTAGAAGTAGCAATGATGTGACGAAACACCAGAAAACACAAAAGAATCCTTGCAATGCAGAAACAGGCCCTTCGGTCCAACAAGTCCACACAAACCCTCCAAAGTGCACTCAGAACCTTTCCCCTCACTTATATTTACCCCAACTATTAACCTACTGAATGGGGAATATATCATGGCCAATTGACCTAAACGGCGCACCGTTTTGTATTGTGGGATGAAATTTGAGGACCTGGAGGAAACTCGCACAGACACGTGGAGATCGTGCAAATTCCACACAGACAGGCCTCGGAGGCAGGATTCGAAGCCAGCTCCTCATGCTCTGAGGGAGCAGTGCTAAACGTTGAGCCACCATGCGTGGAGAGAGAGTTAATTTGCACTGTGGTAGCAAGGGATTCAATTACTCATTCGCATGTGTGACTGCTCAGTCTGGTGGAATCTGTTTCGGTCAGTGGCTATTTTCTTGGCTTATAAACCAGTGTGATGCTCGCAGCGTGGTTCCAATTCCCATCAATGGTTTGAGGTTAATTTAAAGGTTCTCCATCTCTGAATCTTCTCTGACCTGAGGACTGGTGGTGCTCTGGTTAAATCACCACCAGCCCCTTCTTTCTCAAATGAAGGCAGCAGCCACAATGGTCAGGTAAGACGGTGATAGTACAACATTCCAGTGAGGTCGCATGTAAATGCTTTATGGTGTTTTTGCATCGAGAATTGATCTGTGTTCATTCTGTCAGCAGGGGTTTACTTCATTGGATGCATTGCATCTCTTTAATTGATCTTGTGTTTAATTGTTCAGTTTTCAATCACATCAAATTCTAAGATTTTTTTCCGTTGATTTCTCTACAATTAGAGGAGAATGGTAGCTATGCATTGACTGCTTAAAATATTTCGATGCACTCAGCATTTTTGAATGCTCTTCACATCTTATATCAAAGAAACAGCAGTCCTACAGTGAAAGCAGAAGATTGCGTTCTCGGCAGCTTGACCATGTCGATGGTACCTCAATTCCTGGGAACTTATAAAGCATTTCCCACACTGTGTCACTAAAACAATTTGTTGTCACTGTGAACCCGTTCGTGTATCAGGTCGATGGAGGACTTAAGTGCATCATTTTCCCAATTCAGAACATATGAATGTCCTCTCGCCAATATGAATTCGCTTGTATTTCAATAAGTTTGAGAAATGTATGAGCAGGTGAATAGTCTTTTTCCAATATGAACTCGCTTGTATTTCAGCAGATTGCCGGAATCAATTAATAACTTCAAATCACAGCGGACGAATGGTCTCTCCTCTGTGTGAACTCGCTGGTGTCTCAGCAGACTGAATGACTGAATGGATCCTTGCCCATTCTTCGAACCGGCGAAAGGCCATTTTCCACTGAGTTCGCAGATGTAAAGTGAAATTAAATGACGCCCTGAACCCACTCCCTCTGTGAGAACTTGTATGGTTTCTCATCTGTGTCAACACATTGATGGTACAGCAGTTCGTGAGAAATTTTAAAGCATTTTCCATTCTCTGTACAATTAACTGTTTTTTTCTCCGTGTGAACCCACTGGTGAGTCAGCAAGTGAGAAAATGAACAAATGCCTTTCCACACTCAGAACATTTGAATGGCTTTTCCCCGGCGTGTTTGCACTGCTTAGTTTTCAGGGCAGACAAGCAATTGAATCGTCACCACATTACAACAGTTTCTCTCCAGCGTCCCTCCAATTATACCTCGATAGTTCAGATAGTGAATAGTTTCACTCCATTGTGTATGTAGATTTTTCCTTTCATTTTCAAAAGTCGGTGAGGTTCAGGCTACATTGAACAAATCAACTCCATCAAATTCTGATGTGATGCCTCGTTTCAATTTTCCAACCGCAAATCCTCATCTTTGATATCCCTCAAATAAAAACAGAAATATCTCAGTAAGACAGACCTTCTAAAAACAGCAAAGCAGATGATTTTCAATCTTCCCCGGATGTGGGTATTCCAGAAGAGGTCAGCATTTATTGTTCAGTCCTGATTTGACTGGACATGGTGATGATGAGCTGCCTTCTTGAACCATCGTTTCCATGTGCTGTCGGTAGACCCAAATTAGAGGGGAGTGAAATCCACAATTTTGACCCATTGATTCCGGAGGCACGGCAACATATTTCCAGGTCAGGATGCTAAGTGGGTTGTAGGGCTTTCCTATCTATCTACTACCCTTTTCCTTTTCGATGGAAGTAATTGTGAGTTTGTAATGTACTGTTTAAGGAGCCTTGGTGAATATCTGTAGTGCATCGTGAGGATGGTGCAGACTCCATGTATGAGCGTTTGGCTTTGGAGGGAATGCATGCTTTTCGATGTTTTGTTAGTTGTGTGTTGCTGCTCAGTTCAGCTGCTCTGTTCTGGACAGTGATGAGCTTTTCAGTATTTTGCAACTGCGGTCAGGAATCCTCAAGAAGGTTATGATTTAACCATCTCTTGCTACTCAGATGCTGACTAATCTGCTGTGCTTCTCCTGTGAATTGTTTCTTTAACACTACAATCATCCAGGCAAGCAGGAGCTATTCCATCATGTCTCATTCTGTATTGTAAAATGTAAACAGTTGGTCGCGAAAGAACAAAAGAAAGAGAAGACCATTTGGACAATGAAGTCAATAACGCTCTTCCTAGGAGAGTGAATAGCTTTTAATGGAGACTTACGGTGGCAAATCATAAGTGGCGTATAATCGCAGGCTATGTGATAGACAGGCTTCAGGGAGTCAAGAAAATCCCTGACTATTGCCCTCTCTTGTGACCACAATGCTATGTGGCTGCTGAGTTAGTTTCTCAAAGACATTGTGACTTTTACAGCACCAAAGAAGGTCTTAGGACCCATCTTGCAAAAGTCCATCATCAAGCAACGATCCATTCTGATCCCATTCTTTTCAGAACTTGGTCTGGGACCTTAAGCGCTACGGTAGTCCAAGTGATCAGTCAAATATTTTTCTACTTCTACCACCTTCAGCGAAATACTATGACCAAACATATGTTCCCCTCGCTGCCCTTGCCTGCGTTCCCCAGAAACCATTCCATCCAGAGCACCGTGGTGAACTGTGTCTTCACTCTCAACACCTTACCCACAGCCCCATCGAAGCTTTCTCTAAAACCACGGAAGATGTGACACATACATTCATATAACATGAGAACTAGGAGCAAGACTATGCTGCACGGGCGTTCGAGACTGCTTCGCATTCAATGAGATCATGCCAGATCATTGAATGGATATACATCCACTTAACCACCTTCGAAAGATAATCTTTACTTCCTTTACTGTTCAAAAAAAATCAGCCCTATCTTTAAAAACATTGAGTGATGCAGCATCAACTATTTCGTTGGACAAGCAGTTCTATCGAGTAACAATCCTCTGGTGGACGAAATTCCTTCTCAATTTAGTCCTTCTAATGTTGAGGCTGTGCCCTGTTGTCCTGGTTTCATCCACCAATGGAAGCATGCTCTCCACTTCTATCTCACACACGCCTTTAATAATTTTGTATGTTTCCATAAGATTCTGAATTTTTCTGAATTCTTCTGAATTTTCGATATCATCTTATTCCACATAGGCTCTTGTCATCAGCACACACCTTCAAACACGAAATCAACCTCGTTAAACTCCTCTGCTCCGCCTCCGTTTCAATATATCATTTGTCAAGGAAGGATAATAAAACTGCACACAGTACCGCAGTGTGAGCTTCACTAGCACATTGTACAGCTGCAAAATAATGTCTCTGCTTTTAAAATCAACTATTCAAGAATTAAAGACGAAATTATATTTCGTTGCTTGTAACTTGTCGCTCCTGCAGTTCAACGTTGTGATACTCGTATAAGTCTACCCAGTTCATATTGCATGATAGCATGCCGCAATTTTTTTGCCATTCACGTTACAAGATTTTTTTTACTTTCATTTATACAAAAATGTGTGATTTCACATTTATTAATATTGCATTCCATCTGCCAGGATATTGCCCATTAACCAAAGATTGCAATGTTCCTCTGCAAATTTTCACAGTCCTCTGCACACTTTGCTCTGCTACTCACTTTTATTTCAACTGCAAACCTTGATAGGACGCGCATGGTCCAAACTCCAAATAATCCATTTCAGTTGTACGTAATTGCGGTCCCAGTACCAATTCCGGAGGCACACCGGTGATGGTCAATAGAATAGCACTCATTTATCCTCAAACTTCGCTTGCTATTGGGCAAACAATCCTCAATCCATGCTCATGCTTTGCACTTAACAGCATGCACCCGTTCGCTGCCAGTCCCTGTGCGGCTCCTTGTCGAGGGCATTTTGAAAATCTAGGTATTCCAATTCACTGGCTCCCATTATACACCATGTTTGTAATGCCATCATAGAATTCTGAAAGATTTTGCAGGCATGAAATGCCCTATATCACCCCATGCTGCGTCTGTCCAATTTCTATCGAGATGCCCTGCTATTTATTCATTGATAATACACTCAAGAAATTTCCGCACTACAGAGGTTAAAAAAACTCGTCTATAATTAGGGGAATGGGTCTGGGTGGGTTGCGCTTCGGCAGTCAAGGTGGACTTGTTGGGCTGAAGGGCCTGTTTCCAAACTGTAAGTAATCTAATCTAATTCCTCATATCTTGTCTGCCTCCCTTTTTAAACAGTGACATCATATTTGTGTTTTCCAGTCTGCTGGGACTGCCCCAGAGACCAACGAATTTTGGAAAATTACGACAAGCGCACTTCTTTTTCACATACCATCGCATTTAGTACCCTGCGTTGCACTCAATCAGGGCCTGAAGACGTAAATATCTTTTGCTAATTTAGCTCCAACAATCCAACACTAGCTCTGTTGTTATAATGACTGTTCCCAGGTCGTCACCACTTTGTCAATTACTCGCATGTTATTAATGTCCTCAACTGTGAAGACCAATGCAAATGCCTGTTCAATGTCTCGGCTATTTCCTCTTATCCAAGAAGTAAATGCACTTTCTTATCCATGAATGGATCAACGGTTACTTTTGGCACTCTTTTTCATTTTATATTTTAATAGAAACTTCTGCTATCGATTATTACAGTCTGTGCTAATTTTAAATGCCATGTTCTTTGTCGCACTTTTCTGCAATAAATTGCATGTGTCAACTCTCAGCCCAGTTCTGCAGCATAACTGTATCCCTATGTAACACAAAATATCCTTCAGCACTATCAACAACTGTACCAAACTTAGTGTCGTCCGCAAATTTACTAACCCATCCTTCTACGCCCCCATCCAGGTCCTTTATAAAAAGTGACAGAAAGCAGTGAACCCAAAACAGATAGTGGCAGTACACCGCTAGCAACTGAATTCCTGGATGAAGTTTTCCCATCAAGTAATACCCGCTGTCTTCTTTCAGCTAGCTAATTTCTGATCCAAAACACGAAATCGCCCTTAAGCCCATATCTCAGTATTTTGTGCAGTCACCAACCATGGCAAAATTTATCAAACGGCTGACTGAAATACATACGTGCATAACATTAACGGCTTTATCCTCATCCATCTGTTTAGGCCACTGGCGAGTTTTGACAACATTTGTAGCTCAGGTTTAGCTTCCAGATGAAGCTTTGCTCGCTGAGCTGGAAGGCTCATTTCAAGACGTTTCGTTACCTACTGGGTAACATCTTGAGTCGGCCTTCGGGTGACGCACTGTTCATGATTTCTGCTTCCTATTTATTTGTTTGGGTTTTTTTGGTTTGGTGATGCCATTTCTTGCAGTGATATCATTTCCAGTTCTTTTTGTCAGGGGGTGGTAGATGGGGTCTAACTCGACGTGCTTTTTGCTGGAGTTAGAATGCCATGCTTCTAGGAATTATCGTGTGTGTGTCTGTTTCACTTGTGATCGGATGGGTGTGTTGTGTAAGGATACCAGTGAGAGAGGGACATGTCGTTTTGTGGTTCATGTACCCTGGTGGCTCGTTTTCTGCCTGTTTTTTCCATACGCAAAAACTAATGACATTCACAAAATACCGTGCAAGAACTGTAACAAACACTACATTAGACAAATATTACATTCGACTGAGACTGCACATCCATTCCTAGGACAAGCCAAACAAATACATGCAGGAGAATTCCTCGAAACATGGCGTCCCAAGCAGAACGCTCTCAGAAAACACTTCGAGTTCGATGCCATGGACTACCCCCGAGAAAAAAGACCAGGCAATGGCATCGCCACCAGAAATGACATCACCAACACAAAGAATCCCAAACATATAAACTGAAAGCAGGATTCATGAACAGTGCTTCGCCTCGAGACCCACTGCAATTGTTACCTAGTAGGGTGACGAAACATCTGGAAATGAACTTTCGAATTCAGTGAGCAAACCGACATCCAGTTTAATGACCTACTCAAAGAACTCAATAATGTTTGTGAGTCACGACTCCCATTCAGAAAACCGTCTTGACATTCCCTCATAAAGTTATTCCAATCGAGATGATTACAAATCTTATCTCTCAGAACTGTTACAACACTTTACCCACAACCGATCGAAGGGTCATTGGTCTATAATTACCAGGGCTTTCTCACCTCCCCTTCTTGAATGAGGGACCAACTTTTGCCGAAGTCTCGGAAATCTGATTCTTGGCTTCCCACACAATTCGAGGTAAAATCACATCCGGACAAGGGGAATTTATAAATTTTCACATTTTCAGAGTTTGTAACACCTTGTCATTGGGAACTTCAATCCTATCTCGTCTAGTCGCCTGTTTCTCAGTATTCTCCTCGGCAACATTTTGTTTTTCCAGTGCGAATACTGACGAAAGATATTGCTTTAGTCCTTCCCCTACTGCTTCTGACTCCACGCACGACTCAGCACGACTGCCCTTCATTGGTCATATTTTATTCCATTCATTCTTTTCGCCCTTACATCCAAATGGAAAGCATTTATATTTTCGATATCCTATCTGCCAACAAATTCTCAGTTCCCCTCCTGGTTCATCTTCAGTCTCTCTTCAGGTCTTTCCTGTTTAACTTGTAACTCTCAATCGCCCTAACTGAGCCTTCACATCTCATGCTAACACAAGCCTTCTTCATCTTAACAATTTCCTTCGTAATCATGACTCCTACGCTTGACAATTTCCTCCCTCTCTGACAGGCACATACTTATCAAAGACAACGGAACCTGCTCTTTGAATAAGCTCCACATTTCTATTCTGGCAATTCCCTGCCGTTTCCTTGCCAACCTGTGCATGCGTAATCTTACCTAATCGCATTGCAATTTTCTTTCCCACAGCAGTCGCGTTTGCCCTCCGGTGTATACCTATCCATTTGAAAACCTAAAATAAAAATAACTGATTTTTGGTAACTATCACCAAAGTGCTCACCTACCGACAAATCTAACACCTTACCATGTTCGTTAGACAGTACAAATCTAATTTGGCCTCTCCCCTTGTTGGCCTGTCCCATTGCACAGTATTTAAGGAATTTATCGCAGATACACTCAACACTCTCTTGGTCAAGGCTACCCTGACTGAGCTGCTTCGACAGATCGACATGTTGATTAGAATCCCGCATGATAATTGCCATACCATTTTTTCAGGTGTTATTTAGTTCTTTGTTTACTGCCCTCCCCAATGTGATCTTAAAATAAGGAGGCGGATAGACGACGACAATCAGTGACATTTTCTTCTTAGAACTTCTAATTTCCTCCCAAATGGATTCAAACTCATTCTCCATTGAACCTATATCATCTGTCAGCATCGGTCTGCGATTGTCAATGAATGTTGGAGTTGCACCACGTTCCTTACCATCCTTTCTGTCCTTCCAAAATGTCTCACGCCCGTAAATATTTATCCTCCCCCCCGCCCCCCGCCAGTCTTGACTGTGCCTCTCCCTGTCTCTATAATATCTACTAAATCGGATTTGTTCGTGAAGATTTATGCCGTTATTTCTCCAGCCTTATTCTGAAAAGTACGAGCATTCAAGCAGACTGCCTTTACGGTCGCTTTCTTACACAGTGATTGGCAACATCTCTAATAATATCTTCTACTTTATCCATCCTTCTTGTTTCTTGCTTCTGATCACTTGTCCATTTCTGACCTCACTGCTTAGTACAAAAGTGCTAAAATACACCTTCCAGGTGAAGCAACACTTTCCTTTCACTTTGCACAATCCAGTCTACTCGATTCACTGCATGCATTGTGGTCGCCATTACCTTGGGAAACGAAGTGTTGACTGGATGTCCGTTTGGCAGAATGCCAAGTGCCATATCCAAAAATGTGCCTTATCTTCCAGTTCACTGCTCCTTCAGCACAGTACCATGTTTCCTAGCAAACGTCCCTAACTCAGGCTTCCTGCAGTGTTCCACCACAGCTCAGTACATGCTGAAAAGGAAACAGACCATTTTCTGCTTGACGACCCCGCAACCCTCCATATCAATTTCAATCATTTTAGAGGCCTTAAGCCTCCAATATCCTGGCGCCCAACACACCCAACAGGCCTAGTTATAGCATAGCAGCCATTACACACTACCTGTCGTTTGTCACTAACAATCTCTGTGAACAGTTATTTATGCTCCACACAGATCACTATCAATTCCTTTGTCCAATCGTTCCTCTCTACTTCGGCTCTATCCCCGTAACTCGTTTAATCCTAATTAATGCGCCTCCTCATATCTTCAGCATGTAGACCAAAATTTTACTGGAAACCATTAGTGCGAAGGAAGGGGTCACTGGACAGAAAATGTTAACTCTGATTTCTCTTTCCAGCATCTTTTGATCTTGCCCCCTGAGGAAGCTTGATACTGTGCTTGCGTAATGACCCACAGCACATAAGACAGAACTGTGTTCATCCTGAAAAGTTTTCTTCTTGATGAATCCTATTACAATGTAAGCCTTTGGCATCGTCTCCGTAGGTCAATGAATATAGAAATCAAGTGCTTGGGATTTGTGCAGCAGTTTTGTTCTGGATATGATAAACAACAGAGAGCAAAATTTCCGTCATGCCAGTTGTGAACAGATAGGAATCTCCACAAGAGTGGAATCAAGTGAATGTTTTTCATCCAGAGAAAATTCAAATCATTTCTCACTGTAACACCCTGTAGCCGTCGAAGCAAAATATTTTATAGCCACAAAGGCTGAATACAGCAGCTTCCAGTTAAAATACCTGAATGATCTCCCTGCAGTGTGACAGTACAGTTGTGTTAGTAAATGGGAAAACTGAGTGAATCACTTTACTTTTTCAGCTGGCGAACAGTCCTCTTGTCGTAAGATAAAGGGGCAGAATGCAGGAAGAGGGTTGAACAGGTTCTTAAGCAGTTTGACATAGGGACTGAGGAAGTGTTCGAGGTTCTGACCGGCTTGAAGTGGACATATTCCGAATTCAGGACGGACTGTAACTTATGTTCCTCTCTGTGACAAGGGAGGAAATTGCAGTTGTTCTGCAATGCTTTACATTCCTCTTTGTGTTTGTAGCGGACTGGACGAACGCAGTTCCACTTTTCCGCACGATTGGGAGAGATAAACCACAGAATCACACAGCAGTGAGTCTCACATCAGTTGAAGCAAACTTTTGGAGCAATCCCGGAAGGAGAGAGTTAACTGCCACTTGTCCAGGCAAGGTTACATCAGGGAGAGACGTCACCTATTTGTTACAGGATGTCATGCCTAACAGATTGGATTAAATACATTGTTTTCGCAAGTCATCAAGCTTTTTAACGAGGCTAGTGAAGTTCATGATGTTTGTGTGGATTTCAACAAAGCCTTTAAAAAGTCACCACACTGGAGATTGGTAAGAGAATAAAAGTGAAAAGGGATTTATGGTCCCCAGGCAAGTTGGATCCAAACTTAATTTGGTGGTGGTAGGAGACACAGGATGGTGATAGAAGGCTGCTTGTATGACTGGAAATGGTATATGGTATTCAATGGTGTACCAGAAGAATGCATACTGGGACACATGCCGTTTGTGAATGTGTGGAAAGAATACAGAACAATTTAGGGGAAAATGATAAGCAGAGTTGCCGATGATTCGAATATTAGCAAAGTGGTTAACAGTGATGAGAAGATCGTAGGATGGAGGAAATCAGGGATGGATTTAACAAATGTCAAATGCGGAGAGGGGATGTTGAAACTAACATTGGAAAACATGAGGTGATGCACATTGCAAGTAACACGTCAATGGATGATTCAATGAATGGCAGGACACGAGGAAGTCCAGAGGAACAGAGAGACTGAGCATGTTGGGCCACATATCCGTGAAGGCCGCAGAACATAATAGTTAAGGAGACAATCACAACTTTATCAGTCAAGGCAAAATTTGTAGAAGCAGATAAAGTGGTGTCACAAGAAGACAATGTTGTGAAGAAAGTACTTATACAAGAGGCAATAGACAATAGGTGCAGTAGAAAGCCATTCTGCCTTTCGAGCCTGCACCACCTTTCAATATGATAAGGTCTGATCATCCTTAATCAGTATCCTGTTCCTGCCTTATCTCCATAACCCTTGATTCCACAATCCGTGATAGCTCTATCCAACTCTTTTTTGAATGAATCCAGAGACTGGGCCTCCACTGCCCTCTGGGGAAGAGCATTCCACACAACCACCACTCTCTGGGTGAAGATGTTTCTCCTCATCTCTGTCCTAAATGGTGTACCCGTATTTCTAAGCTGTGTCCTCTGGTTTGGCACTGCCCCATCAGCAGAAACATGTTTCCTGCCTCCAGAGTGTCCAACCCTTTAATAATCTCATATGTCTCAATCAGATTCCTTCTCAGTCTTCGAAACTCACGTTTATACAAACCCAGACGCTCCAGTCTGTCAGTGCAAGTTAATCTCGCCAGTCCAGGAATTGACCTCATGAACCTACGCTGCACTTCCTCAATTGCCAGAATGTCTTTCCTCAAATTTGGAGAACATAACTGCACACAGTACTCCAGCTGTGGTCTGACCAGGGCCCTGTAGAGATGCAGAAGAACCTCTTTGCTTCTATCCTCAATCCCTCTAGTTATGAAGGCCAGCATGCTATTAGCCTTCTTCACTACCTGCTGTACCTGCATGCTTACCTTCATTGACTGGTGGACAAGAACACCCAGATCTCTCTGTACTGCCCCTTCACCTAAATGGATTCCATTTAGGTAGTAATCTGCCTTCCTGTTCTTGCCACCAAAGTGGATAATCATAAATTTATCCACATTAAACTGCATATGCCATGCATCTGACCACTCACCTAACTTGTCCACCTCACCCTGTAATCTCCGAACATCTTCATCACATTTCACCCTGCCACCCAGCTTAGTGTCATCAGCAAATTTGCGAATGTTATTTCTAATACTTGGCACGCTTTTCGTCATTAGTCAGAAAGTAGATTATCCAAGTTGGAATATCATGTTGTGGCTATGTAGAGCATTGGTGAGATCACATTGTGAATACTGCTTGCAATTATGGTCAATTTCTACAAGAAGGATTTTGTGAAAATTGAAACTGTGCACAAATGATTTACAAGGATGTTGCGGGGACCTGAGGGCTTGAGTTAAGCATGGAGACCGGGTATGCAGGGACTTTGTCGTTGGAATGTTCCAGACAGCGCGTAACGTTTTGACGGTTTGTAAAATCGTGAGGGGCATGGATCGGCAACTGGCCTAAATTGTTTGCACAGGATGGTGATATTCAGAACTAGAGGGCACAGGTTTAAGGTGACAGGCACTGAGGCACACTAAACAAAGTATAGAGAGTGACGGAATGATGTTTGATTTCCAACAGGCATTAGTCCAGCTCATTCTTCGGTTTCACAAATAAACATTTTCTTCGGGAAAGTAGTTTGGTTGTTAATTCGTGAATGGAACATAAGGGCAAATAAAATTGAGTGATGTACTGATGAGTTAGTGATTGGGTAAAATATTGTCCAATGCACTATAAAATGGAGCTGCAATATTTATATCGAACAATTAATAAAGATCTTTTAAATTAAATGTGATGTTGCAGGACTCTGAAATACACGCCTATCTGGCTGTGCTGGGATATGAGTTACATTGACTTTTCTGCAGGAGCATCAACTAATTCGGAAGGCAACATTATATTTTTCATCAGTTCCGCAGTGACGAAGCCAATAATTATTCCTCCATTCCGATCATCACTTGACAAGGTGAGCATGCAATTCCTGATCGAAACATTCCACTTCATGAAACTCGTTTTTCTTTTGAGGAACAAAATGTAGCAGTTGTTAACTGCAGCTTTCTTTTTTCCTTTACAAATTTTAATATTCAACCATTCAGTTGAACTAAAAGAATGCTAAATTCCACAACAATCACTGCTTTTCTCTCAGATATTCAGCGTCTGCAGTTTTCCTTTCTTTAGTGAACTGAATGATCTGATATTTATGGGGAAAAGAATGTTGCAGTTTGACTCGAATGTGACAAAAGAATTAACTGAGTGCTGACAGGTGTTTTAATTAATTTTCTAAAGAAGATGAGCTGAGGTGGTGTCGAGTTAAAAGTGTGGATCCGGAAAAGTACACCTGGTAAGGCAGCATCCATGGAGTAGGAAAGTCGTTGTTTCGAGCATAACTTTTACATCAGGAATTTTCGAAACATTGACACTCCTGGTCCTCAGATGTTAGCTAACCACGTGCTTTGCTAGCGCCATACTTCCTGACTCTGATCTCCCGCATCTGAAATTCCCGCCTTCTCCTCCGGTGGGGTAGTTTCAGATACTGTTCCTGAGATGTAACAAAATGCTCGTAATGAGAGTTTAGATATGCATTTGAAAGCTCAGCATTGATGCAAAACATTCTCCCCCTCCCAATCTGCCAAGCAAATGCAGTTCCTTCGCCTCCTTCATTGACATTCCTTAAACACCTGACGCCTGAGAGAAGATGGCATCATCTTCCGCTTGGGATCTTGATGCCACATAGGACCACCAGTTTCCACATTCGCCCTCCCCTCACATTATTCTAATTCCAAGACTCCAGTTCAACCATGGGCAGCACGGTTGCACAGTGGTTAGCACTGCTGCCTCACAGCGCCAGAGAACCCGGATTCAATTCCCGCCTCAGGTGACTGACTATGTGGAGTTTGCATATTCTTCCCGTGTCGGCGTGGGTTTCCTCCGGGTGCTCCGGTTTCCTTCCACAGTCCAAAGATGCGCAGGTCAGGTGAATTGGCCATGCTAAATTGTCCGCAGTGTTAGGTAAGGGGTAAATGTAGGAGTATGGGTGGATTGCGCTTCGGCGGGTCGGTCTGGACTTGTTGGGCCAAAAGGCCTGTTTCCACACTGTAATGTAATCTAATCTAACATTGCTATCATGACCTGCACATCACCTTTCCAATCTACCCGCTCCACCTCCTCTCTGCATGAGTATGTTATTTTGCACCTTCATTGACTCATCGCATTCTCAGCCATCACGTCCCCAAACTCCCAAACCGCCAATTTACCTCTCAGCCCCCGCGGCCACAAACCTCATTCCTGATGTTGGGTTCATGCCCAAAACGTCAATTCTCCCACTCGTCGCATGCTGCCGGACCTACTGTGTTTTCTATCACCACACTGTCGACTCTAATTTCTAGCACCTGCAGTTTCTCCACGGCGCTGTATTGTGTAAAAGTCACTTTATTGGAAAAGTCCAGTTTCCGTGGTTTTCTATGTCGTTAATTTCATTTGCTCAATCGGCTCTAGCAGGAGTATTGTTTGTCTTTCTGCAATTATCATTACAGCAGGGATGTGACAACATTGGAAACGGTGCAGAACAGATTTCCCGGGATATCATCTGTTCGAAGAGTTTCAGTTGTGAAGATAGTTTGGACGGACTGGGCTCTCACAAAGATGTTTTTTTTCAAAAAAATAGAGCTGCACGTTTTCTCAAGGATACTGTGTTTTGATTTTTTTATCAAAGGCGTTGGAAAACAGTTCAGGCTCCGAATCGGATGAAGTGTTACAGAGATGAAAGTGTTCGCTGTGAGGCCTTTCATTTTTGCATCAACAGCTGAGGCACGAGGCCAAAGACTTTATGATTTAGAAATGAACTGTATAATGGTAAAAGAGTGGTCATTCCAGACAGCTGAATTCCGGTTTTTAGATTTTGCAGCAGTGGTGCACTAACTAAAAACCTCAATCCTTCTGCGTTTCTAATTTTTACCTGTAAGCTTCTAGTTCATTTTTACTGTGTTTAATGTGCTTTCTTTTGGGATTGTTGTGTATTTTCAGAACAGCATAATTTAGTCTACTTTGGATGGACTAGGTTCTGTAGGTATTCTGAATTCTGTTTTTTTTTTGTTTTTCAATCCCTCATTTTGTGAATAATTTTTAAAACTAGTTTAATCGGGTAATTTTCACTGTACACTTAACGAAACAATATATAATGTTAAGGTCTGGGTTGTCTGCTTAATAACGTTTCGAATGTTGTCTTGTCCATAACAAATTGGGAGGTACTTGATGTATTAAAAGAGCGACTGATAGGTGCTAATGTCTCTATTTCGGGTGTTAATTTGGCTGGGGATCGACAATGCTTGGGAAAACAATGTCTCATTTAGGTACAAAGAGTTGTCTGGCTATGGACGATATAAAGTTGTTCGTTTTACAAAAATGATTCAGGTCAGGCTTTTGGAATTCGCAGACATGCTGAGTGTGTATTTGCCTATTTCGGTGAGGAAAGGAGAGATCATTCCCGCAGTAGCTCAGCATTTAACTAAGCTGGAAAATCCATGAGAATCTGTAAAATTTAATTGAAAATGAAGCAGCTTGAGTTAGACGATAGAGATAGGGAAAGGACACCAGATTTGAAGCAATTTGAGTTATGATTCGAAGCAGAGAGATGGAAGAAGAGAGAGCTGCAGAGCAGAGAGAAGGGCAGACAGAGTTTGAAATTCAGAAATTGGCAATTATTAAATGAATTCACCTTAAAAGATGAGGTGTACAAGATAATTAGCGGTTTAGATAGGGTTGAAAGTGAGAACCCTTTTCCACGCATGGAGTCAGCTGTTACTCGGGGACACAGCTTTAAATTAAGGGGAGGTTGGTATAGGACAGGTGTTAGGGGTAGATTCTTTACTCAGCGGGTTGTGAGTTCATGGAATGCCCTGCCAGTATCAGTGGTGGACTCTCCCTCTTTATGGTCATTCAAGCGGGCATTGGATAAGCATATGGTGGTTATTGGGCTCGTGTAGGTGAGGTAGGCTTCGGTCGGCATAACATCGAGGGCCGAAGGGCCTTTACTGCGCTGTATTTTTCTATGTTCTATGTTCGAAAAGACTGGAGATAAAGGCTGAAGATAAGCTTAGTCTGGAAGAGCATAATGTTAAAACGGCAACGTTAGTAGCTGAAATGGCTGATTGTTTTGAACTGATCCATAAAAATGGATGGGCTTCCAGAATCATTTTAAGTCTCAGGGATAGAAATTGGGGCAAAGAGAAATCCTCACATGGAAAGGGATCGTTAAATCTCAGTGAAGATTACTAGGATAACGTACCACAGGGTAAATAGGAACCCTTTGAAGGGAACAAGATCTGAGGTTTTCATTGCAATAAAGTAGGCCACATGAAATCAGTGTGGGAGAACAAGGGAAAGCACTGGAAAGCCAGATGCAGTAAAACAAAACAAGCCTGGTTGTTTTGTTGGCATGGTAATAGAAAGCACAGTGGAGGTTGGAAAGCTGCATCAGAATGTCCAATCCGATCAGAGGTTGGTAAGGGGGAAGTGCCAGATCTGCTTTCAAAATATACCTGCAAAGTTAAAGTTTAATTAACTTGGACAGGAGTAGGTGATAGAGAAGTAACAATATTAAGGGACACAGGATCGTCTCAGTCTGTGGTGCAGAAGCATGGGGAAATATGTACTCCTGAAGAACTATGTGTACGGGAATTCATGTTGGGATGAAAAATTGCTCAGTTATGTATAGTGAAGATATTTAGCCAGAAAAGAGTGGGGACTTTGTGGTGAGAGCTCTGGACAAACTCACAGCCCCAATAGTACAATTTGTGCTTGCAAAAGATATCACTCAATCACCGGTAATCGTGCTGCCTACTCCAGTTGAAATGCCAGTCGAAATGCAGGCAAGTGTAGCAATGCAGGACGTTTCTCAAGGGATTTTCCTAGATTGTGATTTAATGCGATCACAGAGTCACAAGCTAAAGCAAGAGAAATCAGAACGCACGGATTAGGAAGCTGAAATATGAGATTTTTTTATCAGATAAGTGGGACACAGCAGGGGACAAACGTTAAAAATGCAATTATAGTCAGCTCCGGTCTGCAACTGAGTTACAGCATAAAGATGAATAATGAAAGCAGTTGGATTAGAAGACACGTATTTGGAAGCAGAGTGAATGCATCCCTGTGTGATATTACTTAGCAAATGATTTGTCAAGGAGGAAATGGAGACCAACAGAGACACAGCACGTGAGAATTGGGAAGTTTTTTTTCCCAGTAGGGTACAGAAAAGTGATGCTGAGAGTCCCGCATGTGCTACAAATTGGAGGTCATTTAGTCGTTAGGAAAACGGAGGATAAAATACAAAGACATGTTTACTGGCCTGGATTGGACAGGAATGTAGTTGAATTTTGACATACATTTCATCTAATCAGAAAACCATGGGAAATAATAAAGCCTGCACTTTTAATACCTATTCGAGAGTTCGAGCAATCTTTCCTCTGTGTCTTGATTCATTGTGTAGGTTCACTACATCCAATAAAAGATGGGAATAAGTATTAATTAACATAAATTGATGTATAGACGAGATTTCCAAAATGTTGCTCAATTGTGAAATACGACAGCTAAAAGGATAGTGGAAGAATTACTATTTTAATAAATACTAGATTAAGACTGCCATCAGAGATACAATAAGATCAAGGGTCAAACTTCACATCCAAACTTTTCAAGAAATATATAGATAGCTTGGGAATAAAACGATTCAAATGTACTGTGTACCATCCAGAATCGCAGGGTACACTGGAAAGGTGACGTCAAGTATTAAAGACTATGCTGAGGTTTTATGGTTAGGAATAGCCAGATTATTTCCGTAAGGCAGTTGCATCAGTCCTGTTTGCAATCTGAGATGTACCGAACGAATCCACCAAACTAAGTCCATCTGAAACCATTTGTGGGCATAAAGTAAGAGGACCATTTAAATTTGTTTATGAGAAATGGATAAGTCAAATTACAGAGACCACGCATTTCAACGATGTGTCAAATTTTAGAGGTGGACTAAATAATGTTGGGGAGTTGTCGAGACAACATTTAAAATTATCGAAGCATACGGTGAAGCTGGAAGTTTATGACAAATAAAAAAAATCACAATTTTGCCACTGGGAATAATGTATTTATTTAAATCTCATGAATCGGTGAAACCTTAAATCAAGTTTTAGAAGACCTTATCAAATCGAGAGGAAATTGAGTGCGGTTAGCCACTTGATTCGGACTCCAGCCATGAAGGAATCTCACAGAATGCGTGATGGGAATATGCTCTGATGGTATTTTGGCAGAGAACGAACGCAAGAGGAGACTGTGTTATTGACGACAACACACTGGGAAGAACCAATGTCAGGGAATTCTGCATTGCACATTTCTTAACTAAAATTGGACAATGTTGCAGAGACAGGAAACCGAATATACAGATGTACCAGCTGGAGGAAAGAAAGACGGCAGATGTTATAGTGATAGAAACGCAATGCTAGAGATGCTTCAGAGAGAGTGACATAAGTCTGGAGATGCTGCAGAGAAAGGATATCAAGACTGGAGATGTTACAGGGAAAGGAAAGCAAGGCTGGAGATGTTAGTGAAATAAGAAAACAACGCGGGAGATGCAACAGAGAGAGGAAAGCAGGGCCGGAATGATGCAGCGAGAGGAAACCAAGGCTGGAGATGTTACAGAACAATGACAGCACGGCTGAGGACGTTGTACAAGGAGGAAAGCAAAACAGGAGGTGTAACACAGAGGGGAAACCAAGGCTGGAGATATTACAGAAATACGAGTGCAAGGCTGGAGATGTTACAGTGACAGGAAAGCGAAACTGGAGATGCTGCAGAGAGAGGAAAGCAAGGCTGCAGATGTTACAGAGAAAGGAAAGTAGGCTGGAAAGGACACACAGAATGGTAAGAAATGCCGGAGATGCTACAGAGATAGGAAAACAAGGCTGGAGGTGTTTGAGAATTAAGAAAACAAGGCTGCAGATATTACAGGGAGACGAAAGCAGGGTCGGATAGTTTGCAGAGAGAGGAAAGCAAGGGTGGAGATGTTACAGAGAGAGGACAGGAAGGCTGGTGATGTTGCAAAGATACAAAAGTAAGACTGGAGATGCTACGGAGAGAGGAAAGCAAGGCTGGAGATATTACAGAGCAAGGAATGCGAGACTGTTGATGTTACAGCGTTAGGAAAGCCAAGCTGGGAGTTTTATAGAAATAAGAAAACAAGGCTGTAGATGTTACAGAGAGAGGAAAGCACGGTTGGGGATGTTACACAGATTGCAATGCAAGCCTGGAGATGTTACAAAGATTAGAAACTAAAACTGAAGATGTTACAGAGAGAGGTAAGCAAGGCTGGAGATATTATAGAGCAAGGAATGCAAGGCTGGAGATGTTATGGAGAGAGGAAAGCACGGCTGTGGATGATGCAGTGAGCGGAATGCAAGGCTGATGATGTAACAGAGATTGCAATGCAAGGCTGGAGATGTTACAACGAAAGGAAAGCAAGGCTGGATATGTTACAGAGATATGGAGCAAGGCTGGAGATCTTACAGAGATGGGAAAGAAAGGCTGGAGATTTTAGAGAAATAAGACAACAGGGCTGGATATGTTACAGAAGAAGTAAGCACAACTGGGAATGTTGCAGAGACAGGAAAGCAATGCTGGAAATGTAACCGAGAGGGGAATGAAAGGCTGTAGATGTTACAGATATATGGAGCCAGGCTGGAAGTGTTAAAAAGATGGGAATGCAAGGCTGGAGATGTCAGAGAAATACGAACGCAAGACTGGAGATGTTACAGAGAGAGGTAAGCACGGCTGGAAATCTTAAAGAGACAGGAAAGCAAGGCTGGAGACGTAACAGAGATTGGAAAGCATGGCTGGAAATATTATAATGTTAGGAACACAATACTGGATATATTCCGGAGAGGGGGAAGCAAGGCTGGAAATGTTTCAGAGGTCGGAATGAGATGATGGCGATGTAACAGAGATGGGAAAGCAAGGCTGGAGATGTCATCGTGTCAGGCACTTAATGCTGGAGGTGTTACAGAGGTAGGGAAGCAAGGCTGGAGATGTTAGAGAAAAGAAAGGAAGGCTGGAGCTGTTAGAAAAAAGAAAACAAGGCTGGAGATGTTACAGAGAGAGGAAAGCACGGTTGGGGATGTTGCAGTGTGAGGAGAGCAAGGCTGGAGATGTAACCAAGAGGGGAATGCTAGACGGGAGATGTTACTGAGAGAGAAAAGCACGGCTGGCGATGTTGCAAAGGCAGGAAAGCAAGGCTGGAGATGTTACAGAGAAAGGAAAGCAAGACTTGGACATGTTATTGTGATAGGAAAGCAATGCTGAATATTTTCCAGAGACAGGAAAGCAAGGCTGGAGATGTTACAGAGATGAGAAACTAAGACTGGAAATTTTACAGAGATAGCAAAGCAAGGCTGGAGATGTCATAGTGAGAGGAACTCAATGCTGGAGATGTTACAGAGATATGGAGCAAGGCTGGAGATGTCAGAGAGCTCGGAAAGCAAAGCTGTATATTTGAGAAAAAAAAAAGAAAACAAGGCTGGAGTTGATACAGAGAGAAGTAAGCACGGCTGGGAATGATGCAGAGACAGGAAAGCAAGGTTTCAGATGTAACCAAGAGGGGAATACAAGGCTGGAGATGTAACAGAGACGAGGAGAGCGAGGCTGGAGATGTTACCAAAATAACAAAACAAGGCCAGAGAATAGAGAGAGGAAAGCCCGGCTGGGAATGTTGCAGAGAGAGGAAAGCACGCCTGGAGATGTAACAGAATTAGGAGAACAAGGCTGGAAACGTTAAAGTGACAGGTACGCAATTCTGGATATATTCCAGGGAGAGGGAAGCAATGCTGGAAATTTTACAGGGATCGGAATGCGTAGCAGGCGATGTTACAAGAGATGTGAAAGCAAGGCTTGAAATTTTAAAGAGGAAAGGGAAGCAACGCTGGACTTGTTACAGATATAGGGATGCAAGTCTGGAGATTTTCGAGAAATTCGAAAACAAGGCTGGATATGTTACAGAAAGAAGTAAGCACTGCTGGGAATGATGCAGAGGCAGGAAAGAAAGGCTGCAGATGTAACCAAGAGGGGAATGCAAGGCTGGAGTGGCTTCAAAGAGAGGAAAGCAAGGCTGGAGGTGTTTCAGAGACAGGAAAGCAAGGCTGCAGATGTTGCAGAGATAGGAAAGCAAGGAAGGAGCTGTTACAGAGATAGGAATGCAAGGCTGGAGATGTAATAGAAATAGGAAAGCTAGGCTGGAGATGTTACGGAGGTAAGAAAGCAAGACTGAACATGTTATTGTGATAGGAAAGTAATGCTGGAGATGTTACAGAGATGAGAAACCAAGGCAGGAAATTTTGCAGAGATCGGAAAGCAAGGCTGGAGATGTCATCGTGAGAGGAATACAATGCTGGAAATGTTACAGAGATATGGAGCAAGGCTGGAGATGTTACAGAGATCGGAATGCAAGGCTGGAGATTTTAGAGAAATAATAAATCAAGGCTGGAGTTGTTACAGAGAGAAGTAAGTACTGCTGGGAATGATGCAGAGACAGGAAAGCAAGGCTGTAGATGTAACCAAGAGGGGAATGGAAGGCCAGAGATGTTACAGAGTGAGGAAAACCAGGCTGAGGATGTTGCAGAGACAGGAAAGCACGGCTGGAGATGTAGCAGAGTTAGAAGAGCAAGGCTGGAAACGTTAAAGTGATAGGAACGTTGAGCGTCGACCAGGAGACTGCCATTAATATATCTGGGCGGTAGCTGAACCCGAAACACTACACGTGTTGTGTCTCCCACAACCCACTCCCCCTCCTCTAACCAAAAAAAAGACTCTGATTTGTTAAGATAAGGATTTTCTATTTCTTTATCAGTGATTGGTTGAAAATTTACTTTTTATGGTTTATCTATTAATTGGCTTTTAGAAAAAGACAAGAGCAAACAGGTATCAGAAAGTATTTTAACTCAACTTTATACAAAGTAATAAAAGTAATTAACGAATCAGAGATGGCTGGGCAGGTGATGTGCTGTAGCTGTATGATGTGGGAGCTGGCTGATCCCATTGTGAATGGCAGTGACCACATCTGCAGCAAGCGTATGTTGCTGGAAGAACTCCGGCTCAGAGTTGATGATCTGGAATCTGAGCTTCAAACACTGCGGCACATCCGGGAGGGGGAGAGTTACCTAGATGCTTTGTTTCAGGAGGCAGTCACACCTGGGAGATTAAGATCCCATTCAGTTAGTGATCAGGGACATCAGAGCGGGACTGTAAGTGAGGCAGGTAGGGGGAACCTGAGTTCAGGAGTGCAGGAGCCTCAGCCCTTGACCTTGTGCAACAGGTATGGGATTCTTGCTCCCTGTACCGATGAGGAAAAGGGCTCTGGACAGGATGAGCCATCTGACCACGATACCATGGTGCAGAAGGCAATTCAAGAAGGGAGAGCAAAAAGACAAGTAGTTGTTATAGGGGAGTCTATAATTAGGGGGGCAGATAGTATCCATTGCAAGCCGGATCGGGAGTCTCGCATGGTGTGTTGCCCCGCACAGTACTAGGGTGCGGGACATCTCCGACCGGCTTGAAAGGATATTGGAGCGGGAGGGGGAGGATCCAGTTGTTGTGGTGCACGTGGGGACTAACAACATAGGCAAAGCCAGGGTGGAGGACCTGTTTGGGGATTATCAAGCACAAGGAAGGAAATTGAAGAACAGGTCATAATCTCCGGATTACTTCCCGAGTCACGTGCCAATTGGCATAGGGAAAAGAAAATTAGGGAAGTAAACACGTGGCTAAAGGATTGGTGTGGGAAAGAGGGATTCCATTTCATGGGGCATTGGCATTAGTTTTGCAAAGGAGGGTATCTGTACCATTGGGACGATCTCCACCTGAACCAATCCCAATGTTCTAGCGGATGATAAATACTGTGATCAGTAGGAATTTAAACTTCTGAGTTGGGGGAAGGGAAAGTGAAAACGACAGGGAGTATGGAGTTAAATGTAAAGATAAGCAGCAGGATAGCATGTGTGCAGGTAGATTTAAACTTGAGGCAGACTAGAACAGCACAAATCATCGTGAATGATTATGTTGTGGTAGGCATCACAGAGACGTGGTCGCAGGGGGTTCAGGACTGGCAGTTAAACATACAAGGATTTGCAACGTATCGAATAGACAGGGAGGTGGGCAGAGGGGGCGGGGTTGCCTTGCTAGTTAAGAAAAAAATTAAATCTATGTCGCTGAATGACATCGGTTCGGATGATGTGGAGTCTGTGTGGGTGGAATTGAGAAATCACAAAGACAAAAAAACATAATGGGAGTTATGTACAGACCTCCTAACAGTGGTCAGGACCAGGGGAACAATATATACAGGGAAATAGAGAAGGCAGGTCAGAAAGGCAAGGCCACAGTGATCATGGGGGTCTTCAATATGCAGGTGGACTTGGTAAATAATGTTGCCAGTGGATCCAAAGAAAGGGGATTAATGGAATGCTTACAGGATGGCTTTTTGGAACAGCTTGTCATGGATCCCACAAGGGAGCAGGCTATTCTGGACCGAGTGCTATGTAATGAACCACACTTAATAGAAGATCTACAAGTAAGGGAATACTTAGGAAGCAGCGATCATAATATGGTAGAGTTCAGGCTGCAGTTTGAAAGAGAGTAGGCAAAATGGGATATAATGGTGTTACAGTTAAATAAAGGTAATTATGAGGCATGAGAGAGGAACTGACGAAAATTGACTGGAAGCAGAGCCTAGTGGGGAAGACAGGAGAGCAAAAATGACAGGAGTTTGTGGGTATAATTGAAAGACACAGTACAGAGGTTCATCCCCAAGAAAAGAAAGATTATCCGGCGAGGGATTAGACAGCCATGGCTGACAAAGGAAGTCAGGAAATGTATCAAAGAAAAAGAGAGATCCTATGAAGTGGCCAAGACCACTGAGAAATCAGAAGATTGTGAAGTCGACAAAACCAAACAGAGGATAACAAAGAGAGAAATAAGGAAGGAGAGGATCAAATATGAAGGTAGGCTAGCCAGTAATATTAGAAATGATAGTAAAAGTTTCTTTCCATGCATAAGAAACAAACGACAGGCAAAAGTAGACATTGGGCCATTTCAAACTGATGCTGGAAGGCTAGTGATGGGAGATAAGGAAATAGCTGGAGAAATTAATAAGTACTTTGCGTCAGGCTTCACAGTGGAAGACATGACTAATATCCCAACAATTAAAGTGAGTCAGTGGGCTGACTTGAGTATGGTTGACATTACAGAAGAGGAAGTGCTAGAAAATCGAAAACGTCTTAAAATTGATAAATCTCCTGGCCCCGATGGGCTACATCCGAGAGTTCTGAGCGGGTGGCTGAGATCTTTCAAAAGGAACTGGAGTCAGGGAAAGTACCGGATGATTGGAAGAAAACTGTTTTAACCCCCTTGTTCAAGAAAGGATCAAGCCTAAAGATGAAAATTATAGGCCAATTAGCTTAACCTCGGTTGTTGGTAATATTCTAGAATCCATCGTTCAGCATGAGGTTTCTAAATTCTTGGAATAGCAGGGTAGGATTAGAACAACTCAACATGGATTTAGTAATCATGATTCGGAGATGCCGGTGTTGGACTGGGGTGTACAAAGTTAAAAATCACACAACACCAGGTTATAGTCCAACCAATTGGACTATGATCTGGTGTTGTGTGATTTTTAACTTTGGATTTAGTAAGGGGAGGTCGTGCCTGACAAACCTGTCAGAATTCTTTGAAGAGGTGACAAGTAGGTTAGACCAGGGAAACCCAGTGGATGTGGTCGATCTAGACTTCCAAAAGTCCTTTGTGAAGGTGCCACACGGGAGGCTGTTGAATAAAGTGAGGGCCCATGGTGTTCGAGATAAGCTACTGGCATGGATTGAGGATTGGCTGTCTGACAGAAGGCAGAGTGTTGGGATAAAAGGTTCCTTTTTGGAATGTCAGTCGGTGACAAGTGGTGTCCCGCAGGGTCCAGTTTTGGGGCCTCAGCTGTTCACTTTATATATTAATGATCTGGATGAAGGGACTGGGGGCATTCCAGCGAGGTTTGCCGATGATACGAAGTTAAGTCGACAGTCAGGTAGTACTGAAGAAGTGGGGAGGCAGAAGGATTCCGACAGTTTGGGAGAGTGGCCCAGGAAATGGCTGATGAAATTCAATGTGACCAAATGCGAGATCTTGCACTTTGGAAAAAAAGAATACAAGCATGGACTACTTTCTAAACGGTGCGAAAATTCACAAAGCCAAAGTAAAAAGGCATCTGGGAGTGCGAGTTGAGGATTCTCTAAAGGTAAGCATTAAGGTTGAGTCCGTGATTAAGAAAACGAATGCGATGTTGTCATTTATCTCAAGAGGGTTGGAACATAAAAGCAGGGATGTACTACTGAGACTTTATAAAGCTCTGGTTAGGCCCCATTTGGAGTACTGTGTCCAGTTTTGGACCCCACACCTCAGGAATGACATACTGGCACTGGAGCGTGTCCAGCGAAGATTCACAACGATTATCTCTGGAATGCTAGGTCTAACGTATGAGGAACAGCTAAGGATCCTGGGATTGTATTCATTGGAGTTTAGAAGGTTAAAGGGAGATCGAATAGAAACTTACAAGACAATACATGGTTTGGAAAGTGTGGACACTAGGAAGTTGTTTCCGTTGTGCGAGGAGAATAGTACCTGTGAGCACAGTCTTAAAATTAGAGGGGGACAATTCAGAACAGAAATGCGGAGACATTTCTTCAGCCAGAGAGTGGTGGGCCTGTGAAATGTATTGCCACGGAGTGCAGTGGAGGCCGGGACGCTAAATGTCTTCAAGGCAGAGATTGATAAATTCTTGATGTCACAAGGAATTAAGGTTTACAGGGAAAATGCGGGTAAGTGGAGTTGAAGTGCCCATCAGCCATGATTAAATGGCGGAGTAGACTCGAGGGGCCGAATGGCCGTTCTTCCACTCCTATGTCTTATGGTCTTATGGAATGCAATGCTGGATATATTCCAGAGACAGGGAAACAAGGCTGGAAATTTTACAGAGATCGGATTGCGAGACTGGTGATGTTACAGAGATGTGAAAGCAAGTCTTGAAATTTTAAAGTGGTAGGGAAGCAAGGCTGGACTTGCTACAGAGATAGGGATGCAAGGCTGGAGATGTTACAGAGCAAGGAAAGCAAGTCTGGAGATTTTAGTGAAATAAGAAAACAAGGCTGAAGATATTACAGAAAGAGGAATGCACGGCTGTGAATGTTGCAGAAAGGGGAAACCAAGGCTGGAGATGTTACATAGATCGCTATGCACGGCTGGAGGTGTTACAGAGACAGGAAAGCGAGGCTGGAGATGTTACAGCGAGAGTTAAGCAAGGCTGGAGATGTTACAGGGAGAGGAAGGCAAGGCTGGACATGGTACAGAGAATAGAAAGCAAGGCCGCAGATCTTACAGAGACAGGAAAGCTGGATATCTCACAGAGATGAGAAAACAAGGCTGAAGATCTTATAGAGCGAGGTACGCACGGCTGGGAATGTTTCACAGAGAGGAACGCAAGGCTGGAGGTGTAACCGAGAGGAAAATGCAAGGCTGGAGTTGTTACAGAGTCAGGAAAGCGAGGCTAGAGATCTCACAGAGATAAGAAAACAAGGCCAGAGATGTTACACACAGAGAAAAGCAAGGCCGGAAATGATAAAGTGATAGGAATGCAATGCTGGATATATTCCAGACGCAAGGAAGCAAGGCTCGAAATATTACAGAGAGAGGAACGTGAGGCTAGAGATGTTACAGAGACAGGAAAGCAAGGCTGGAGATGTTACAGAGAGAGGAACGTGAGGCTAGAGATGTTATAGAAATTGGAAAGAAAGGCTGAAGAAGTTACACAAATAAGGAAATAAGGTTGGAGATGTTCCAGAGATTGGAAAGCAAGTCTGAGAACGTCGCACCGGAAAGCACAGCTGGAGATGTTACAGAGATAGGAAGGCAAGGTTTGAAATTTGAAAGAGATAATAAAGCCAGCCTGGAGATGTTGCAGTGATAGGAACACAATGCTGAAGATTTTACAGAGATCGGGGAGCACGGCTGCTGGAGATGCTGCAGAGACAGAAAAGCAAAGCTGTAGATGTTAAAGAAATAGGCAGGTAAGGCTGGAGATGTTACAGAGATAGGAAAGCAAGGTTGGAAATGTTACCGTGACAGGAAAGCAAGGTTGGAGTTGTCAGTGTGGTAGGAACACAATGCTGGAGATGTTACAGAGTTCGGAAAGTATGGATGGAGATGTTACAGAAGTAAGAAAACAAGCATGGAGATGTTACAGAGGGAGGAAAACACCGCTGGGAATGTTGCAGAGAGAGGAAAGCAAGGCTGGACTTGTAAAACAGAGGGGAATGCAAGGCTGGAGATGTTACAGAGACAGGAAAGCGAGGCTGGAGGTGTTCCAGAGATAGGAACTCAATGGGGGCGATGTTACAGAAATAAGAATACAAGACTGGAGATGTTACAGAGAGAGGCAATCACGACTGGGAATGGTATCGTGATAAGAAAACTTTGCTGGAAATATTCCAGAGATAGGGGGCAAGGCTGAAGAAGTTACTGAGATAGGAATGCGAGGCTGGCGATGTTACAGAGAATAGAAATTAAGGCTGGACATGTTACAGAGACAGGAAAGCAAGGCATCTCCAGTGATACGAACGTAATGCTGGCGATGTGACAAAGACAGGAAAGCATGACTGGGAATGTAGCAGAGAGAGGAAAGCAAGGCTGGAGATGATACAGAGATAGGAAAGCAATGCTGGACATGTTACATAGGAAGGATAGCAAGGGTGGTGTTGTTGCAGAGGTAAGAAAGTAACGCTGGAGATGTTATGGAGAGTGATAAGCAAGACTTGAGATATAACAGAGAAAGGAAAACAAAGCTGGAGATATTACAGAAAAGGAAAGCACTGTTGGGGATTTTGCACAGACACGAAACCAAGGCTGCAGACGTAACAGAGAGGGGGAGAGATGCTGGAGATCTTACGGAGAGAGGAAACCAAGTTTGGAGATGTTAGATAAATGAGAAAGCAAAGCTGGAGATTTTACAGAGAGAGGAAAGCAGTGCTGAGTACATCACAGAGATAAGAACGCACGGCTGGAGATGTTGCAGGGAGAGGAGATCAATGCTGGAGATGTTACTGAAATAAGAAAACAACGCTGGAGAAATTATAGAGTGAGAAAAGCAAGGTTGGAGATGTTATAGAGAGAGAGGAAAGGAAAGATGGACATGTTGCAAAGATAGGAAAGTGAGTCTAGAGCTTTTGCTGACATAAGAAAGCAGGTCTGGAGATTTTACAGAGAAAGGAAAGCAAGGCTGGCGAGGTCACAGAGAGGACGGAAATGCTGGTTATGTTGCAGAGATAATAAAGTAAGGCTGGAGATGTTACAGAGAGAGGGAAGCACGGCTGGCGATGTTACAGAGACAGGAAAGCAAGACTGGAAATGCAACAGAGAAGGCAAAGCAAGGCTGGAGATGTAACAGAGAAAGTAATGCAAGGCTGGAGATGTTACAAAAGAGAGGACCGGAAGCTTGGTGATGTAGCAGAGATAAGTAAGTTCCACTGGAGGTGTTACAGAGAGAGATAAGCAAGCCATGAAATGTTACAGAGAAAGGAAAGCAAGGCTAGAGATGTTACAGAGATACGAAAGCACTTTTGGGGACTTTACGTAGACAGGAAACCAAGGCTGCAGATGAAACAGAGAGGGGAAGCAATCCTGGAGATGTTACAGCGATAGGAATGCAAGGGTGGAGATGTTACAGAGACAGCAAAGCGAAACTGGAGATGTTGCAGCGAGAGGAAACCAAGGCTCGAGAGGGTGCATAGAATGGAAAGTAAGGCTAGAGATGTTACAGAGATAGGAAAGCATTGCTGCAGACGTTGAAGAGAGAGAAAAGCTAGGCTGGAGATGTGTGAGAAATAAGAAAACAAAGCTGGAGATTTTACGGAGATAGGAAAGCATTGCTGGAGATGTTGCAAAGAGAGGAAAGCAAGGCTGAAGAAATAACAGTGACAGCAATGCAAGGTTGGAGATGTTACACAGAGAGGACAGGAAGGCTGGAGATGTTGCAGAGATAAAAAAAAGCAAGGCTAGAAATTTTACAGTGATAGGAATGCAAGGCTGGAGATGTCAGAGTGATAGGAACACAATTCCTGAGATGTTACAGAGATAGGGAGCAACGCTGGCGACGTTACAGAGATCGGAAAGCATAGCTGGAGATATTAGAGGAGAGAGAAAACAGGGCTAGAGATGTTACAGAGTGAGGGAAGAACGGCTGGGAATGTTGCAGAGACAGGAAAGCAAGGCTGGAGATGAGAAAGAAAGGAGAATGCAAGGCTGGAGATGTTCCAGAGACAGGAAAGCGACGCTGGAGGTTTTACAGAGATAGGAGATCAAAGCTGGAGATGTTACAGAAATAAGAATGAAAGGCTGGAGATGTTACAGAGACAGGAATTGACGACTTTGGATATTATAGCGATATGCAGCAATCTGCTGGATATATTCCAGGGATAGTGAAGCAAGGCAGGAGATGTTACAGAGACAGGAATTCGAGGCTGGGGATGTTACAGAGAATGGAAATTAAGGCTGGAGATGTTACCGAGGCAGGAAAGCAAGGCATCTCCAGTGATTTGAACGCAATGCTGACGATGTTACAAGGAGAGGAAAGCACGGCTAGAAATGTAGCCGAGAGAGGAATAAACGAGTCTGGAGATGTTACAGAGATAGGAATGCCAGGCTGGAGATATTACAAAGAGAGGACAGGAAGTCTTGTGTTGATGCAGAGATAAGAAAGTAACGCTGGAGACGTTAGAGAGAGATATAAGCTAAGCTGGAGACGTTACATAGAATGGAAAGCAAGGCTAGAGATGTTACAGAAATAATTAAGCTTGCTAGAGACTTTGCACAGACAGGAAACCACGGATGCAGATGGAACAGAGAGGGGAACAAATGCTGGAGTTGTTACAGAGATAGGAATGCAAGGCTGGAGATGTTACGGAGAGAGGAAAGCAAGCCTGGAGATTTTACAGAGAACGGAAAGCAAGGCTGGCGATATTACAGAGAGATGTTGGGAAAGCTAGTGATGGTACAAAGATAATAAAGTAAGGCTGGAGATGTTACAGAGAGAGGAACGCAAGGCTGAAGGTGTTACAGAGAGGAAAGCGAGGCTGCAAATGTTCGAGAAATAAGAAAACAAGTCTGCAGATGCTACAGAGAGGAGGACAACACGGCTGGGGGTGTAGCACAGAGAGGAAAACACGGCTGGAGATGTTAAATAGATAGGAAAGCCAAGCTGGAGATGTTGCAGAGACAGGAAAGCAAGGCATGTCACAGTTACAGGAACGCATAGCTGGCGCTGATTCAGAGTGAAAGTCTGGACAGGCTCTCGGGACAGGAAGGCACGGCTGTAGTTTTCGCATAGTTAGGATAGCAAGATTGGAGATGCTACAGAATCGGAAACCAAGGCTGGGGATGTTTTCGAGACATGAATGTAACGTGGGCAATGACACAGAGATAAGAAAGCGATGATGAAGATGTCACAGAGATAGCAATGCAAGGCTGGAGATGTTACAGAGATAAGAAAGCAAGGCATAAGATGTTACAGTGATCGGATAACAAGGCTGCAGTGGTTACAGAGACAGTAATGCATGGCGAGAGATGTTCCAGAGACTGGAATGCAAGTCTGGACATGTCATAGAGGTAGGAAAGAAAGAGTGGACAGGCTCTAGAGATAGAAAAGCACTGCTGTAGAGTTCACAGAGACAGGAAAGCAAGTTTGTACATGTTATAGGAATCAGAAAGCAGCGCTAGAGATGTTTCAGAGATAGTGAGCAATGCTGGATATGTTATGGACAGAGGAGAGCAAGGCTGGAGATGTTGCAGAGATATTTAAGTAAGGGTGAAGAGTTTACAGAGAGAGGTAAGCAAACCTGGAGATGTTTCAAAGAAAAGGAACCAAGGCTGGTGATGATACAACGATAGGAAAGCACGGCTGGAGATGTTAGAGAAATAAGAAAACTAGGAAGGAGATGTTACAAACACAGGGAAGCAAGGGTGAAGATGTTACAGTGATTGGAAAACAAGTCTGGGAATGTTACTGAGAGAGGAAAGCAAGGCCGGAGATGTTACAGAAGTAAGAAAGCAAGGCTAGAAATATTACGCAGAGAGGAAAGCAAGGGTAGAGATGTTACCTCGACTGGAAAGCAAGGTTTGGCATGTTACAGAAGCAGGAAAGCAAGGCTGGACAGGATTTAGGGACAGCAAGGGACGGCTGAAAATTTCTCAGAGATAGGAAAGCAAGATTGGAGATGCTACAGAGATCAGAAAGCAAGGCTGGACGTGTTACAGACATAGAGAGCAAGGCTGGAGATGTTACAAATAGAGGAAACGAATGCTGATCATTTAGTAGAGATAAGAAAGTAAGGTTGGAGATGTTACAGAGAGTGGAAAGCAAACCTGGAGATGTTACAAAGTAAGGAAAGGAAGGCTGGAGGTGTTAAAACGATAGGAAAGCACGGCTGGAGATGATAGAGAAATAAGAAAACAAGGCTGGCGATATTACAGAGAGAGGAAAGCACGGCTGGGGATGTTGCAGAGACAGGAAAGCAAGGCTGGAGATGGAACAGAGATAGGAAAGCCAGGCTGAAAATGATGTAGTGATAGGAACGCAATGCTGGATATGTCACAGAGATCGGATGCCAAGTGTGCAGATGTTAGACAAATAAGAAAACTAGGCAGAGAGAAGAAAGCAGGCCTGAGGATCTAACCGAGTCACGAAAGCAAGGCTAGATTTGTTATTGTGACAGGAATGTCATGCTGAAAACGTTACAGAGATAGGGAAGAAAGGCTGTACATGTTAAAGAGATAGGAAAGCATGTCTGGACAGGCTCAAGAGATGGGCAAACAAGTCTGGAGGTGCCACAGCGATTGGAAAGCATGGTTGGAATGTTATACAGAGAGGAAAGCAAGGCTGGAGTGTTAAAGAGATCGGAAAGCCAGGCTGGAATAGTTACAGAGAGAGGAAAGCAAGGCGGGAGATGTTAACGAGACTGCAAAGCAAGGCTGGAGGTGTTACAGAGGTACGAAAGCAGGGGACAGTACAGAGAAAGGCTGGGGATTCTTAAAGAGATCCGAAAGCAAGGATGGAAATCTTACAGAGATAGGAAAGCAAGACTGGAGGTGTTAGCGAGATCGGAAACCAAGGCTGGAGTTGTTAGTGAAAAAAGGAAACAAGTCCGGACCTGTTACAAGGAGAGGAAAACAAGGCTGGAGATGATACAGAGTGTACAGGAAGGCTGGTGATGTTGCAGAGATAACAAAGTCAGACTGGCGATGTCACAGAGAGAGGTAAGCAATGCTGGAGATGTTACAGAGATCGGAAAGTTTCGCTGAAGACGTTACAAAGATAGCAAAGCAAAGCTGGAACAGTTATAGTGACAGGAACACAATGCTGGATATATTCCAGAGATAGGGAAGCAAGGTTGGAGATGTTACAGCGAGAAGGAATGCAAGGCTGGGAATGTTACAGAGATAGCAAAGCAATTCTGGAGATTTTATAGAGATAGGAAAGCAAGGCTGGAGAAGGTACAGTGATATGAAAGCAAGACTGCAGTGGTCCCAGACTGACGAAAGCAAGTCATAGTCGATTCAGAAAGAGGTAAGCACGGTTGTCGATATCTCAGAGATAGGAAAGCAAGGCTGGAGATTTTATAGAGAAAGGGAGCAAGGTCAGAGATGTTACAGAGACAGGACAGGAAGGCTGGTGATGTTGCAGAGATAAGAATGTACGTTGGAGATGTTACAGAGAGAGGAAAGCAAGTCTAGAGATGTTGCAGAGAGGGGAATGCAAGGCTTCAGATGTTACGGGGATGGGAAAGCAAGACTATAGATGTTAGAAAAAAAGACAAGTCTGTAGACATGAAAGGCTTCAGATGTTACAGAAACATGAAAGCAAGGCTGGAGATGTTACAGAGAAGTGAAAGCAAGGCTGGATATATTACAGAGAGGAGATACAAGGCTGGAGATATTACAGAGATGGGAATGCAAGGCTGGTGATGATACAGAGAGAGTACTGGAAAGTTGGCGACGTTGCAGTGCTAACAAAGTCAGACTGGCGATGTCACAGAGAGATGCAAGCAAAGCTGGAAATGTAACAGAGATACGAAAGTACGGCTGGAGATGTTACAGAGATAGGAAAGCAAGGCTGGAAATGTTATAATGACAGGAACACAATGCTGGATGTATTCAAGAGATAAGGAAGCAAGGTTCAAAATGTTACAGAGATGGAAAACCAAGGCTGCAGATGTCACAGAAATGAGAATGCAAAGCTTGAAATTTGACAGTGATGGCAAGACAAGGCTGAAGATGTTATGGCGATAGGAACGCAATGCTGGAGACGTTACAGTGATAGGGAAGCAAGGCTGGACATGTTACAGCGGGAGGAATGGAAGGCTGGAGATGGTACAGGGAGAGGAAAGCAAGGCGGGAGTGGGTGCAGAAAAATGATTGCAAGGCTGGGGATGTTCCAGAGATAGGAAATCAAGACTGGAAATGTCATAATGATTGGAATGCAATGCTGGATATATTCCAGAGATAGGGAAGCAAGGCTGGAACTTATACAGAGATAGGAAAGCAAGGCTGGACAGTCAATACAGATAGGAAAGCACGTCTGGAGATGTTACAGAGATAGGAATGCGCGGCTGGAGATGTTAAAAAGATAGGAGAGCAACGCTGGAGATGTTAAAGAAATGCGGAAACAAGGCTAGAGATGTTACAGAGATAGGGGAGCAACACTGGAGATGTTAGAGATAGGAATGCACGACTGGGGATGCTTAGCGCCAGGCAAGCAAGGCTGCAGATGTTACCCAGATAGGATTGCAAGGCTGGTGATGCTACACAGATAGGAACACAAAGCTGGAGATGTTACAGAGTTATGAAAACAAAGCTGTAGGTGTTGCAGAGACAGCAATGCTAGGCTTGACATGTTTCAGAAAAAAGAAACCAAGGCTCGATAGGCTATAGAGATAGGAAAGCGCGGCTGGAGATGTTACAGAGATGGGAATGCAAGGCTAGAGATGAAAAAGAGAAAGGACAGTCAAGCTGGAGATGGCACAGAAACAGGAAAGCAAGGTTGGAGACGTTTAAAGAAATAGAAGTGCAAGACTGCTGATATTACAGGTATATGAAAGCCAGCCGGGAGATGTTGCAGAGAGAGGAAAGCAAGGCTGGACGTGTTACAGAGAAAGGAAAGCAAGGCTCGAAAGTCTCTCGCGATAATAAAACATGTCTGGACATATTGCAGAGGTAGGAATACAAAGCTGAAGATTTTAAAGAGACAGGAAAGCGGGGCTGAAATATTACAAAAACAGACAAGCAAAGCTGGAGATGTAAAAAGAAATGGAAATGCAAGTCTTCAGATATTACCAGGATAGGAAATCAAGGCAGGAGACGTTACATAGATAGGAACGCAAGGTTGGAAATTTTACAGAGAAAGGACAGCAAGGCTGGAAATGCCCTAGTGATAGGAATGCAATACTGGAGATGCTGCAGAGAAAAGAAGGCACGGCTGGAAATGTGATGGAGATCTGAATGCACGGCTGTAGGTGTCACAGACATATGAAAGCAAATTTGGAGATGTTATGGATATCGGAAAGCGAGTCTGGAGATGTCAAAGTGATAGGAAAGCAAAGCAGGAGATGTTGGGGAAATAAAAATACAAGGGTAGAGATTTTACAAAGCGAGGAAAGCACGACTGAGGATGTTACAGGGATAGGGATTCAAGGCTGGTGATGTTACAGAGATTAGACAGCGAGGCTGGAGATGTTACAGAGATAGGGAAGCAAGGCTGACCATGCTGCAGAGATAGGAAAGCAATACTGGATAGGCTCTAGGAATAGGAATACAAGGCTGCAGACATCATAGAGATAAGAAAGCAAGGCTGCAGATGTTAGAGAAATAAGAAAACAAGGCTGGGGATGTTACAAACAGGACTGCGAGGCTGGAGTTGTCACAGAGGTAGGAAAGCAACCCTGTCTTGGTGACATCCTCAGTGCTTAGGAGCCTCCTGTAAAGTGCTTTTGTGATCTTTCCTCCGGCATTTTCAGTGGTTTGAATCTGCCGCTTCCGGTTGTCAGTTCCAGCTGTCCATTGCAGTGGTCCAGATTAATGCGCTTATTGATTGAATCTGTGGATGATTGCCATGCCTCTAGGAATTCCCCGGGTGTTGTCTGTTTGCCTTGTCCTCTAATAGTAGTGTTGTCCCAGTCGAATTCATGTTGCTTGTCATCTGCATGTGTGGCAATTATGGATAGCTGGTCGTGTCGTTTCGTGACTAGTTGGTGTTCATGGATTCGGATCGTTAGCTGTCTTCCTGTTTGTCCTATGTAGTGTTTTGTACAGTCCTTGCATGGAATTTTGTACAATACTTTGGTTTTGCTCATGGTGAGTATCGTGTCCTTCGTTTTGTTGTGTTGTTGTCTGATTTCAAAAACCACCAATCAGGACTGGACCCGAACCATAGAACAGGCCGTCACCACAGGACAGAGCAGGACCACACACCGCAAAAAAATGTCACGCAAAGAAAAAATGGCCAAACTAACACAGAACAGAGAGGACACCAGAACACACACCTGGGCTAGAAACCTCTCCCACAGACAGATCACTGACACGGAAAGAACACTACTGGCCAAGGGACTCAACTGCAACCACAGGGACGGCAAGACAGCAGACTTCCTCGCAGCAATAGGATGCACACTCATGAACAATGGACTCATAGAAGAGACACAACAATCAGTGAGACAATGTATCGTACCTCTGACAACAAGGAAAAGACAAACACAAAACCTCAACACCAAGGAGAGGGAAGCAGTAAAATCACTAAGAAACGATAAGAACATAATCATACTACCAGCAGACAAAGGCAGAATGACAGTCATCCTGGACAAAGCAGACTACATCCAAAAAGCACAACAACTACTTGCAGATACCAACACCTACCAAAAGTGGGAGTTTGACTCCACCCCACAGCTCACCAATAGGATAAACAACACACTGAGGAACCTACAAAAAAGCACAGATAACCAGGTTTGACCGACAAAGAATGAATCCTGAAAGCAACAGCACCCCCAGATTCGATGGTCTACCTAAAGTGCACAAACCAGACATCCCAATCAGACCCATAGTTTCACTACCAGGGTAACCATCACACAAACTGGCTAAATAACTACAGCAGAAACTGAAACACCTGAACAGAGGATCCAGACACTCCATAAAATCAACACGGGAATTCCTGGACATCATCAGAAACATACACATAGAAAAGGGAGAAACCATGGTCTCATTCGATGTAACGGCAGTGTTCACCTCTATCGACAAAACCCTAGCCAGAGAAACAATAGCCAACCTGCTGGACAGACAGAACAGACAACAGGACGTTGAACCTATCAACAAAGACGGCATACTCAAACTTCCGGACCTGTGTCTCAAAACACACTTCACATTCAACAAACAAATAGATGAACAAATCAACGCACACCCATAGGCTCACCCATCTCTGGACTCATAGCAGAAGTGGTAATGCAAAAATTAGAATAAACTGTCTTACCGCAAATTAAACCCAAACTCTGGGTCAGATATGTGGATGACAGCTTTGTAATCATAAAAACACAGAAATAGAGAACAAACACCGGATCATCAACGCCACACTCACAGGAATCCGATTCACGAGAGATGAAGAAATGGACAACCAATTCCAATTCCGAGGCGTGATGGTACAGAGAACACCGAACGGAGAAATCACTGTGAAAGTATACAGGAAAGCTACTCACACAGACCAAGTCCTAAACTACGAAAGCAACAACCCCAACACACACAAAAGAAGTTGCATCAAGCCACTATGCAAAAGAGCCACAACTCACTGCAGCACACCAGAACTGCAAAAAGAGGAAGAAGAACACTTATACAATGTATTCGCCAAAAACAGATACCCCCGCAATTTCATCAACAGATGCCTGAGGGAAAGACAACGAAACGAGGACATGCCACAACTCAAAGGACTCGCCATACTACCAGAGATCAAGAGCATTTCCGAACTGACAGCCAGACTACTGCGACCACTACGACACATAACAGCACACAAACCCACAGTCAGTCTCAGACAACAACACAACAGAACGAAGGACCCGATACTCAGCACAAGCAAAACCAATGAAGTGTACAAAATTCCATGCAAGGACTGTACAAAACACTACATAAGACAAACAGGAAGACAGCTAACGATCCGCATCCATGAACACCAACTAGCCACGAAACGACACGACCAGCGATCATTAGTAGCCACACACACAGATGACAAGCAACATGAATTCCGCTGGGACAACACTACGATTATAGGACAAGACAAGCAGAGAACAGCCGGGGAATTCGAAGAGGCATGGCACTCATCCACAGATTCAATCAATAAACGCATCGATTTGGACCCAAGATACCGACCACTGCAATGGACAGCTGGAACTGACAACCGGAAGCGGCAGATTCAAGCCACTGCAAATGCCGGAGGAAAGATCACAGGAGCACTTCACAGGAGGCTCCCAAGCACTGAGGATTTCACCTAGACAGGGTTGCTTTCCTATCTCTGTGCCAACTCCACCATCGCTTTCCTCTGTTTGTAACATCCCCAGCCTTGTTTTCGTATTTCTCTAACATGTACAGCCTTGATTTCCTATCTCTGTGATATCTACAGCCATTTCCTAGAGCCTGTCCAGTATTGCTTTCGTTTCTCTCTAACATGGTCAGCCTTGCTTTCCTATCTCTGAAACATCTTTAGCTTTACTTTCCGACCGCTGGAAAATCTCCTCCATTGCTTGCCTCTCTCTGTGACATCGCCAGTCTGACGTTGTTATCTCTGCAACATTACTAGCCTTCCTGTACTCTCTGTATCATCTCCAGCCTTGTTTTCCTCTCCTTGTAACAGGTCCGGACTTGTTTCCTTATTTCACTAACAACTCCAGCCTTGGTTTCCGATCTCGATAACACCTCCAGTCTTGCCTTCCTATCTCAGTAAAATTTCCATCCTTGCTTTCTTATCTCTGTCCCATCCCCAGTCTTTCTTGTCTCTGTACGGTCCCCTGCTTTCCTCCCTCTGTAACACCTCCAGCCTTGCTTTGCAGTCTCGTTAACATCTCCCTGCCTTGCTTCCCTCTCTCTCTAACTATTCCAGCCTGGCTTTCCGATCTCTTTAACCACTCCAGGTTTGCTTTCATCTCTGTGTAACATTCCAACCATGCATTCCAATCGCTGTGACACCTCCAGCCTTGTTTCCCCATGTCTTGAGCCTGTCCAGACTTGCTTTCCTATCTCTTTAACATGTACTGCCTTTCTTCCCTGTCTCTGTAACGTATCCAGCATTGCATTCCTGTCACAATAAAATCTCGAGCACGGCTGTCGTGTCTCATTACGATGCCAATGCCTGCTTTCTTCTCTCTGTACGATCTCCGGCCTGGTTTTCTTATTTCTCTAACATCGGCATACTTGATTACCTATCTCTGTCACATATCCAGCATTGCATTCCTATCACTGCATCATTTTCAGCCTGGCTTTCCTATGTCTATTACATCTCCAGCCTTGTATTCGCCTCTCTGTTACATCTCGAGACTTGCTTTCCGGCCTCTACAACATCCCCATCCGTGTATTCCGCTCTCTGTATGAGCTCCAGCCTTGTTTTCCTATTTCTTTAACATCTGCAACCACTTTCCTATCTCTGTGACATATCCAACACTGCGTTCCTCTCACTACCATTTCCTACCTTGCTGTCCTATCTCTTTAACATTTCCGTGCTTTCCATTCTCTGTAGCCACTCCGCTTTACATTCCTCTCGCTGTAACATCTCCAGCCTCACTTTCCTGTCTCTGTAACAATTCCAACCTTGCATTCCTATCTCTTTAAGATTTCCAGTCTTGCTTTCCCCTCTCTGTTACATCTCCAACCTTGCTTACCTGCCTCTGCATCATCCCCGGCCGTGCTTTCCTCTCTCTGTAATATCTGCAACCTTGTTTTCTTATTTCTCTATCATCTCGAGCCGTGCTTTCCTATCCGTGTAACATCTCCAGCCTGCCTTTCCTTACTTTGTAACATCTCAAGGCTTTCTTCTCTCTGTGACATCTCCAACATTACTTTCTTATAGATCATAGAACATAGAAAAATACAGCGCAGGACAGGCCCTTTGGCCCGCGATGTTGCTCCGATCCAAGCCCACCTTACGTACACTAGCCCACTATCCTCCATATGCCTATCCATTGCCCATTTAAATGCCCATAGAGAGGGAGAGTCCACCACTGCTACTGGCAGGGCATTCCATGAACTCGCGACCCTCTAAATAAAGAATCTACCCCTAACATCTGTCCTAAACTTACCACCCCTTAATTGAAAGCTATGCCCCCTCGTAAAAGCTGACTTCATATGTGGAAAAAGGTTCTCATGGTCAACCCTATCTAAAGCCTTAATCATCTTGTCCACCTCTATCAAGTCACCCCTAAACCTTCTTTCCTCCAATGAAAAAGCCCCAAGTGCCTCAGTCTTTCCTCAGACGATCTTCCTACCATACCAGGCAACATCCTGTAAACCTCGTCTGTTCCCGTTCCAGTGCCTCCACATCCTTCCTATAGTATGGCGACCAAAACTGCACACAATAAACCAGATGCGGCTTCACCAAATTCTTATTCAACTGAAACATGACCTCAGGACTCCAGAACTACCAAGAAAAGTCAGGATGCCATGTGCCTTCTTCACAGCCCTATTTACCTGGGAGGCAACTTTCAGAGATCTGTGTACATGGACACCAAGATCCCTCTGTTCATCCACACTACCAAGTATTCGACAATTAGCCCAGTACCCCATCTTTTTGTTACTCATACAAAAGTGAATCAGCTCACACTTACACAGATTGAACTCCATTTGCCCCCTTTCGGCCAAGCTCTGCAGCTTATCTATATCCCGCTGTAACCTGACACATCCTTCCTCACTGTCAACAACTCCACCGACTTTCGTATCATCCATAAACTTGCTCACCCAACCTTCTTGCCCCTCCTCCAGGTCATTTATAAGAATGACAAACAGCAATGGTCACAAAACAGATCATTGCGGAACACTGCTAGTAACTGCACTCCAAGATGAACCTTTACCATCAACTACTACCCTCTGCCTTCTTCCAGCCAGCCAATTCCTATCCAAACCTCCAACTCACCCTCAATGCCATACCTCCTTATTTTTTGCAGTAGCCTTCCATGGGGATCCTTATTAAACAACTTACTAAAATCCATATACACCACATCTACCGCTTTAACCTCGTCCACCTCCTTAGTCACCTTCTCAAAGAATTCAATAAGGTTTTTGAGGCACGATCTGCCCTTCACAAAACCATGCTTACTGTCCTTGATCACATTATTCCTATCCAGATGTTCATAAATCCTATCCCTTACAATTCTCTCTATGAGTTTGCCCACAACAGAAGTGAGGCTCAGCGGCCTATAGTTACTAGGGTTATCCCCACTCCCCTTCTTGAACAAGGGAACCACACTTCCTATCCTCCAGTCTTCTGGCACTATTCCTGTAGACAATGTGGACATAAAAATCTATGCCAATGGCTCTGCAATCTCCTCCCTTGCTTCCCAGATGATCCTAGGATAAATGCCATCAGGTCCAGGGGACTTATCTATTTTGGCTCTGTCCAGAATTTCCAACACCTCTCCCCTACATACCCTAAAGCAGTCCATTCTAATTAAATGTGACTCAGTTTTCTCATCGGCAACAGTGTCCTATTCCTGAGTGAATACTGACGAAAAGTATACATTCATTGTCTCCCCAACCGCTTCAGCCTCCACACGCAATTTCCCACTACTATCCTTGACTGGACCTATTCCTACCCTAGTCATTCTTTTATTCCTGACATTCCTTTAGAAAGTCTTTGTGTTTTCCCTCATCCTAGCAACCAATGACTTTTCATGTCCCCTGCTTGCTGTTCTTAGCTCTCTCTTCATGTCCTTCCTGGCTACCTTATAACTCTAAATCGCCCCAATGGAACATTCACGCCTCAACTTTACATCGGCCGCCCTCTTCCCTTTAACAAGAGATTCCAATTCCTTATTAAACCACGGCTGCCTCACACGACACTTGCCTCCGTGACTGACAGATACATACTTATCAAGGACATTCAATAATTGCTTCTTGAACAAGCTCCACATATCAATTGCGCCCTTGCCTTGAAGCCTACTTTTCCAAGCCACGCATCCTAAGTCGTGCCTTACCGCATCGTAATTTTCCTGCCCCCAGCTATATCTTTAGCCTTCCAGTGCACAGTTATTCCTCTCCATCACTCGAGTAAAAGTCACCGAATTGTGGTAACTGTCCCGAAAGTGCTCACCTACCTCCAATTCTAACAACTGGATTGGTTCGTTACCCAGAACCAAATCCAGTCTGGACTCACCTCTTGTTGGCCTGTCTACAACATGATCAGCCTTCCTTTCCTTTGTTTGTAACATCTCCAGCCTTGCATTCCCATCTCTAGGAAATCTACAACCGTTCCTTCCTGTCCATAGAGCCTGTCCAGCCTTGCTTTCCTGCCACTGTAACATGACAAACCTTGCTTTCCAGTCTAGGTAACGTCTCTAGCCTTTCTTTCCTCTCTGTGTAATACCCGTAGCATTACTTTCTTACTTCTATAACATCTCCAGCCTTGCTTTCCCTCTCTCTGTAACATTTCCAGACTTGTTTTCCAATCAGTGCAACATCTCCAGCCTTGCTTTCCTATCGTTGTTTCAACTCCAGCCTTGGTTTCTTTTCGTTGAAACATCTCCAAGCTTGCTTAATTCTCTCTGTAACCTCTTCAACCTTACTTAAATATCTGCAACTTCGCCAGCCTTGCTTTCTTCTGTCTGTAACATCTCCAGCATTGCTCACTATCTCTGAAACATCTCCAGCGCTGCTTTCTGATTTCTGTAACACCTTAAACCTTGCTTTCCTATCTCCGCGAAATATTCAGCAGTGCTTTCCTGTCTCCAGACCCTTTCCTGCCTTTCTTTCCTACCTCTGTAACATGTCCAGCCTTGGTTTCAAGTCTCTGCAAAATCTCTGGCCATGCATTACTGTCTCTGTAACCACTGCAGCCTTGTTATCCGATCACTGTAACATCTCAAGCCTTGCTTTCTTATCTCTGTAACATCTACAGCCTTGCATTCCTCTCTCTGTAACATCGCCATTATTTCTTTCTTATCTCTGTGTCATTGCCCACCTTGCTTTCATGTCTCTGTAACATCCCCAGCCTTGCTTTCCGATCTCTGTAGCATCACCAATCTTGCTTTCCTATCTCTGAGATATCTACAGCCGTGCCTTCCTGTCCCTAGAGCCTGTCTATCCTTTCTTTCGTACCTTTGTAACATGTCCAGCCTTGCTTTCTAGTCTCATCAAGATCTCTAGCCATGCATTCCTGTCTCTACAACCACTGCAGCCTCGCTTTCCTATCACTGTAATATCTCAAGCCTTGCTTTCTTATCTCTGTAACATCTCCAGCCTTGCATTGCTTTCTCTGTAACATCTCCAGAATGCTTTCATATCTCTGTAGCATCTCCAATCTTGCCTTCATATTTCTGTAACGTCTCCCGCATTGCTTTCCCATCTGTGTAACATTTCTAGCCTATCTGTCCTCTCTGTGTAAATCTCCAATCTTGCATTGTTATCTCTGTAACATTTCCATCCTGGCTTTCACCCCTCTGTTACATCTCCAGCCTTGCATTCCTATCTCTGTAACACCACCAGCCTTCCTGTTCTGTCTGTGTAACATCTCCAGTCTTGCATTGCTATCTCTGTAACATTTCCAACCTTGCTTTCCCCTCTCCGTTACATCTCCAGCATTGCTTTCCACTCTGTAACATCTCCAGCCCAGCTTACTACTCTCTGTTGAATCTCCAGCCTTGTTTTCTTCTTTCTCTAGCATATCCAGCCTTGCTTTGCTGTCAGTGTAACATCTCCAGCCTTGCTGCCCTTTCTCTGTAACGTCACAAGCCGTATTTATTGCGCTCTTCCTTATCTCTGCAACATCACCAGTGTTCCTGTCCTCTCTCTGCAACATCTCCAGCCTTGTATTCCTGTCTCTGCTACATCTTCAGCCTTGTTTTTCCCTCTCTATACCACCTCCAGCCTTGCTTTCTTCTCTTTTCAATATCCCCAACCGTGCTTTTCTCTCTCTGCAATTACTCCAGCGTTGTTTTCTTATTTCTGTAATATCTCCAGCCTTTCTTTCCTGTCTCGGTACCGTCTGCAGACTTACCTTCCTCTCTCTGCAATATGTCCAGCATCGCTTTCATGTCTTTGTTACATCTACAGCCTTTTTATTCTCTCTCTGCAACATTCCCAGCCGTCCTTTCCTATCTCTGTAACATATCCAACCTTTTTTTTCTCTCTCTGTAATATCTCAAGCGTTGCTTTCTTATTGCTGTAACATCTCCAGACTTGCTTTCCTCACACTGTATCACCTCCAGCCTTGCTTTCTTATCTCTGTGACATATCCAGCCTTGCTTTCTTCAGTCTGAAATAGCGCCAGCTTTGCGTTCCTGTCACTGGACATGCCTTGCTTTCCTGTCTCTGCAATATCTCTAGTCGGGATTTCCTATCTATTTACCATCTCCAGCCGTGCTTTCAACTCTCTGATACACCCCCAGCCGTGTTTTCCTCTCTCTGTAACATATCCAGCCTTGTTTTCTCATTTGACTAACATTATCAAACTTGCTTTCCTGTCTTTATTACATCCCCAGTCTTGCTACTCTACCTCTGTAACATCTCCAGCTTTGCCTTCCTATCGCTATAACGTCACCAGTCGTGCTTTCCTATCTCTGTAAAATTTCAAGCATTTCTCTCTCATCTCTGCAACATCGCCAACCTCGCATTGCAATCTCTGTAACCTCTACAGCCGTGTTTCCGTAAGTCTGGAATATTTCCAGCATTGCGTTCTTTCACTATATAGATTTGAACCTTGCTTTCCTATTTCTGTTACATCTACAGCCTTGTTTTCTGTCTCTGCAGCATCCCCAGCCGTGCTTTCCTCTCTCTGTAACATCTGTGGCCTTGTTTTATTATTTCTCACACACCTCCAGCCTTGATTTCCTGTCTCTGCAACACCTCCAACATCACTTTCCTGTCCCTGTAACATCTCCAGCCTTGTTTTATTATTTCTCTGACATGTACAGCCTTGCATTCCTATCTCTGTGATATCTGCAGCCATCCATTCCTATTCCTCCAGCCTGTCCAGTATTGCTTTCCTTTCTCTGCAACATGGTCAGCCTTGCTTCCCTATCTCTGTAACATCTCCAGCCTCGCTGTCTAATCTCTGTAACATGACCAGCCTTGCATTCCTATCTCTGCAACATCCTCAGTCGTGCTTTCCTCGCTCTGTATCATCTCTACCCTTGTATTCTCATTTTCCCAACATCTCCAGCGTTACTTTCCTGTCACTTTGACATCTCCATCCTCGCTTTCCGATCTCCATAATATCGCCAAACTTGCTTTCATATGTCTGTGACACCTACAGCCGTGCATTCAGATCTCCATCACATCTCCAGCCGTGCCTTCTTTTCTCTGTAGCATCTCCAGTATTGCATTCCTATCACTAGGGCATTTCCAGCCTTGCTGTCCTTTCTCTGTAAAATTTCCAACCTTGCGTTCCTATCTATGTAACGTCTCCTGCCTTGATTTCCTATCCTGATAATGACTGAAGGCTTGCATTTCCGTTTCTTTTTCCATCTCCAGCTTTGCTTTTCTGTTTTTGTAATATTTCAGCCCCGCTTTCCTGTCTCTTTAAAATCTTCAGCTTTGTATTCCTACTTCTGAAATATGTCCAGACATGCTTTATTATCGCTAGAGACTTTCGAGCCTTGCTTTCCTTTCTCTGTAACACGTCCATCCTTGCTTTCCTCTCTCTGTAACATCTCCCGGCTGGCTTTCATTTCCCTGTAATATCTGCAGCCTTGCATTACGAAATCTTTTAACATCTCCAGCCTTGTTTTCCGGTTTCTGTAACATCTCCAGCCTCGCTTTCCTGTCTCTGTAACATCTCTAGCCTTGTATTCCTATCTCTGTAACATCTCCAGACACGTTTTCCTATCTCCAGAGCAAAACTAGCCTTGCTTTCCTTTTTCTGAAACATCTCCAGACTTCTTTTCCAGTCTCTGCAACATCTCCAGCCTTTCATTCCACTCTCTGTAACCACTCAAGCCTTGCTTTCATATCTCTGGCACATCTCTACTCTTGCATTAATATCTCTGTAACACTCCAGACTTGCATCCCTATGCCTGTCTCATCTCCAGCGTTGCATTCCTTTCACGACAACATTTCACGACAACACTTGCATTACTATCTGTGTAAAATTTCGAGCCTTGCTTTCTTATCTCTGTAGCATCTCTAGCCTTGCTTTGCTATCTCTGTAACATCTCTCACCTTGCTTTCCTATCCCTGTAATATCTGCAGCCTTGCATTTCTGTCTACTTAACATCTCCAGAGTTCCTTTACTGTTTCTGTAACATCTCCAGCCTAGCTTTCCTGTCTCTGTTACAACTCCAGCCTTGCATTCCTACTTCTGTAACTTCTCCAGCATTGCATTTCTATCACATTTACATTTCCAGCCTTGCAGTCCTTTCTCTGTAAAATTTCCAGCCTTGCGTTTCTATCTCTGTAACATCTCCAGCTTTGCTTTTCTATCCTAGTAATATCAGCAGACTTGCTTTGCTGTCTCCTTTCACATCTCCAGATTTGCTTTGCTTTGCTGTTTGTGTAAAATTTCCAGCCCCGCTTTCCAGTCTCTTCAAAATCACCAGGCTTGCACTCCTATCTCTGAAACGTTTCCAGACGTGTTGTCCTATCTGTATGGACTGTCCAGTCGTGCTTTCCTTTGTCTGTTACCATTCCAGCCTTGCTTTCGTCCCTGTGTAACAGCTCCAGCCTTGCATTACTATCTCTGTAACATCTCCAGCCTTGCATCCCTATCTCTGTCGGGTCTACTGCCTTACTTTCCTATCTCTGTAATTTTCCAGCTTTGCTTTCTTAACTCTGCAGCATCTCTAGCCGTCCTTTCCTATCTCTGTAACATCTCCCACCTGACTTTCCTATCCCTGTAATATCAGCAGTCTTGCAATTCTATTTCTTTAAATGTCTCCAACCTTACATTCCTGTTTCTGTATCATCTCCAACCTGACTGTCCTCTCTCTGTAACATCTCCAGCCTCGCTTTTCTATCTCTGTAGTCTATCGAGCCTTGCTTTCTTTTTTTTCTAAAACATGTCCAGCCTTGCGTTCCTGTCTCTGCAACATTTCCAGCTTTGTTTTCATACCTCTGTATCATCTCCAGTCTTGTGTTCCTTTCTGTGTAACATCACCAGCCTTGCAATCCTATCTCAGTAACATCTCCAGCCTTGCTTGCCTGTCGCTAAGCATCCCCAGTCGTGCATTCCTATCTCTGCAACATGTCCAGCCTTGTTTTCATGTTTCTCTAACATCTCCAGGGTTGTTCCCCTATCTCTGTAACATCTCTAGCCTTGTTTACGTGTTTCGCTAACATCTCCAGCGTTGCTCTCCTATTTATTTAACATCCCCAGCCGCGCAATCCTATCTCTGTAACATGCTTTCCTATCTGTATAGACAGTCCAGCCTTGCTTTCGTTTCGCTGTAATACGACCAGCCTTGCTTTCGGCTCTCTGCAACATCTCCAGCCTTTCATTCCACTCTCTGTTACCACTCCAGCGTTGCAATGCTATCTCTGTGACATCTCCAGCCTTGCTTTCCTATTTCTAGAGCCTGTTCAGCAATTCTTTCCTATCTCTGTGACATGGCATTCATTGCTTCCCTATCTTTTCAACAATTATAGCATTGTGTTCCTTTCAGTGTACCATTTCCAACCTTGCTTTCCTATCTCTGAAAAATGTTCAACCTTGCTTTTTTTTATCTCTGTTACATCTCAGTCTTGCTTTCCATTCTCTGTATCCACTGCAGTCTTGCTTTCCTTTCCCTGTACCATCTCCAGCCTTGGATTCCTCTCGCTGTAACATCTCCAACCTTGCTTCCCTATCTCTGTAACATCTCCAGACTTGCGTTGCCATCTCTGTAAAATTACAAGCCTTGCTTTCTCATCTCTGTGACATCTACAGCCTTGGTTTCCCATCTCTGCAACATTTTCAGCCTTGCTTCCCTATCTCTGGAATATATCCAGCATTGTGTTCCTGTCACAATAACAGTCCAGCCTTGCTTTGCTATCACTGTAACATCTTCAGCTTTATTTTCCGATCTCTGTAACATATCCTCCATTGCTTACCTTTCTCTGTGACATTGCCAGTCTGACTGTGTTATCTCTGCAACATTACCAGCCTTCCTGTACTCTCTGCATCATCTCCAGTCTTGTTTTCCTCTCCTTGTAACAGGTCTGGACTTGTTTCCTTATTTCACTAACAACTCCAGCCTTGGTTTCCGATCTCTTGAGCCTGTCCAGACTTGCTTTCGTATCTCTTTAACATGTACAGCCTTTCTTCCCTGTGTCTGTAACGTTTCCAGCATTGCATTCCTGTCACAATAACAACTCTAGCCATGCTTTCGTCTCAGTAAGTTCCCCAGGCCTGTTTTCTTCTCTCTGTACGGTCTCCAGCCTAGTTTTCTTATTTCTCTAACATCTGCACACTTGATTTCCTATCTATGTGACATATCCAGCATTGCGTTCCTATCACGACATCATTTTCAGCCTGGCTTTCCTATGTCTATTACATCTCCAGCCTTGCATTCGCCTCTCTGTTACATCTCCAGCCTTGCTTTCCTCTCTCTGCAACATCCCCAGACGTGCTTTCCTCTCCCTGTAATATCTCCAGCCTTGTTTTCTTATTTCTCTATCATCTCCAGCCGTGATTTCCTTTCGATGTAACATCTCCAGCCTCCCTTTCCGTACTTTGTAACATCTCCAGGCTTGCTTTTCTCTCTCTGTGACATCTCGAACCTTACTTTCTTATGGATCATAGAACATAGTAAATTACAGCGCAGTACAGGCCCTTTGGCCCTCGATGTTGCGCCGATCGAAGCCCACCGAACCGACACTAGCTCACCGTCCTCCATATGCGTATCCAATGCTCGTTTAAATGCCCATAAAGGGGGAGAGTCCACCACTGCTACTGGCATGACATTCCATGAACTCACGACTCGCTGAGTAAAGAATCAACCCCGAACATCTGTCCTATACCTAGCACCACTTAATTTAAAGCTATGCCCCCTCGTAATAGCTGACTTCATACGTGGAAAAAGGTTCTCATGGTCAACCCTATCTAAAGCCCTAATCATCATGTTCACCTCTATCAAGTCACCCCGAAACCTTCTTTTCTCCAATGAAAACAGCCCCAAGTGCCTCCGAATTTCCTCATACGATCTTCCTTCCATACCAGGCAACATCCTGATAAACCTCGTCTGCACCCGTTCCAGTGCCTCCACATCCTTCCTATAGTATGGCGACCAGAACTGCACACAATACTCCAGATGCGGCTTCACCAAATTCTTATTCAAGTGAAAAATGACCTCAGGACTCCGGAACTCAATTCCTCTACCAATAAAAGTCAGTATGGCATGTGCCTTCTTCACAGGCCTATTTACCTGGGAGGCAACTTTCAGAGATCTGTGTACATGGACACCAGGATCCCTCTGCTCATCCACACTACCAACTATCCGACAATTAGCCCAGTACCCCATCTTTTTGTTACTCATACCAAAGTGAATCAGCTCACACTTACCCACATTGAACACCATTTGCCACCTTTCTGCCCAGCTCTGCAGCTTATCTATATCCCGCTGTAACCTGACACATCCTTCCTCACTGTCAACAACTCCACCGACTTTCGTATCATCCATAAACTTGCTCACCCAACCTTCTAGCCCCTCCTCCAGGTCATTTATAAGAATGACAAACAGCAATGGTCCCAAAACAGATCCTTGCGGAACACTGCTCGTAACGGCACTCCAAGATGAACCTTTACCATCAACTACTACCCTCTGCCTTCTTCCATCCAGCCAATTCCTAATCCCAACCTCCAACTCACCCTCAATGCCATACCTCCTTATTTTTTGCAGTAGCCTTCCATGGGGATCCTTATTAAACAACTTAGTAAAATCCATATACACCACATCTACCTCTTTAACCTCGTCCACCTCCTTAGTCAACTTCTCAAAGAATTCAATAAGGTTTGTGAGACACGATCTGCCCTTCAGAAAACCATGCTGACTGTCCTTGATCGCATTATTTTTATCCAGATGATCATAAATCCCATCCCTTACAATTCTCTCTTAGATTTTCCCACAACAGAATTCAGGCTCAGTGGCCTATAGTTACTCGGTTTATCCGTACTCCCCTTCTTGAACAAGGGAACCACATTTGCTATCCTCCAGTCTTCTGGCACTATTCCTGTAGACAACGAGGACATAAACATCAAGGCCAATGGCTCTGCAATCTCCACGCTTGCTTCCCAGAGGATGCTAGGATAAATGCCATCAGGCCCAGGGTACTTATGTATTTACACCTTGTCCAGAATTTCCAACACCTCTCCCCTACATACTTCAAAACCATCCATTCTAATTAATTATGACTCAGTATTCACATTGGCAACAAGGTCCTGTTCCTGAGTGAATACTGACGAAAAATATGCATTCATTGTCTCCCCAATCTCTTAAGCCTCCACACGCAACTTCCCACTACTATCCTTGACTGGACCTATTCCTACCCGAGTCATTCTTTTATTCCTGACATACCAATAGAAAGCCTTTGTGTTTTCGCTAATCCTACCAACTAAAGACTTTTCATGTACCCTCCTTGCTGCTCTTAGCTCTCTCTTCAGATCCTTCCTGGCGACCTTATATCTCTCAATCGCCCCAATCGAACCTTCACGCCTCATCTTTACAAAGGCCGCCCTCTTCCCTTTAACAAGAGATTCCAATTCATTATTAAACCACGGCTCCCTCAAACGACACTTTCCTCCCTGCCTGACAGGTACATACTTATCAAGGACATTCACTAATTGCTCCTTGAAGAAGCTCCACAGATCTATTGCGAACTTGCCTTGAAGCCGACTCTTCCAAGCCACGCATCCTAAGTCGTGCCTTCCCACATCATAATTTCCCTGCCCCCAGCTATAACTCTTGCCCTGCAGAGCACACTTATCCCTCTCCATCACTGGAATAAAAGTCATTGAATTGTCGTCACTGTCCCCAAACTGCTCACTTCCCTCCAATTCTAACACCTGGCCTGGTTCGTTACCCAGAACCAAATCCAGTAAGGACTCACCTCTTGTTGGCCTGTTCGACAACATGATCAGCCTTCCTTTCCTCTGTTTGTAACATCTTCAGACGTGCTTCCTATCTCTGTAACATCTCCAGCCTTGCATTCCAACCTCTGAGAAATCTACAGCCGTGCCTTCCTTTCCATAGAGCCTGTCCAGCCTTGCTTTCCTGCCTCTTTAACATGCTAAACCTTGCTTTCCCGTTTGGGTAACATCTCTAGCCTTGCTTTCCCCTCTGTGTAATATTTCTAGCGTTACTTTCTAACTTCTGAAACATCTCCAGCCTTGCTTTGCTCTCTCTGTAACATTTCCAGACTTGTTTTCCAATCACTGTAACATCTCAAGCCTTTCTTTTCCGTGTTTGGAACATCCCCTTTCTTGTTTTCTTATTTCTCTAACATCTCCAGCCTTGCTTTCCTATCGTTGTTTCATCCCCAGCCTTGGTTTCTTTTCTTTGAAACATCTCCAAGCTTGTTTAGCTCTCTCTGTAACCTCTTCAACCTTACTTTAATATCTGCAATATCTCCAGCCTTGCTTTCCTCTGTCTGTAAAATCTCCAGCATTGCTCACTATCTCTGAAGCATTTACAGCGCTGCTTTCTGTTTTCAATAACATCTACAACCTTGCTTTCCTTTCTTTATCTGTGAAATCTACAGCAGTGCTTTCCTGTCTCTAGTGCCTGTCCAGCCTTTCTTTCCTACCTCTGTAACATGTCCAGCCTTGGTTTCCAGTCTCTGCAACATCTCTAGCCATGCATTACTGTCTCTGTAACCACTGCAGCCTTGTTATCCGATCACTGTAACATCTCAAGCCTTGCTTTCTTATCCTTGTAACATCTACAGCCTTGCATTCCTCTCTCTGTAACATCTCTATCATTGCTTTCTTATCTCTGTGTCATCGCCCATCTTGCTTACATGTCTCTGTAACATCCCCAGCCTTGCTTTCCAATTTATGTAGCATCTCCAATCTTGCTTTCCTATCTCTGAGAAATCTACAGCCGTGCCTTCCTGTCCCGAGAGCCTGTCCAGCCTTTCTTTCCTGCCTCTGTAACATGCCAAACCTTGCTTTCCAGTCAAGGTAACATCTCTAGCCTTGCTTTACCCTCTACGGAATATCCCTAGCGTTGTTTTCTTACTTCTCTAACATCTCCAGCCATGCTTTCCGATGTCAGAAAAATCTCCAGCGTTGCTCCCTATCTCTGTGACATCTCCAACATTGTGTTCGTTTCACTACGACATGTTCAGCTTTGGTTTCCTATATCTGTCGGATTTCCAGCCTTGCTTCCCTATCTCTGGAATATATCCACCATTGCTTATTTTTTTCACTAATACATTTACAGCCTTGCTTTCCTATCTCTATAACATGTACAGCCTAGCTTTCCTGTCTCTGCAACATTTCCAGCCTTGCCTTCTTCTGTCTGTAACATCTCCAGCATTGCTCACTGTCACTGAAACATCTACAGCGCTGCTTTCTGGTTTCTGTAAAATCTAGACCCTTGCTTTCCTCTCTGTGCGAAATCTACAAGCTTGCTTTCCTGTTTCTTGAGCCTGTCCAGCCTTTCTTTCCTACCTTTGTAACATGTCCAGCCTTGCTTTCTAGTCTCTGCAACATCTCGAGCCATGCATTCCTGTCTCTACAACCACTGCAGCCTTGCTTTCCTATCACTGTAACATCTCAAGGCTTGCTTTCTTATCTCTGTAACATCTCCAGCCTTGATTTGCTATCTCTATAACATCTCCAGAATGCTTTCATATCTCTGTAGCATCTCCAGGCTTGCCTTCATGTCTCGGTAACATCTCCAGACTACCTTTCCTCTCTGTGTCACATCTCCAGTCTTGCAGTGTTGTCTCTGTAACATTTCCATCCTTGCTTTCCCCTCTATGCTACATCTCCAGCATTGCTTTCCTCACTGCAACATCTCCAGCCCTGCTTTCCACTCTCTGTTGAGTCTCCAGCCTTGTGTTCTTCTTTCTCTAGCATCTCCAGCCTCGCTTTCCTGTCTGTGTAACATCTCCAGCCTTGCGTTCCAGTCTCTGTTACATCTCAAGCCTTGCTATCCTTTCTATGTAACGTCAGAAGCCGGACTTGTTGTTCTCTTCCTTATCTCTGCAACATCACCAGTGCTCCTGTCCTCTATCTCCAACATCTCCAGCCTTGCATTCCTGTCTCTGTAACATCTTCAGTCTTGTTTTCTCCTCTCTGTACCATCTCCAGCCTTGCTTTCTGCTTATTACAATATCCGTGCTTTTCTCTCTCTGTGGCATCTCCAGCCTTGTTTTCTTATTTCACTCACATCACCAGCCTTGCTTTCTTGTCTCTGTAACATCTCCACCCGTGCTTTTCTCTCTCTGCAATACCTCCAGCGTTTCTTTCCTGTCTCTGTATCGTCTGCAGACTTGCCTTCCTCTCTCTGCAATATGTCCATCATTGCTTTCATGTCTCTCTTACATTTACAACATGTTTTCCTCTCTCTGCAACATCCACAGCCGTGCGTTTCTATTTCTGTAACATGTCCAGTCTTGATTTTCGCTCTCTGCAATATCTCCAGCGTTGCTTTCTTATTTCTGTAACATCTACAGACTTGCTTTCCTCTCACTGTAACACCTCCAGACTTGCTTTCTTATATCTGTGACATATCCAGCCTTGTTTCTTCACTCGTAAACAGCGCCAGCTTTGCGTTCATGTCACTGGACATGCCTTGCTTTCCTGTGTCTGCAACATCTCCGGCCTGGATTTCCTATCTGTTTAACATTGCCAGCTGTGCTTTCAATGCTCTGCTTCTCCCCCAGCCGTGTTTCCCTCTCTCTTTAACCTCTCCAGCCACGTTTTCTCATTTCACTAACATCTTCAGCCTTGCTTGCTTTCCTGTCTTTACAACATCTCCAGCCATGCTACTCTACCTCTGTAACATCTCCAGCTTTGCCTTCGTATCGCTATAACGTCACCAGCCTTGCTTTCCTATCTCTGTAAAATTTCATGCATTTCTCTCTCATCTCTGTAACATCGCCAACCTCGCATTCCAATCTCTGTAACATCGACAGCCTTGCTTTCCTAAGTCTGGAATATTTCCAGCATTTCGTTCATTCACTTTATCATTTTGAACCTTGTTTTCCTATTTCAGTTACATCTACAGCCTTGTTATCTCTCTCTGCAGCATCCCCAGCCGTGCTTTCCTCTCTCTGTAACACCTCAGGCCTTGTTTTGTTATTTCTCTAACATCTCCAGCCTTGAATTCCTATCTCTGCAACAGCTCCAACATCACTTTCCTATCCCTGTAACATATCCAGCCTTGTTTTATTGCTTCTCTAACATCTGCAGACATGCTTTCCGGACTCTGTAACATGTCCAGCATTGTATTCCTATCATTGTAACATGCCCAAATTGCATTCCTCTCTCCATAACATTTCAAGCCTTTCTCTCTCATCTCTGTAACATCGCCTGCCTCGCATTCCTATCTCTGTAAGATGTTCAGCCTTGCTTCCCTATCAATGGAATATTCCCAGCATTTCATTTCTTCACTATAACACCTTCACCCCTGCTTTCCTCTCTCTGTAACATCTCAAGACTTCCTTTTTTCTCTGCAATATCTCCGGCCTTGCTTTCTTATCTCTGTGAGATATCCAGCCTTGTTTTCCTGACTCTGTAATATCGCCAGCATTGCGTTCCTGTTCCTGGAGATGCCTTGCTTTCCTGACTCTGTAACATCTCCAGCCTTGCATTCCATTTCCAGTACCCTCCCCATCCTTGCATTCCAATCTCTGTAACATCTCCATCCTTGCTTGTACCTCTCTGTTACATCTCCAGCCTTGCATTCCTTTCTCTGTAAAATCTCCAACTTTGTTTTCTTATGTCTCTAACATCTCCAGCCTTGCATTCCTATCTCTGAATCATCTCCAGACTTGGCTTCCACTCTCTGTAAGATCTCCAGCCGAGTTTTCTTATTTCACTAACATCTACAGCCTTGCTTTCCGATCTCTGTAACATCACTCGCTGTGCTTTTCTCGCTCTGTAATTTCTCCAGCGTTGCTTTCTTATGTCTGTAACATCTCCAGACTTGCTTTTCTCTTACTGTACCATCTCCAGTCTTGCTTTCCTGGCTCTGCAACATCCCCGACTGTGCTTTCCTCTCTTTGTAATATCTCCAGCCTTGTTTCCTTATTTCTCTATCATCTCCAGCCGTGCCTTCCTATCGCTGTAACATCTCCAGCCTTCCTTTACTTACTTTGTAACATCTCCAGGCTTGCTTTCCTCTCTGTGAAACATCTCCAAACTTAGTTTCTTATCTCTGCAAAATGATCAGCCTTCCTTTCCTCTGTTTGTAACATCTCCAGCCTTGCTCCCTATCTCTGTAACACCTCCATCCTTGCTTTCCGATCTCTGTGGCATCTGCAATCTTGCTTTCCTATCTCTGAGAAATCTACAGCCGTGCCTTTCTGTCCCTAGAGCCTGTCCAGCCTTTCTTTCCTGCCTCTGTAACATGCCAAACCTTGCTTTCCAGTCTAGGTAACATCTCTAGCCTTGCTTTCCTCTCTGTGTAATATCCCTAGCGTTCCTTTCTTACTTCTGTAACATCTCCAGCCTTGTTTTCCTCTCTCTGTAGCATTTCCAGACTTGTTTTCTAATCACTGTAACATCTCTAGCCTTGCTTTCCTGTGTTTTTAACATCTCCTGCTTGGTTTTCTTATTTCTCTAACATCTCCAGCCTTGCTTTCCTATCGCTGTATCATCTCCAGCCTTGGTTTCTTTTCTTTGAAACATCTCCAAGCTTGCGTAGCTCTCTCTCTGTAACCTCTCCAACCTTACTTAAATATCTCTGCAACATCTCCAGCATTGCTTTCCTCTGTCTGTAACATGTCCAGCATTGCTCTCTGAAGCACCACCAGCGCTGCTTTCTGATTTCTGTAACATGTACAATCTCGCTTTCCTATCTCTGTGAAATCTACAGCCGTGCTTTCCTGTCTCTAGAGCCTGTCCAGTCTTTCTTTCTCACCTCTGTAATATGTCCAGCCTTGCTTTCCAGTCTCTGCAACATCTCTAGCCATGCTTTCCTCTCTCTGTAACATCCCCAGCCGTACTTACCTCACTCTGTAACAACTCCAGTCTTGTTTTCTTACTTCTCTAACATCTCCAGCCATGCTTTCCGATGTCTGAAAAATCTCCAGCGTTGCTCCCTATCTCTGTTATTTTCCTATTTTTCTAACATCTCCAGCATTGATTTCCTATCTCTGCAAAACCTGCAGCCTCGTTTTCGTGTCTGTGTAACACCTCCAGCCTTGCATTCCCCTCTCAAATACATCTCAGTCTTGCATTCCTCGCTCTGCAACATCCCCAGCCGTGCTTACCTCACTCTGTAACAACTCCAGTCTTGTTTTCTTACTTCTCTAACATCTCCAGCCATGCTTTCCGATGTCAGAAAAATCTCCAGCGTTGCTCCCTATCTCTGTGACATCTCCAACATTGTGTTCGTTTCACTACGACATGTTCAGCTTTGGTTTCCTATATCTGTCGGATTTCCAGCCTTGCTTCCCTATCTCTGGAATATATCCACCATTGCTTATTTTTTCGCTAATACATTTACAGCCTTGCTTTCCTATCTCTATAACATCTACAGCCTAGCTTTCCTGTCTCTGCAACATACCCAGCCGTGCCTCTCTAATATCTGCAGCATTTTGTTCCTCTCACGGTTACTTCCCCAGCAAGGCTTTCCATTTTCAGTAACATTTCAATCTTAGCTTTCTCATCTCTGTAACATCGACAGTCTTGTTTGCTCATTTGTCTAACATCTGAAGCCTTGCTCTCCTCTCTCCGTAACATCTCTAGCCTCACTTTCTGACTCTGTAACATCTCCAACCTTGCTTTCTTGTCTCTGTAACATATCCACCCTTGGTTTCCTCACTCATGATACATCGCCACCATTGCGATCCGAACACTGGAGATGCCTTGCTTTCCTGTCTCTGTGACATCTCCAGCCTCTCCTTCTTATCTCTGTAACATATCCAGCCTGGCTTTCACCTCTCTGTGACATCTGCAGTCTTGCTTTACTCTCGCTGCAACACCCTCGGCCGTGCATTCATCTCTCAGTAACATCTCCAGCCTTGCTTTCTGAATTCATTAACATCTCCAGGCTTGCTTTCCTATCTCTGTAATATCTCCACCCTGGTTTTCTTATTGCTCTAACATCTCCAGCATTAATTTCCAATCTCTGCAACACATGCAGCCTCGCTTTCCGGTCTCTGACACATCTCCAGCCTTGCATTCTTCGCTCTGCAACATCCCCAGCCGTGCTTACCTCGCTCTGTAACATCTCCGGCGTTGTTTGCTCGTTTCTCTAACATCTGCAGCCTTGCTTTCCTCTCTCCATAACATCTCTAGCCTCACTTTCTGACTCTGTAACATCTCCAGCCTTGCATTCCTATCTCTGTTACATCTCCAGCCTTGCTTCCCTGTCTCTGCAACATCTCCAGCCTTACTTTATTATCTCTGCAACATCACCAGCATTCCTGTCTTCTCTCTGTAACATCGCCAGCCTTGCTTTCCTTTCTTTGTAACATTTTCTTTCTTATGTCTGCAACATCTGCAGACTCACTTTCCTAAATTTGCAAAATGTCCAGCTTTTCTTTCCTCTCTCTGTAACATCTGCATACTTGTTTTCTTATTTCTCTAACATCCCCAGTCTTGCTTTCCTGTCTCGGTAACATCTCCAGCCTTGTTCTCCTCTCTCTGTAACATCTCCATCCTTACTTTATTATCTCTGCAACATCACCAGCATTCCTGTCCTCTCTCTTTAAAATCGCCAGCCTTGCTTTCCTTTCTTTGTAACATAACCAGAGTTTCTTTCTTATGTCTGCAACATCTCCAGACTCACTTTCCTAACTTTGCAAAATGTCCAGCTTTCCTTTCCTCTCTCTGTAGTGTCTCCAGCGTTGTTTCCGTTACTCTGTAATATCTTCAGCTTGAATTTCCAGTCACTGTAACATCTCCAGCCTTGCTTTCCTCTTTCTGTAATATATCCAGCCGTGGTTCCCTTCACTGTTACGGCTCCAGCCTTGCTTTCCTTTCTCTTCAACATCCCCAGCCTGGCTTTCCTCTATCAGTAACACCTACAGCCTTTTTTTCTTATTTCTCTGACATCTCCAGCCTGGATTTCCTTTCTCTGTAATATCTCCAGCCTTGCTTGCCTCTTTCTGTAACATGTCCAGTCTTACTTTCTTATCTCTGCAACTTCTCCAGACATCCTGTCCTCTCTCTGAAACATCTGCAGCCATGCATTCCTCTCTCAGTAACATCTCCAGCCTTGCTTTCCCCTCTCGGTGTCATCTCCAGCCTTGCTTTCCTCTCTCTGCAACATCTCCAGCCCTGCTTTCCTCTCTCTATAAAATCTCCAGCTTTGTTTTCTTATTTCTGTAACATCTACAGCCTTGCTTTCCAATCACTGTGACATCTCCAGCCTTCCTTTCCATTGAACGTACCCACTCCAGCCTTGCTTTCCTCTCTTTATAACATCTGCAGCCTTGTGTTCCTCTCGCTGCAACATCTACATCTTCGCTTCCCTGTCTCTGTAACATCTCAAGCCTTGCATTCCTATCTCTGTAACACGCCAGCTTTGCTTCGTCTCACTGTTATATCAGCAGCCTTGGTTTCCTGTTTGTGCAAATTAACCAATAGTGCATTCCTATCTCTGTAATGTCTCCAGCCTTGCTTTCCTTTCTCTGTAACATCTCAAGGCTTGCTTATCTCTCTCTATAACATCTCCAGCGTTACTTTAATATCTCTGTAACTTCATCAGCCTTCCTGTTCTCTCCAGCCTTGCTCTCCTTTCTCTACAACATCTCTAGCTCTACATTGCTCTCTCTCTGAAACGTCTCCAGACTTGCTTTCCTATCTCTGTAAAATCTCCAGCTTTGTTTTCTTAAAACTCTGACACCTCCAGCCTTGCATTCCCATCTCTGTAACATCTCCAGCCTTTTTTCCCTTCTCTGTAAGATCTCCAGCCTCGTTTTCTTATTTCACTAACATCTCCAGACATGCTTTCCTCTCTCTGTACCCTCTCCAGCCTTGCATTCCTATCTATGTAACATCTACAGACTTGCTTTCCCACGTCTGTCACATCTCCAGCCTTGCTTTCTTTTCTCTTCAACACTTGCAGCCGCCTTTTCCTCTCTCTGTAACATCTTCAGAGTTGCTTTCTTACGTCTCTAACATCTCCAGCCTAGCGTTCCTACCTCTGCAAAATCTCCACGCTTCCTTTCCTTTCTCTGTAATACCTGCAAACTTGAATACCTCTCTCTATAACATGTTCAATCTTGCTTTCTAATCTCTGCATCATCACCAGATTTCCTGTCCTCTCTCTATAACATCTCCAGCCTTGCATTGCTATCTCTGTAATATCTCCAGCCTTGCTTTCCCCTCTCTGTTACATCTTCAGACGTGCTTTCCTCGCTCTGCAACATCTCCAGGCATGCTTTCCTCTTTTTTTTAAAATTTCTAACTCTGTTTTCTTATTTCTCTTACAATTCCAGCTTTGCATTCCTATATCTGAAACATCTCCAACCTTGTTTTCCCGTCTGTAACATCTCCAGCCTTGCTTTCTTCTCTCTGCAGCCTCCCCAGCCGTGCTTTTCTCTCTCTCTGTAATATCTCCAGCGTTAATTTCTTATGTCTGTAACATCTCCAGCCTTGCTTTCCAATCTCTGTAGCATCTGCAGACTTATTTTCTTATTTCTCTAAAATTTCCAGCCTTGCTTTCCTCTCTCTGTAACGTCTCGAGCCTTGTTTTCTTATTTGAATAACATCTCCCGCCTTGCGTTCCTATCATGATCTCGACTCCAGCCTTGATTTCATATCTCTGTAAAATTTCAAGACTTCCTCTCTCATCTCTGTAACATCGCCATCCTCACATTCTTATGACTATAACATTTCCAGCCTTTGTTTCCTATTTCTCTTACATCTCGAGCCTTGTTTTCCTCTGTCTGCAACACCCCCAGCCGTGCCTTCCTCTCTCTTTAACATCTCCAGTCTTGTTTTCTTACTTCTCTAAAATCTCCAGCCATGCTGTCCGAACTCTCTAACGTCTCCAGCATTGCTCCCTTTCTCTGTGACATCTCCAGCATTGTGTTCCATCACGCTGACATCTCCAACTTGCTTGCCTTTTTCTTTTCAATTTCAAGCCTTGCAGTCTCATCTCTGTAACATCTCCAGCCTTGCTTTCCTCTCTCTAAAGATGCTCCAGGTTTGTTTTCTTTTTTCTCTAACATCTGCTGCCTTGCTTTCCAATCTCTATGACATCTCCAGCCTTTCCTTCTATTCTATATTCCCACTCCAACTTTGCTGTCCTCCCCTTACAACATCTGCAGCCGTGCGTTCCTCTCGCTGCAACATCTCCAGCATCGCTTTCCTGTCTCTGTAACATCTCCAGCTTTTCTTTCTTGTCTCTGTAACAATCCCAGCCTTGCTTTCGTATCTCTGTAACATCGCCCGCATTAATTTCCAGACCCTGTAACATCTCCAGCCTTGCTTTCCTCTCTCTGCAATATATCCAGTCTTGCTTCCCTTCACTGTTATGTCTCCAGCCTTGCTTTCTTATCTCTTCAACATCCCCAGCCGTGCTTTGCTCTATCAGTAACACCTACAGCCTTGTTTTCTTTTTTCTCTGACATCTCCAGCCGGGCTTTCCCATCTCTGCAACATCTCCAGCCTTGCTTTGCTTTCTCTGTAATAACTCCAGACTTGCTTGCCTCTTTCTGTAATATGTCCAGTCTTACTTTGTTATCTCTGCAACATCTCCACACTTCCTGTTCTCTCTCTGAAAAATCTTCACCCTTGCATTCCTATCTCTGTAACATCTCCAGCTTTTCTTTCTCCTCTCGGTTACATCTCCAGCATTGCCTTCCTCTGTCTGCAACATCGCCAGCTGTGCTTTCCTCTCTCTGTAACATCTCCAGCCTTGCTTTCTTCTCTCTGCAGCCTCCCCAGCCGTGCTTTTCTCTCTCTCTGTAATATCTCCAGCGTTAATTTCTTATGTCTGTAACATCTCCAGCCTTGCTTTCCAATCTCTGTAGCATCTGCAGACTTATTTTCTTATTTCTCTAAAATTTCCAGCCTTGCTTTCCTCTCTCTGTAACGTCTCGAGCCTTGTTTTCTTATTTGAATAACATCTCCCGCCTTGCGTTCCTATCATGATCTCGACTCCAGCCTTGATTTCATATCTCTGTAAAATTTCAAGACTTCCTCTCTCATCTCTGTAACATCGCCATCCTCACATTCTTATGACTATAACATTTCCAGCCTTTGTTTCCTATTTCTCTTACATCTCGAGCCTTGTTTTCCTCTGTCTGCAACACCCCCAGCCGTGCCTTCCTCTCTCTTTAACATCTCCAGTCTTGTTTTCTTACTTCTCTAAAATCTCCAGCCATGCTGTCCGAACTCTCTAACGTCTCCAGCATTGCTCCCTTTCTCTGTGACATCTCCAGCATTGTGTTCCATCACGCTGACATCTCCAACTTGCTTGCCTTTTTCTTTTCAATTTCAAGCCTTGCAGTCTCATCTCTGTAACATCTCCAGCCTTGCTTTCCTCTCTCTAAAGATGCTCCAGGTTTGTTTTCTTTTTTCTCTAACATCTGCTGCCTTGCTTTCCAATCTCTATGACATCTCCAGCCTTTCCTTCTATTCTATATTCCCACTCCAACTTTGCTGTCCTCCCCTTACAACATCTGCAGCCGTGCGTTCCTCTCGCTGCAACATCTCCAGCATCGCTTTCCTGTCTCTGTAACATCTCCAGCTTTTCTTTCTTGTCTCTGTAACAATCCCAGCCTTGCTTTCGTATCTCTGTAACATCGCCCGCATTAATTTCCAGACCCTGTAACATCTCCAGCCTTGCTTTCCTCTCTCTGCAATATATCCAGTCTTGCTTCCCTTCACTGTTATGTCTCCAGCCTTGCTTTCTTATCTCTTCAACATCCCCAGCCGTGCTTTGCTCTATCAGTAACACCTACAGCCTTGTTTTCTTTTTTCTCTGACATCTCCAGCCGGGCTTTCCCATCTCTGCAACATCTCCAGCCTTGCTTTGCTTTCTCTGTAATAACTCCAGACTTGCTTGCCTCTTTCTGTAATATGTCCAGTCTTACTTTGTTATCTCTGCAACATCTCCACACTTCCTGTTCTCTCTCTGAAAAATCTTCACCCTTGCATTCCTATCTCTGTAACATCTCCAGCTTTTCTTTCTCCTCTCGGTTACATCTCCAGCATTGCCTTCCTCTGTCTGCAACATCGCCAGCTGTGCTTTCCTCTCTCTGTAACATCTGCAGACTTGTTTTCATATTTCTCTAACATACTCAGCCTTGCTTTCCTATCTCTGTAAAACCTCCAGGCTGGCATTCCTTTCTCTTTAATACCTCCCGCCTTGCACACCTCTCTGTGCAACATGTCCAGTCGAACTTTCAAATCTCTGCATCAACACCAGACTTCCTGATCTCTCTCTGTAATATCGCCATCCCAGCTTTTCTCTCTCTGTAAACTTTCCAACTTTGATTTCTTATTCCTCTTACATCTATATCTGTAACATTTCCAGATTGGGTTTCCTCTCTCTGCAACATCCCCATCTGTGCTTTCCTGTCTCTGTAATATCTCCAGCGTTGATTTCTTATTTCAGTAACATCTCCAGCCTTGCTTTTCTATCTATGTTCATCTGCAGCCTTGCTTCCACCTCTCTGTTACATCTCCAGCCCTGCTTTCCTTTCTCTTCAACACCTCCAGCCATGTTTTCCCCTCTCTGTAACATCTCTAGCCTTATTTTCTTATTCACTAACATCTCCAGCCTTGGTTTCCTATCAGGATTACGTCTCCAGCTTTGATTTCCTATCTCTGTAAAATTTCAAGCCTTTCCTTCTCATCTCTGTAAAATCGCCAGCCTCGCATTCCTATCACTATAACATTTCCAGCCTTCCTTTCCTTTCACTGTTACATTTCCAGCCGTGCTTTCCTCTCTCTGTAACACCTCAGCCTTGTTTTCTTTCTTCTCTAACATCTCCAGCCATGCTTTCCGATCTCTGCGACATCTCCAGCGTTGCTCCCTACCTCTGTGACATCTCCAGCATTGTGTTCCTATCACGCTGACATCTCCAACCTTGCAATCCTATATCTGTTAAATTTCAAGCCTTACATTCTCATCTCTGTAACATCGCCAGCATTGCTTTCCTATCTCTGCAACATTTCCAGCCTTGCTTTCCAATTTCTGTAACCTCTCCAGCCTTGTTTTCAATTTTCACGACCATCTGCAGCATTGCTTTCCAATCTTTTTAACATCTCCAGCCTCACGTTCCTATCTCTGTGACATCTCCAGCCTTTCTTCCCCCTCTCTTTTACATCTCCAACCTTGCTTTCCTGTCTCTTCAACGCACCTAGCTATGCCTCCTGATCTCGCTAATATTTTCAGCATTGTGTTTCTATCACGATAACATCTGCAGCATGGGTTTACTATTTCTGTAAAACTTCAAGCCTTTCTTTCTCATTTCTGTAACATTGCCAGCCTTGCTTTAGAATTTCTGTAACATCTTCAGCCTTGCTTTCCTGTATCTGCAAAATTCGCAGCCTTGCTTTCCCATCTCTGTAACGTCTCCAGCCTTGTTTTCTATTTTCTCTAACATCTGCAGCCTTACTTTCCTCGAACTGTAACATCGCTAGCCTTGCTTTCTTTTCTCTGTAACATCATCAGCATTTCTCTCCTCTCCTTTCCTGTCCTCTGGCTGTAACATCGCCAGCCTTGTTTTCCTTTCGCTGTAATATCTCCAGACTTGCTTTCTTATGTCTGCAGACACACTTTTCTATTTTTGCAAAATGTCCAGCTTTAATTTTCTCTCGCTGTAACATCTGCAGCCTTGATTTTCCATTTCTGTAATATCTCCAGCGTTGTGTTTTTATTTCTGTAACTTCTCCAGCCTTGCTCTCCTATCTCTCTAAACTCTCTAGCCTTGCTTTCCTGTCTCTTCAACATCCTCAGCCGTGCTTTCCTCTGTCAGTAACACATAGAGCCTTTTTTAAATTTCTCTAACATCTCCAGCCTGGCTTTCCTTTCTTTGTAACGTCGCCAGCCTTGTTTTCGTATTTCTTTAACATCTCCAGCCTTGAATTTCTCTCTCTGTAACATCTTCAGTCCAGCTTCCCGTCACTGTTACTTCTCCAGCATTTCTTTCCTGCCTCTTCAACAATCCCAGCCGTGCTTTCCTCAATCAGTAACACATAGAGCCTTGTTTTCTTATTCCTCTGACATCTTCAGCCTGGCTTTCCTGTCTCTAAAAGATTTCCAGCCTTACTTTCTATTCCATGTATCCTCTCCAGCCTTGCTTTCCTCGCGCTGCAAAATTTCCAGCTTCGCTTTCCTGTCCCTGGGACGTATCCAGCCTTGCATTCCTATCTCTGTCACATCTCCAGCATTGGTTCACCTCTCTGTTACATCTGAAGCCTTGGTTTCCTGTCTGTGCAAAATCCCAGAAGTGCTTTTGTATTCTGTAAGATCTCTAGCCTTGCTTTCCTTTCTCTGTAACATCTCAAGGCTTGCTTATCTCTCGGTAACCTCTCCATCCTTACTTTATTATCTCTGCTACATCACCAGCCTTCCTGTCCTCTCTTTGTAACATCCCCAGTCTTGCAGAAATGTCTCTGTAAAATCTCAAGCCTTGCTTTACCCTCTCTGTTACATCTGCAGCCTTGCTTCCCTGTCTCTGCAACATCGCTTGCCGTGTTTCCTCCTCTCTGTAGCATCTGCAGACTTGTTTTCTTATTTCTCTAACATTTACAGCTTCGCTTTCCTCTCTGTAACACTTTCAGACTTGTGTCCCTTTCTCTGTAACATCTCCAGTCTTACTTTATTATCTTTGTACCATCACCAGCCTCCCCAACGTCTCTCTGTAATATTGCCAGTCTTTCTTTCCTTTGCCTGTAAAATCTCCAGGCTTGCTTTCTCATGTCTGCAACATCTCCAGTCTCAATTTCGTATCTTTGCAACCTGTCCAGCTTTCCTTTTATCTCTCTGTAACATCTCCAGCCTTGCTATTCTCTCTCGGTTATATCTCCAGTGTTTTTTTCTTATTTCAGTAGCATCTCCAGCCTTCCTTTCCTTTCTTTAACATCTCCAGGCTTGCTTCCCTACCTCTGTAACACCTCCATCATTAAGTTCCTGACACTATGAGATCTCCAGCCTTGTTTTCCTATCTCTGTAAAATTTCAAGCCTTGCTTTCTCATTTCTGTAACATCGCCATCATCTCATCCGACCTCCGTAACACTTCCAGTCTTGCTTCCCTCTCTCCGGAATATATCCAGGATTGTGTTCCTGACATTATATTATTTCAAGCCTTGCTTTCCTATCTTTGTTACATCTCCAGCCTTGCTTTCCTGTCTCTGCAACATTTCCAGCCGTGCTTACCTCTCTCTGTAACATCTCCAGCCTGGCTTTCTTATTTCCCTGACATCTCCAGCCATGCTTTCCCATCTCTTTAACATTTCCAGCCTTGCTCCATATACCTGTAACATCTCCAGCATTACTTTCCTGTCTCTGCAACATTCCCAGCCGTGCTTACTTCTCTCTGTAACCTCTCCAGCCTACTTGTCTTATTTCTCTAAAATCTCCAGCCTGTCTTTCCCATCTCTGTAAGATCTCCAGCCTTGCTCCATATGTCTGTAACATGTCCAGCCTTGCTTTGCTTTCGCTGTAACATCTCCAGCCTTGCATCGCTATCTCTGTTACATTACCAGCCTTGCATTCCTCTCACTTCATCATCCACAGCCGTGCTTTCCTCTCTCTATAACATCTCCAGCCTTGCATTCCTTGCTCTGTAATATCTCCAGCCTTGCTTACCTCTCTCTGCAACATCTCCAGTCTTACATTCTAAACTTTGTTACACCTCCAGCCTTGCATTGCTATCTGTGTAACATCTCCGGCCTTGCTTTCCTCTCTCTACAACCGCTCCAGCCCTGCTTTGCTCTGTCTGTAATATCTCCAGCGTTGTTTTCTTACTTCTCTCAAACTCCAGCCTTGATTTACAGTCTCTGTAGCATTCCCAGCCGTGCTTTCCTCTCTCTGTAACAGCTACAGCCTTATTTTCTTATTTCTCTAAAACTCCCAGCCTGGCCTTCCGATCTCTGTAGCATCAACAGTCTCGCATTCCTTGCTCTGTAATATCTCCAGCCTTGCTTTCTTCTCTCCGTAACATCTCCAGTCTTACTTTCGTATCTTTGCAACATCACCAGCCTTCCTGTCCTCTCTCTGTAACATCTCCACCCTTGCTTTCCATTCTCTGTTACATCTCCATCCTTGCTTTCCTCTCTCTGCAAACTCTCCAGTCCTGCTTTCCGCTCTCTGTATTATCTACAGCCCTGTTTTCTTACTTATTTAACATCTCCAGCCTTGTTTTCCTGTCTCTGTTACATCTCCGGTATTACTTACCATTCTGTGTGCTCTTTCCAGCCTACTTTCATCTGTCTGTAACATCTGCAGCCTTGCCTTCCTCTCTCTGCAGCATCTCCAGTTTCGCTTTCCTGTCACTGTAACATCTCCAGCCTTGGTTTCCCCTCTGTGTTAGATCTGCTGTTTTAGTTTCCTTCATGTGCAACATCCTCAGCCGTGCTGTCATTTCTCTGTAACATCTCCAGCCTTGGTTTCCTCTCGCTGCATCATCCCAGCCCTAGTTTCCTCTCTCTATTGCATTTGCCTCCTTGTTTTCTTATTTCACTAACATCTCCAGCCTTGCTTTCCTTTCACTGTCACATCTTCAGCTTTGCAGTTCTATCTCTGTCACATCAGCAGCCTTGCTTTCCTATCTCTGTAAAATCTCAAGAATTGCATTTCTATCACTATAAAATCTCCATCCTTGCTATCCTATCTCTGCAACATCCCCAGCCGTGCTTTCCTCTCCCTGTTACATTTCCAGCCGTGTTTTCTTCTTTCATCTACATCTCCAGCCTTGATTTCCTTTCTCTGTAACATCTCCAGCCTTGCTTTCCTTTCACTGTCACATCTTTAGCTTTGCATTCCTATCTCTGTCACATCTCCAGCCTTGCTTTCCTATCTCTGTAAAATCTCCAGAATTGCCTTTCTATCACGATAAAATCTCCATTCTTGCTATCCTATCTTTGCAACATCCCCAGCCGTGTTTTCCTCTGCCTGTTACATTGCGAGCCTTATTTTCTTATTTAACCTACATATCCAGTCTTGCATTCCTTTCTCTGCAACATCTCCAGACTTACGTCACTGTCTCGGTAGCATCTCCAGCATTGCGTTTCTATGACTATAACATCTGCAGTCGTTCTTTCCTCCAGCTGGTACATCTGCATATTCGTTTTCCTGTCTCTGTAACGTTTCCAGCCTTGCATCTCTATCTCTGTTACATCACCAGCCTCACATTCCTCTCACTGCTTCAGCCCCAGCCGTGCTTTCCTATGTCTGTAACACCTCCAGCATTGCTTTTCTCTCTCTGAAAACTCTCCAGCCCTCCTTTCCTGTCTCTGTAATATCCCTCGCCTTGTTTTCTTCATTCTCTGAACCTCCAGCCTTGATTTCCAGTCTCTGTAACATCCCCAGCCATGTTTTCCTCTCTCTGTAACATATACTGCCTTGTTTTCTCATTTCACTAACATCTCCAGCCTTGCTTTCCTTTCCCTGTAACATCTCCAGCCTTGCTCTCCTTTCATTGTCACATCTTCAGCTTTGCATTCCTATCTCTGTCACATCTGCAGCCTTGCTTTCCTACCTCTGTAAAATCTCCAGAATTGTCTTTCTATAAGGATCAGTTGAATGTTTAACTTTAATGTCCCGAGAGACTGTAGAGATTGAAACACTGTGGGTGTTGTAGATTACGTTTGCTATATATCTACAAAACTTGAAAGGGTCATGCAATACTGCAGGGTATTGCTGGAAAGTATTTCTCAATAACACTGTATTGTAACATCGGTTACTACACAAATTTCCTCACCCATTGACGTAATCATATAATGGCATATCATATAATCCCAGTTCCCAGGCGGGGAATAAGAGAAATTGAGTCGCTCTGCACTCAAAACTAATTGCAAATGGTGACGGCGATGAGCGCGAGCATGTGGCTGCAAAAATGCAATCAGTGAGCGGAATGCCATTCTCTGATGATGCAGTGGCGCGTTAAATATCGAGGTTAAAAGCTCCAACCTTACCGAAAGCTGGGAGCTCCAACTTGACCTGCAAGAACTTCTATTGACATGGAGCAGGGAACATTGGGACATCAGCTGGGCGAAAAGATAGTCAACTATTCAGTGAAATAGTTTTCAGCAGGACACTTGTTTGTGGATTGATGGAATATATGCAACTTGGAGTGTGTAAATTACAAAGAAGAATTCTGCAAAGAGTCAATTCTTGGAGAAACATCTGTGCAGAGAGAAGCAGAGGATTTATTTACGTCATCTGCCTGTCCTTATATGGTTGACTTTGCACTGGACTAATTTCCATGAAGGGAGTTGTTTGCTCGGTTCACAGTATTCACTTCCCTGCATATTCGCAAAGATCAGTTCTCTAAGCGAAACCTCTGAAAAGTAACTGATCGATATGATGTGGTGATTAGGCTCAAGCTCACGTCAGTTATTCTGAAGAAGTGGATTCGAAATTCATCAGATCAACAGTGATTCCATTGAATGAGTGAGCAGATAGAGGGTGAATGAAAGCTTCCTGAGGACATATGTGGTTTTTATTTTGGAAAATTCGCTGCTTTGCAAGGTGATGAAGGTTCGACTGAAGCGGTGACAGTGATTATCTTTATTGCTTGTTCGACTGGTGAACATGACTGCTATTAACCATGTCCGTACTAACATCACAGCTCTTAAGGCTTGCTGCATGCAGCGGACCAGTGGTGTAATAGGTCAGGTGCCTGGCAATAAACTAAGAGATTGTATGTTCTCGTCTTACCTGGCTCGTTAATAATGCTGACTTTTATTACGCATCCGAACTGATTGTTCTGAAGCCGAAATAATGATTGAGTTTTCCTAATCGGCAGGATTAGGATATTTAATGCCTTCTTTAAATATCCCCGAGAACTGCGAGTCAATGCTCCAGCGTCATCACAGGAGGGAAGCCGAATCGTAGCACACGTTGCTCATGGACTACTTTGCATTCCACAATGCCACGGATTCAATCACTATTGCTCGCGGGAATGCTAAGGAAACAATCTAATTCGCCCAGTCTCAGCTTTGAGCATTTTTCAAAACTCTTTGGCCAATGGAATCAGAGGAGAATGAAGGGTGAACTGTCCAACTGATCTTTATAGAGAGTGAGTTCCAGAGTCTACCACGTGCTGACTGATAAAGTTTTCCTAGAAATCTATTCAAAGCTTTCTGCATTTAATCTGAAATCTACAAAACCTGGTGATCGATCAAGACCAAAAGTTTCCTTCAGTCTGTAATTCCATGTTCCTCATGATTTCGTACATGTCAATCATGTCTCCTCTCAATCAACTCTGGTCTGAGAAAAACAACCCCTGTTTAGCCGAGGCCAGACCACTCAAAACATGCTTATGCAGGCAATCCAGAGCGTAACCTCACTATTTCTTTTGATAAATATAGAGTCAAATTTACTCGGAATGCTTTAGCTAGGTTGACTTCCAGTTTTAAAACAGAGAGAAAATTATTCACAAACTTGAGGAATGAAACACAATAAACAGAATGTAGGATGCCCACAGAAATCATTCATCCAAAGTAGAATTAATTATGCTTTTCCAAAAAAAACTAACTTTCCGATAATTAAACCCCATAAACACAGAGTAAAATGAAACAGGTTTACGGTCGAAATTAAAGGGTCAGAAGAGGAGAGACACGCACATCACTGGCATCGATAGGCAGCATGAAAGCCTTCGTGTAATTCGGTTTGGCTGAGACTTTGCCAATGGTTAACAAAGTACTTAGGCTGTCAAATACCTTTTGAAAGTCTTGTGTTCACTGAAACGTCTTACCTGTTTTTAACAGTTCAGTGTGTTGAGCACTCCCACTGCTAACATTCAGCACAAACGTTCGTCAAAGCCACTCAATCCAGGGAACTGAAGTAATTCTCTTTTCTTCAACAATGTGAAAAAGTAACCTGTAACTTTTCGCATTCCGTGGGGCTATATCTCCGTGTGCAATGACTTAGCCCAGGAAGGTGGCTTGGGCTTTGGCAGTTTCAAGTTCAGCTAGGTTTACAAACCAGTTTGACTTCCGAATTCGACCAAACAAGCATGATAAATGCTGTAAATATACAATCCATGAGTGACTGAAAGTCACCAGGCGCAATATACACCACACAGTTGCGTATCCAGCAATTACCTTGTCAGTTAATCTCTGAAATGTGGCTGAAGTGTTTTTCGTACAAACGACATTATTTTAAATTTCTGCAGTCAGAAATTTGGCGTTACAAAATTTTTGGCGTTACAAAATTGCCTTTGATCTTTCTGACAACGTTCACTGCCAGTAATCTTTGAGGCAGTCCAACTTAGAAATTTAAGTTGCTCTCCCAATGTTTTCCACACTGCAGATAAGTATATGCATCAGTAATTCTAACAGCATTGACTTTGTGATAGTCCACACATAACTGTTGCGTCCGGTCTGACCTTGGCACCATGATGATAGGTGAACTCCATTCGTTCAAACACACGTCGATTATGCCATCTTGCAGCATACGTGCTATCTCCTTATGAACTTGTACCAAATTTCGAGGGGTATGCCTGCAAGGTTGATACAAAATCAGAACAGCATCTCCAATATTCACGTCATCTACAATTAGGTTATCAATTCCCAGTTTATGGAGGATAACTGAATAATTATACAAATATTGGACAAAGTTTGCATTGTCCAATTTTATTTCAGTAAAGTCTAATGCAGAATTTCATGACATTGGTTCTTCCCACTGTGTTGTTGTCGTTAAGGCATTGTCCTCTTGCGTTCGTTCTCTGCCAAAATACCGTTAGAGCATATTCCCATCACACATCCTGTGAGATTCCTTCATGGCTGGGGTTCCAATCAAGTAGCTAACCACACTCAATTTCCTTTCAATTTGATAAGGTCTTCTAAACCTTGAATTAAAGTTTCACCGATTAATGAAATTTAAATAAATTCATTTTTCCCAGTGACAAAATTGTGACATTGTTTGATTTGTCATAAACGTCCAGCTTCACAATATGCTGCGATAATTTTAAATGTTGTCTCGACAACTCCCCAACGTTATTTAGCCCAACTCTAAAATTTGACACATCGTTGAAATGCGTGGTCTCTGTAATCTGACTTATCCATTTTTCCTCAACAAATTTTAATGGTCCTCTTACTTTATGCCCCAAAATGGTTTCAGATGGACTCAGTTTGGTGGATTCGTGCGGTACATCTCAGATCGCAATTAGGACTGCCGCATCTCCCTTATGGAAATAATCTAGCTATTCCTAACCATAAAACCTCAACATAGTCTTTAATATTTGACGTCACCTTTCCAGTGTACCCTGTGATTCTGGATGGTTTTCAGTAGATTTGAATCGTCTTATTCCCAAGCTATCTATATATTTCTTGAAAAGTTTGGATGTGAAGTTTGACCCTTAATCGAAGTGTATCTCGGATGGTAGTCTTAATCTAGTTTTTATTAAAATCGTAATTCTTCCACAATCCTTTTAGCTGTCGTGTTGCACAATTAAGCAACATTTTGGAAATCTCGTCAAGACATCCATTTATGTTAATTAATACTTATTCCCATCTTTTATTGGATGTAGTGAACCTACACAATGAATCAAGACGCTGAAGAAAGAATGCTCGAACGCTGAAATTGGTATTAAAAGTGCAGGCTTTATTATTTCCCATGGTTTTCTGATTGGATGAAATGTATGACAAAATTCAACTACATTCCTGTGCAATCCAGGCCAGTAAACATGTCTTTGTATTTTAGCCTCCGTTTTCCTAACGACTAAATGACCTCCAATTTGTAGGACATGAGGCACTCGCAGCACCACTTTTCTGTACCCTACTGGGAAAAAAAATCTTCCCATTTCTCACGTGCTGTATATGTGTTGGTCTCCATTTCCTCCTTGACAAATCATTTGCTAAGTAATATCACACAGGGATGCATTCACTCTGATTCCAAGTATATGTCTTCTGATCCAACTACTATCATTTTTTTCATCTTTATGCTGTAACTCAGTAGCAGACCGGAGCTGACTATAATTGCATTTTTAACGTTTGTCCCCTGCTGTGTCCCACTTATCTGATAAAAAAGTACTCATATTTCAGCTTCCTTATCCGTGCGTTTTGATTTTTCTTGCTTTAGCTTGTGACTCTGTGATCGATTTAAGTCACAATCTGGGAAAATTCCTTGAGACACGTCCTGCATTGCTACACTTGCCTGCATCTCGACTGGCATTTCAACTGGAGTAGGCAGCACGATTACTGCTGATTGAGCTTTATCATTTGCAAGCACAAATTGTATTCTTGGGGCTGTGAGTTTGTCCAGAGCTCTTACCACAAAGTCTCCACTCTTTTCTGTCCACGTATCCTACTGTACATAACTGAGCAATTTTTCATCCCAACATGAATTCCCGTACACATAGTTCTTCAGGAGTACATATTTCCCCATGCTTCTGCACCACAGACCGAGACGATCCTGTGTCCCTTAAGATTGTTACTTCTTTATCATCTACTCCTGGCCAAGGTAATTAAACTTTAACTTTGCAGGTATATTTTGAAAGCAGATCTGGCACTTCCCCCTTACCAACCTCTGATCGGATTGGACATTCTGATGCAGCTTTCCAACCTCCACTGTGCTTTCTATTACCATGCCAACAAAACAACCAGTCTTGTTTTGTTTTCCTGCATCTGGCTTTCCAGTGCTTTCCCTAGTTCTCCCACACTGATTTCATATGGCCTACTTTATTGCAATGAAAAACTCTGATCTTGTTACCTTTAGGGGCTTCCCATTTACCTTGTGCTACGTTATCCTAACGATCTTCACTTAGATTTAACTTTCCCTTTCCACGTGACGATTTATCTTTGCCCCAATTTCTATTCTTAAGACTTAAAATGATTCTGGAAGCCCATCCATCATTTATGGATCAGTTCATAACAATCAGACATTACAGCTGCTAACGTTGCCGTTTTAACATTATGCTCGTCCAGACTAAGCTTATCTTCAGCCTTTACCTCCAGCCTTTTAAGGTGAATTCCTTTAATAATTGCCAATTTCTGAATATCAAACTCTGTCTCCCTTTGTCTCTGCTCTGCTGCTCTCTCTTCTTCTATCTCTCTGCTTCGAATCATAACTCAACCTGCTTCAAATCTGGTGTCCTTTCCCTATCTCTCGAGACTAACTCAAGCTGCTTCATTTTCAATTAAATTTTAAAGATGCTCATGGATTTTCCAGCTCAGTTAAATGCTGACCGACTGCGGGAATGATCTCTCCTTTCCTCACCGAAAGAGGAAAATGCAAACTCAGCATGTCTGCGAATTCCAGAAGCCTGACCTGAATCATTTTTTGTAAAACTACCAACTTTACATCGTCCACAGCCAGACAACTCTTTGTACCTAAATGAGACATTGCTTTCCCAAGCATTGTCGACCCCGAGCCAAACAAACATCCGAAATAAAGACGCTAGCACCTGTCAGTCGCTCTTTTAATTTATCAAGTACCTCCCAAATTGTTATGGACTAGACTAAACCATTCGAAACGTTATTAAGCAGACAACCCAGACCGTAACATTATATTTTGTTTCGTGAAGTGTACAGTGAAAATTACCCGAGTAAGCTAGTTTTAAAAATTATTCACAAAATGAGGGATTGAAAAACAAAAAACAGAATATAGAATACCCACAGAACCTAGTCCATCCAGAGGAGACTCAATTATGCTATTCTGAAAATGTACAACAATCCCAATAAAGCACCTTAAACACAGTAAAAATGAATTAGAAGTTTACAGGTAAAAATTAGAAGGGCAGAAGGAGTGAGGTTTTTAGTTCGTGCACCACTGCTGCAAAATCTCATAACCGGAATTCAGCTGTCTGGAATGACCACTCTTATACCATTATACAGTTCATTTCTAAAACATAAAGTCTTTGGCCACAAGCCTCAGCTGTTGATGCAAAAATGAACGGCCTCACAGCGAACACTTTCATCTCTGTAACACTTCATCCGATTCGGAGCCTGAACTGTTTTCCAACGCCTTTGATAAAAAAAAATTAAGACACAGTCTCCTTGTGAAAATGTACAGATCCTTTTTTGTTGGAAAAAAAGAACATCTTTCTGAGAGCCCAGTCCGTCCAAGCTATCTTCACAAGTGAAACTCTTCGAACAGATGATATCCTGGTAAACCTGTTCTGCACCGTTTCCAATGCTATCATATCCCTGCTGTCAGGATAATTGCAGAAAGTCACACAATACTCCAGCTGGAGCCGATTGAGCAAACGAAATTAACGACATAGAAAACCACAGAAAGTGGACTTTTGCAATAAAGTGACTTTTACACAGTACTGCGCCGTGGAGAAACTGCAGGTGCTAGAAATTAGAGTCGACAGTGTGGTGATAGGTCAGGCAGCATGCGACGAGTGGGATAATTGACGTTTTGAGCATAAACCCTACATCAGGAATGAAGTTTGTGGCCGTGGGGGCTGAGAGATAAATGGGCGGTTTGGGGGTTGGGGGTGTGATGGCTGAGATAGCGATGAGTCAATGAATGTGGAATATGAGATACTCGTCAAGAGAGGAGGTAGAGCGGGTAGTTTGGAAAGGTGATGTGCAGGTCATGATGGCAATGTTAGATAAGATTACTTTTCAGTGTGGAAACAGGCCCTTTGGCACAACAAGTCCACACCGATCCGCCAAAGCGCAACCCACCCATACCCCTGCATTTACCTCTTACCTAACATTGCGGACAATTTGCATGGCCAATTCACCTGACCTGCGCATCTTTGGACTGTGGGAGGAAACCGGAGCACCTGGAGGAAACCCACGCAGACACGGGAAGAATGTGCAAACTCCACATAGTCAGTCACCTGAGGCGGAAATTGAACCCGGATCTCTGGCGCTTTGAGGCAGCAGTGCTAACCACTGTACAATCGTGCCGCCTACGGTTGAGCTGGAGTCATGGAATTAGAATAATGTGAGGGGAGGGCAAATGAGGAAACTGGTGGTCCTATGTGGCATCAAGATCCCAAGCAGAAGATGATGCCGACTTCTCTCAGGCGTCAAGTGTTTAATAGACAATAGACAATAGACAATAGATGCAGGAGTAGGCCATTCAGCCCTTCGAGCCTGCACCGCCTTTCAATATGATCATGGCTGATCAGTCCCAATCAGTATCCTGTTCCAGCCTTATCTCCATAACCCTTGACTCCACTATCTTAAAGAGTTCTATCCAATTCTTTCTTAAATGAATCCAGAGACTGGGCCTCCACTGCACTCTGTGGCAGAGCATTCCACACAGCCACCACTCTCTGGGTGAAGTAGTTTCTCCTCATCTCTGTCCCAAATGGTCAAACCCGTATTTTTAAGTTGTGTCCTCTGGTTCGGCACTCCCCCATCAGCGGGAATATGTTTCCTCCTGCCAGAGTGTCCAATCCTTTCATAATCCTGTACGTTTCAATCAGATCCCCTCTCAGTCTTCTAAACTCAAGGGTATACAAGCCCAGTCGCTTCAGTCTTTCCGTGTAAGGCAATCCTGCCATTTCAGGAATTGACCTCGTGAACCTACGCTGCACTCCCTCAATAGCCAGAATGTCTTTCCTCAAATTTGGGGACCAGAACTGTACACAGTACTCCAGGTGTGGTCTCACCAGGGCCCTGTACAGCTGCAGAAGCACCTCTTTGCTTCTATACTCAATTCCTCTTGTTATGAAGGCCAGCATGCTATTCGCCTTCTTCACGACCTGCTGTACCTGCATGCTTGCCTTCATTGACTGGTGGACAAGAACACCCAGATCTCTCTGAACGGCCCCTTTACCTAATTTGATACCATTGAGGTTGTAATCTGCCTTGCTATTCTTGCCACCAAAGGAATGTCAATGAAGGAGGCGACGGACCTGCATTTGCTTGGCAGATTGGGAGGGTGAGAATGATTTTCATCAATGCTGAGCTTCCAAATGCATATCCAAACTATCATTACGAACATGTTGTTACATCTCAGGAACAGTATCTGACACTACCCCACTTTAGGAGAGGACGGGGCTTGCAGTTGCGAGAGATCAGAGTCAGGAAGTATGGCGCTAGAAAAGCACGTGGTTAGGTAACATCTGAGGACCAGGAGTGTCAATGTTTGAAACATTCCTGATGAAAAAGTTATGCTCGAAACATCGACTTTCCTACTCCACAGATGCTGCCTTACAAGGTATACTTTTCCGAATCCACACTTTCAACACGAAACCATCTCAACTCATCTTTAAAAAATTAATTAATACACCTGTCATCACTCAGTTGATTCTTCTGTTACATACGAAACAAACTGCAACATTATTTTCCCCATAAATATCAGATCATTCGGGTCACTAAAGAAAGGAAAACTGCAGACGCTGAATATCTGAGAGAAAAGCAGTAATTGTTGCGGAATTCAGCATTCTCTCATTTCAACTGAATGGTTGAATATTAAAGTTTGTGAAGGAAAAGAGAAAGCTGCAGTTAACAACTGCTACATTTAGTTTCTCAAAAGAAAAACGATTTTAATGAAGTGGAATGTTTCGATCAGGAATTGCATGCTCACCTTGTCAAGTGCTGATCGGAATGCAGGAATATAGATTGGCTTCGTCACTGCTGAACTGATGAAAAATATCATTTTGCCTTCCGAATTAGTTGATGCTCCTGCAGAAAAGTCAATGTAACTCATATCCCAGTACAGCCAGATCGGTGTGTATTTCAGAGTCCTGCAACATCACAGTTATTTTAAAAGATCATTGTTGATTGTTCCTTATAAATATGGCATTCTCCATTTTATAGTGCATTGGACAATATTTTATCCAATCACTTACTCATCGGCACATCACTCAATTTTAGTGGCACTATCGTTCCATTCACGATTAAGTACCAAACTATTTTCACGAAGAAAATGTTTATTTTTAAAACCGAAGACTGAGCTAGACTAATCCCTCTTGGAAATCAAACATCATTCTTTCACTCTCTATACTTTGTTGAGTGCGACTCAGTGCCTGTCACCTTAAACCTGTGCCCTCTAGTACTGAACTTCACCATCCTTCGCAAGCGATTTAGGCCAGTTGCCTATCCATGCCCCTCATCATTTTACAAACCGTGAAAACGTTACGCGCTGCTTGGACCATTCCAGCGAGAAAGTCCCTGAATACCCCGTCTCCACGCTTTGCTCAAGCCCTCAGGTCCCCGCAACATCCTTGTAAATCATTTGTGCACAGTTTCAATTTTCAGAAAATCCTTCTTGGAGAAATTGACCATAATTGCAAGCAGTATTCAAAATGTGATCTCACCAATTCTCTACAAAGCTTCAACATGACATTCCAACTTGGATAATCGACTTTCTGACTAATGACTGAAAGCGTGACAGGTATTAGCAATAACATTAGAAAATTTGCTGATGATACTAAGCTGGGTGGCAGGATGAAATGGGATGAGGATGTTAGGAGATTACAGGTGTCCTGGACAATTTAGGTGAGTTGTCAGATGCATGGCAGATGCAGTTTAATGTGGATAAATGTATGGTTATCCACTTTGGTGGCAAGAACAGGAAGGCAGATTACTACCTAAATGGAATCAATTTAGGTGAACGGGCAGTGCAGAGAGATCTAGGTGTTCTTGTACACCAGTCAATGAAGGTAAGCATGCAGGTACAGCAGGAAGTGAAGAAGGCTCATAGCATGGTGGCCTTCAAAACAAGAGGCATTGAGTATAGAAGCAAAGAAATTCTTCTGCAGCTCTACAGGCCCTGGCGAGACCACACCTGGAGTACTGTGTGCAGTTCTCGTCTCCAAATTTGAGGAAAGACATTCTGGCTATTGATCAAGTGCAGCGTAGGTTCACGAGGTCAATTTCTGGAATGGCGGGATTACTTTGCACTGAAAGACTGGAGCGTCTGGGTTTGTATACCGAGGAAAAACAATAACTGCAGATGCTGGAAACCAAATTCTGGATTAGTGGTGCTGGAAGAGTACAGCAGTTCAAGCAGCACCCTGCTGCTCGTTGGGTTTGCATACCCTTGAGTTTAGAAGACTGAAAGGGGATCTGATTGAGACATATGAGATTATTAAAGGATTGGACACTCTGGAGACAGGAAACATGTTTCCGCTGATGGCTGAGTGCCACACCAGAGGACACAGCTTAAAAATACGGGATAGGCCATTTAGGACAGAGATGAGGCGAAACGTCTTCACCCAGAGAGTGGTGGCTGTGTGGAATGCTCTGCCCCAGAGGGCAGTGGAGGCCCAGTCTCTGGATTCATTTAAGAAAGAGTTGGATAGAGCTATCAAGGATTGTGGAATCAAGGGTTATGGAGATAAGGCAGGAACAGGATACTGATTAAGGAGGATCAGCCATGATCATTTGAAAGGTGGTGCAGGCTCGAAAGGCAGAATGGCCTACTTCTGCACCTATTGTCTATTGTCTCTTTTCTAAGTACTTTCTTCACAACATTGTCTACTTGTGACACCACTTTATCTGCTTCTACAAATTTTGCCTTGACTGATAAAGTTGTGATTGTCTTCTTAACTAATATGTTTTGCAGCCTTCACGGATATGTGGCCCAACATGCACAGTCTCTCTGTTCCTCTGGGTTTCCTCGTGTCCTGCCATTCATGGAGTCATCCATTGACGTGTTGCTTCCAATGTGCATCACCTCATGTTTTCCATGGTTAGTTTCAACATTCCCTATCGGCATTTGACATTTGATAAACCCATCTCTGAGTTCCTCCAACCTACGACCTTCTCATCACTGTTAACCACTTTGCCAATATTCGAATCATCGGCAACTCTGCTTATCATTTTCCCCTAATTTCTTCTATATTCTTTACACACATTCACAAACGTCATGTGTCCCAGTATTCATCCTTCTGGTACACCACTGAATACCATTTCCAGTCATACAAGCAGCCTTCTATCACCATCCTGTGTCTGCTTCCACCAACAAATTAAGTTTGGATCCAACTTGCCCGGGGACCTTAAATCCCTTTTCACTTTTATGCTCTGACCAGTTTCCAGTGTGGTGTCTTGTTAAAGGCTTTGTTGAAATCCACACAAACATCATGAACTTCACGACCCTCGTGAAAAAACCTGATCACTTGCGAAAAAAATGTATTTAATCCAATCTGTTAGGCATGACAATCTGTAACAAAAATGTGATGACTCTCCCTGATGAAACCTTACCTGGACAAGTGGCAGTTAACTCTCTCCTTCAGGGATTGCTCCAAAAGTTTCCCTTCAACTGATGTGAGACTCACTGATATGTAATTCTCTGGTTTATCTCTCCCAATCGTGCAGAAAAGTGGAACTGCGTTAGTCCAGTCCACTACAAACACAAAGAGGAATGTAAAGCATTGCTCAGAACTCCTGCAATTTCCTCCCTTGTCACAGAGCGGAACATAAGTTACAGTCCATCCTGAATTGGGAATATGTCCACTTCAAGCCGGTCAGAACCTCGAACACTTCCTCAGTCCCTATGTCAAACTGCTTAAGAACCTGTTCAACCCTCTTCCGGCATTCTGCCACTTTATCTTATGACAAGAGGACTGTTCGCCAGCTGACAAAGTAAAGTGATTCCCATTTACGAACACAACTGTAGTGTCACACTGCAGGGAGTTCATTCAGGTATTTTAACTGGAAGCTGCTGTATTCAGCTTTTGTGGCTATAAATTATTTTGCTTTGATGGCTACAGGTTTTTACAGTGAGAAATGATTTGAATTTTCTCTGAATGAAAAACATTCACTTGATTCCATCTCTTGTGGAGATTCCTATCTGTTCACATCTGACATGACGGAAATTTTGCTCTCTGTTGGTTATCATATCCAGAACAGAACTGCGGCACAAATCCCCAGCACTTGATTTCTACATTCATTGACCTCCGAAGTCGATTCCAATGGCTTACGTTGTAATAGGATTCATCAACACGAGAACTTTTCAGGATTAACACAGTTCTGTCTTATGTGCAGGGAGTCATTACACAAGCACAATATCAAGCTTCCTCAGGGGCAAGATCAAAAGAGGCGGGAAAGAGAAATCGAAGTTAACATTTTCTGCCCAGTGACCCCTTCCTTAGCACTGATGGTTTCCAGGAAAATTTTGGACTGCATGCTGAAGATATGTGGAGGCACAGTAATTAGGAGGTAACGAGTTATGGAGATAGAGCCGAAATAGAGAGACTAACGGTTGAACATAGGAATTGGTAATTATCTGTTTGGAGCATTAATAACTGTTCACAGAGACCGTTATTGACAAACCACAGATAGTGTGTAATGGATGCTATGCTATAACTAGGCCTTGTGGGTGTGTAGGGGGCAAGGACTAGCGAGCTCTCAGGCCTCTAAAATGATTGAAATTGATATGGAGGGTTACGGGGTCGTCAAGCAGAAAATGGTCTGTTTCATTTTCAGCACGCTGTGGTGGAACACTGCAGTAAGCCTGAGTTAGGGACGTTTGCTAGGAAACATGGTACTGTGCTAAAGGAGCTGTCAACTGGAAGCTCAGGGACATTTAGAACGTGGCATTCTGCAGAACGGTCATCCAGTCAACACTTCGTTTCCCAAGGTAGTGGCGACCACAACGCATGCAGTGAATCGAGTAGACTGGATTGTGCAAATTGTAAGGAAAGTGTTGCTTCACCTGGAAGAAGCAAGAAGGAAGGATAACGTAGATGATTTCATTAGAGATGTTGTTAATCATTGGGTAAGAAAGCAACCGTAAAGGCAATACGCTTGAATGCTCGTATTTTCAGAACAAGGCTGGAGATATAATGGCATAAATCATCTCGAACGAATACGAGTTAGTAGACATTGCAGAGACATGGAGACAGCATTGTCCATTCTGGGGAGGGTAAATATTCACGGGCTTGAGACAACTTGGAAGGACGGAAAGGATGGTAATGAAGGTGGTGCAACTCAAACATTCATAGGCAATCGCAGACCGATGCTGACAGATCATATAGGTTCAATGGAGAATGAGTTTGAATCCATTTGGGAGGAAATTAGAAGTTCTAAGAAGAAAATGTCACTGATTGTCGGAGTCAATCCGCCTCCTTATTTTAAAATCACATTGGGGAGGGCAGTAAACAAAGAACTAAATAACACATGAAAAAATTGTTTGGCAATTATCATGCGGGATTTTCATCAACATGTCGATCGGTCGAAGCAGCTCAGTCAGGGTAGCCTTGACCAGGAGAGTGTTGAGTGTATCTGCGATAAATTCCTTAAATAGTGTGTAATGGTACAGGCCAACAAGGGGAGAGGCCAAATCAGATTTGATCCTGGCTAACGATCACGGTAAGGTGTTAGATTTGGCGGTAGGTGAGCACTTTGGTGATAGTTACCAAAAATCAGTTATGTTCACTTTAGCTTTTCAAATGGATAGGTATACACCGGAGGGCAAACGCGACTGCTGTGGGAAAGAAAATTGCAATGCGATCAGGTAAGATGACGGATGCACAGGTTGGGAAAGGAAATGGCAGGGAATGGCCAGAATAGAAATGTGGAGCTTATTCAAAGACCAGCTTCAGTTGTCTTTGATAAGTATGTACCTGTCAGAGAGGGAGGACATTGTCAAGCGCAGGAGTCATGATTACGAAGGAAATTGTTAAGATGAAGAAGGCTTGTGTTAGCATGAGATGTGAAGGCTCAGTTAGGGCGTTTGAGAGTTACAAGTTAAACAGGAAAGACTTAAAGAGAGACTGAAGACGAGCCAGGCGGGGAACTGAGAATTTGTTGACAGATAGGATATCGAAAATCCTAAAGCTTTCCATTGGGATGTAAAGGCTAAAAGAATGAATGGAATAAAACATGGCCAATGAAGGACAGTCGTGGTATGTAGTGTGTGGAGTCAGATGCGCTAGGGGAAGGACTAAAGCAAAATCTTTCGTCAGTATTCGCACTGGAAAAACAAAATGTTGCCGAGGAGAATAATGAGAAACAGGCTACTAGATGAGATAGGATTGAAGTTCCCAAGGACGAGGTGAAAATGTGAAAATATATAAATTCCCCTGGGCCGGATGTGATTTTTCCCAGAATTGTGTCGGAAGCCAAGAATCAGATTTCTGAGACTTCGGCTTTGATCTTTATGTTGTCATTGTCCAAAGGTATAGTACCAGAACACTACAGGAAAGCAAAAGTTGATCCCTCATTCAAGAAGGGGAGTAGAGAAAGCCCTGGTAATTATAGAAATTGACCCTTCGATCAGTTGTGTGTGAAGTGATGGAAAAGATCGAAATGATAAGATTTGTAATCATCTCGATTGGAATAAGTTTATGAGGGAATGTCAAGACTGTTTTCTGAATGGTAGGTCGTGACTCACAAGCATTATTGATTTCTTTGAGTAGGTCATTAAACTGGATATCGGTTTCCTCACTAAATTGGAAAGTTTCCAGATGTTTCGTCACCCTACTAGGGAACAATTTCAGTGGGTCTCGAGGCAAAGCACTGTTCATGAGTCCTGCTTTCAATTTATATGTTTGGGATTCTTTGGATTGGTGATGTCATTTCCGGTGGTGATGCCATTTCCTGCTCTTTTTTCTCGGGGGTCGTCCATGGCGACGAACTCAAAGTGTTTTCTGAGAGCGTTCTGGTTGGGATGCCATGCTTCGAGTAATTCTCCTGCATGTATCTGTTTGGCTTGTCGCCTTACACGACACACCCATCCGAGCACAAGTGAAACAGAGACACACGCGAGAATTCCTTGAAGTATGGCATTGCAACCGGTACTCGATCAAAAAGCACGTCGAGTTAGACTCCATCTACCACCCCCTGACACAAAGAACAGAAAATGATATCACTGCAAGAAGTGGCATCACCAACCCAAAAAACCCCAAACAAATAAATAGAAAGCAGAAATCATGAACAGTGCGTCACCCGAAGGCGGACTGAAGATGTTTCCCAGTAGGTAACGAAACGTCTTGAAATGAGCCTTCCAGCTCAGCGAGCAAAGCTCCATCTGGAAGCTAAACCTGATCTACAAATCTTGTCAAAACTCGCCAAGTGACGAAACAGATGGATGAGGAAAAATCCGTTCATGTTATGCAAGTATGGATTTTAGTGAGCCGTTTGATACATTTTGCCCTGTTAGGTGACAGCACAAAATACTGTGTTATGGGCTTCAGGACGATTTCGTGTTTTGGATCATAAATTAGCCAGCTAAAACAAGACTTGATGGGAAAACTTCAGCCTCGAATTCAGTTGCTAGCAATGTACTGCAACTATCTGTTTTGGGTGCACTGCTTTTTGCCACTTTTTACAAAGGACATGGATGGGGGCGTTAAAGGATGGGTTAGTAAATTTGTGGATGATACTAAGTTCGGTACAGTTGTGGATAGTGCTGAAGGATATTGTGTATTACATAGGGACACAGTAATGCTGCAGAACTGGGCTGAGAGTTGGCACATGCAATTTATTGCAGAAAAGTGCGACAAAGATCATGGTATTTAAAATTAGCACAGAGTATAAAAATTGACAGCAGAAGTTTCTTTTAAAATATAAAATGAAAAAGAGTGGCTAAAGTAAACGTTGATCCATTCATTGATAAGGAAAGGTATTTACATCTTCGATACGAGGAAACAGCCGAGATATTGAATAGGCATTTGCGTCGGTCTTCACAGTGGAGGACATTAATAACATGCCAGGAATTGACAAAGTGGTGACTACCTGGGAACAGTCATTATAACGACAGAGCTAGTGTTGGATTTTTGGAGCTAATTTAGCAAAGGATATACATGTCTTCAGGCCCTGATTGAATGCACCGCAGGGTACTAAACGCGATGGTGTGTGAAAAAGAAGTGCGCTTGTCATAATTTTCCAAAATTCCTTGGTCTCTGGGGCAGTCCCAGCAGACTGGATAACACAAATATGATGTCACTGTTTAAAACAGGAGGCAAACAAGATACGAGGAATTAGATTCGATTATTTATAGTGTGGAAACAGGCCCTTCAACCCAACAAGTCCACATTGACCGCCGAAGCGCAACCCAACCAGACACATTCCCCAAAATTTTAGACGAGTTTGTTTAACCACTGTAGTGCGGAAATTTCTTGAGTGTATTATCAAGGAATAAATATCAGGGTATCTCGACAGATATTGGACAGATGCAGCATGGGTTGATGAAGGGCAGGTCATGCCTGCAAAATCTTTTAGAATTCTGTGATGACATTACAAGCATGGTGTATAATGGGATCCAATGAATTGGTGTACCTAGATTTTCAAAATGCCCTCGACAAGGAGCTGCACAGGGACTAGCAGCAAACGAAGGCATGCTGTTAAGTGTAAAGCATGAGCATGGATTGAGGATTGTTGGCCCAACTGCAAACGAAGTGTGAGGATAAATGAGTGCTATTCTATTGATCATCAACAGTGGGCCTCCGGGATTGGTACTGGGACCGCAATTACGTACAACTTATATGGATGATTTGGAGTTGGGAGTCATGCACATCGTGTCAAGGTTTGCAGTTGATATAAAAGTGAGTAGCAGAGCAAAGTGTGCAGAGGACTTTGAAAGTTTGCAGAGGAACATTGAAATCTTGGGTTAATGGGCAATATTCTGGCGGAAGGAATGCAATATTTATAAATGTGAAATCACACATTTTTGTACAAATGAAAGTAAAAAAAATCTTGTTACGTGAATTTCAAAAAATTGTGGCATGCTACCATGCAATAGGAACTGGGTAGACTTACACGAGAATCACAAGGTTAGACTGCAGGAGCGACAAGTTTCAAGCAACGAAGTATAATTTCGTCTTTAATTCTTGAATAGATTGAGTTTAAAAGCAGAGACGTTATTTTGCAGCTGTACAATGTGCCTGTGAAGCTCACCCTGCGGTACTGTGTGCAGTTTTATTATCCTTAATTGACAAAGGATATATTGAAACGGAGGCAGAGCAGAGGAGTTTCACGAGGTTGATTCCGGTTTTGAAGGTGTATGCTGATGACAAGAGCATGTGTGCAATAAGATGATATCGAAAATTCAGAAGAATTCAGAAAAATGCAGAATCTTATGGAAACATACAAAATTATGAAGGGCGTGAGTGAGATAGAAGTAGAGGGCATGCTTCCATTGGTGGATGAATCCAGGACAACAGGGCACAGCCTCAAGATTAGAAGGACTAAATTGAGAAAGAGTTTCTTCAACCAGAGGGTTGTTACTCGGTAGAAATGTTTGCCCAATGAAGTAGCTGATGCTGCATCACTCAATGTTTTTCAAGCTAGGGTTGATTTTTGTTTGAACAATATAAGAAATAAAGATTAACTTTCGAGGGTGGTTAAATGGATGTCTGTCCATGCAAAGATCAAGCATGATCTCATTGAATGGCGAAGCAGTCTCGAACGCCCGTACAGCATAGTCTTGCTCCTAGTTCTCATGTCAATTGAATATATGAGTCACATCTTCCGTGATGTTAGGGAAAGCATCGATGGGGCTGTGGGTGAGGTGTTGAGAGTGAAGACACAGTGCACCACGGTGCCCCGGAGGGAATGCTTTCTGGGGAATGCAGACAAGGGCGGCGAAGGGAACATATGTTTGGTAATAGTATTTCGCTGAAGGTGGTAGAATTAGAAAAATATTTCACTGATCACTTTGACTACCATAGCGCTTTAGGTCCCAGACCAAATTCTGAAAAGAATGGGATCCGAATGGATCGTTGCTTGATGATGGACATTTGCAAGATGGGTCCGAAGTCCTTCTTTGGTGCTGTAAAAGTCACAATGTCTTTGAGAAACTAACTTCAGCAGCCACATAGCATTGTGGCCACAAGAGAGGGCAATAATCAGGGATTTTCTTGACTCCCTAAAGCCTGTCTATCAAATAGTCTGCGATTACACGCCACTTATGATTTGCCACCGGCAGTCTCCATTAATAGCTATTCACTCTCCTAGCAAAAGCGTTATTGAGCTCATTGTCCAAATGGTCTTCTCTTTCTTTTGTTCTTGCCCGACCAACTGTTCACTCCTCTACAAAACAGAATGAGACATGATGGAATAGTTCCTGCTCGGCTGGATGATTGTTGTGTTAAAGAAACAGTTCACAGGAGAAGCACAACAGATTCGTCAGCATCTGAGTAGCAAGAGATGTTTAAATCATAACCTTCTTGAGGATTCTTGACCGCAGTTGCAACAATACTGAGAAGCTTAACACTGTCCAGAACAGAGCAATTGAATTGAGCAGGAACACACAACTAACAAAACATCGACAAACATCCATTCCCTCCAAAACCAAACACTCATACATGCAGGCTGCACCATACACACCATACCACTGCAGATCTTCACCAAGGCTCCTTAAACAGTACATTACAAACTCACAACTACTTCCATCTAAATGGAAAAGGGTCGTGGATAGACAGGAAAGACCTACAACCCACGTATCAATCTGATCCGGAAATATGTTGCCGTGACTCCAGAATCAATGGGTCCAAATTGTGGATTTCACTCCCCTCTAATTTGGGTCTACCGACAGCACATGGAAACGATGGTTCAAGAAGGCAGCTCATCATCACTATGTCCAGTCAAATCAGGACTGAACAATAAATGCTGACCTCTTCTGGAATACCCACATCCGGCGAAGATTGAAAAAGAAAAAGCCATTCAAATGTTCTGAGTGTGTAAAGGCATTTGTTCATTTTTCTCACTTGCTGACTCACCAGTGGGTTCACACGGAGAAGAAACCAATTAATTGTACAGAGTATGGAAAATGCTTTAAAATTTCTCACGAACTGCTGTACCATCAATGTGTTCACACAGATGAGAAACCATACAAGTGTTCTCACAGAGGGAGTGGGTTCGGGCCGTCATTTGATTTCACTTTACATCTGTCTCTCCAGTGTCATATCGATCGCGTGACATTTCGCGGAGCTGTGAAGATCATCAATTACCAAACAGAGCAGACAAACTTTCTCTCACTTTTTTGAAGTCGTTTGCGTGCCAATAGGATTGATCCAAAAGGATTCATTCCCGTCCTTGGAGCAGCTGAGTGGCTTGTCCCCATGTGAAGAGGTTGATGTTGAATTAAGATTTTGAATTTACGACCTTTGCAGATCTTAAAGTTTGTTTTTAAACAGTGTGGAAAATAACTTGCAAGCCTGCCTGCACACAGCATGGCCAACAATAACACAGAAAATCAAGCCTGAACAAACCATGCAACGAACACCCAGAATGCCTCAGCATTGACCAAACAGGCTGACAAGGGAAACCATACATGACCACAGTCATTCACAAACGAGGGAATACACTTCCCAAGACAAACTACCAATAAGCTTCCTGGACCCGATAAACACCGCTGTTCCAAAGTCCGAAGGGTAATCTAGTACCCCAGTGACATCAAAGCCACACGAAGCTCAGCTCATCCGGAGATGGACCAGAATACCATGCTTATCTTTGGAGAGCAACAAGGAAAGGGGCATTTTCACATACCCACGAAGAGAACTGGAACCCCCGTTTCCATTCTAAAACTGATTGATTCTGATGAATGCTTGATTGGATCTTGATTGTATCATTCACGGCTAGGGCTTGTGCCCTGATCTGGATCCAGCCTGGGGGAAGCCGGACGGGCAATGGACGCTTGGCAAAATAGAAAGAGAGACTGCTGATTAAATTTTTCGAATCAATTCAAACAGATTCCTCAGCTGGAAGGAAATTGACAGGCACTCCACCAATTCACTTTTTTATGTCTTGTGGTTACTGAGTATTTGCCTGTTTGTTTTGTGGTTGCTGACTGCATGTCTTATCAGTTTCAGGTGTCTCATCTAAGTGCGTTTATCCAACAGACAAGTGTTCGTTTACAGTGCGGTCAGCGATTATATGCTCAATAATCCTTTATTGCTTAATCTGTCAATCACTCACTGCTTGTGTGTTCTGTGAGTGCTCCCTCTGTCTCTCCTCGAAAGCCGAAGTGCAGTGCTCAGCAGTCAATGCAGGACGTCCACTACGCCATGGGGGCAGGGAGATCCACTCACTGCTGGGATGTGCTCGCTGGGCAACGCCAACCCACGTGGTGAGAACGGCCCAGGACCGAAGTTGAACAAAACATTATTATGGAGACATGTGAGATTAGATTCCCTACGGGGTAGAAACAGGCCCGTTGGCCCAACCAGTCCACACCGACCCTCGGAAGTGTAACCCACGCAGACCCATTTCTCTCCCACTAATGAACCTGACACTATGAGCTATTTAGCAATGCCATTTCACCTGGCTTGCACATCTTTGTGATTGTGGGAGGAAACCGGAGCAGACGGAGGAGTCCCGTGCAGACATGGGGAGAATGTGCAAACTACACACAGACAGTCGCCCAAGGCTGAAATCGAACCTGGGACCCTGGCACTGTGAGGCAGCAGTGCTGACCACGCCGCCCTGCAAATATGTGAACTTCAAAATAAAAATCGGAGATTATTTTGTTCTCCCTGGTTCACTGGCAGACATTGAGCTAAAAGAGATAGGGGACGTCGGTTGTTTTACCCACTTTGCTGGAGACTTTAACACATAGCCACAAGGAAATTGGCCATGTGGGAGGTCCTTTACATTCTACTGGACCACGGCCATAAAGGGAGAGCATATTGACTCCTCCTGGGACATGGTATACCTGCTGCAGTGTCTTGCAAAGTTTCGACAGGTTGCCCAGCAGTATCAGGCCGTGAGGACGAAAGACTGCTGCAATAACAACCGACAGTGAGACCTCCATAACTCCAGACACGGCCGCACCGCCCTATACCGCCCAGAACTCAACATTTCCCATACAGTCTGCAGAGCGACACCCGTTGGGCCTGAATGAAGTGGCTGCATTCTTTTTCTACCGGACTTTATACAGCAATCTCGCGATGGGCACATTAGCCGCCGGGCAGTATGAATCACCCTGCAGTCCAACACAAATGATAACTGCAGACTCACATATAGCGCGAGTGCTTCCCTAAAATATCAGGGCACCAATTGCCAGGATCCCCGCATCATGATTGTGTCCACTCCCTTCTATAACACCTGGATCCGCGCACAGGTCCGGGCCATGCTCCAAGAAGAACCAGACCCGTTGAAGTGACTGCTCCCGTTCGACAATTGGGTCTTCAAAATTTCCTGTATTTACAACTGTCTGCCCCAAGATGTGCGACCGTATCGCAGCTCGTGCATATGCTGCCACTGTGTGACCATTAGCCCTCTTATTGACATCCCCCATCCACCCCTAGGACACCGCTGCAGACTGGGAAAAAATGGCTGGACAGCACCATGAAAGATTCAATAAAGTCCAGTGCAACACTGCACGCCGATTTTGGGTTGTTATCTGGTGTCTGCAGAGCCTCCAAGCACTTGCACGATGTCATTGTCCGCTTTAGGGAGGTCTGGGACTCCACGTCAGGCATTCCATTAGCAGAGGATGAAAAGTTGGCCGTGTAGACCTTACATATGCTCACATTTTCATGTTGCACAATCAAATGACGAGCCGGACGGACACTTTAAGTGTACTTCGTAACTTGGACGGGAATGCGATGTTCACGACGCCAAAACGGACGGGGTCATTCGACTTTCTTTCGCAACCCGACAACCACAGGGACACTACCAAGCCAGTACAGCAAACTAGGGCAATTTAAAGAAGGCAGTGCCGGAACATTGGGGAATTGGAACACTTGGTGAGACAGTGCTGGTCCAAGCAATGTCGCCCAGGACCATCTACCCTCCCCCTCTCACCGCAGGCCCGACAGCAGTCCACCACAACACAGAGGTCGCTTCAACAGACTGCCTACACTGTGGCTGATCCCTTGCCCAATGCTTCAGAAACTCACTCGGGCTATCGTGAGAGGGAGGATTCACAGGCGATCTCAATATGTCTCTCAAACGTCCCGTCTGAAATTCGATGATGGATGTGGAGGTGTTGGGGAGCGGCTCATTTCTTTTGTGGTGGATTCTGGGTCTGTCCAATCGTCTGAGGTTCCCGACTCGGAAAATTACCTGAATTACAAGACCCTCTGCACTGTAGGGTTTTCGGCAGTACCCATAACAGACCCACTCTCCTATCCCATTAACTTCAGTATTGGACCTGCCACTTCGACTGATGCTGCCACTATTTCAGACTCTTATCCTTTCGCCCTCCTGTCCCGGCAGACCTTGTCTAAATTGAATGCCAGTATCCACTGTTCCTCTGGGTCTCTCACAGTAGAGAACCAGTACGTCCATAATTCCATGCTGCGGGCAGTAATTTCACACAGCCCTGAACCATGTGACCAGGACCGCTTTGCTACACTTGGTCATGTACCACACCAACTACCTGTGCTCTTCTCGACCGCTCCTTGTCCTGTTGCCAACGGCCCCTTTCTGTGGACAGTTCACTGAATCCCTACTCCCAGTGGGATGCAAAATTGACGGTATTGACTTGTCATGCATCCCACCAGAATAAATTGAAAAGGCCGACACACCACGGTGACATGTAATAACAAAGTAGATTGTTGTGAAATCTAAGGTCTTCAAGGTGATCTTCCTAACAAATGCGGGTGGTATGATGTTGTACCTCTGCACTGACAGCTGAAGTGCTGTCCAGCTGCTATCTGTTTTCTCCATTAGTTTTCATCATTCTGGCTCTCTAATCGCCTGAAGACGAGAGGGTTCCGACAACCCAAGGGCTTTCTGCGCTGATTCTGGTGTAATTTTCAGAGGGGATGAGGAGCTGCTCATGGTCACGGGAACTTACTGCAGTCAGCAGCTGATCTACCCTGTCAGGGCACACTGGATCCGACTTACACTGATCTTTTGGAAGGAGAGTCTGCTGCCATGGATTTTCCAATGGCTGGATGTGAGATGTTTTGCTTTCAATTTCACTTTCATCTCTGACCCAATGCAAGTTCTTCAGTTTAACTTTGTAACCCTTCCAGAAAATGTTGGTTCGCTGATCCCTTTTTGCCAACTCAACCAGGTTCCCCATACGTACTCAACACCTCAGCAATCTCTCCCTGAACTTGCCTACATTGACTGAATGATCTTCTCAAACCTTGATGGAACAGGCACTGTTCCTGTGTCCAAGACGCCTGGAGGAACATTAATGAATCAGGGAGTAATCTGAATCTAATTGATGGTAAATGTTGTTTGGAGCCAATGTCTCTCCAGAGCTTTGTTTGAACGTATAGGTAATAACCTTTTAATATAATTGCAGAATTGTCTGAATCGGAACATCCTCTACCCACATTGATTGAACGACGCCCCCCTGCTGACCAACCGTTAATTGACCAGATCTGACAATATTGCATTCTAGACTTTTCCTACCCTACCAACGTGGGCTCCATTCCTGATCCCAATCCTGGTGGCAGTATTTCATAGCTTCCAGTAATATATTGGCCCTTATGATCAATTCCAGCACAAACTCCATTCCCGACATATTACTTTGTGCTTCCAAGCAACGTTTGGCTAGAAGGTTGGGATGCACAGGTTCTGTTTTGCAGCCTTATCATTTTGTTATCTCATCATTCCTGCAATTCTATTTTGTTTTCGTTCCCTACGGTTCCCCTCTTTGTTCTTTGTCACTAAATCCTTTTAAATGCTGCATTTTTTCATTTCTGTCGAAAGCAGGTGGAACTCAGTCAGAGTAAGAGTCTACAGCAGATTGGGAGTATTTGTTAATTTTCAATATAATAAGTATAGTATGATTAGGATTCATGAACATTTACGCTTAGCCCAATTATTTTGGAATATAAACTCCAGTTTCCCCCTTATTGACAGTTAGTATTTTCTGCGATTTAATTTTCATATTTCAGGTTATAGTACAGTCAGTTGAGTTCAAATGGGAAAAGATAGCTGTAGTCATTGCTAACGAAGCCGATTTTTGATACTTGAGAACTTCAGTTTCTCTCCCCAGTGCTCTCTCTATTTGAGCAGCTTTCTCTGAATCCCTTTCCTTCCCGTTTAAGCGGCCGTGCTCCAGGGGGAAATACTATTGGCTGTTGTTGAAGCTCCAGATCGAGCTGAGAGAGGCTTATCCTCCATTGTGAGGGCAGACACGCAGCCGCAGGGTGATGAGTCTCAGCGGCCAGACCCAACAGCGCAGCGTCTATAGAATCTCCAGGTCTCAGTGTTCCCCAATGGGAATGGCACGACCAGGAAGGCGTCACTGTGGGCCTCACTATGGGCTGCCCAGGGGACGGTGAGAATTACACACAGAGCTTGGACAGCCAGTTTAAGGCAACCGATGTGACACCTGTGCCCAGTGACTTTGCTTGGGAATTGAACCTGCGTGTGTTTAGGATACGAATTCTTCCACTGAGTTAAACACAGCCATTCAAAAGGGTCGAATATCTAATACTTGATTTACTGCTGAACATCTAATGGAGACAATCATTTTCAGCAGATTCTAGTGGGTTGTGAAAGCAGAGAATTACACTGAAAAGTATAAATATTTCTCTGCATTAATTGAGTCAGAAAGGACCCATTCTAGTGGTCAGGTATTTGTTGGAGAATCACAGGCTGGAGTTGCATGCCAGGCCCCTGCAACAACTTGGACATAGACTCTGTGGTAATCAACTGGGGACGTGAAGGCTCCGATGGGGAGACCCTCCGAAAGAATCCACTAAATTTGGAACATTTGGATGGTTTCACTTGGAAAGTTATTAATTGTCCAGGGAATGCGAGACAAAAAATGCTCCGACCCAACAACATTTGAATAGTCACTTTGGCCAGGTGCAGCCCTCAACACAAGCCCAACATCTCGCTCTGCTAACCCTTCCTTTTTAATCCTTCACACTCGCCCAAAACCCCAAGCCACCAGCCCCACATGGCTAACACTGCTCAACTCCAGCCTCCCATAACCACTTGTATGATACACTAACGCCCGAAAACTGCCACCTGTCCCCACAATTACCTGGATGCGGATTCTTTCACAGCAGCTGTTTGGGTTTGGCTGTGGATCTGAGTGTTTCAATCACATCATTGACTCCACTGTCAGTTAATTTTCTGATACCATAAATACCCCTGAATGATAATGTTTAATAACTTATCACTATTTTCAACAGGGGCATTCAGTTTCTGTTCGATTCCTCCTACAAACGTGAACCAAATGTTGTAATTGTACCACGAACTTTGGAGAGAAAGTGGGAATATAGCAATGAGATCGAGAATCAGACATGATCACATTGAATGGGAGAGCGGGCTTTAAAGGCTGAATAACTTCTTCCTGCTCCTGGTTTCTGTCATCTAAATGCCCTACTGAAAATCTCATCCTAAAAAGGTATCAGTGATTACATTGGGGAAGCACATCCGTCGTTGTTTTCATTCAGCGCTTCCTGCATCTTGAAAATTTGATTTTTATTTGTACTGACAATGTACCTTCGGTCTGAGGATCAAAGTGGTCCATATGATTCCTGATAGCGTCTCTGTGGAAAAAAAAAATCATAGGAAGGCCGATCACATGCTGTTAATGGCCAATCACATGCAATAAAGACAGACAAATCACGGAAATTCCGAATTGTACATGGACGCTTGATGTTAATTTGCTTTGTGATTTATGGACAATATAAACGTAGACGAATTACACTGGATATCCGCAAGTAACTTGAGGATGGATATTTATAAACACTGTCAAAAACACCTTAAGGTTATCCTAAAATGTTTTAAAGGTAATTGAACGGTTTTGAAATTTATTCAGCATTGTCGAGGGAATGGGAAATAATTTCAGAAACCGAGAGAGAGTTACAGACACAGGTAGAGAGCCACAGCCGCAGGTACTGGATAAGATTGTCCTGGAGATGTTTCAGAGCTCGCTCTTTGACCCACACACGGTATGGCAGCAGCAGAGTGAATGCAGTCATTTTATGGTCATATGGACAATGTTTTGTTTCCTATCTGGCACAGTATTGTCCCTGTCCTGGGAGAGTTTGATGTGGAAAATGTAATGGGAGCTTTACTCTTCATCTGACTCGGTGCTGTTGCTGCCCTGGGAGTTGTTGATGAGAACAGTGTAATTGGGCTTTAATCTGTACTTAACTCTATGCCGAACCTTTTCTGTGAGAGTTTGTTGGTGACAGTGTCGGCTGATTTAAACAAAACCTAACCTCATGCTGAACGTGGCGTGAGTTGTCAAACGGTTCCAGTCTGACGTTAGATTACTCGACACTGAACCTAGTTATAGTCTCCAGAAGCAACAACGATATTTTTTCCCTATCTAATCCTGCAGTTCCTGTCATAGACTCTCAAACATTCTTCATTTTAGACCATTCTGCATTCCAGGGACTCAGTCCTGTGCTTGTGTCATTTCGCTGGCCATTCAAACCGTGCCCTCGAGCTCTAGTTCTGTGAATATACTCTGCATTCATTTGCACATGGACTCCCAAGTCCCTAACCCGTTCTTGCCTTTCCCGGTTTGTATAGTCGCTGCGTGAAATGGCTGCCTGTAACAAACCTAAAATGGCTATCTGACACTTTTGGAATCATGTGTCCTGCTTTGGCAGATTAAAAGACATCTTACATTTTATACATTATCATCTCTCGGTCTCCATCAGATGAAATAAACTGAGATGAGAATCGATGTTAGAGGAGGGATAATCTAATCCAAATGGTACAATGTTAAACTGGGTGCACGTGCAGAAAAGCTTCAGTTTGAGTCTGAATTCTGTCAGCACAGGAGAGGGGCAAAAGAGTGTAAAGCTTTTTTTTCGATTTCTACATTCCTGAATTTTAGAAATGTTAATTTACAAATTAAACTGTAAAAGCGGGATATGGAGAACTCTGTTATAAATTTTCCACTGATTAAGATGCAGATCCAGAATCCTTTTAAAATCCGTGCCCTGAGATTTTTAAAAGTCTGTCTAACTTTGCAAACCTCAAGACAAAAATACGATAGGAATATGACAGGTCAGCTACGGAATTGTAGGTGCGTGGTCTTGTTCAGAATCTGTCAGAGATTTAGCGTGGAGTACGATGTATTTTATCCAGAAAACAGGCATTTATTAAGGGCCACCCTGACATAATTTGCCTTCAAACTTTGTGCTCTCTAAAAACTAAGAAATTTATTAACCATTCAGCAAGCCTCGCAGATTGTGTATCATTAGTATATATTTGTAAAGGAGTAACTGTGTATGTGAACGAGCGAGTGTGGTTTTGAGGTGTCTGTGACTGATTGACTGAGATTTGGTGACTGAGAGTGTTTGAGTGAGGGGTTGTGTTCGAGTATGGGATTCTGAGATAGGGATTTTGCAACGCTCTCCTGTATCTGTGACTGAGCATGTGTGACTGCATGACAATGTGTCTGTGTGTATGAGCTGTGTAAGAGTATGTGAGAGACACTGTAGAAACAGCTTTACTCTGTAATCTAACACAGAGCTTCCCCTGACATGGGAGCGGTTGTGGACCGATCTGTATACTGTATGTAACACGATTCTTTCCAGACCCTGGGAGATGTAGGTGGAGAAAGTGTACAGGGATACATAGAGGGATAGTCTCCCTCTAAGCCAGTGATATAACTCTGCTCAGTGTGCTTGATAGGGCCAGTGTGGGGATAGGGGTTGACTTAGTCATTATCAAACTCCACGGTGAACATGGTCTGGGAGTTTGAAAAGCTGAAGTGTAGAGACAGCTTTACTCTGAACTTAACCCATTCTCCACTTATATACAATTTCAAAGAACTGCAGATGCTGTCAATCAGAAACAAAACTAAAAGTTACTGAAAAACCTCAGCAGGTCTGGCAGCATCTGTGAAGAGAAATCAGAGTTATAGTTTCAAGTCTGTTTCAGAGAAAGGTGACCTGATCCGAAGTGGTAACTGGTTTCTCGGCACGGATGCTGCCAAACCTGCTGAGCTTTTATCAACAATTTCTGTTTTTCCTTTTTTTCTCCCTGCTCTACGAATTGATCCCCTCAATTAGCTTCGAGACTTTGTTCTATTGTACATCAGCTCGCTGACAACACATGGAATTCCAGTCTCTAACTCAGTGTTGAGTAAATTAATATATAATCCCCGCGGTGTGAAATTCCGCTGCCCTATCTCTGTATATTTCCTTGACTACTGCACCTAACCGACACATCTCTGATCACTATGGGCAATTTTTCATGGCCAACATTACCGAATCTGCACATGTCGAAGTTTTATGGAGTACACCAGTTCAATAAGGCAGTTCACTACCATCTTCTCAAGGGCTGATGGGAATGAGGGATAAATGCTGAGCCCAGCCAGTAATGCTCACATCCAATGAACAAACGAAAACATCATCCCTTTGCCTTGCTTATACCTTGCTGCCCCTGCAGAGTAACTCAATGTGTTTTGATATCCCAGGAAGCATAGATCCCTCTCTATGTCAGAGTCCTATAACATCTCCCCATTTAGACTAAAATCACTTTGTCGATTCTCCCTGACAAACATCACACTCTCCACTTCATATTGTAACGGACAATGCTTTGCCCATTCACTTACCATCGCTCCATCGATCTATGTGACAGCAGCTTACTTCCACTTCACAATTTACTTGTAAACTAGGTTCACCAATGATATACTCAATTTATAAATCAAGACTTACTTGAACTATGCCTGTTGGAAATCTCAATATCATCCTTTCACTCTCTGTCTCTTAGTCAGGATGTTTGCCTGTTTCGCTCTGCTCGCCCAGAATATTGTGAATTGCCACATTCATCCGTTAGCCTTTTGGAGATATTTTATGGTATCCATATCCCCTGTCCGATCACAGTAAAACCTGCTTACCTCCCTTGACCCAAGCCCTGGCCATAATTGCCAAACCATCCAAATATTTTATGACGCCATCAGTTCAACTCTCCCGATTTGTGTCCAAGCCTGTGGGCAATGATGTTGAATAAATTAATAAGACCCAATGTCAAGGATTACTTCACTGAAAACAAATACAGTTCTACTAAGGGACTGCAGACAAAATAACATCGGGATTTCCAATCTTCCAAACTTCATTAAACAATCCTAGATGTCAGATAAACAGGATATTCACACACCTGGGTAAGATACAAGACTCAATCACCCCGAAACCGCAAGGTTCCTGTATCAAACAACAGGCGGTATTGGAATTAAATGCAGTGTTTGTGAGCAGGACATAGCACATGGGATGAGGAAAACTGTCCATGGGGATGTTACGAATCAGGAATCGGCTTGAACGGAAGCAATCAAGTAAAGAACTCTGCAATGAAGTTCTGTAATCAATCTTTTGTCGTTGAAAATGGAAATCCTCTTGGATAACAATTGAGAATTTGTGTGTGCTTGTGTGTTTGTGTGTGTGTGTGTGCATGTGTGTGCGCGCGCACGCGTACTTACGTGTGTTTCTGTGGTGTGTTTCTTGCTCTCCATTCCACTTGCAGTATGACAACAGAGTGACACTTGTGTTGCCACGTCGGTCCTGCTGTTTTTGATCACACATCGCTTTCTGAGTGATAACTATCTCCACTTTACTGGAAGGGCCTGAGACAAGTCTATCAGTGACCCTTTCAAAACGTGATGTTCCACTCCAGCCGTGCAACACCCAACGTGCTCAGAGACACTGAATTGGAAAGGCCACTTGTTGGGGGGCACTGATAGTGATGGTTCCATGTTAAATGGTCCTGAATCAAAATTAACTCATTCAGTATGTTCTGATGGAAAACGAAGGGAGCTCTCCCTGGAAGTTTCCCAATTCACAAGGAAAATGATTTTGTTATGTGCCAATGTGGATATAAGTAATGAACAGTTTATTGTCAGTAATGGGAGTGGGGTTGGGGCAGGACTGTGAAGTTTCACTGTGGGACAGAAGTAATCCGGTTGAAAAGAGAAGTCAAATATCCACAGAGTCGAGAGAGTTGATCGGTCCAGGATCACTCTCCCATATTCTCTTTCTGTAACAACAACAGAAATTGCTGTAAAATCTCAGCAGGTCTTGGAGTATATTGGAAAGCAAAACAGGGTTACGACCTCGGGACCATGATGTCCATCTCCCTGTGCCTTTCTGCACACGTTTTCTAATTGAATATCACCTGACTTCCATCTTTATTCTCAGCTTCTCTTTTGTTAGTCCCTCTCCAAACATTTTGGATAATGCTAATAACCCCGGACAACTTCGATCTACCTAAAACAGCGAGGTAGTGCATTGACCGGCTGCCAGTTTCGGTGGTGGACGAGTGTCAGTTGGCACGGTTGCGACGTTGCTTTTTTCCGTTCATGTCACACGACATACGCCCGCGTTTCAAACCAAGCACGTGTTTGGTTTGTTCCCTTGTTACATGCTGAAGTTTTTTTAATTGTTGGGAACGGAGCATTCATGCTTGTTGTACTCACTGAAAAACTTACTTTGAATTTGCTCGCCCATATCTGCCGCTGCAGTGAAAAGAATTACAGTTCCAACTTATTGCTGCGTGAAGCGTTGTTCAGCTTCTCTCCTCAGGTAATGTGAGGACTGAGATGATGGAAGCGCTCCTGCCAGAAACGCTGTTTCTCCTGATGCTCGGATGTTTCCTGACCTGCTGTGCTTTTCCAGCACCACACTCTCAAGTAAATTTCTCTCCTCCCTGGTTGACAATATGCTGCGATTTGTCTATCTCGATGGGCGTCCACTGTAAGGGCACAGTTACCGGGCATTGATCCTTTCTGTAACTGTAGTAAGGCACTTGCTTTACATGTAAAGGCATCCTAGTTCAGTGTCAAGGAGAACACCCATTTGCTCCTGACACAGCAACACTGGAATTCTGATGTACAGTCTCTGTCAAATGCATCCAGAAGTCGGCTCTGAAACGCCGAATTTGGATTCTCTGTGGTGTCAGTCAACCTGGGTGAACCAAAACCAAAAATCCTCAATCATGTTTTGGAGCAAATCATACATTCGAGTGTCAAAGTACTGGATATGCTTATACATCATTCAGTCATGAAGAGGAATAAAAAGATGAATACAGACTCACGTGAACTGCTTGACTCACACTCTCAGACAGTCACTAATATTATCGTGTGGTCTGAAATCAATACACTGAAATTGAGGAAACTACGGGCAGAGTGCCGAATGCCATTGTTGCCATTTTGTCACAGAGTTGCAGAAAAGTTTGACCAGGGCGAGGGAGGAATGCAAGTCAAATGAAATTCTGGTGAAACTCCGTCTGTCAGATTCAGTCATGAACAAGAGACATGAATAAGACCACTGAGGGAGACCATTTCGCATATTGTTAAAAGAATAATCACGTACAGTTATCACCGCTTCCACCTCTCAGATCGCCTTTGACCTTTCCTCAAAATGTGTAGAGACTGAGTTTTGTACATCTCAAAATAAGAACCGTTTAATTTACAAACAGCAAGTGAGTCGCATCTCCTCGATTCCCACACAGGTTTCCAAATCAGCTGGCAGCCAGTTGGCAGTTGCTCATAACTCTGCTGGAAAGTGCACGGTTAATGAGAAAGACAAGGAAAGTTGCAGCTCGTTATGGCACCGCATTTCGAATAACCTCACTCCGTGGTCTGCCTTTGTCGGATTCACGATTGAGCATAGTTTTTCAGGTGGAGGAATACTTTTCTGCTGCTTATTCTGCAGAACAGGCTTACTCGTTGTGAGCATGCCGCAGGCTATCGTCAGGCCCACGGTCTTCGCTTTCCGCTTTTAGCCTGTCTGCCACGGTCACTGAGCAAGCTGAGACGCTGTCTTTCAGGTCCCAGATCTAAGGAAGGCTTAGGTTTGAATCCCAGCGTTGCCACATGTGCTAATGGATTAAGCTGGCAACGCTTGGTAGGGATGAGCTGGTCCTGAAGTTGAACAGAATAAAACGTAATCATTTCTTCTTAACCACGCTGCGATGTGGCAGAGCACATAGCCACTAACGTGTCAGTATTCACGCTGTGGGCACGTCTGGTCTAGGGCTGCAAATGTCATTAATTACAGGGACACAGTCATGTGGGTCTCCTTCCCCTTCTGTGGGGAGAATGCAAGCAGCATTAAAGACGTTAAATCGCTTTATTGTAATTTTAGGTATCTCCACTGAAAATGTGTTGTTGGAAAAGTGCAGCAGGTCAGGCAGCATCAAAGGAGTAGTAGAATCGACGTTTCAGCATGAGTCGTTCTTCAGGAAACTGAAGATTCCTGAAGAAGGGCTCATGCCCGAAACGTCGATTCTCCTGCTCCTCGAATGCTGCCTGACCTGCTGCGCTCTTTTCAGCAACACATTTTCACCTCTGAACTCCAGCATCTGCAGTCCTCACTTTCTTCTTGTTAGGTATCTCCAATAGCATCGTATTGTATCTGAGCCAACGTGTGTTTTGTTTTGCTTCGGAAGCATTACGGATACGCATGTGGGACCAGTAGGGTTAATTCACTATAACCGGTTGTGCCCATGAATGCTGCAACAACCTTTTCAGCTGCAGCCACGGCTGGCAGGTATTTCGGCAAACTTGCAACCACGGGGTCGAAGCTTAACCGAAAAATAAGCTACCGGCCTCAATTTAACCACATTATCCTGCATCAGCACAGATGTCATGCAGTCACGCTTCTCATCTACCGTTTGTACAAAACGTTTTTTTGGATTCAGAATCCCCAGTGTAGGTGTAGTTTGGAGTGCCATTTTCAATTCAACAATGGCACTATTGGACTCTGGGTTCACTCCAACGGACTCTGGCTCTGCAACACTTAGCCATGTGATATTCCACTTCGGGGGCGCCTGAACGGTTGCGTAATCTGGGATAAACTTTCTACAGTGGGAGCGCATGACCAAAAACGATAGCAATTGTTTTTTCGTCTGAGGCTTTTGAATTTGCTGGATTGTTTGAACTCTCTTGACCAATGGCCTTTCCTTGTTCAGATACTAAGTGACCTAAGAACTTCACCTGCTGTTGCACAAATTGTAGTTTTGCGAGACTAGCTTTGTGCCCATCCCTAGCTAGACGGCAGAGCAACGCAAGCGTGTCTTTGGCACATTGTTCCTCTGTTGGTGCTGTTATTAAGCATGCATCCACATCCTGCAGAAGCGCTGATCCCTTGGTTAAAACAAGAGTCTCCAGACTCCTGCGTAGAGCCTCATTATTTATGATGGGGGAATCACAATAATCTTGACAAAGTCGCATGAAAGTATACAATTTGCCTTTGAATTAAAAAGTGAACTATAATTGACTTTGTGAGTGTATCGGTACACGAAAGAAGGCATTTGCTAAATTCATAACAGATAACCATTTACTGTTCGGTGGAAATTGAGTCAATTTCCTATAGGTTTTGTAAACATTTGGGATGTGTGGAACGACAGCGTTATCGACTACCTGCAGGTCTTGAACACACCTCCATTCCACCAATTCACTTGGAATGTTTGCCATTTGACCGGAAAAATCGGGGTTCTCACTGGTGATTATCCACAGGGGATTATCACACCAGACTTTAGGAGGGATTCAAATACTGAAGTAATTCCTTCCACAGCCTCGAGTGAGAACGGGTCTTGTGCTCTGCAAGGACGATACTCAGACTTCGGGGTTATTCCTATGGGTTCACAGCTTGGTATGATGCCTACATCACGTTTTCCTTTTGCCCTGAACTCAGCAGGAACCCTTCTTAATCTTGCAGCCGAAACATCTTCCATAGGTAAACACCAGGCTCCACTCCTGGCGAGGGTTTCCGGGACTGCCTATCTGCTTGAGTTAGATAATATAGTTTCTTCCTATATGTCCTTATATCCGCATTGAAGCAGATACACACATCGACCCTGAAGCCACAATATTTCGTTTTTTGTGCCTTTCATATCCATGGTGCCAAATCCTGTCGCCTGTCGCTGGATATCTTTGCCAATGACCCATGAGGAAAGGAGCCTTCTACATCAGAAAGACAGGGTCTACTTGCCGTCACAGATACTTTAGAAAAGTTTTGTCTGACTGCACATCTGTGATCATTCCAATAAAATTCGCACAATAACAACTGATCTGGTTTCACCAATCTCCTGAAACAATCCTTCTCATATGATTTGTCAGGGCCATCGCGGTGAATGTGTGCTGTGCAGTGCAGTATATCCCCAGCAAGAAAATTGGTGTAAGTGAGATTAACATGGTTACTTGCTTCCTGGGCGAGTGAATCGCTCACTAAACTTATCACTCTCTGACTGAAACGCCTTGCATAGACATGCATCAGTTGTCGTGAGTCGTATTTTACAGTCCGCACTGGTAAATCTTCTTTTTGTATTGCCTGCAAGCCCGTCGGGGAAATGCGCAAATCCAACCACAGACTCACTATGAGATCTCGAGCCAACAGTTTTAATGAACAGAATTCCGATAACAGGATTGAGAATTGGAATATTTCCCCATTACTGGTTTCTCACATTAGGGTTGCGATTTATCTCTCTCGCTGAGGCACTTGGGGTTGATTTCATTCGAGAAAAGAAGCTGCAGCAGTGACTTGATAGAGGTGTACAAGATGAATGGTGGTTTAGATAGGGTTGACCGTGAGAACCTTTTTCCACGTATGGCGTCAGCTATTACGAGAGGGCATAGCTTTAAATTAAGGAGTGGGAGGTATAGGCCAGATGTTGGGGGTAGTTTCATTACTCAGCGAGTCGTGAGTTCATGGAATGCCCTGCCAGTAGCAGTGGTGGACTTTCCCTCTTTATGGGCATTTAAACGAGCATTGGAGAGGCATATGGAGGATAGTGGGCTAGTGTGGGTTAGGTGGGCTTGGATCGGTGCAACATCGAGGGCCAAAGGTCATGTACAGCGTCGTATTTTTCTATGTTCTATGTTCAATGTATCATGACTCCTGATACACCCACAGAGTTCAGGAACCATCCTCTTATCTTTATTTGCGTCGACTCCTTGAACTGCCATGATATAAAGACTGAATATGTTGCCCCTGTATCAACCGAAAAGGTAAATGCCGCACCTTCCACATGATACATGGAGGTAGGCATTGACTTATACGCATCATCATTATGCTGAAAGTATGATCCATGCTTCGCAATCTCAGAGCTCAATATAAACCTGGGACACGTTTCAGTGCCCGTAACGTTAGTGGAAGAAGTTAGCATAAGGGAGTCTTCATTGCCAAGCAGAAATATAAAAGGCTTACCTGTAACTTGTGGGCTGCCCACCTCCACCTTAGCCTTCTCAGTCAGTCATACTGCTGTCCAGCCTCCAGGGCCGACCCAGGCTGTCTGTGCTGGCACGGCCTCGCACAGTTTCCAAACATAGCACACGCCAGATCTAGCTATGCCAGCTCCTCCTTTCACGCAGCACCTCCCTCCAACGGCTGGGCGACCATTTGCATCATAGTAACCTGAGCTTTATGTGCTTGCTATTACATCTTTAATTTCCGTTTATCCTTCTCTTGGGCCAGAGCTTTTTCAGCATGTATCTCGTGTTCTATCAAATTAAGCTTTCCCGTGTCCCAGGTAATACCTTGGCAAGATACCTCATGTAACGGGTGCTGGTAGCTTTCGCATCTTCCCGTTATACCATAATTCGCTTCTTTTTATCAACACAGATAAATGCGAGGTGCTACATTTTTGGAAATCAAATCTTAGCAGGATTTATACACTTAATGAGAAGGTCCGAGAGAGTTTTGCTGAACAAATACCATTTGGAGCGCAGGTTCATAGCTCATTGAAAGTGGAGTCGCAGGTAGATAGTGAAGAAGGCGTTTGGTATGCTTTCCTTTATTGGTCAGAGTATGGAGTACAGGAGATGGGAGGTCATGTTGCGGCTGTAAAGGACACTGGTTAGGCCACTGTTAGAATATTGCGTGCAAGTCTGGTCTCCTTCCTATCGGAAAGATGTTGTGAAACTTGAAAGCTTTCAGAAATGATTTACAAGGATGTTGCCAGTGTTGGAGGATCTGAGCTACAGGGAGAGGCTGAACCGCCTGGGTATGTTTTCCCTGGAACGTCGGAGACTGAGGAGTGACCTTAAAGAGGTTGTCAAATTTATGAGGGGCATGGATAGGTTAAATAGACAAAGTATTTTCCCTGGGGTCGGGGAGTCCTGAAGTAGAGGGCATAGGTTTACAGTGAGATAGGAGAGATATAAAAGAGACTTAAGGGGCAAACTTTTCACGCAGAGGGTGGGACGTGTATGGAATGACCAGCCAGAGGAATTTGAGGAGGCTGGTACAATTGCAACATTTAAGAGGCATTTGGATGGGTAGATGAATAGAAAGGGTTTGGAGGGATAAGGGCCAGCCGCTGGCAGGTGGGACTAAATTGGATTGGCATATCTCGTCAGCATGGACGGGTTGGAGCGAAGGGCCTGTTTCCATGCTGTACATCTCTATGACGCTGTGACGCTGTGACCTCATTCGAGTTCCTTTCAAGTTATGGAGGTTTTTTTCTCATATGGTCGTTTACTTGCATTGTGAGTCTGCTATTACTTTGGTATAACTTTACATTTTTTTCTGTCTGTCTGCAAAAATACTTGCCCTTTTGCTTCTTTGTTTCCCTGTTTTTATTCAAAATAAATGTCGATTTTCCATTACAATGTACATGACGTTATTTTTACAGGTCGCTGCAACATCGTGGGCCGAAGTGCCAGTACTGCACAGTATCGTTCTATGTTGTAAGCTACATTTCCTGCTGGTTTCGTATATCTCTCCTCACTGTGGAAGCTTCCAGACACATCTTCCAGTGATTTGTCTGCACTTCATTCATTCTCGGCAACTGTATTTCCTGCTCAGAATGTGATCTATCTACAATGGAGAGAGGAAAACAGAGTCGGTGACAAAGTCTTCCGATCTTGTCCAGAATCAATAAAACTTATCCCGATTTTCCAGTCTCCTGTCACTTCAACATTACACTGTGTACACAAGCCACCATTTCAGTTTGCGGTCCGCTACAGTGCTCCTTCAAGGCACAGCACAAGCTGGAAGAACGGCAACTCATTTTCTGCTGATAGGACATGCAATTTTGAGGACCCAACATGGAGTTCAATCATTTTTGAACCTGTGCGCTGTCTTCCCAATTCTTCACCCACACGCACATCCAATCCGTTCAGAACATGGATCATTGTACGGGAAACGTTAGCTCTCCTTTGTGATCATAGGTGGACAAGAATTGCTGGTTTTTTTCAGACATTTCGGTTTTTCTTCCGATAACTTTATTTTTTTTCCGTTGTAATCGCCAGACTGCAGGAAGCGTGTGATTGCAGGAGGAGAGGTTCGCAGGAGTTGAAAAGTATGCAAAGGGCTGTATCATTTCAATTGTGAAGGTAGAGGAGCTAGGCTGGGGCTCTCCATTGAAGTGCAGAGAAGGTTGAGTGAGAAACCGATTAACACGCACATATTTTGAAGAGGATAGATATGTATGACAAGAATAAGTCTGTTATGGGAATGAATAATAACCAATACATAGATGGTGTACTGGTTAAAGGATGACAAGACAGATGGTGTACAGGAGACAAGAGTTTTAGAGGAGATTTAGGAAGTAGGATTTCACCCATGGAGTGTTGTTTATCTGGAATTCATTATCTGAACGTGTGGTAAAGTTATGTGTCATGAGAACATTTCAGCAGTATGTAGCCGAACACTTGAAGATCCAGAGCACACGTGGATAAGGGCCAGGTACGGGAATGTGTGACGAGGACACTCAGAGGCGAGATGGGTGTCCCGAACAAAATGTGTCAAAGGCAAACTTGTGGGCCTAAAATTGCTTCAGGGCGCCACTCTGTAGCGCAGTGGAAAGCGCGTTGAGCGTTTACACCTTTGATACGGTTACTATTCAAAGGTTGTGGATTCGCATCCCATCCGAGTTTAGTTTATCATTTGTAAGGGGGTCAGACCAGACTTGGCTGCTCATCTGCAAAACCGATAATATTCGTGCAGAAACCCAACTGTCTCGAAAGGAAACATTTTCCACTCAACGATAAACAATTCGATATCTATTGATAAGAGAGTTTGATAAACATCTGTTCGTCAGTAGGCAACACGATGATGTGGATAGGCTGGAAAAAGATTTTAAAAGTTGGATCAGCCATGATGATTTCGAATGTCGTTGCGGGCAGGAGCGGTGTTAAGAATTGTCTCCTTCTGCTCCTTTCTGTCAGTACCATTTCTGGCCCAGGTTTATAAACAATCACAATGAGGACAATGTCAATCGACACCAAGGAATATTTTGGTCCCGAATCCACCTCCCTGCCGTTCCAGCTGGAATAGATAGCTCCTGGTTCAGCTTTAGATCAACCAGATGAGGATACTCACAAGTTCTCTGTCAGGCCGTACCATCCTTCACATAGATTTCCAAGTGGACACATGGAGCAAAAGATTACATGGATGCTGCGGTTCAGGGACAGATTTCCCCTTTGCTGGGTTGGATTTGTAGCCAAGGTAATGGAAATGAATTTCTCACATTTTGAATCCTTACTCTGGATTCTTGCGACTTTACTAACTAAACTGAAAGTCAATTTGCCCTTGCATAGCATTATTCAATCTTCACTATTTATGTTTTAAAATGCCACGTGCTGCTGGATGTAGCAATCCTAGAGATTGTTGACGTTGTGTGAAGTGTGGGTCATTGTGCCGTAGGAACATTCCAAGGGAAGTTGGTGAAGTATCAGTGAAACGAATTCCCTGATAAATTGAAGCCGATAGAAGGAAACTCCCAGTACTCTCGCGACATAATATTGCCTGTGATCAGCGCAGGAAGCCACGGTAAATGTACACCGTATTCAATAATGCTTATTTTCACCACATTTCTCTCTGTCATTTTCCTGAACCTGATTCTTCATAACCGATGATCCATCATCAGTATAACCACCTCTGCGCAGTGTTTCATTCCAGAGCCACAGCAAAAATTGAGCAATCGCGTTGAGGAGCCCAGTGTTAAGATCAGGAGCCGTTAGTAATCACTACACGGCAACTCCAGTGGTGCAATTCGTCAGTTTGGTGCACTTGCACGGCAGAATGGAAGTCCGTAAGCTGACGCAGTTGCACTTTCCATTCTCGCCAGGTGTTCGTTTTACTGATAGTGACCATAGATGACAACAAAACCAAGCTGAAAAACAGTTAAAACACCGAATATTACACCGCAGTAAAGTTTCTTTGGCCCTCATGTTGCACCGACCTGTGATACAAATCTGAAGGAGGCAACATCCTCGCAAATCTCCTCTGCACCCGTTCCAATGCTTTCACATCCTTCCTATAATGTGGCGACAAGAACTGCATGGAACTCTACAAGTGCGGCCACACCAGGGAATTTCTGGAGCTGCAAGGTGATCACTTGGATCTGAAACTCAATCCCACTCCCAGTAAAAACTAAGACACTGTGCGACTTGCAAACAAACGTATCAACGTCGGTGGTAACTTTCAGCGTTTAATGTACATAGGCACCAAGATCTCTCTGCTCATCTAAACTTCCAAGAATATTACAAATAGCCAAGAACTCTGTATTATTCTTTCCCCTTCCAAAGTAAACGATTTCACCCTTTTCCACATTAAACTCCATTTGCCACCTCCGATCTCAGCACTGCAGATTATCCATGTCCCTCTGTGCATTTCAGCTGACGTTCTCACTGTTGACAACTCCATCGAGTTTATAGTCATCTGCAAATTAACTAATCCATAATTCTAAGCCGTAATCCAGGTCATTTATAAAAATAAAAAACAGCAGTGGATCCAAAACGGTACACCATGAGTAACTCAACTCCAGGATGTGCATTTCCCATGAACTACCACACTCTGTCTGCATTCAGCGAGCCAATTTCTGATCCAAACCGCTAAATTACCCACAATCCTAAATCTCGATATTTTTTGCAGCAGCCGACATTGCCTGACTGAAAACCGTCTCCACCACAACAACCACTTAACTCTCATCCACCTGTTTGCTCACCTTCTCAAAGAGCTCAATAAGGTTTGTGAGGCACAACCTACTGTTCACAAAATTGTGTTTACTATCGCGAATCAACTTCTTCCTTTTTAGATGATCATAAATCCTCTCTCTCATCACCTTTCCCAACACTTGACCTACAAGGAAGCTAAGGCTCACTGTCCTATAATTGCCAGCGTTGTCTCGACTCCCCTTCGTGAAGAAGTGGACAATTTTTGCTCACCTCGAGTCTTCTCGCACTAATCACATAAACACTGACGAAATAAAGTTCATATTCAAAAGTTCTGCAATCTCCTCCCACGATTTGCATAGAATCCTCAGATACATTCCATCAAGCCCAGGGGGCAAAACCATGGGTGGAACGGTGGAACAGTGGTTAGCACTGCTGCCTCACAGCGCCAGAAACCATGATTTAAATCACGCCTCAGACGACTGAATGTGTGGTGTCTGAACATTTGCCCCGTGTCTGCGTGGGTTTTGTCCAGGTGCTCCAGTTTGCTCCCCCAATCCAACGATTTGCAGTTTCGGTGAATTGGCCGTGCTAAATTGCCCATAGTATTAGGGTTGTGGGTCGGTGTGGACTTGAAGGACCTGTTTCCACACTGTAAGTGATCTATTTTCAGTTTTTCAAGAATTGCTAGCAACTCCTCTTTATGAATATCAATTTCGTTTATTCTAATAGGTTGCATCTCAATATTCGCTTCGACAGCATTGGCGTTTTCGTTTGTGATATGATGAAAATATATACTTTCAGCGCCTCTCCTATTCCTGGACTCCGCTTTCAACCTCCTACTGCTGTTTTTGACGGGCCCTAATCATATCCTAGACAGTATTTTATTATTTAATTACCAATAGAAAGCTTTAAGGTTTTCATTGATCCTGCCAGCAAAAGACTTCTCATGTCCCCTCTTAGGTCTCAGTAGCTCTCTCTTCAGGCCCTTCCTGGCTAGCTTTTAATTCTCAATCAGCCGACCTCTGCAATCACATATCATGTTTACATACGCCTCCTTCCCACTCTTGAGAAGACATTCCTCTTCTTCAGCAAACCCAGCTCCTTGTCTCAACCTCAAATTTCCTGCATGACGCATACATACTTATCAAAGACATGCAGTAGCTCTTCCCTGAACAGGCTCCATATTTCAGTTGCTCACAATCCCTGCAGTTACTTTCTCCATCCAGTGCATCCTAACTCTTGCCTAATCGCATCATAATGGCCTTTCGCCCAGCAATACCTCATGCTCTGCGATATATACCTATTCCTATCAATCACTAAATAAACATAACCGAATTGTGGTCATTATTACCAAAGTGCTCACTTAACTCCAAATCGAACAGCTGGCTTGGGTTATTACCCAATACCAAATCCAATGCGGCTTTGCCTCTTGTTGGCCTGTCTGCATGCCGTGTCAGGAAACTCTTAAACATGCATTCAACAAAAACTGGCAGATCAGAGGTACTCAAACGTTATCATGTTCAATCAATATTTGGAAAGCTAAAGATGCCCATAACAGCTACCCTGTTACTTTCGTTCCTATGCAGGATCATCTTCTCAATCTTTTCCTCCATATGTCGAGAACATTTCTGTGGTGACTTCTCCTTTTCTGCTTCTGATCTCAGCCCATTCTAGCTCAGCAAATTCAGTAGAGTCCTCACCAAATATTCTTTCTGCTGCCATATTACAGTCTTTTACTAATAATGCCACATCTCCCCCTCTGAAACCACCTTCATGTTCTTACAGAAAAATCGAAACTGAGATAACAGGAACAACCATTCCTTTCAGTGCTCCACTGATGTCTCTGAAATGGGCATAACATCGAAGTCCCTCGATATAACCCATGATGCCTACCTTATCCCAGATGCTCCTGGCATTGATATAGGCACACTTTAAAATCAACTTCATCCTTGCCAGTACACTCTTGCAAACCTGAAAAGCTATTTATGACCTAACCAACTCACAACCTTCTGCAAGCTGTGACTATAATTCAGGTTCCCACTCTGCTGCTGAATCCGTTTAAACCGTCCTGAACAGCATTAGCAAATTATCCCCTCAGGATATTGATACCCTGATGGTTCAGGTGAAGATCATCCTGGTTATTGAGATTACACCGACTCCAGAATGAGGGTCAACTATCCAGGTATCCGAATCCCACCCTTCTGTACCATCCTTGTAACCACGTGTTGAACTGCTCTCTCCATATTCTTCAGCTTACTACGATGTGGCATGGGTAACAAATCAGAGAGGACAACACTGTGTGATCTAGATATAAGATGCCACCCTAGATCCCTGAGTTTCTACCATACATCCTCATCTCTTTTCCTACCTATCTTTTTGGTGCATGTGTGGACCATGTCTTGAAGCTGCTCCCCCTCCACCTTAAGGATCCTGAAAACACGATGTGAAACATCACAAACCCTGGTCGCTGGGAGACAACACACCAATCATGAGTCTCCCCTGTACCCAAAGAATCTGTAATCTGTGCTCCTCAATATGGAGTCCCCAGCGACTAATGCTCTCCTCCTCTCTCACTTACCCTCTGAGCAAAAGGGACCAACACTGTGCCAGAGACCTGGACACCATGGCTTACCTCTCATAAGTCATTGCCCCCAAATTAGCAAATATGGTATACTTATTACTGAGGGACATGACCACAGGGGATGCCTGCACTATCTGCCTGTCTGCCTGTTCTGCCATCGACCTTTTTCTTGAAAATGAAGTATTAGTGCCTCCCTATTTTTCCTGTCAATTCCCCTCAGACACCTGAATGATCTGACATCCAGCTCCAGTTCCCTAATGCAGCTGCCGAGGAGCTGGAGTTGCGTGCATTTCCTGCAGATGCGGATATCAGTGACTTTAATGAAGAATCTTACCTCTCACATTCTAGAGGAAGAACATTCAAATGGCCGATCATCCATTCCTAATGTTCTCCACATGTACACACTCACACACGGACACACACCCACACACACACACACATACACACATATATATATGTGTACGCGCTTGCATGTATGTGTGTATGCATATATATTTAAAAGTTGCAAAAGAACGTTGAGTTGAAGGGCATTTATTCTTTAAAAAACAATTTAAAATTTTGTGGATTGTTCTGTTCTTGGGAAATACATCAGTTACTTACGACTAGCCAGAAATACAGCCTGACTGAATATCCAGCTCCCAATCGAGGTACAGAGGTGACGTTTGAAGTCGATGACGTTTGTCATATCTCTAATCCTGCGCTGCGGTATATTCTGGAAAGGATGTTTAGCTCGTTTCGTATTACTGATTTTGCTGCAACCTGGCACAGGCCATTAATACAATCCAAAAAGTATTAGATTTATCTAACTGGACAATTTAAGTGCTGTAAGAAATGCTGGAATCGAAATGATAAAGTTTTTTTTAAGTACTGCTATGAAGATTACAGGATTCGTACAGAGCATGTTTCGAATCTTGTCACTGGATACTTTTGGGGGACATGGGTGAGCAGCAAATCGACTTACTCCCATCTCTGTGATTGCAGCAACACGTGCAAGGCAACAGATAAGAAAAATGGTGCATTCCAGTGACAGGTCAGTTCCAACTCACTGTAATATAATTTCACTTTGTCGCTATTGTATAAAGGGTTAGGTGAGTGGGGGGATGAAGAACCTGATGATAATCTCTGACATTGAGAGAATTAATGTCACACTGTTGGCATCACTTTAGATCATAAACCAGTTCTGCAACAGACTGAACTAACAGGCTTCCCTTTAATGCTGAGCTGACACAAACAGCTCAGTAATGTTAACATTTATCGAAGTTCACATACAACAAGTTGCTAAACCTTTCCTCACAAACAGCTCTTTCGAATCTTCGTCATACTCTGTTGCAGGTGTTATGTGGTTTCTTTCCAATTAACGCTAACCAATTAGAGAGTGTGCACCTAACGTGTACACATACCGGCCGCGCAGTGAAATTCACTCATTGTGTGGCTGCATGCATCTTTACAAATATTTTAGAATCAGCTTCTGAAATGTTTTTCCAAATAAAACTAATCATTTTCGATTTCAGTCACTGTACAATGAAAAACAAAACACCGTGCTCCAAAATTTTCATTGTCCTTCTTCAATGGTTTTGATGTTAGAAAGTTCAGTTATAGATCCATCTGAATGAGGGAATTTCCCTCCTGTTTACTCTCACCAAACATACATCATCTGGAAAATTTCCATATGGACACAACTCAGTTTTACCTGATTTAACGCCACGTGATCTGTTCGTCTCTTCCACCATCCCAATAAACTCCGCCTTGTCTTTTCGAATACCGTTATTCCCCAGTACCTCGTGAACTTATTTTCCATTTCTTTGTTTCCTAGTAAACGCTGCATATTCTTCCTGACATATTTTGATTCCTGTCAACTCCACCCGTGTGTTTTATCATCTCTTTATATTCCAGTAAAGTCCATTTGATAAAGGATGCTGGTCCAAAGCAACAGATGAAAATCCGCGAGAATGGTGTATACTGTCATTACCAGTGGAGGGAAGATGGGAGCGAGTTCAGTCACAGGTGGATCGGCTGGTTGTCACACAATGGATCAATCCCTCACTGGGTAATGACAGTTTTTTCTCACGTTTCCCCCCTCTCTGAAAATGTGCTAAAGCAACACAGTTAGGGATTACAGAATGCCTACAGTTTAGAAATTGGATATTCAATGCAACAAATTCACACCGACCCTCCAGGGATAAACCCTCACAGAACAATTCCTTACCCTATTACTCTTCATTTGCTCCTGAATAAGGCACCTTACTGACAGTCGACCCATTTGGAGTCAAACCGTGCCTCTTGCACTGTGAGGCAGCAGTGCTAACCAGTGAGCCACCTTGCGGCCCTGCAGCCATATTGCAAGGCACATGCAGATGCGTGTGAAATGCACTTCCTGTCAGAGATGCTCTGCTTTTGTTGTTGTCCTTATCAGAAACAATACATCCTGATTCCCAGACCACGCAATGAATTAAAGCCATAGCGGTGAAAGCGCTGAATCAGAATCACTTGTTGACATTTCGGACGGCATGTGCAATATCGTCTTCTCTTTACAGAATAGCTTTATATTTCCTGCGGAGAGAAGTTTCTTCCAAAAAAATTAATCGTGACATCGGGCTTTTACAGAAGAGAATAATGCATGATGCCAATGTCAGTCACCAAACAGTCTTCGATTCTCATTTCCAGTATCCAGTACTTGGTCCGCAGCCTGACGTCTGAAGAGTTCACTTTAATGAGACTTTCCCTGCAAAGTTTTAATCTCAAATGAACCAACGAATGAGGCTAAAGTCAGATACCATTAAATTTGTTCATGACAGAGGGAAATAGACAGACCAGAGAGGAAATTTGAGAGGACGGAGTGAAGTGTATTGCCATCGTTTCGTCCAAACAAATGGATGAGAGTTTGAGTTGCAGAGGAGTGCGGACGTGGAAGAGTTTATGATGTTAATGTCGTGCAAGTAGGCTGACATGGTGATGATGCAGATTTGTGGTTGAAAACACATCACGACGTCAAGGATGCCACTTTTTTATGACGTGTCTCGTTCAGACTCAGATAATTGCCATGGAGAAGATTGAGTCAGTGGCGAGGAATTTTCTCCTTGCACATGAGCAATGATGCCTTCCAGCTCATCTCATCCATTTCCCGCAACTCCTCTCTCAATACCCACCCCTCCATCTAGGACAAGGACACAACGCCCTTATTCATCACTCCAAACTCCAGCAAACTCCGTAGACATCATGTCATCCTCCGACATTTCGGCCACCTGCAAATGAATCCCACCAGCAAATATGTGTCTCTCTCCTCACCCCTTTTCCACTTTCTGGAAAGCACATTCCCTCTTCGACTCCCTTGTCAAGTGCACGCCCCCCACCAAACCACCCTCCCCTCCCAGCACCTTTTCATTCCAACACGGGATTTGTAAATACCTCCACCCGCACCTCTGCCCTCAACTCTGTCGAAAGGAACCTTCCACATCCATCAAAATTTTACCTGCATTTCTACACATGTCATTCAATGTTTCCATTGATTCCGATGCAGTCTCCTCTACATTGAGGAGGCAAGATGCCTAATTACAGACCGCTTCAGAAAACATCTCCAGGACACCCACACCAAACAACACCACTTGCCCCTCGTCGAACACGTCAACTCTCGCACCCACTCAGCCAACTTCACCCAGATCCTGGGTTTTCACCGGGGTCATGAACTGTCCTGTCTGTCCATCTTCCTTCCCACCTATCCGTTCAACTCTGCCTTATGACCAATCAACATTACCCCCACCTCCTTCCACCTATCACACTCTCAGCGACCTTGTCCCAGCCCCATTCCCTTGTATTTGGCTCTTTCCCCCCTTGGTTCACAAGCATCTTTCCTGATGAAGGCTCTTGCCCGAAACGTCGATGCTCATACTCCTTGGATGTTGCCTGTCGTGCTGTGCTATTCCAGCATCAATCTTTTGACTCAGGACCAAGGCAGTGGATTTTGAGTTAGGGACTGAAGACAGAGGCCTCAGATTTGTCATGATTCAATTGTAAGAAATGTCTGCTCCCACACAACTGGATGTCAGACAAGTCAGGACAGCGTTTGACCTGGAGGTAACAGGGATGTTGTCGTCTTTATATCCACCTGCAGGCCTTGCCGTTGTCTGTATTGAACATTGCGTGCATGAAAGATTCTGACAAAATTCTGGTCACATTCTTAGCGTCAAAAATCTCTTATCTTCAGACAGAATCCAAAGTCTTATGAAAGACGCTTTCTCACTCTCATTTTTGGACAACAACAATTTTGAAGGATATTCGAAGGGGAAGATTTACAAACCAACCTCTCCGCCGTGATCTGATGAAACGCGCATTTTATCACAAATAGAACTTGATCAGATTTAGATCATGAAAGAAAAAAAATCTCTTGTTACGGTGGGAGAGTAATCGTTAACTTTATTGTATGTGTGTATGAGGTTTCTACCCATCATCAGAGCTCACAAACCACAATTGCAGTCATACTGAGGAAAGACTGTGGAAATGTGGGGATTCATTTTCTTATCTGAGTTGAATTTCCATGGACGCAATGATATCAGGAACAAGCCATTCACCTGCTCAGAGTGTGGGAAGGGATTCACTCTGTCTGTTACCTGCTGCGACAACTGCTCGTTCAAATTGAGGAGAAACCATTTCAATGTCTGGACTGTGGAAAATGCTTTTAAACATCCAGCGATTGGATAACCGAACATCACGCTCATACTAATGAGTAACATTTTATCACTCCAGTCATTAGAAAATAATATCAAACCTCTATGTGCTTCATCTCTGAGAAATATTCTCACATGAAAGAGAGACCTTTAAGAATTCTCGAGACCTGAAGTCTGATCCAGGTGCTCACCCGGAAGAGAGACATCTTCAGTTCCAAATCTGTGAGACATGCTGTAAAAGTCCAAGCTACCGGATGGCTCATCGCCTTCCTGAAAGTATTAACAGGTCTTTCTAAATGCCCTCACTGCGGCAGTGCTCCACAAGTTCCTGGAGACTAACGTGTCATCAACGCGTTCACACTGACGAAAGCCATTAATCACTATAAAATTCCTGGGGACAGTTTATCATGAACGTCTTCACATTGAGGAGAGACCTAACAAATATAAAGTATGTGGGATGTGCTCTCCAGTCTCTGTAGAACTGATGTCCCATCGACATTTTCGCCATGTTAGAGACGTTTCAGTGTATTTATTCCAGGAAAAGTTTCAAGCGATCATCTCAACTCTCTGTACACCAGCTAATTTGCAGTGGGCAGAAAGCATTTACCTGCTCCATGTGAGAAAAACAAAAAACTCACTCATCGATCCTGCTGAGACAGTAGAGGGAACCCACTGAGGGAAGGAATTCACTGACTCACTGTGGTGGAATTTAAAATGACTTGACTCAATAATTAGCAAGTGCAAAGCATTTATTTAAAATCTTGCAAGATTAACTCATTACACTAAGTCAGATGCCTGAATGAAATAATAACGGAAAAATTACATGGGTGCCTGCCTTTATAGCATTCCTTATCACACTCTCAAGGTCAGAGACTGGGGAAACTCAAGTTGTTATCCTCTCATCCTCTGGTCCTAGACATAACAGTTATTCAGCTTTCGCTGAGTTCAAACTATTGCAAGGTCAAGTTGAAAGTTTACAGAATTCATCAGAGATAATCTCACTGCAAACCCTCATCAAAGCATCGATTGTAAAGTTCGGCACAGCATTGATCTAAAATTGACACATTCTCTTTAAATTTCACAGTAAATGGGTGATTAATTTCACAGTAAATGGATAATTTTCCATTAAAACCATCACCCCTGCTGAAACAGCGCAGTGTTTTCACATCTCAACAGCGATTGAACATTGTTGTTCATCACATTTATGTCTGAAAGCAATGTTTTAATATTCCAAATAGCACTCAAATAAATCAGCTTTGTGTTAAATACAGTATCAAAGGTCATTGGAAGGATGGGATTACAGAGTACTTGAAACATCAGCACAGGTTCTCAAGGGGAAATCATGTCTGACAAATATATTAGAATTCTTTGAGTCGGTCATGAGCAAGGTAGAAGAAGTCTTCCCTGCGGAGGTGACGAGATTGAATTTCCAACAAACATTTTTCCATGTGCAGTATGGCAAACTGCTAAATAATAGGCCATGGATAGATGCTTTGCTGCCTGGCAGAAGGCAGACTGTTGAGTAAAGTAGTCTTTTCCAGGATGGCAACCCGTGACTAGTGGAATTCAGCAGGATTCATTGTTGGACCCACAGATATTCACGTTACATATGAATGATCCGGTTAAAGGAATGGAGGGTGTTGTTGCTCCATTTGAAGAAGAGACAAGGATAGGTGGAAGGATAGATCTTATTGATGTAGCGGGCATGCTGCAGAATGACATAAACGGGCTGATTTCTTCATTAAAATAGTTGTAGATGCAATACTTTGTGGAAAAGTGTGAGGTCTTATATTTAGTGGAAAGTGTAGAGGCGGAGACAATTTTCTGAAAGCGTAAAGAATTTATAGATCTGAAATGAAATGGCACTTGGGAGATCTCGTTCAATTTTCTCCTATGTTTAACGTACAGTTTCAGTTGGGGTTTAGGAAGGGAAATTCAGTGTGGGCGTTCAGTTCAAGCGATTTAGAAAATATGTGCAGGAGTGTACACCTCAAACAATAAGAGGCTCTGGACAGATGCAGTTCGAACATTGGGAGCAGTTTGTGTGCCCATATCTAAGTCATGACGGGATATGAGTGGTAGACAGGAGGTTTATAATGGCTCACTCAGTAGTGAGTACTCATGCCTTGCAGTCTTTGTTCAGAAAGGGATACATGTAGATGTCTGGGAAAAATAGACCTGTGTGTGTGACAATTGTCGTAGGTAAGTTGTTGGATGCAACGAGTAAACGATAGAACTTATATGCATTTTGAGATACAAGGAGTGAATCGGGATAACCAAATGTCTTTTTCTACAAACATGATTGAGTTTTTGAGTGAGTAACCAAGACGATTGATGAGGATAGATGGGAGACATTGCTCACTTGGACTTGAATAAAGTTTACAAGGTTCCACATGGTTGACGAATTCCTAAAGTTGTGTAGAAAGTGAGGACTGCAGATGCTGAAGATCAGAGCTGAAAATGTGTTGCTGGAAAACCGCAGCAGGTCAGGCAGCATCCCAGGAACAGGAGAATCGATGTTTCGGGCATAAGCCCTTCTTCAGCCCTCCTGAAGAAGGGCTTATGCCCGAAACGTCGATTCGCCTAATTCATAAAGTTAGATCACATAGAGCTCAAGGTGACCTTTCCAATTAGATATAAATTTAGTGCAAGAGCAGGAGTCTGAGAATGTTGGTGGAGGGGTATTTTCAGATTGGAGGACTGTTACCAATGGTGTCCCACAGGGATTGGCGCTGAGTTCACTTACATTTTTTTTCATTTCAAGAAATTATTTAGGTGGGAATTCAGAAAGCATGATAAGGAAGTTTGCAAAATCGGTCGTAGAATGGACAATAAAAAACGTTTTGGAAGATTGTGAAGAGATATTATCATCAGGTTAGTTTCTCTCCATCCTCGAGTTTTAAAAGCGTGGTCGGTGGGAGTGAAGGACCATTCGTCCATCGTGCAGCGCAGGTTATTAGATGTCGATCTATTACCGTCCAAGTTTGCAGCATATGGCCCACAACTTTGAGTGTTCTGATGTTTCCGGGCAAAATGTCAATCAGATTCTCTCTGTGATCTTAAATGATACAACAATGGTTGCCATTGTCACACTGCATTATAAGCCCCTTGAAGAACGTATTCTCATGTTCACATACAGAGGAAGACACACAGGCACATTCCCCGCCAATGACAGAGGCCTTAGCTTTATACCCACTCCATGTGCTTTGCATCCACAAGATTCTCTGGAGAAAGACGGCTTTAAGTGGAAAACATGACACTTCTCCAGACAATGTGTACCGTTGTGGTTAGCCGCGATATGAAATGTATAATGAACTGAAATAGTTCCACACGCTTCTCAATCACACCAATTCCAGTGTGTCCTAGGATCTGACAGGAGAGCGCCCAGCAGACACTCCTCACAACAAACAACCGACCCACGGCAAACGATAAACACTTTCACGTCTCGTCTCGATCTGTTTCTGTTCCTGGCACAGTTCCAGCTTCCTCTGAACGTCCAGTCCCTAGGTCAATGAGCTGTTTGATACAAGCACAGGCACATCGAGAAAGTAATCTTTATTTCAAAAGGAGAGCCAGGTAATGTAATCTGTAAGGGCTTGCTCACGGCCTGGTAATGAGACACCACGGTCTCATCGCCCTGATTATCCTATAGACTGTACCAGTTATTATCAAATGAAATGCCCAATGAATACCGTGACTGACAGAAAGATCAGTGGAGTGTAGCTTCGACCCCTTACTCACCGAGGGACATTTTGCAAACAATGCCCTGTTATTTCTCTAACTGATTTCCTCGCAGCTGGTCATGGACGTGTCGATCACAGAAAATACCATTTGGCCCACTCAGTCTGCACCAATCCAAGACAATCCCCTGACCTGTTCTCATCTCATTTGGCAGCACTTGGCTCAGAATTGCAAACGAATGAAGCAATGGAAGTGTACAATAAAATGGGTCTTACCTGCTCTGGAGGTTTCTGCCTTTTCCATGCAGACAGACGGTCGGTTGCAGATTCTAACCTTCCTTAACTGTGTTAGATGTTTTTTTTTACCTCATCGTGTGTATTGACTTTCAAACAAGAAGGCAGAGAACAAGTACTCTTCTATTTCACTCTTGGCTCTCAATCAAAGTCAGCAAAATGCTTAACTGCACCAGGAATCCACAGTGAATTTAAAGCCCATCGCCTCAATCAATAGGCCACTACTGCAGAAGCACGGGAGTAAAGTGGTTTTACGTTCCCCCTCGTTGTGGAGCTGAGCGAGAGGCAAGCATTGTTTGATTTGTTTGAATTCATTCACCAAGGCTTCGACAGGGTTAAATGTTAGGACATGTTTGGTCTGTGTATTTCAATCTCTATAGTTAAAATAGTCAGACATTTCAGGAGAAAGTAATCAGGTCTGACAGCATCTTGGGAGAGACAAACAGAGACAACGATTCAGAGCTTCTTTAGAAGTTTCTCAGAACTCGGTTTTCTCTCACAGGTACTGCCAAACCTGCCGAATACTTTGATTAGTTTCTGTTTGTGTTTTAGATTCTGAGCATCCGCAACCCTTTCTATCCACTCAGCAAAACAGAAACGCATTTGTTGTTCCTCACTGGATAAGTTTTCTGTTGGGGGAACATATCCCTGAACCTATTATAAACCTTAAACTGCTCAGCAACGGATTCGGATGGATAAGAACAGCGACCGCTCCATGCATGGGTACGCCCTCTCGGCAAACAGCCGAACGAGAGAATTCATTGTTCCACAGAGACTGGGGAGTGCCTTGTAGAAGGCACTGCACAGTATCTCATAAGTTAGACTGTTCGTGAATTCAAGTTTTTGCCTGCCCTTCGTAGAATGACAATTGTCCTCAATTGGTTTGACTTTTCCATAATAAATCCTGGGAAAGTGGGAACAGTCCGATTACACGCCTTGCAGACACATGCATGTCACTGGGAACCAGCTCTCCTAAAACCGCGACCTTCTCCCTTCGAGCCTTATGAGTAACGTATTACTGACCACGGTTAAAAACCCGGAACCGTGCAGCCAAAAACAGGGATGGTGTGAGAACAGCTCTCGCTCTGTTCCTTGGTCATGGTAGACCAGCAACCTGTCAGTGAACAGCTGAACACACTGACTAGCATCGCCACAGACACTGAGAGCCAAAGGTGTCAATCACCCCCGAATGCAAGCTTTAGTCTGCTCCTCCCATATTGGCAATCGTCCTAAATTGGCTTTGCTTTTCCGAAATAAATCCTGGGAAATTCATGGTGAAGACATGGGAATAGTCTGACCACACCCTCTATAGACGCACCCATGACACCAGGAAACAATTCTCCTCCAAACGGGATCGTCTCCCTTCCAGCCTTACACTGGTGTTGTCTGTTTCCGCGTTTTCTCATTGTCTTGAGATTTGACTTCCTTGCGTGCAGGAATGAGAATCCTTTTAAAATCACAAAATCAGTTCATGTTCGGTGAACATCAGAGTCAATGTATCTGCCTCCGAAAGAACAGGAAGATTTCTAAACTGTCCCTGCTCAGTTGAACAGTTCATCCTTCGTTCTCCTCTGAATCCGCTTCCCAAGGAAGACCTAAAGATTCACAAAGCTCAAGACTGGGATTTATGTTTTACTTCTTGAAAGTTTTATCACCTGCCAATTGGCATCATTTTCCCAGAATCTCTTCACAATCCTTTGCCTCGCACCATCTCCTGAGATAAATAAAATCTCAAATGTGGAGAGATTCCAGACTCTGGCGATGTTTTGTTTGGAGCAAAGAAGTTTAATGGGAGATTTCTTGGGGACGTTTATAATGATGTGGGAGGAACCGTTGTCGATGGGCGAGTTGATTGTCAGGAGGAACTGTTGCCTCTGACCAGGACAACTGACCAGAGGACGAGGGAGAGAAGGACTTTAATGACAAACACAATAAACTCAGTAAAACCTACACATACCCCATGCGTTTGTTATTATTTATGGATAGAAGAACTAAGCGAACGTTTTGATTCAGGTCCGTTTCTAATTCAGAACGCAACTTTCCTACATGTCAATAAATAAGCAGACCAGATAAAATGTCGAAATATTTTTAGGGTTTTTCCGGGTTTGCAGGGATAACTCATCCAACAGGAAATCATTTAAAATGAACAGTGAAGGAAAGCTGCTCAGTATTGCTGAGAGATGGAGTGAATGGGAGGGATCCATTTTCATGGGCAGAGAGATTAATAATACGGCAGAGGTCGAGCAATAAAGATCTCCTTGTATTTTTATAGCGCCTTTCGGCACCTCTTCGGTCACAGGCACTGAAGTACCTTTGAAGCAAACATGTCATTGTCAAATCTAATGTGACAATCAGGGCAGTTTTTTTTCAACCAGAGGTCAAGAAATAATACTCAGAACTGGCACTGAAGATGCCAGTGAGATTATACCTTACTTTATGCGTTTCTTCTGCTCTGGTTTATATCCAAAATAGTGCGGGTCCGGAGGTCCGAGTCTCAGAGGAAGGGGTTACCCACTTAAGACACAGATGGGGAGGATGTTCTCACATTCCGAAGATAGCAAGTATGTAGAAGTATTTACAGCAGAGGCCTGTCAAGACTGCATATATTCAAGGCTTCAATTACTTCTCTGTTAATAGCATGGAGCAAGAGGCAGAGTCAAATGAGTCCAAATTTGCTGACAATACACACAAGTGGGAACACATACTATGATGAGATCGTGGGAATCTGCATAGGCATGGAGATAGGGCAAGTGAGTGGGGAAAAAACTTGTCAGATGCAGTTTCATATCAGGATTATGAGGTACCGAGTGGTATTACAATCGAAATAACGTAGAAGAAACGTGTGACAGAGAGGAATTGTACGTACAACACAAACAAAATTTCGTATCTAACTCGTTCCCTGACAAAAAGGTTGGTTTCCTTTCCGGAAGCTCAAAATGAAGTGGTGGTTTCCCAGGAAAAAAAAAACACTAAAACTAATACCCTAATCGAAAACGAAGAAAAGCTTGGGTGATTCCAATGGACAACGCTGACGCTTATGGCTCTCTAAAATTTGTTTACAATGGAGCTGGGAGTGGGAATTGGGGGAGCTGGCGAGTGGAAGTCAGATCACCCATGATTACTGTCGTCCTGGATATGTCTTCCTCATTTTTTGTACGTTGTATTTCGCATTGTGCTTCCTGTGAGTACGCTTGTAAACTACACCGCTGGTGACTTGTTTCCCTGACTGTTCTTCACACCACCCGCTTTAGAATTCAACGTTCTTTTCTCCTGAATCCAGGAAATCTCTAAACATTGCACAAATGTGACAAGAAACTCGATATTTCCCACGCCTGCCTGCCTTCTTGCAATATCGATTGATCCATCACTGTGTTACTGTTGCTCAAATTAAGAACAAATCAAACCGCATCAATAACATCTAGGTTGCGAACGCAGATAGCTGCAGCAACTTCTCAGAGTACTGGCAACTGTGCGATCTCAGGAGCACACATTAAACAACCAGAATTACAAAATAATTACAGTCACCGAGGCCGTGCCAGAAACAGCACCTGAGAAAAAATAGACACCCTATTTTGGGTTACAGACCTGGTTTTATTTCTCAATCAGCAATTGAATTTTACATTGGTTATAGCAACGGTTCCCTCACACAAGCAACTAACTACGGCTGCAGATGAAGGGGAAAGTGAGAACTGTAGATACTGAAGTCAGAGACGAGAGTATGGTGCTGCAAAACACATCGGGTCAGGCAGCATCCGAGGCGCAGGAGAATCGACGTTTTTGGCGTTTGTCTGGTGGTTTGCTCATGCCAGAAACGTCCACTCTCCTGCTTCTTGAATGCCTCCAAAGCTGCTATACATGTCCAAGAACACACTCTCCATTGCTGCAGACTGTCACATAATGTGAGCTTCCAGCCGTGGATTCAATGACACTCAGTGTAATAAGTGAACCTCCTGAGGACACCTGGCAGTGGTGTTTAGTGTTAAGTTGATCTTCATGATTGCGTGTCGTGAGTTGTCTGTCCTATATAATGTTTCCTGCAGTCTCCACGTGCAACATTGTTTGTCCTGCACGTGATGGGTATTGGGTCCATTGTTCTGGTGAGTTCTTGTCTGAACGTGGCTTTCGGTTTATGTTCTCTCATGAATCCGAGTGGTCAGAGGAGTGTGGCTGTGTGTTCCAAGACATTTTTTTATAAATAAGATAGAGTGCGTGGTGTGTTGGGTCATGGCATGTCCTCTTAGCGTTGGAAGCTAAGGAAGCTGTGGGAATATCTATTGCTGCAAAGCATTTCTGGCTGATCCATTAAACACCACAACCAGCTGTTCGGCAGTAGCAATGCACAGAGATGATGACGACAACAACTTCGACTGGGACAACACAGCAATAATAGGACAAGCTAAACAGAGGGCAGCCAGAGAATTTCTGAAATGACTAGACTCATCCAATGACTCCATCAATAAACATGTTGACCTGGACCTAACATACCAGGACATGCAACGAACGACTAAAACCGGCAACTGAAAGCAGTGGGAAGGAAATCAAACCAATTCGAAACGCTATAGGACAGCAGCGCTTCAAAAGACTCTTATCAGTCTTGAGGATGTCACCGAGAAACAGGAGAAAACGGCTGAAAACCAATTTCACAAAAACACCGAACATCCCCACATCATCTGCACCCTTCACCAGAACTACAAATCATTACGCAAACCTTGAAACCCTAAAAGTGTCAGTAACTCCCCAGCGAGAAAATGAACCCTGGCGTCCCACGTGACAGATGAGGATGCTAAACGTGATGGATGTCAGAGCTAATTGAGCCTGCAGGCTACTCGTGCGTGCTCTTGTCAAAAACAACTGCTGGATTATCCTCATCCCATTTCCATCATTTAACGTTGTTTGCCTTGAGCATTACATATTCACATCTGAATATCTCAAGGTAATGAGAATTTTTGCCGCTCCAACACTTAGAGACAGTGAGTTCCACATTCGAACCACTCGCCGGCTGGTAAAGTTTTTTTTTAATGAGCTCCTACTTAAACCTTTGTGACTGTTATCTTAAATCTCTGGCTCCCTGGTGAATTATCCCTCCATAAAATGGAAAACTTCAGTTGGGTGTTCCGAAACGATGCCTCTCATTCTTTAGTACATCTAAATACTGTCTTCTCTCAATCTCCCCTGCTCTCAGAAAAGCAACGCCAGTCTGTCTAAAATCTTCAATAGCGGAAGTTCTTCAATCTAGATAATATATTAGCAAATCACTTCTGCACCGTTTCCACGGCTGTCATATCGCTTCAATAATGTGAATTGCCGAATTGTACACAATTCTCTGGCGAGAGACGAATGTTGACTTGAAATAAATGTGGGAATACCACAGACACTGGTCCTTTCCAATAACGTATTTTTCACTCCGTACTGTTCTGTGTCCTTTTACTGAACCCAATTCTCCAATGATCTCTGGTCCACACAAACCAAACAGTATACATGAGGTTTGATAACCCAACTACATTATCTGATTGCATTAAGTGTTGAAAGGTCCTGAGGGTGATATTGGAGCAAGTTCACCTAACAAGAGTGACAGCGGCAGCACAAACTTGACAGTGCCAATGTGAACGTGAATGTTAATTTGTGCAATGGTCCAGTGACATGGGAGGAGGGAAGGAAAGTGGGAAATGTGATTGTGAAAAGGAGAAAAATCTCTGAGATTAAGTGCAGACAGTGGCGGTTTGAAGCAATAAAATAATCAATTTACAGAGTAATTTCACCTTAAAAATTCATTGTTTCTTTTCTGCATTTGTTTTGCACAGGTTATTGGGAGTAACTCGGAACAATTGTGCATAACTGATACTCAGATTTAAGTGGAGGTCGCTTCGGCCACAATGCAGAGGACGAACCACTATACGATCACATGAAAAAGCAGAACACAAATAAGACGGCAGAAATAGACGAGGAACAGCACCACATGTACAACAGGAAAACCCACTGAGATTAGATTGAATCGTCATCTTCGATGTCCCCATTGGCTGTGGAGATTCCAGCATTGAGAATATTGAAGACTGAATTTGACAGATTTCTATGAAGGATGAAATGTACAGGCGATAGTGCACTAATATTGTTGAAATGCAGGTTTCAATAACAACGTAGTTTCACTTTGTTACTTTAGCACATCACACCAGTTCCCAGGTTTAGAATCTGAGAAACTGAGTGGTGGACTGGCGACGATCCGATCGAAAATTGGGAGTGGATCTCGACTCTGTCTGCCACTGACGAAGTCCGTGATCATGCAGTCCTTCAATGAGGTAAAAGAAGCGCGTAAAACGCCGAGTTTGGGAGCTCCAACCTCATCTGGAACAACTCTGTTCACAAGGAGCAGGGAGAATTGGAAGAAGGGGCTGTGAGGTCTAACCTTAACCCGAGACACTTCAATTGAAAAGGCGCAGGGAGCATTGCGTTAAGTGAAAGGATCCTGAGCTATTTTAATCCGAATTGACATTGGTTTCGGCAGCACACATGTTTGTGGTTTGAGGAATCTGCCCCAGGGAATTGTCTCAACTATAAATAAATATTTTAAAACGACTGAGCTCGTGTAGAAGCACCTTTGCATTGGGAAATGGGTTTAATATTATTGTCCTCCAACATTTCTCACTTGTCTAACTCTGCAGTCGTTTAACTTTCTTGTTGGGTCTTTTAAAAATCTTTTCTTTTTCCATGCATTGCAATTTCCTGCAATCTTGTTCAGGGCGTTAAGGTAACCTAAACATCCGAAATTGAAAGTGAATATATGATGTTGTGATTCGGCTCAAGTTTCTCTCGAATTATGGTGGAACAGCAGGAGAGTAATGGTTAAATTTATCAGATTAGAAAGGAGCATATTGAATGGGTGGGCAGATAGAGGGTGAAAGGAATCTTCATGAGGACAAATATACTTTCTTTGCCAATAAAATTTACCGCATCGCAGGGTGCTGATTATTGAACACAAGCGGTATGGATGATTTTATTTGCTGGTTTTGAGAATGTCTCACCTGGACTGACAGAAGTTGAGCTAATAACTTGTTTTACATCGAGTCAGGTGGGGAGAATTTAAATTTAGCAAGCTCCAAATAGCAGGAATCCTTTTTCTTTTCTGAATTTCAGTCCCCGACTGATTAAGATGACCTTTGGAAAATTATCTTACAGCATGTGAGAAGACGAGATACAGATTCGAACACGGAAACCAAGTTCCGTATCAAGATAAAATTATGCCACTTTATTCGCTAAGACAAAAGCAACATAAAAGTTCTTCATTTTGACTCGCAGTAATTCTTGCATAATATCATAAATTTGTTTCCTATGTAAAGGGAACAGCTGCTCTTCATCTAACTTCCGAAATGGATTAAAATCTCGGTTCCTTTAACATATCAGACCTCAATCTTCTTTGCTCTATGCAGAACAAATTCAACTTCTCCACCCTGAACTTACATGTAATTTTTTCACTGTTCTGATAATTCTCCTTTTAGATTTCTCCACAGACGCTCACATTCTTTATGATGATCACCTGTTTGCGCATACCCAAATGCTGTGTATTCCTGTGGGAGATGTTATCACGCACAGGCAATTGCTCAGTGACATCATCCTGATTCCTGGGTATTTCCTCAACTGAGAGCGTTTGCTCTGACCACAGTGCTTCTGATTTCTAATGCCAGCTCCAGCATTAGATTACGAAGTTGGAAGCAAATGAATTATTTCAAGATTTTTAACTAGTAAACTCCACAGTTCGGTTTTCCGTGCTGTGCTTTTCTATCTGAAAACTGTTTTACATGTCTCTTTGGCTGAAATTACCTTTTCGTGCCAACTGAGGCAAAGTTCATCCATTGAATCTGTTTGATACTTTTATCCTGAATGAAGTTTCTGTCATGGTTTATTAGATTAGATTAGATTACCGTCTGGAAACAGGCCCTTCGTCCCAACAAATCCACACCGACCCGCCGAAGCACAACCCACCCAGACCCACTCCCCCACATGCACCCCTTCACCTACGACTACGGGCAATTTACCATGGCCAATTCACCTAACCTGCACATTTTTGGATTGTGGGAGGAAACCAGAAAGCCTGAGGAAACCCACGCAGACACAGAAAGAATGTGCAAACTCCACTCAGAGAGTCACCTGAGGCGGCAATTTGAACCCGGGTGTCTAGCGCTGTGAGGATGCAGTGCTAACCACTGTGCCACCGTACCACCCACAAATGAAGTTTCTGCCATGGTTTAACAGCCTCTTTCTCCAAGAATGTCAGTATTGTGTTGGTTTTGTTTAATTCTTACCTATATTGACTCTCTGAATTAGGTTTTAGAGCTGAACATTTCCTGACTATGTGCTACTGGTAATTGTCTTCGTTGAGAAGTTCCCATAGGCCATAATGCTAGGAGATATGAAAATGACTGTAATAGTGAAATGACTGTGATGTGCGTCAAAAACAGTGACAACTAATTTACATAAATCTATTGTTATGATCCAACTCGTGGGAGGAAATGGCTGAAAGCCAAATTCCCAGGTCGACAGAACGCACCTATAATAACTGCACCAGCTTCCATGGGGCCAAATCTTTCCACAAACCTTGAAGCTCCAAGGCGGTCTTCACCAGTATGAAATTGAAACTCCGATTCCCGCGGAATAGGCAAAGATACTCACCACCAAAGAATTCAGTACATCCGGTAGGGCGCCTGTTCATTGTGCGTGCTCTTGTCAACAACAACTGCTTGGCTCTCCTCATTCCACTTTCCATCATTTTGTCCTGTGTGCCTTATCATCAAAAACTGACCTGATTTCTTCTGAAGGTTGTGATGGTTTCTGCCTCTCCTGCCTCTGCCGACATTGCAGTCCAGATTCAACCACTTGGTGGCTGATAAAAATTTTCTGCACATCTACAAAAACCTTTTTAACTCTTACCTGAAATATATGACACCCGGGTGAATGAAGTCATCTACGAATGGAAAGTGTTTCTTTCTGTTTACCGTGTCCATACCCCTCATTATTTGGTACTGCTTAATCATGTCTCCTCATGTTATCCCTCTTCCTCAGAAAATACAACCCCAAGGTGTCTCATCTCACCTCTTAACTGAAGCTCTTCTGCACAGAAACTATCCTCGGAATTCACTTCTTTCCTTTTCGCATTGCTGCTATAACGTGAATGGCGGAACTCCGAACAAAAATCTGCATCTCAAGGAACAGAATGACATAAATATCACAGAAAGCAACATCAATTGCTCTTTTCCAAAATAAAATGTCCCTTTTCCTCGCTACTGCTCTGTATTCTTCTCCTCAGACTGATGCTCGAACACTGTCTGGTCATTGCCGTTTAAAAGTGGTACATGAGGATTGATCTCACAACCACGGTGTCTGATTGATTCAAATGGTTTGATGGTTCGAATGGTTTGGTGAGACTGGTGTAAGTCCACCTAGAAACAGTGACAGCAGCACAGACTGAACGGTGTCCATGCAGAAGTAATTGTTAGAATGTGCAGTGCCTGTTTGAAATGGAATGAGGGAACATGTCCACAACAGGATTACTTGCCAAACATGATATATGACTTGGAGATATGTCAGGTCGCGGCAGTTTGACGGAAGTGAATAATCATTTCAGAGAATATTTCCATGTACAAATATAACTAATGTTAAAAGTGCCAATTCAATTACCATTTCATGACATAAATATCGCTTTAGAAACCCAACGTTTTGACCCCAGTCATGTAACGAGTTACAATGGAGATTAGAAAATGTGCTTGGTTTTTTAAGGAGTATTTTAATGTGAAAATTTGAGATCGAGGGAGGGAGTTTAGCGAAGTGGCTACACAGTTTATGGCTTTGGCAGCGAGAGGTTGTGGGTAGCCTTTGTGAAAATATGGAAAAATTAAAAGTGAGAATGATAAGGTGCATGGATTTGAGTTAATGCAGATATCATGAAGGGTGTTTTAAAACTTTCATTCTTTGAATATGGGCATCTTTGACTGTGTTGACATTTATTGACAATACCTAATTGCCGATGGAGACGGCTGGTGGACTTTAATGACCGAGGCAGAGAGGAAGTTATTAAGAGAGTTGAACAGAATTATGTCAGATTTTAAAATGTTTTATCGGGTTTCTGGGTGCGTTAGACGTGGTGAGAATACTGGTTTGCCTTTGGACCTTGGTCGTGGAGGTGGTATTGCATTTTCCTACACGACTTTGTCAGTCGACCACGAGACGGATTTTCACGGGCAACAGAATCACGGCTTCATTAACGTCGACAACTGGATTCTGCAGCGTGACAGCTGACGTAGTACCGGAGCATGGCAGCAGAATTGGCGGAGCATGAGTCCGAAATGTGGTCGTGACAGCGATGGATGATTGAACTGGGGAGATGTAATATCACCATTGAGGTTCGGCAGCAGCAGTCAGCAGGGAGTCAGCTGGTCGAAAAAGGTGCATCTTTGCCAAACGTGGGGATGTATGACCACGGCGGGGAAGTATGAATACTTTTGCAGAAAGCCCAACTTGGAGAGTTTGTAGTTTATTGCTTAAAAAAAGACTGTAATGTCGGTTTTTTTTTCAAATTTATTTCTTTTCTCAATTTTATATTGAGAAAGCCTATGTTTCTTCTCCAAGTTCTGCTACAAATATTTGGTGATGGACACTTTTTCTGAAGATACTGCTTTGTGGGGGGCATTGCCCAATTCTCCCTCATAGCCTGTACCGAAGAATACGTAACACTTCCATTTTAAGGAATCCCAGAAGTGCGCAAACAGGACCTTTGCCCCCAAGAGGAAACCAGCAAGAGCAATTCTGATATCCTAATATTGTCGACTGACCTCAGACTAATGCATCTAACCTACATAAACCTGAACACTAAGGTCAATTTAGCTTCGCCAACGCACCTACCCTGCACATCTTTGGACTGTCGGAGGACACTGAAGCGCCCAGAAAAAATAAAATCCATGCAGCACAGTGTGAATGTGCAAAATCCACACAGATAATTGCCAGAGGATGAAGTTGAAATTGGGTCCTCAGCGCTGTGAGAAAGCAGTAATGATCAATGACCCAGCGAATCTAAAAACTCCCTCGTGCCGTCACTCACACTTACAGAGAGTGAGGTTCTATCTTTCCACAATATCATGTTTAGTCATGGACCCCTCTCCATCCCAGTACCACCAGTCCACCCTTTGCTGACTGTTGACAGTGTCACATCACCATGCCGTTGGGCAGCATGCTGGAGTCAGAGCACAATGTTGATTATGAACATACTCGCCACAAGTTATCTTCATACAGAAATGTTGGCCTCTCCCATCACAGGGACCGAGTGAACTTTGAAGGGGAGGGCAGCGTACCAAGCTATATACAGGTTTGTAGTTTTCATATTTGCTCTGTGCAGGACTGTAGCCCCAAACAAGTGGTTTTACGGACCGTGATTGAAGCCACAGAGAGCCTCAGGCTTCTTCGCACTAACAGGCCCATATAGCGGCCATTTTCCTTGAATCTGCTCGTCTTGTTTGCATTTGAGTTATCGCTTTACTGTTTGTTATTCAGTCTTTGGTGAGCATGGGGCTGAAATCAAATGTTATCGAATTAAATCATTGCTGTCGAGTGTGGTGCTGCAAATGTACAGCTGGTCAAGCAGAATCCAAGGAACAGGGGAATTGACGTTTGGAGCAAAAGCCCTTCACCGGGAATGAGGCTTCTGAGTCATGACAGTAGTAAGATAATTGGAACGGGGTGGGTAAGGTCATGGGAGCTGAGAGTGCGATAGTTGGATGAATGTGGGGATGATGTGATAGGTCAGAGAGGATGGTGGAGTGGATAAGTGAGAAGCAAGCTCGACGTTGCAGGACAGGTCATGAGGGAGTTTCCTAGTCCGAAGTTTGGATTTGGGATAATGTGGGAGGACGGGAAAGGAGGAAATTGTTGAAATTCACCTTAATCCCGTGAGGTTGGATAGTCCTAAGTTCGAAGATGAAGCGTTCTCCCGACAAGTGTGCAGTGGTTTGGACTTTGCAATTGAGGAGGCACAGAACCTTCAAGTCCTTGGGCGAGTGGAGGGGGTTGTTTAAGTGGTCAGAGGCACGATTTGTTGGCACGGGCATTCTGCACGTAGGTGGCTTGTCTCCCCAATGTAGAGGAGACCATATCAGGAGTCACGTATACAGTAAATCACATGTGTGAAGTGTAGGTAAATCTCTGACAAATTTATGGAAGGCTTTTTTGAGCATTGGACATCGGTATTGGGGAGGTGTGGGCTCAGGATTTCCAATTCCTGCGGTGGCAGGGGAAGGTGCTGTTCGGGGAATGTTGGTTGCTGGTGGGTCGTGATGAAGTGTTTGCGTGGGGAAGCATGCGCTGATCTCGATTTTGCCATGTGATGCGGCACAGGCACGGAGGGAACGTGCAATCTCCACACAAACAGTCGCTCAATGCTGGAATCCGACATGGGAACCTTGTGCTATGAGGCAGCCGTGCTGACCAATGAGCTGCCGTGTCACACATTTGCTTACTGACTTGGCGCCTTTCGCCCTCTATAGTAACTATCTCCATAGAATCACCACACTCGGTCTGAAGGTATTTCTCCTCGTCTCATTTCCAAATTGTTATCGCTTCACTTTGTCTCTGTACTCTCAGTTTCTGGTGTGTCATAGTGGTTGAAACATCTTCTCCACATTGGCTTTGCACAGGACTCTCATCATTCTGTAAATTTCAATCACATCGAGTCATTGACTCAGACATAATTGAAAAAGACCGCTGTTCCAAACAGTCCATGCTACCAGTTACGAACCTTATGTAGATCCAACTGCGTGTACTGGCTCCATATCTCTCCTCACATTTCCTAATCATGCACTTAATCAATTGTCTTTTAAACGTTGTAACTTTATCCAAATTCAATGCTTCCTTTGCACAGGAGACATACCGTCTAAATTAAAAAAAGTGCACCTCATGCCTTTTTATAATATTTCTCCTCTCACCTTAAAAATATGTCCACTCGTACATAAATCCCCCAAAGAAGAAAAGCACAATTGTTGTTGAGCTAATCTGTACCCCTCACGATTTCAAAAACTTTTATAGGTTTAACATCAACCTCCTATGCTCATTTGAAAGAGGTCCCAGCCTATCAAACCTCCCCTGACAGTTCAATTTCTTCATTCCAACATACTGGTAAATCTCTTCTGAACGCTCTCCAGCTTAATATTTTTTTAGTATGACAGGGCACACAAAACTAGACAGAGTACTCCAGAAGAGACCTTACCAACATCTCGGACAACCTCATCATGGTGTCCCAACTCCAACACAGGAAACAATGAGCAATGACGGAAACATTCTAACAGCATTTTTAATGGAAATTTTGATATGTGTCACGACTTTCAAAGTCAATTTCGTGATCTATTCACGTGTATACTATGCAGCATTATTCAATTGTAATTGTACATTTGCAACATCAGTTTATAATTCAAAATGCAGCATCTTGAATGTATCCAAGTTAAACTCTCTCTGCCATTCATTTGGTCATATACCTGAATGATGAATGTCTCTTTTAATCTTAGATAACCTTCGATAACCTTCTTCTCTATCTACTGTACACACCATGGAGAGTTATGGAGTCTCGGAGCACAGAAAGAGGTCGTTTGGTGCAAACTGTTTCATACTGATCATGATGCCAGTCCACATTAACCACGTTTCTCTGCACTTTGCCCATATCATTGTAATCGTTTGCTATCCATGTATTTGTCCAAACGCCTTTTAAATGTTCTTTGTGTATGCACAAAGACTTCTGCTGTCATCTCATTATATGCATATCGCTCATGTTGGTGTCAACCACAAACTGACGATCCCTACCTTCCATATTGTCATCTAAAACATTTACATAAGTCACAAAAAAAAGCCAGTATTGATCCGCGTGGAACACTGCTGGTCACAAGCCTCCAGTCTGACAAACAATCCTCCAAAACCTCACTCTTTCTCTTGTTCTTAATTGAATTTTGTATACAATTGGCAGGCTCACTGTGAACCCCATGTGATCTAACTTTTCTCCATGCGGAATCTATTAAAACGCTTTCCTAAAGCCGAAATAAGCATTGTCTATTGTTCTTGTCTCAGCAATCCTCTGGCATACTTGTTCAAAACTTCAAACAAATTTGTGAGATACAGTTTGCACCTCACGAATCCACGCTGATGACGCCGTATATTTTCTGGCCTCTGCAAATGCAGTCTTCCAAAACCACCTCTAAAAACCTGCGAACCAGCAATTTCAAACTCACAAGTCTGTAGGTCCCAGTCTTTTCCTTGTATCCGTCTTCAACAACGTTCGTCACTGTCCAGTCATTTGGAATCTTACCCATATGTAGAGATGACGCAATTATTTTAGCAAGGAGTCCTGCAATTTCCACGCTTATCTCCCACAATGCTTTCGGATGAAGTTCCGACACAGTGTAAACGTCTATGCTAATTGAAACCAGCAACACAGAAAGATATTTACCCCGTGCTGTAATCCTTGAAAATTCCAGAGACAAAGCGTAGCCAAATGGTCACGATTTAAAAGTAAAAGTACCAACTTTATTCTTTACGTCTAACAGAGAATATGAAAACTAACAACTATTTACAACTACTTTCTCTTAAAACCAAATTTTACCTTCCAATCCACAATAATATTCTGAATAAAAAATTCCCAATGACGATTTAAAAAAACCATGACTGTTCTAAACCACTTAGCATTGCCGAGTCTCCTTTTGTATATTTTTCTGTGTAGATTATTTCCAGGTTATCACCGATGTTCTGCCACATTCCTCAGGTAGGTACTTTTCTGGGATCTTTTGCGCTGGATGTCTTTGACGCAGTCCTCCCACTAGCTGTTCAAAACATCCTGTTTTATGCCCCCAAACACTGGATTGTTTCATTGGCTTTAAAATTATCAAAATGCTAAGTTCAAACCTGATTTTGATTTGGGATCTTGATTCATAATTTAAACTGATGGCAAACCAGCTCTGCTGGCTGTTTCGAAGAAATCTCACATTGTTACCTTGTTCAGAACAGGTTGTGCCATCGCCTTGCAAGCTTTTCAACTCTTTTCTTCACAACAACTTCATAAAGGTACACGAGACCAGGGTCTGGAGATTTGTCCATTTTACATTTTCTGATACCTCCAACAATTATTTTCCTGTTTAATGAAGTGTTTTTACTATGTATTTCCATGATTTCTGTAGCCTTCCTAAGTCTAACATATCGTTGGTGAACAGATTTCCCAAACTGAACTATTCCATCTTGCTTGCATTTGGTCTGAAACCTTCTACACACTTTCTCTTCATCTAAATGCCCCAAATGTCTTTCAAATCATGTCATCGCACATCCACGTGCCAGTTGCTCTTGCAGTTGGTTTCACATACAAACCATCCTCTGTGTGAAAAGTATGTCTTATCATTCCGTGTAAATGTTACGAGTTCAGGACTCCTGTATCCAATGGATAAAGACCTTTGCTGTTCACCTTATCGAGAGCACTCCTGACTTTATGAATCTCTATAAAGTCGTCCTTCGACCTCCGATGCTGCACTCTGACAAGTGAAATCCTGCACAGTCTCCCCTTAACAATCCACTCCTGGGAAAATGTAGACTCTTTGATGCATGAAGCCACACAGATTCGAATGCAATCCAGCCACTATAAACATCACCTAACCTCAATTTCTTTGATGCCTGGTCAAATAATTTAGGAAAGGAATCGTCCTCTCCATGCATGGCGTGTAAACACTGGGTCTCGCTTTCTCCACAGTAAAAACTGATGTGAAAAATTCGTTTAATGTCTCTTCCATCTGCTGAGCTCAAACGCAACGTCCAACTCCTTGATCTTTAAGGTACTATTTCTCGAGTGGTTTTCTTGCTACATGTGTACTTGTAGACCCTCTTTGGAGTATCTTCAGCCAGTTGGATTAGATTATTTCATATCCCCTCTTTGCCTTCCTGGTCTGCATCTTATTGAAGCCCCGACTAGAAATTAATTTCAACCCAGTTGTCTGTCTGATATTTGATATTGTTTCGTTTTGACCAGACCCAGAACACATTTACTCATCCATGGTCACCTCTGGTGAGTGTCCAGCCTAACAACTTCAACTCCAGTTCACATCAAACTCTGTCTTAGGGAAAGTGCTAGTCTGTCATTAAAGTTGGAAAAACAGAGCATTAGAAATGCATGGCAGAATAAAGTAGATTCAGTACAGCTTTGTGAAGAAGAAATCAGATCGAACATTTTTAGAAGTATTTTTACATCGTAACAAACACGATACATTATTGGAAATGCAGTAAATGGAAAATATCTGAATTTCTAAAATTATTCAGAACGGTGTTTTATATGATACCACTTCACAAGCATAGAAGCATGAACCCGCACAGTTGGTGGTATGTATTAATCGAGGATTAGGGGATGAATTCATAGGAGACCTAATGGGGGCCTTTTCATGACGGTAAATTGTAACTTGCGGATTCCCATAGCCAACAATAATGGTGCCACAGCTGTTGACAACATATACTAATCACCCGTATAACAGAAGTTAATGGACTGTTGTTCAGGCTTGAGATGACACAAAATAGATGGGGATGCAAATAGTGAGGGTGACACAGCAACATCGTGGACGGTCAGAATCAAGATAAACATGTGGACAAAAACTCAGCAGCATTTTAAGTGGAAAACAACTTTATGCGTTTTGGCAGGAAGAATTACAGAGATGAATATTAAGTGGGGAAATTCACTGCACAAAGCTTCAGCGTACAGATGATTTTGTTTCCTTGTACATGAAATATGAAAAGCTCGCGTCCAGTTTCAGCAGGTATTCGGGATGTCAAATAATTTCTTTCACTTTATTTAAATGGAATAAGGACATTTTTTTTTCAAAGTACACATGGCATGAGTCAGATCGCAGCTAGATTAATATGAAGAGTTTTAGTCCCCCTATTTGAGGAAAAGCATTTCAGGGAATTTCTAACACAAATCATCCTGGATATGGGAGGATATTCTCGGGAGATGAGATTGAGAAGATTGCTCTTGTAATCATTTGAGTCGAGAAGAATGAAACAGGATTTTGGTGAGATATATTAGATACTGAATGCTATGATCGGATAATTTCTGGGAGAATGATTCGCCTTGTTTAAGAATCGAAAACCAGAGAACATAATCTCAGAGTAAGTAGTCACCGATTGAAGAGAGTTTTGGAGCAATTTTGTACTCCTCGAGCCGACTGATTATGTGTAAATATTTACTACAGACAGCTGTAGAAATTGCCTGCTCAGTGTATCAAAGACAGGGAGAAACAGATGTTAAACACCAAGAGAGTCAAAGGTTAGGTGATATTGCAGGAATGTGAATCTGAGGATTATCAGATCAGCCATTATCTCACTGAATGTTGAGAGCAGACTGTATACGTTAAATTGCCGACTTCTTCTCTTGCATTTTATTGTCTTTTTATCTGGAATTTCAATGCCTCTGTGTTTCATTTATCAATTAATTTACTGGGCAATATTAGAAGATTTACAGTGCGAAGTCTTAAAACCAAATATCACTTCAGCATCTGATGGTGTTGTCCAGTTGATTGTGGCCTGAATATGATTCTCATATGAACATGGAAAGGAAAAGCATCATTCACAGTGTGGAGAAACTGTATACGTTTTGGACGTGTGGACAAGGCTTCAGCAGATAATCTGCCTTGTCAGAACATATTACAATTGGACTATGAAGAGGCCATTCGTCTGTTTCGAGTGTGAGACAGAATTCACTTGATCCACCCCACTGTTGGAACAATAGCAAGTACACACGGAGGAAAGTCTTTTAAATGCCCTAGATGTGGGAAGCGCCGAAAAATCTCTGACGATTTGTTGACACAACAACGTGTTGACATTGATGAGAAACCGTCAGTTTATCTCAAAATTGGCCTGGATTCATGTGGTTAATTGGACTCACTGTGCACCCGCCATCTCACTTTGGGGAGTGGCTGTTCATCTGCACGAGTGTGGGAAGAGATTTGATGTGAAACCCAACCTACGGAAAGAACCGCAAGTGCATAAGTGAAGAATATGACTGTTTTTTACTGTGTTTCATAGCGTGCCAACATCTCAACAATAAGTTTTGGTTTGAATTCCAGCTTTTGTGGAGCTGTGCCAAAGAATTTAACTGTTTTTTAATTAATGATCGAATGACGCCCATTGTGACTTCCTTCTGATGAAGTTAATAATTTCCATCAGACACGAAATGTATTCCATGTTCCTCCTGTTCTATGGCAGCTAATTCATTTAAAATAAATTCTTCAAACATCTGAGAAGTGCCTGATTTTCTCCAAATTATCCTGACAGGAATTGCTTGTGTGATTGAGAAGTCTCAAATGGTGCTGAATAATATGCTGTCAGGTGTGACATTTTGGCGCAATGGTCATCACTGCTTTCTCACAGGGCCACAGCCCTTGCTTCAATTGCAGCCTTGGTCATATTGTGTCTTGCGTTAGCACAATCTCCCCATGTCTGTGTGGTTTCCATTCCACGGCCCAAAGACGTGCAAGTTACGTGGATGTACCATCGCTAAATTTTCCAGGGAAGTCTGGATTAGATAGTTCACCATGAGAAATGCAGAGTTACAGGAGGATGGTGGGGGAATTTTCCCTGTGGGATCTTGTTTAGAAGGTAGGTATGGACGTGTTGGGTAGATTGGCCTGTTTCCATACTTCAGGGATTCCATGTTTCTGTGAATCAAATAACCATCTCTGATTTTGTGATTAAAGAATAGTCATTAAAACAACTCAGAATTGTTGGGACTACCACAATAATCTGCAAAATCCCTGCAGTGATGTTCTGCGCTTGGGTTGATCGACATTCAAAACGTGCAAGCATTTGGGCTGTATGATTCCTCCCCGTGGAGAGTGTTACATTGTTGAAAGCATACATGTTCACTTTCAAACAATGCATTTTCTGAAGGTTGAAGGTAAATTAAAGCGCATGCCTTGCTCCCTGAATGAAATAGCTGGGGGTCAGGCTGTTCCAAAATAGATAGAGGTAACACTTTTCGGTGAAAACCTGAACTTTGCTTGCTGTTTCGACAAACAACTCACATTTAACCAATTACATTAAATTATGCCCAGGATCCCAGAAGCTAAGAAGATTTCAATGTTTGTTTCCTTTGGCATGTGGAATCTAATTAAATTATACAAACTTAATATCATTGGAGTGTATACAAAACCAGCATTTTGAAAACTAGTGTCAGAACGACTGATGGAGAGCTCCCCTTCCATCTAACACTTTCCTTTCTAAGAAATTAGAAGGCACTCTCTAAACGTTCTTTTTTTCTGTAAAACATACTCTGTAAAAATGAAATGAGTTGAAAAATTGAGATAAGCAGGTAGATGTTGAAGACAGCGAAGCACATACAAACCGTGTGGACTTCAGATTAAGTTGATGTCATGTTTCACAAATGTGTTGTTGAATTAGCATGTAAATAGGATTGTGTTCAGTTAAAGTAAATAATCTTTAGTTTGTTCATTGTTTTGTATAGTATTCGCAATTGCATTAAAATAAGAAGTTGTTTTTCTTGAACTAATGGAAGTTAAAAGTTCTGTGTCACTCACTCACGTTTAAACAGATTACGAGATGAGAAGAGGTTTCCCGAGTGTTTGCATTTAATTAACGAGGGACTCGACGTCCTCATTGTAACAAAGGTTTCCCTTCATTCCAATCGACTTTAGTTTTGCAAAAGCTCTTCAAATCAGACAGTCGCAGCCTGAATATCAATGTCAGTCAGTTTCACCTTGCCTCTTGAGTGCAGTATTTAATCCACGTTGGACTAATTTAAAATGTGGATAAAAGCTAAATGACTCTGATGGAACAGACAACATCAGAGAGCTGCTTATGATTGACTGAAAGCACAGTTTGTACACCCTTCCATCACTTTGCTGATGGTTGAGCATTGATTGACTGGAGCAAAAGTTGGATTTGTCCTGCTTCTGAGCACTCGACACAACTGAGCATTTCATTAAAATCTGTATCAATATGAATGTCGTGGCTCAACATCAATGTTGTGCAAGCGGGAGCAGGGCATTGAGTATGATTACCGCAAATCATTATATCGAAAGTAAAGACAGGCTTGAAGGCCAAAATATCGGCCTGCTGTTCCGATGTATAATGCTGGGATCTTCGGGGGAGGGGGAACTGATAAAGAATCGTCCAGGGTCGGCATTATTTCGCACGTTTACCTGAAGATTATTGACAATATTTCGGATATACCGTATGCACGGATTGATCCGGGCCCTCCTGTCTGCCCCATGTCAGAGACAGTCTTTGAGAAGTGTATCTCATTTCCAGTCTAGCTTGTTATGTGAGGACAGAGTGTTCCTTCTCCCTCACCTGTCTGTGCCGGCACTTGGCTCATCCTTGTTGTCTCTGCGTTTGGTGGATAACTATTCGCGCCCCCTACTCCTGTTGGGAAAGGCGCCACTGTCCATCATCTGTTTAGCGTGCACGTGCAGCATTGTGAAGCAGCGGTAGAGACACAAACCATGGTCTGTAGCCATATGGACTGGAACTGGAGGCTTGCTCACACTGGAAGACTAGAAATACCCAACATTCGCCTAAACCTCCAAAAAAGACTGTTTATTGCTCTGAGTTAGAGTCAGCCTGAGCACCTGTGACTGCACACACGTGCATTCCATTCTCACATCCAAAAGGCATAACATATACGAATCCAATCCGTCTCATTTGAGTGTTCTTTGATGTGGATGGGTTGCTTTTGATTCATGTAACATTTGGCCATTCTAATTCCGTGATTGAGTCACTTATTAGTGTCAGGACATGAGTAGAAGTAGTCAAATTTAAAATGCCCCCGGTCAGTCAATTTTAATCACATCCACAAACGTGTCTCTCATGCACTCCTATTTTTTCACTTTGAAACAGCAACTGAGGCAAAGATAATCAGGACAGGAGATAAACTCACTTCGAATATGATGTCACTGCCAGTGGAATCAGAATTCTATTCTCCTGTGTTTTTCTCTCCCTTCGTGAATTTGTTGCGTGATGCTGTTTGGGTCTTTTATGAGGGAGCCACAAATAATATTTTGGACATGGAGCTGAATTCTGCCTTTGTTCTCTGCTCTGCGGTGGCGCAGTGGAAATCACTGCTGTATCACAGCACCAGAGATCCGGGTTCAATTCACCATCTCAGGCTACTGTCTGTGTGGAGTTTGCAAATTCTCCCACGGTCTGCATGGGTTTCCTCCGGTTGCTCCGGTTTCCTCCCACAGTCGAAAAATGTACAGGTTGGTGAATTAGCCATGCAAAATTGCCCGTAGTGTTACGAAAAGGGATAAAATGTAGGGGGATGGGTCTAGATGGGTTGCTCTTCGGAGGGTCGTTATGCACTTGTTGTGACGAAGGGCGTGTTTCCATACTGTAAGTAATCTAATCGAATGTATTATGCATAAGGCTAGTACATCATTAATTTTACATCAGCTTTTGGCACTGTGCATTGTAACATTTCCGTTTTATGCGCACATGCAGCTTATTCTTTATGTCATTCAATGCAATAGTCAGATCTGAAGACATTTATTCATCTGCAGGATGGAAACAGACTCTTTCGTTAAGTTTGCTTGAAAGAGCTAGAGCAATGAGAATAAAGGTTGCATTAAATTCTACAGTTAAACATTCCGTAGAAGATCAATTTTCTCGTTCTCATCCCTAGGTTGAGTTGGAAGCAAATTAATAGAAGAAACAATCACCGTTCTGAATATTGTTTTAAAAAGTGACGTCATGTTGAAATAATGCATTGGGGAGAAAAGAAAATGTTGTGTGCACTTGATAGACAAACAAAAATGCAGAGTTAATGCACAATATGAACAAGAATCTAGTGTTAGTTTTAGAAGTAGGAGAAAACTTTTCTTAATTTTCAAAGGAAATCAGACCACAGATTACCTGATCAGTGATGTTTGATTGTCCATCAATCTCACTTTTCCAAATACAGGTTTTTCTTTGCCACTGATGCTTTTTCAGCCACACTTCCTCCTCGCCTTCCTACTCTTTCCATTAACACCTCTTCCCTTGCATTACACAGTTTGCTGCTTCAGACGCTTCCACTGACCATCTCCCTTAACACTTCCTGTACTGTATGTCACTCCACTTCCCCTATTACTCCCACTTTCCGTGACCATCACTTTCGCTTTTTGCTCTCAACGAGATGCTGAAAGTTGCTGATATCTGTGCTACTGTAGATCATCAATGAATGATGAATTTCGAACGATCAATTTCCAACATGTACAGACAATAATATGTTTCGAACTATCTGCTGCACCGTGAACTGAATGGCTTTGATCAATACTGATACAAACTTGAGATCTTTTCGCCCCTCTTTCACAAAGCTTAACCAAACAGACTTATTACCAATAGGACAGAAATTTCCGGACAGAATTAAAAGTCCGTGCCCAATTCACTTTTGAAAATTTTGAGGACATTATTAAATGAAACAGTCTTCTCATCTTTTGCTCTTTATTCTTTCAATTGATCTTCCAGTGTAATTTGAGATGAGATAAGAGTAAACTCCCATCGAAACAGAACTTGTTGGCAGGTGGCATGAAGGACCCTGACCAAATTATGACAAATCCGAATTAGAGACTATTCTGCACGAGTAATGTGAATAGTGAATAAAAACAACCTCTGCAAGTTATCTTCCAAGTTACATGTCATTTTGTCTCGGGACTAATTTGTTGATAATTCACTGTCAGTTGTTAAAAACATCTTGAAAAGTCCCTAAAAAAAAGTCCCTAAATACGCTGCGTGCGTATGTGCATCACTTGGAGAGAATAGATTAATTCAGATGGCTCTCTGTCATCTTATGCAGAATGATTCAGTTTGTCAAATACAATCTTCCGATGCTAGTGCGTTCAAGACTGATGAATGAATATGTCCTGTATAAATATGCCAAGATATTTCATGTTTCATAAAGTTTGAGAGCTTGCGAGACCCCAGTGACATCAGGACACGACATGACATTGAGGTAATGATCTGGGTTTTTACTTCAATCGATTACTTTCAGAGGTTTGATCATGCGAAATCATGGCCACTGATTTCTACATTTTCATGGCGAGTCATGACAGTCCATGACGTTATCGATATTGAGAACATTTTTCAAAGACAATTTTTAAAAATTTTACATTCAAATACTGCAAGCAAATACCTGAGAGTCAACTGAAATGGCAGCTTCACCATCTCCTTTCAGGTCAGATATATATCCAGTCCAAAACAAAAAAAGACAGTTGAAAGCGCAGGAAAACTTTAGCACATCTGTCAGCATCTGAGCAGCGAGAGACAGAATTTACGTTTTGAGACCAATATGAGTTTTTCAGAACAGAGTCACATCACACACAATATGTCAATTCTGTTTCAGTCTTCGATCCTGACTGATCTGATGAATTTCGCCACCATTTTCTATTTGCATTTCAGATTTCCATGTTCCCCAGTATTCCTTGTCACAGGAACGCAGTTGTGAGCGTGTCATGGTGGCACGGTGGCTCAAGGGTTCGCGCTGCTGTCTTATAGAATTACGGGCCTTGGTAAAATTGCACCGTTAGTCCAGAGCCTGTATTGAGCTTTCACATTCTTCTGTTGTTTGTAAGTGCTTCCTTAAGCTACTCCCGATTCCTCCCACAGTCCAAACATGCAAATTGTAAAGGAATTGACCATGTTAATTTGCTCATCTGTCGCTACTTGAGTTGGCTATGGGAGTTTCAGGGACAGTGGAGGAGGCAGGATCGCCATAGCAGATACATGGACAGGGTAGCAGGTGGTTCTGGGTGCAGTGCTCTTCAGAGGTCAGTGTAGGTTCGATGTGCCGAATATCTCATTGTTAAAATTTAGGATTCCACGTGAAAATTACAACAAAGCTGAGAGTTACTGAGACCATCATCTCTGCACCAGCTCGGAATGAGTGATTTCTTGACTGTTGTTGTTCTGTATTCTCACATGTCCCGGCGCATTGTGTTCTCTGTGTCTGTTTTTCTAAGTCCGAATATCCTATGCATATATGCTCAACCGTATCGATCTGGATATCCAGTGATTAAAGTTTATACATAACGTACTCTTCTCTCCTTTTAAACTTATCCTGTTGGGTTCACATTGCGTTACATTCTATCTGACAGAAAGAGAGATCATGACTGGGGCAATATCTCCACAGCCACTGTTCGCATTTCTTTGTGTCTCCAAGTTAATGGTATGTCCACTCTGTCCCTGACACATGAATCCATGGTTTTTAATGAGCAAGATTTTTGTAAGTGCCAAGTTTGACTTGCGTCTGAAGTCATGAAAAGTCAATTATTGTTTTACGACGACTCCAGCAATAAGATGCTTGTCAATTTTTTTAAAAGTATCCTGACCAGCACTGTGTGTTGACATTCCAACGCAGCCTTCTGAGGGCAGTGAGAGGGACGTCTAGACAAATCCAAACTTCTTCTGTAATGCCAGGACAACTCTGTCATTTGACAATCTTTTGGTTGGCATTTGCTGCAGCGGAGGAGAGAGCAGCACAGTAACAACAACTTGATTGTGTAATTTTTCGGGAGGCAAGCGGTTACAGCTTTGTAAATGTACAACATTCTGAATCATATAGCCCGCGAAAAGAAATCATCCATCATTTCTCCTCACCACTAACTTCGCTAGAGCAATCGTGTTTGAAGATTAAATCAATAGTAAATGATGTTTACATCCAATCCAGTCCAAATGTTAATGTGAGATGGAAGTTCTGTAGTGAATGTGTTAATGGAACTGTTTGTTCAGAGACTGTGATTGATGTCAGTCTCCATGGATCCTAACTGTGTCACTGGAGGGTTTCTCTCTTCTATTAATAAGAGGATTCTTTCAATGTGTTTTGCCATTGTCGCAAGAGTTGCATTAATTCCGTCACGAACAGAGTTCAGCAGCTCCATAGACACGGCAAGGAGAAATCAGAAACTGAGAACATTCGACTGGAATGTTGCAACAATAGATCAGAATCTGAGAACAATGGATTGGAATGTTGAATCAATGGATCAGAATCTGAGAACACTGGACTGGAATGTTACAATTACGCACAGGCGTATAGCCGAAGGTCTTTTCTGGTTGCCAAAGGTTGAGTCATTAACAAGAAAGATACTATGTGGACTCCTCATTATTCAGGCCGGTTATTATCCAGTTCTAGCTATTATTGGTATTCCTGGTAAGTCCCTCTAATTCTGCTCATTTATTAATTACAGAAACCATGTCGAAATTCTTTTTTTTCTGTTTTGTATATCTGGTAAATATAAAAACGATTGCATTTAGTTTCAGAATAAACTCCATTCGTTATCTGTATATTTCAGAAACTTTCCTCACAAATATCTAAGAACAAGACAGCAAGCATCGTTTTTGTCCTGAACTTAATTATATCTTGAATTATCTTCCATCACCAAACCTGTCCACGACCTGTTTCGTAATAACCCGAATCTCCAACTCTGCATCATTGCGTTTGCTGAATAAACCATTATCTAAACCAAGGTGAAGATCACACTTTACATATCCAGTTCTCTTATGGACACTGACCCAGTTACACATATTTCAATCATAAACTTGTTCTTGTCTCCAAATTTACTTCATAATGGGGACAATGTGTCAGAGTAGGAAAGATGCTGGATGGATAATTCAGAGTCACAGGTCATTACAGGAAAGACACTGTTTCAAATCCTACCACAGCTGGTAGTGGAACATAACTTCAAATAATAAGAAAGGAAATTTTAAAAAAACAAATTTCACGAACTGTAACCATAAAATGAGCAGCATTTTGTCCAATAACCGATCCGTTTTACTGATATACTTTGGTACTGAAATATAACATGTTACCGAGTTTGGATTAAGAGTGATTCAATCCATAACAATGTGCTTGGTTCTATACTGCCTTGTTGAACGGCCACAGTCAATGGAAATAAGTGATGGTTATCAAATGTTGCCCTTGTCAGCGATGCTGAAATCCCACAAAATAACAATATAAAGGGTAAATCAAACAATGAAAGATTCTGGAGATCTGAAACAGAAAGAAACAGAGTGTTGAGGAAACGGGACACATTTGGCAACCTCGGTTGACATTTAAACAGGATTTTCAGTACAATGATCACGTGTCAGTTCTGAAAGTAGCTGGGAATTAGTGTAATGTGTGCTGGTGGAGTGATCTCATGTATGAAGAAATAGAGAAAAAGGAAAAGGAATCAGCCAAGGAATTGTTGATAATTATCTGGGATGGAATTAAAATATGAGATTAACATTACTGATTTTCCACCTTTTCCCATATTCCTGAGTGTCATGCCCAGGTCTGTACATGTCCCTGTTTAAAGTGAAGTTAAGTTTCCTCTGTTTCTATTCCGTGAGTGTGGTCATCTTCTTTTATTCACTAATGGTTCATCAGTTTTATTTCTGAGTCAGTATATGTTTCCCTTGATAAGGTATTGATGAGCTGCCTTCGTAAACCATTGCATACTGCCAGTGTTTAGCCAGTAATACAAACTAATGAGAGGGTGGTATTTTAACACTGAGCGGGTGTACCATGTCCGTGAAGATTTGACTTGTTCCTGTTATTGGAAAGTCAGAGGAAGTTCGCTCGTTGGTAATCTTGGATTTGTGTTGTCAGCTGCACTGATTGTTCAGGGAGTTCTGAGGGTCTTGTATTCCCACAATGGAAGTTTGTAGATGACGTTGGTTTTGTCCATGGGTTGTACTTGGTCTTTCAAGTTTGTTAGTTTTTGTTTGAGAGTGTTGATGGGTTTGTGTGCTGTTAGGACTCCGAGAGGTCCGAGTAGTCTGGCTGTCATTTCTGAAACTTCTTTGATGTATGGTAAGGTGATTAGGGTTTCTGGCTGTGTTCGGCCTGCTTGCCGTGGTTTGTTCCTGAGGAATCTGCGCACGGTATTTTGTAGTATCTGTTCTTCTTGAATACGTTGTATAGGTGTTTCTCATCTGTTTTCCGAAGTTTGTCTGTGCTGCAGCGTGTGGTGGCTCGTTGGAATAGTGTTCTGACACAGCTTCGTCTGTGTGTGTTGGGATGTTTGCTGGTGCAGTTAAGTATTTGTTCAGTGTTGGTCGGTTTTCTGTACACGCAGGTTTGTAGTTCTCCGTTGTCCATTATTTCGATTGTGACGTCCAGGAATGCGAGCTTGTTGTCGGTTTCTTCCTTCATGGTGAACGTTATGCCTGTGAGGGTGTTGTTGATGATGCTACATGTCTCTTTTATCTTGTTTCGTTTTGTGAAGACAAAGGTGTCATCCACCTAGCAGACCTAGATTTTTGTATTGATAGTTGGTCGGGCTGTTTGTTCTCGTCTTTTGTAAAAGTTAGAGAACAGGTTGATTGGCGAGAGTGAGGAACTTCAAACATCTTGAATTATGAATGTTTATGTATTGGAAAAGTTCATGGTAGTGAAGGTTGGTAAGCTGCTGGACAAGACGAGTGATGAATTTAGAGGGCTACATAGATAGTGTTGGAGAATTGAGCTTTTGGGATCTGGTAGAGACACCATTGGTCAATGGCCTCCTTCAGCACTGTCAATTCCTTAATTGAGGAGGGAGGAAAAAGTTCATCAAAACTCTTTAGATGATGGAAAAGCATCCTACAGAATGCAAAGTAACCTGTCTGAACGCAAAGTGGAAAAACAGAAAACCAACAGATCAATAACTTGACATCGGGTATGAGGAAAATATTTGCATTTTCTTTCATTAACGATAACCAGACCCTCGTTGAATAATGATATGATTGAGCAGAGTCAGCCGAGATTCATGACAGGGAAATTATTTTTGATAAAAATACTGGAGTTTATGGAGAATGCTCGTTCTGACATCGACGAATGAGAAGCGGGGGGAGTAGTGTATGTTAATCATAGAAGATATTTTCACATGGTTGCGCACAGGTGAGTGACGACTGTAACAGTGTAGCGGAAGGGAGAATATACTAAATGAACTGAGAATTGAATGATGGAGAGAATCCTGAGAGCAGAGCTCTGTTCTGTTCTGAAGATTACTACTCATTGGTATCTCATGTATGAGTCGTTGAAACACCACGATTCACAACGCAAATAAGTGATTTGAACAACAAATGATGTGGGCATCATATACAGTCCTTTTCATTTTGTATTTCTTAAAATGTGAGAAGTCGGGAAACACTTTTCTCGAAATGGACCTTGATGTCCTTGGTCATAAGTCAGTAACAGATTTCATGCAGGCCGTCTATGAATTACGACAGTGAATTGTATGTTACCCTTCATTACAAAATGAATCGAGGTAGGAGTAAAGCTGTAGAGAGTTCTTGAAGCAGTCGTTGGGGTATTCTGGACAGAGTTTCGCTCCTTTCTAAGCAATAAACTCAACGTCACAGAGACAGTGCAAAGAATTTTCACCAGATTAATCACTGGGTTGATGAAAGTATGAGTAGAGTATGAAGGAAATAAGTGTTCAATTTGTAGCACGCTGACAGAATAAGAGGTGATTGTATTAAATGTTGAAGATTACGGACTAACACTCATTCTGTCGAGTGAAAGATATTGATGGCATAAGAAATTGTATTTCCGCGATGATACCTTGCCTGATAGTTTACGTATCTCGGTGTGCTCCCCATATTAAGCAAGACAGAGCTCCAGGTTCTGAATAAACTCTCACTATCTCAATGTGCAGTTAGTTTGTGACTCTGCACAGAACATCATAGAACATAGAACAGCACAGAACAGGGCTTTCAGCCCACGATGTTGTGCCGACCACTGATCCTCATGGAAGCACCCTCAAATTTCTTTGACCATATGCATGTCCAGGAGTCTCTTAAATGTCCCCAATGACCCTGCCTCCACAACTGCTGCTGGCAACGCATTCCTTGCTCTCACAACTCCTTGTGTAAAGAACCCGCCTCTAACATCCCCTGTATACTTTCCTGCAACCAGCTGAAAACTACGACCCCTTATGTCAGTCATTTCTGCCCAGGGACATAGTCTCTGGCTATCGACTCTTTTCATGCCTCTCATTATCTTGTTTCCCTCAATTAGGTCCCCTCTTCTCCTCCTTTTCTCCAATGAAAAAATTCGGAGCTCAGTCAACCTCCCCACATAAGATAAGCCCTCCAGTCCAGGCAGCATCCTGGTAAACCTCCTCTGAACCCGCTCCAAAACATCCACATCTTTCTTATAATAGGGCAACCAGAACTGGATGCAGTATTCCAAGTGCGCTCTAATCAAAGATTTATACAGCTCCAACAAGATCTCACTGCTCTTAAACTCAGTCCCCCTGTTAATGAAAGGCAAAATACCATATGCTTTCTTAACAACCCTGTCTACTTGGGTGGCCATTTAAAGGGATCTGTGTACCTGCACCCCAAGATCCCTCTGTTCCTCCACACAGCCAAGAATCTGACCCTTAATCCTGGACTCAGCTTTCAAATTCGACCTCCCAAATGTATCACCTCGTATTTATCCAGATTGACCTCCGTCTGCCACCTCTCAGCCCATCTCTGCATCCTGTCAATTTCCCGCTGTCAACGACACGTCCAACCTTTGTGTCAGTTGCAAACTTGCTGACTCATCCTTCAATCCCATCATCCAAGTCATTAATAAAAATTACAAACAGTAGAGGCCCAAGGACAGAACCCTGTGGAACACCACTCATCACAGACTTCCAGGCAGAATATTTTCCTTCTACAACCAATCGCTGTCTTCTGTTGGCCAGCCAATTCTGTATCCAGACAGCTATGCTCATGTTGTTCATAAATCTGTCAGCAAACATCATGTCTTATTCCTGAAAGAGGTAGCAAGTTCCACCGGCTTCCGATGTCCAAATAGAACACTAGCCTGTCTTATTGGAGATGGAAGGTGCTTTCTTGAGACACGGCACAAAACAAGCACTGTCCTTCCTCACCGTCAGCAAACCACTATAAATTAGCACGTGTGTACCATTAACACTGCAGCCAGGCGGAACAACTTGGAGCAGTCTGTCCGTCCAGTCTCTGCTTATTGGTTTGTCATGTTGGGGCGTTGATATCAAACTCCTTTTTGAGGGCCTCAGAGACTGAAGCCTCCTGATTCAATTGAAGAAGCTCAAGGACATGATTCGGCGACCGCTGGTTCCTGTCTAACCGCTCAACATTTTGACTAGTTTCTTTCTCTTCCTGTTTAAACAACGGGCGGGAGAGAATGGGCTATCCCTTTCATCTAATACTGGCGCGGGGGTGGGGAGCTGATTAGCTTCATCATATTCCAATAAATCAATCTTGAGCTGCTCAATAAGTTCCTCACTTTTTCTTGTGAAAAATGCACTGTCCAGCAGTACTGTAAATTGTATTGTACCCACACTTTAAAAGCACAAGCCCCGAATGTTGTCCGAGTCTTGCTGAACATGAGCATCCGCCACTTCAGGAGATGAGGTGGGCACATTGTTGTGAACATTGTGTAATCTTCAGTGGCTATCCGCACTTCTGATCTTATGATGGGCGTAACATATTGATGAAGCAGCTGAAGATGTTTGTCCCGAGTAATCTGCCCTGAGGATGGCCTGCAGTCATGTCCCATGACAGAATGGTAGATGTCCACGAACCCACAAACATTGCCTGAGTGCTCTGAGTCTCTCCAACCAGTGGGGAGCTTACTCCTGGTTGCCATTAGGTTCAGTTTCTTCGAGTTTCTTGATACCAACCTCAGTTAAGTCTTGCTTGATATGAAAACCTGACACTCTTCCCTTGTGTACACATATTTTATTCATGTCAATAGGTCACGGTGTAAGAGTGAGAAGTGCTTCGTTCTTACAGAGAGTAGTCACTGTCGGAACATCTCCTCTCCAGAGAGTTCGGGGAGATTGATCACTGAGAAGTTTGGAAGACAGGTTATCGACAGATGTTTGACATGTCAGGTAGTTCTGGAGTTGGGGCCGAGAGCAGATCAGCCATGCTCTGATTGAAGGGAAAGTTAGGAGCTGAGGGATCTCCACCTGCTTCTTATGTTCTTTCATTCTGTTATTAGGGGTTTCACTGTTTTTTCATTTTCCCAGAAGTCCTGTGAAGGAATTTTGCAGTAAGACAGACTGAACGATTTTACGAGTAATGTCTGGGGGCGGCATCAGGCATGTATTCATAGTGAATCTTGGTGAACGACATGGCTAATAAATGGAGACAGGGGAACTTCTACAAGAAGAAACAAAAAAATGGGAATTTTTCACAAACTCCTACTCAACCCCAAGAACGTGTTCCAAACTATGCTTTACTGTGAGCAGGGGCTGAACTTTCTCCGCTTTTTTTCTCTGTTCACCAGTTTCAAGGAGAAAGTGGTCTTCAACAGCTCCTGTCTAACTATTTTGAGGAGCTGACTGAAATGTGGTGACGTAGAACTGAGGAGCAGGAGTTGTTCCATGCTCCACCTGGCACAAAGACTGTGGCTGATCAGATTGTGGCTTCACTTTCCCATCTGTGGTTCATTATCGTCGTGTCACTTTTTCGAAAAATATTTAACTAACGCACAGATTTGAATAAATGCACACACACGGGTACCACAGACTTGTGGAGAAGAGAATTCCCATCAAACGGCCTTTTGAAAATTTATCCTGATTCCTCTTCTGAATGTCGTTGGACAGTAACTGTTTCCTTTTCTAGTCCCACTTCTCCATTGATCGCAACAAATTCCATATGCGACCAAATGTGTCTTGTGGCAGTTGACACAGGTCTCAGAGTGGTTCAGGTTCAAAACCTTAGTCCAAGAACTCCCCACCGACGTTCGGGACAGCACCCACGCCCTCCACCTCCTCCATGATTTTCACTTGCTCGGTCCCCAACGCCTGATCTTCACCATGGACGTCTAGTCCCTGTACACCTCCATCTCCATCATGAAGGCCTCAAGCTTCTTCCTTTCCCGACAAACCAACCAGTATCCTTCCACTGACACCCTCGTTCGACTGTCTGAACTGGTCCTCACTCTGAACAAATTCTCTATCCAATTCTCCCACTTCCTCCAAACGAAAGGAGTAGCCATGGGCACCCGCATGGGCCTCAGCTATGCCGCCTCTTCATCGGCTATGTGGAACAGTCCATCTTCCACAGCTACACGGGCACCACCACCCCTCCTTTTCCTCCGCTGTGTCGATAACTGCATCGGCACTACCTCCTGCTCCCACGAGGAGGTTGAACAGTTCATCCAGTTTACGAACACCGTCCACCCCGACCTCAAATTTACCTGGACCGTCTCAGACTCCTCCCGCCCCTTCCTCGACCTCTCCATTTCTATCTCGGTCGACCGACTCAACACGGACATTTACTATAGACCGACTGACTCCCACAGCTACCTAAATTACCCTCCTCCCACCCTACCCCCTGTAAAAACGCCATCCCATATTCCCAATTCCTTCGTCTCCACCGCATCTGCTCCAGGTTGGACCAATTCCAATAGTGAACAACACAGGAGGCCTCCTTCTTCAAAGACCACAATTTCCCCTCAGACGTGGTTGACGATGCTCTCCACCACATCCCATCCACATCCCTCTCCTCCGCAGTTGAACCCCGCCCCTCCAATCGCCACCAGGACAGAACCCCACTGGTCCACCCCTACAACCCCACCAACCTCCAGGTACATCGTATCATCCTTCGTCATTTCCTCATCGCCTCATCTTCTGCCTAGGAACCCTCCAAACTCAAGGGATGAATGCAGATTTCTCCAGCTTCCTCATTTCACCTCACCCCACCTTATCGCAGTCCCAACCCTCGGACTCAGCACCGCCTCCATAACCTGCAATCTTATTCCCGACCACTCTGCTCCCACCCCCTCTCTGGCCTATCAGCCTCGCATTAACTTCCTTCCACCTATCACATTTCCAATGCCCCTCCCGCAAGTCCCTCCTCCCTACCTTTTATCTTAGCCTGCTTGGCACACCTTCCTCATTCCTGAAGATGGAATTATGCCCGAAAGGATGATTCTCCTGCTCCTTGGATGCTGCGTGACCTGCTGCACTTTTCCAGCAACACACTTTTCAGCTCTGATATCCAGCATCTCCAGTCCTCACTTTCTCCTTCAGGTTCAGTGTCACCAGCAAGACATGCAGATAATTAAATTTTTTAAAAAATGTTCTAAACCAAAGTTACTCGAGCTACGATGGAAAGATAAATGAGAAACAGTTTGGAAATTAGCAATATGTACATCAATATTTGGTTTTCTGAGACACAGAAATGTGTACAATCCTGCAAAATATTTATTCAGTGACGCTTCGTCCAAATAATAGTTAATTTCATGACAAAAAGGAAATTGCGAATGTCTCAGTTGTTATTCTTCCTCTGAAGTTATTCTGTTCACACAAGCTGCGAGCATTGGGGTGTGTTCGTGGAACAGATTGATTTAGCAGAATTTCCTTTGCTGCAGGCAGTAGAGATATTCCATTGAATTCTCAGCAGGGATCCTCCAGAAGTGAAAAATATGTCTGTTGGGTTTTCAGCTCTCATACGTTGCTGTCACGCGAAAATCAATCTGAACCATGTACTGTCTCGTTGGAAGTTCCCCTGACAGTATGACTACATCATTGATCTCTTCTCAATTTAGGAGTGATTCACAGTTTAACATGAAAATACATGTTTACATGTGCCTGCATGCATTTATTTACAATAAATTCTAATCTTCATATGACTTGCCGTAAAATTAATGTATTGTTTCCTTAAAATTGAGTCCTTAGTTTCATTTTCTCATCCATCAGCTATGCTTCTGATGCACTCTCCTCTGTTTAGATGATTCAATACGAATATTCCCCACTTTCATACCTGAACTGCCCTGGACTTGTACAGGTCACGAGGGATGTACATACGGTAAACAGTTAACATTTTTTCAGAGGCTATGAAATCGAGGGCATAAATTGGGGCAAGATTTTCATACAGAGGGTAGTGTGCTTGCGGAACGAGCTGCCAGAGGAAGTGGTAGAGTTGGATATAATTACAAACTTTATGAGGCATCTTTATGATGGGTGTATGAATAAGAAGGCTTAGACGGATATGTGCCTAACGCGGGAAATGGAATTACATCAGATTGAAATATCTGGTCGGTGCAGATGAGTTGGGCCGTATGGTCTATTTATTCGCTGTATGACTGCATGCATCCATCAGACCTTCATTTTAGTAACGAGTAAACTGCAACATCTTTGAAAAGCTTCTAAATCAATTGCAAATTTTTCTGACAGTATACGGGTTCAGAACAATACTCAATGCATCAGATTATAATCTAAGCATTGCCATGGACAAATGCAATAAAACACCCCCATGATTTTACCTGACAGCCTTTGTATGAAACTCCATCACTGCATACACTTTCGGAATCACTTGCTAAATCTCCTGACTACGTTTAAGTGATTCTTGTACTGGAACATATAAATCCCTGAATATTACGATTTTTTTCTCCATTTAAGCATTTTAATATCGTATTGTACATCCGTCACAGCACGAATCGTCGTTCAAGCATTACTGCCGAAGATTTTCTCACTAACCTCCCCTGTCTTTTGTTTGCCCATTGCAGAGTCTCCATGTCCAATTAAATGACTATCTTTGTGAATGAACTAATTGAGCTCCAATCCAATCAATCCCCTCATCCACGTCATTGGTATAGATTATAAATAGTTGACAGTCTCACACTGATTCCTGAACTCCACTACGTTCCTGCTTTACAACATGAAAATAAACATTTATCGTGAATCCCTTATAGTTAACCAGGGCTCACCTGTTGCAGAGCAGGTGACTAGATACTTTGGTTCCCTCCAACTCCCACCACACCCCGATACTGTGTAATATACTTACAGGGCTGAATTATTTCAATCTGTTATTGTGTAAATCCTTCGAGGGCAGAATGGATGATTGGTATCTTCATCTACCGCTTCAACAGCCACGATAAGTGCACATTGGTGAGGAGAAGCAGTTCTCCCTTTAGTCCGTCGAGCCTGCTGCAACATTCCGAATGCTCATTGTTGATGTGAGTGTGGCTGAACATTCCTTTTGAGCCTGTCATCTTGTTCATCAAGTCCTCTGGAACCGAACCTTGAATGTTTTTAGTCTCCCAGTGCTCACAGCATATTGAAAATGAGAACAGATTTAACAATCCTAAAGAGAAAGCAACATCTCTATCCCAGTCTGAAATGGGAAAGCCTTATTCTCAAAGATTGTTCCCTTAAAACCAATCACCTTTGAAACACGACAGTTAGGAACAGATATAGACAATTCAGCCCCTCAAACCTGACTGAACTCCGATTAATGCGCATCACTCAAATACTTTCCAAAGTTAGAATCCACTTAATTCGCAGAAAGACAATTCTGGACAGCATAAGTTCATATGCGAATGAGAAACTGGAGCAGAATTAGGGTATTCGACTCATCATTGCTGAAATCTTTCTCCAAGTCAATCACCTGCCTTCTCCGACTGACCATTGATTGCCTATTAATTGTTGCGTTGGATTCGTCTGACCAGATCATAGGTTCTGGTCTTTTATTAGTGAGAAACGACTCGTGGTGATTTAACCTTCGGGCCACCAGACCACAGGTGAGAGAAACGGTGGCGAAGGAAGATCCTTCATGTGGAACTCAAACCAGTAATGGGAACTGATCCCATACTGTTGGCGTCACTCTGCTTTTAAAACAACAATTCAGCCAACTGAACTAAACCAATTCTCTGCCTATTGAAATAATATATATGCATATTTCTATCTATCTATCTATCTATCTATCTATCTATCTATCTATCTATCTATCTATCTGTCTGTCTATCTATCTATCTATCTATCTATCTATCTATCTATCTATCTATCTATCGATCTATCTATCTATCTATCTATCTATCTATCTATCTATCTATCTATCTATCTATCTATCTATATATATATATATATATATATATATACCCCTGTGTGTTTGTGGGTGCGTGACTGGGGGGAGGGGATTCATGTGTTTGCGTGTATGTGCCCATATTTGTGTGCATCTCTTTGTGCATGTGTTCTGTGTATTAGTGTCATTGTCTCTGCTTGTGTGCACTGCAGTCTTCATCTCCGCAATCTTGTTTTCGGAGTGATTCCATTAAAATTGGAATCAAAGTCTCCCACTTGTCTTCTGTCTGTCCGTTTTTTTAAATATTCATACGAAACTCCACTCTGCTGGCGACCCCACACGATTGCATGTGTGGCAGGTTTCTCTTCGAGAAGACACCAAATGATATGAATCTCGAACGATGCACAGTTGTTTTGTTTTTCAAATAGTATATTTGGATGCACAGAGGAGTTTTGCCGAGAGAAAGCAATGTTGTTCCTGCGATATTCCGACCACTATTCAGCCTTCTTTCAGAAATTTCGATTCTTTCTCGTAGAGGTTTTAAGCATTAGGAAACAGTGCAAGTTACTGAATGTGCAATAAATTATCTCATCCTCTGATAAAATGGTTCAGTCGGAGGTGAACAGTTCTATTCTGATGGACCCAACTCTAATTGCAATTCTCCATATGTGTGTGTGTGTGTGTGCGCACGCACACGTGCTGTCATGTTGGATGGTGCTATGACTTGAAATTCTCCCCATCTACATTCCAGACTGAATCATTGAGGCCTATCACCCTCTTCCCCTGTCGCTGTGGGCCGTGTTGTATCTGTTTTAGAATCACAGAGACTGCCAAACCGACATCCACACACAGACCCACGCTGAAATAAATACACATAGAAATGTACCTTCACTTAAATACACATTGATGCAGATACACAAACAGTAATACAGAAACACAGGCATACACAATACTGCCTTGACATTTATACAGACGTTGGGAATCTGTAAGTATATCTTTAGATCTTCGGTTATTTTCTCACTATTTCACTCGCTGTGTCATGGTTTCTCAGCATTACTCTTACACAGACAGTTGAGTTTGCCAGTATGTCATTGTCTTGCGTGGATCACTATGTAGTACAATTTCCATGCTTGCAGATATGTGACAGATGAGGATCAACGAAGAGCAGTGTAAGGTGGCGCACTTTGGTCGGAAGGACTTTGAAAGACAACATAAAACAATGTGTGTCTATCTGGACGGGGTCCCAGAGCAGAGCGTCCTGGATGTGTATGAGCACAGATTATTGGAGATGCCAGGACAGATAGGGCAAGAAGCAAATACTAAAGATACATTTCAGTTTCTGAGCTGTTAACAGTAGGATTGGTAAGCGAGTGCCAACGTGATTCCTTCCTGGTATTTGTTGTCGACAATGTGTTGTGAGCACACCCTCATGCCCACTGAAACAGTGGGGATTCCATATATACCAACTCGACACAAAAGATAAATGGCATCAGGGCCACACATTCTGAGTTATGCCATGGTTACACGGAATTGCCAGTGGCTTTTAAGTGAGAATTGTCTCTCACTGAACATTACTTCTGACTCAATTGTACAGCTTGGATATCTCCGAATCTCCACGCGAGGCATCCTAGTCCTCTCCGAATTGTACAGGATCCCCTCCACATGGTGGCAGGAAGGGGGTGAGGCCACAGATATCGGGCACTCTCACGCTTGGCTTGGCACTTTCTATGCTTTTTCTCCTGGAATGGGAGATTGAAAAGGAGGGAGTGAGGATGGGAGTGGGTGGCCGTGCTGTTTGTGCAGGCATATGAATTGGCGTATTGTCTGTACATAGTCAGTCCGTAATGTTGAATCCATGCAGTGTTATTAATGTGGGAGGATAGCAGAGGTTGTTGGGCGATTGTAGAGGAAGAGGGAAAAAGAGAGAGGTAGGAAAGATGCAGTATGCAGTGAAGAGAGAGGTGGAGAATGAGCCTTGTTAACGGGGCAGTTGCTGTAACAGATATACAGTGAGCATGATGGAGCAGAGAGAGTACAGTGAAGGTCGTTGATGCTTGTCTTCTATTGCTGGTCATTTCTTCAGCCTGCAGAAACTGCACTGTACTGAGTGGTAAGCTCATATCATGCTTGGTGGGTCTGGTGGTGTGGCCGCCTCTGTGAAGAGAATGGTCCTCTTCTGGTCTAGCCCATCCACCAGGATTTTGGTGCCCCCCTCTACAAAACGTTGTGTAATTGCAGCTTATCTGGAATGCTCACGGTAAACTGTGCTCCCAAGTGAGAAACCTCCATGGCCCTTTTAAGGATAACGCCAATGCCAGGGTTCCCGGGAAATACAGGAGCATCCGGGCGATGGTGAGTATCACCAGCCGTTATGCGTGGAAGAATTGAACTGACATTGAATGAGAGGGACACCATGGATTGGGGTATGTTGTTAATAAAGTGAGTTCAAAAGGAAACTCGCTCGGCCTCGTGCAGGCGATTCCCTGCCACAATCAATGATTATGTGACTGAGACAAAGTATTGTCAGATTCAGCACAAAGAGTCTTAGACTTTGCTGAACCTACTCCGCGTTTCAAAGCTCAGCTACTTGTCCAATACTCGCTATCACAGAGAAGGAGCTGAACGTGACTTACCTTTGTTGGGGGAGGTGGGGGGAGGAGGGCAGTATTTGTGGCAAGTCTTCATAAATCTATTATTTTAAAATAGAGGTGGAAAAGGACGAACTGGAACTAAACGGTAAGGTTCAAAACTGGAGGAAGGTCAAATTTGATGATATTAGGCACGAACTAGTTTATACGATTGGAGCTCAGAGTGACCATCTGGGAACGGGGACGCCTTCATAAAAGAGATATCAAGAGTTCAGAGTCTGTATGATCCTGTTAGGGTGAAGGGTAAAGGTGGGAGGTGTGAGAAATGCTGGATGACTCGAGAAAGTGAGGTTCTGTTCCGGATAAGTGGGAATCATGTGTCAGATATAGACAGCAGGAATCGAGTTTTTTTTCAATATTCAGTCATGGGGCGAAGGCGTCGTTAGGTAGGGAGAATTTATTGGCCATCTCTAATTTCCCAAAGGGCAGTTCATCGTTAAACACATTGCTGTGTGTCTGGAGTAACATGTAGACGAGACCAGGTACATATTAGGGTGTCGGTTTGTTCGCTGAGCTGTAGGTTTGATATCCAGACGTTACGTTACCTGGCTCGGTAAGATCATCAGTGGCGACCTCCAAGTGAAGCGAAGCTGTTGTCTCCTGCTTTCTATTTATATCCTTCTCCTGGATAGGGTTCCTGGGGTTTGTGGTGATATCGTTTCCTGTTCGTTTTCTGAGGGGTTGATAGATGGCATCTAGATCTATGTGTTTGTTTATGGCATTGCGATTGGAGTGCCAGGCCTCTAGGAATTCTCTGACATGTCTTTGCTTGGCCTGTCCCAGGACAGCCAGACTACTTAGACACCTCAGAATCCTAGTAGCATACAAACCCACCAACACTCTCAAACAAAAACTAACAAACTAAAAAGACTCAGTACATCTCATGGACAAAACCAACGTCATCTACAAACTTCCATGCAAGGATTGCCACAAACACTACATAGGATAAACAGGAAGAAAGTTAGCCATCAGAATATTCGAACCAGCTAGCCACAAAATGACATGACCCTGTCTTCCTCGTAGCCATACACATGAATGAAAAAAGCCACCATTTCAACTGGGACAACACATCTATCCTGTGACAGGCTAAGCAAAGGCATGCCAGAGAACTCCTAGAGATCTGGCACTCCAAACACAACGCCATAAACAAACACAGAGATCTCGATGCCATCAATCAACCCCTCAGAAAACGAACAGGAAATGACATCACCACAAACCCCAGGAACCCCACACAGGGGAAAGATACAAATAGAAAGCATGAGACAACAGCTTCGCTTCACTTGGAGATCGCCACTGATGATGTTACCTAGCCAGGTAACGAAACGTCTGGATATCAAACCGACTGCTTGAGATGAAAGAGGTATTACAAAAACATTTTGCATCATGTTGAATGTGCAGGAGGATATTGAAGCTCGAGAACTCCGAAATAATCAATGGAATCTTGGAAATTGTCTGTGTCACAGAGGAGTTCTTAAAACTTATAAAGTTGGAAAAATTCGAGCACCTGATCAGATGTACCCTCGAAGTCGTGGAAAGATAGAGAAGTGAATGCTGAGCCCCATGCTGAGTTTTATGAATCGTGGATAGCCACAGGTGAGGCGTTGGAAGACTGGAGTTTGGCTGACGTGGTGTCATTACTAAAAGAATCTAAGAAGAGTGATAAGGAAAAGCAGTGAGCCTGACGCCAGTGGTGGACAAGTTGTTGGGAGAGGATTATGAGGCACAGGATGTACATGGATTTTGAAAGGCATGCACTGATTCGTAATAGTAAACATAGATTTAAGCATGGGAATTTTTGTCTCGCTAACTTGACTGAGTTTTCTGAACAAGTGACTAAGATGCTTCATTGAGGCAGAGAAATTTATATTGTTGAAATGTACCTCCGTAAGTGATTTGACAACTTTCCACCTCGTAGACCGGTGAATAGTATATGTGGAATACAGGGAGATGTCGCCATTTGATTAGAAAATTGACTTGAAGGTCGGAGTTGAGGGTTATCGTGTAGAATTGTTTTTGAACTGTTCGGCTGTGACCAGGGGCGTGCCACAATGATTGGTGCTGGTTCCACTAGTTTTCATTGCTAAAATGATTGTCTTGGATGTGAGCATAGGAGGGCCAGTTGGTAAGCTTGAAGATATCACCAAAATTTATGGTGTAGTGGACAGGGAAGAAGGTTACCTCAGAGTACAACGGGATCTTGATTAGTTGGGACAATAGGCTGAGGAGTGACAGATGGCATTTACTATCGATAAATGTGAAGTCCTACATTTTGGAGAGGCAAATCATTGCAAGACGTATCCACTCAATGACCAGATCCTGCGTCGATCAACAAAAAGGCCTGGCAGTGTAGGTTCATGGCTCCTTGAAAGTGCAGTCACTGCTGTACAGGATTGTGAAAAGGCTTTGGTATGTTTGTCGTTATTTGTCAGCAATTTTACTATAGGAGTCGGGACGTCATGTACAGGTCAGTAGTTCCATCACCTTTCAAATCCTGCATTCAATTCTAGCTCTCCTCTTGTGGGAAAGACGTTATTAAAGTTGAAGAGGGTCAGAAAATATTTACAAGAATGTTGCTGGGACTTGAACATTAGAGACAGTTTGAATAGTTTGGGGCTACTTTGCCTGAATCGTGAGGGGCATGGACAGGGTTAATATCAAAGATCTTTTCCCCAAAACGAGAGATCTGCAACCTAAGGTGAGGGGGGGAAAAACAATTAAAATGGACCTAAGGAGCTACTTTTTCATCCAGTGGCTGGTGTATGTTTGGAATGAGCTGCCACAGGATGTGGTGGAGGCGGTTACAATTACAACATTTAAAAGGCATTTGGATAGGTATATGACTACAAACGGTTTATAGCGATATATTCAAAATGCTGACAATTGTGACTAGATTGTTTTAGGATATCTGTTCAACGGGGATCAGTTGCATGGAAGGGCTTATTTCAATGTTATACAGATCCATGACTCTCTGACTCTGTCTGAGCTCACACCAACATTCTGTTTCTGCATCACTACTTAAAATGCTACGAAGTGCTGTTGAAATGTCTTAATTTCAGCATGTGAAATCTGTGAACACATCCTTCGACAATGCTCTCTCCCAGTGTCTCTCCCGCTGTCTACTTTCCAAACACTCACATATGTTGTTAATCAAACTGACATTCAGTTTTAAAGTGAATACCTGTCCTGTATCTTTCCCTGGCCTTTAGTGATGCTTACCCTACAGCATCAGATTCCACTATTAAGAAGCTGAGGAAAAGTTTTTTTTCAAGCATAGCTTGCGGTTTCTTTGTCCTGCACGGTGCTTCATGTTGGACAGTGGAATTTCAGCAGTTTTCAGAGAGTTTTCAGTCTTTATAACTTGTGCTGGCCTATTTAATGAAATCCCGCGTTAACCACTCTTTGCTGATCAGTTGCTCAGTTGCATGAGGAATCCTTTGAACTGTGTTTGCTTCAGACTAGGATTCTAACTTATCATTCAGTGACATTTAATTTAATTCGGTTATTGAAAACTTACTAGAAATGATGGGGATTCGTTCCGTGGAAGTTGTGTTTTAAGCTGCTGTCTACATTCAAGTAGCTGAGAGTATTTGGTGACCCACTCTGGAGAAGTTGTAAAGTGATGAAGTTGAAAGAATACTTTTCAGAGAAAGTTGAAAAGCTGTCATGTGGCTGGCTGCAGGCACAAAATGTCCTGGACAATTTTTTAAATGTCACATTTTCGTTGTAAAATAAGAAACCTTGTTGTTTTCACAGCATTTAGAATTCAACCAACCTATTTAAATTACACCCCAATATTCTAAAAGTCAATCGAATTGGAATTTTGCTGTTTTGACAGCATCGAACCAATGAGGTGATCGACTGTTTTGGGGTATAAAACGCCAACATTACAGACATTTTGCAATAAAAAGAGCACCTTGTGACATTGAACGACTGCAACTCTCTCTAAAAGGTACCTTCTTAACCCATATGTATATAAAAAATCTGCAGCAGATGGCCAAAGATGTCCTGGGGAGTTCTGCAGAGGAGGATCGACACTGCTGGCTGGTTTTGAAAGTTATAGGCTGTAAATTTAAGAGGGGCTTTATTGGATCAATATATTGTTACAGAGTAGAATTTTGCTAAATATTTTAGACAAAGGAGGCTCGGAATTGGAATATTTTGTTGTTTAATGGTCACTTTAGAATTCTTAGTTTTATTGTTCAACATGATATTTGGGGTAGTTCTCTGTCACCCATGCTTTAACAGATTACGAGGCAAGATGCGCTTTTCTGTGTACGTGGTTTAATTAGCAGAAGCTGTTACTGGCGTGTTGCAACAACGGAATGGGTGACGGTTGCTGAGGAATAGACCATAAATCTTTCAATCATTTTAATCCTTGTATTTGTGAATAGTGTCAGATCAGTGCAGGGTTGCATATGTCCCAAACTGTTTATAAAACAAGACAACAGACCAGCTGTAAAAAATGGCTGATGGAGCCATGTCTAGAGGCCATAAAGCAACGTAAAAATATTTATTGTTCACTGACTTTGTGCAGTGCTGCACCAAGTTTTAAAAGCTCACTTATTAAGGCCTTTCACAACATTGAGACATCTTTCAGACCACCGACACTGCTGCTCAGGAACGGGGTGAAACCAATATGACACCATGTGCCTGTTACAGAGGGGTATGAGGAGGTTAGTCAGCCCATACGAGTATTTTCCAACTTAAAGAGGTGGAAAGCTGATATTTGGCACATTCTCCAAAAGGAATGAGTTAAAACATTGAGAAGTGTTGCTGGAGCTATACGAGGTGTTAATGAAAGGACACCTGGAGAAAATAGTGCTGTTTGTTTTTCTGTAACTGGGAAGGGTGAGAGCTCCAGCAAATACTGTTTACTGGCTGTTCATCATCCATGGGTTGTTGTGTCGTTTCATGCCCCCGGCCTGGTGTACTCGCTGAGGAGAAGGCCATTCAGCCTATTGAGCCTGATACAGAGGGAAAGGATGAGGCCATTCCATAAAGACCGAGTAAATGTTCCCTTTTATTATGATATAAAAATTCTGTAACTAAGGGGTTAACGGAACCTATTTGTTCAGTCACGATATGAAGACGCTGGTGTTGGACTGGGGTGTACAAAGTTAAAAATCACCAACTTTTTGTGCAACAGAATTTATAACCCAAATTACAGCGGGATGTAATTGAAATTATACATTGAAAAAGACCCAGATTATTTCTTTCATATGTAAGTCACAAATCGTATTCTATCTCAAAAGAATGGTTTTCATATCGACTGCAAACAACACACCCACATAAATACACACTATGTATGACCTTCTACTGGTGCAAATGAGACACAGAACTATACATTTATGGGAGTTCATTTACTGTCACTCAATGGATATGAGTGATATACTGCAATGGTTGGCAACACAGAAAGCCCAATTTTTGGAGTACTCCACTCGAACGCTCTGCACAGCTCACCATTCTGGCTGGTACCTTGCCCTGTTTATGGTGTCAGGGGCGGTTCGATGAGGCAGATTCAGAACTTGATGTGACAAACCATTTCTGCTGAACTGACAATGTCTTTATTGAATTTCTCATCCTTGTGATTGGGCCAACCAATATCTCACTTCTGCTGTTAGTTCTACTCTCCTTTCTCCTTTTCCATAAGTTGACAACATATTAGCAATTAATTAATTAATTACTTGTCTTTCTCTGTCTTTCCCTGACCTTGGCTTTTGACTTCTCAGTGTGTCGAGTGTTGGCATTTTGAAGATCGGAAAAAAATGAAATGGTGTGTTTCGGGCCGTTATTCCGTTCCCATTGTGTCCGATATGGTGCTCCATGTTGGGTTGAGGTGCTTTCAGCAGCTTTGACGTATGTCTTTGTAAGTTGGTCTGTGCCTGTCCCCGGACCACCTGTTTATCCCTCGCAGCTGATTGTGCGGTCAGTAACACGAGGAAGTCCCTCAAGTATTATTCTGAACGGTCAGGCAGCCATCTTGCTGCTTCGGGACGACTAACTGTCTCCTGTTATTGAAAGGTTAGTGCCGGTGCTGGGGATGTCATGTTGGAGGTTCTACTGTGAGCTGCCTCGGATATTCAGGGAGACATGCGGAATTTGGAAGGGAAAATAAGGCTCTCTGTCATCCCTTCTTGTGGATCGTTTCACGGAACATCTTTGGGTCAACCGCACCCACCAGCCCCACCGCCCTCTGGCTGAATACTTCAGCGCCCGCTCCCTCTCCATTAACGACATGCAGGCAAAGCAAACTGTTGCTAAGCGACGCCTGAATGAAGTATGCCTCATATTTCGCCTCGGGACCCGAGAAACATACGAGATAAATGTGGATTTTAACAGCCTCCTCAGTTCCGATCCCCTACATTATCCCAATCCCAAGCCTCCAACTCGACACCGCCCACCAGAACTCCCTCCTCCCTCAGACCTATCACCTTCTCCATCACCTTAAAACACACATCGCCTTCTCAGCTAACTTGCCCCCAACCCCAACCCGGTCCGATTTATCTCTCAGCTTTTTCCAACAAGCCTCATTCCTGATGAATGGCTGATGCCTGAGACTTTGATTGTGCTGCTCCGCAGTTGCTGTCTGACCTGCTGTGCATTCCCAGCAACACATTCTCGACAACACAATGATGTTTGTAAATAAACGGTTTGGGAGAAACTTTTTGTGTTGCAAGTAATAATTATCGACAAAGTTAACATGACTGTCCGATGCAGTATGGAGAAACAACGAATGTCGCGCACTTGAGTTTTTCGGAATATTTTTCATAAAGTCCCAAGCCGAGAGTGCAAAATAAAACCGAGTGGTCATGGGGCTAATACATGAACATGGTTTTAGAATGGGTGAGCTCAGAGGAAGCAGTGTGTCGCTATAAAGATATACTTGATTTATAGCAAAAGCATCATGGGATACCACAGACAGTGGTATTTCGGCCTCAGCTATTCCCAGTACATCTCAAACATTTGATTGAAAGTATCAAATGAATATTTACATTTCTGCTGATGGCACTAACCGATGTTGGATGGTAGTGGGTGTGGAGAATGTAATAAAGCTCCAAGGTGATTGAGACAAGTGGAGTGACTGGCCAAATAAGTGGCAGATGAAGAGCAATGTGTGTAGATCTGATGTTGTGCTCTTTGGTGGGAAAAATAGAATGGCAAAATATCATTTGAAAAGGCATTGGTGTAAGAACGTTGTTAGAATAAGGTGAATTATAGTAATTTTCTTTTGTTCGGCTGCAAACCTCTCCGAGGTCCCTGCAGGACAGTGAGTTCTGAAGCCAGAAGTCAATACTGGGATTGGCATTGGTACGCTGATCAATGTACATATATCCACCTGGGTAGCTGTAACACTGAAACGAGTCTGGATCTCCTTTCTCTTCAGTCACCGAAAGCAATATTGCAGGAATGGAAAACAGTTAAGAAGAGAAATGTTGTGTTGCACTTCATTTCCAGGGGATTTGAGTCCAGCAGTGATGGTAACTCACTGCAACTGTACAGGGACTTGGTGATACCTCATGTCGAACATAGTGGAGTATTGTGTGAGGTTTTGGACTACTTAACAAAAAAACGACAAACCAGACATTGAGGGAGAGCAGCGAAGTAGAGCCAGACTGATCTCTGGGATGAAAGGATTGTGTGGGAGTAGACTATGTGGCAAATTAGTCAGTATTCCTTGGGGTTTAGGAAAATGAGTGGAGATCTCAGTGACATATATAACTTTTTGACAGGGTGAGAGCGATTGGAAGCAGGGATGATAATTCCCCTGGCTGGGACGTCTAAAACAAGTGCCCACAGTATTAGGTACAGACAGGTCACTCTGTATTGAGATGACAACAAATGTCTGTGCTCAGCGACTGGTGAACTTGGTGGACTCTCTCTCACATAAGACTGTGGAAATCAAGGCACTGAATATAAATGACGATTTCTATACACGAGAGGGAGAGAACAGGCTTGTGGTGGAGAAATAGAGCAACAGCTATCATTTGTGTATTGTGGTAGAAAACTCAATGACCCAAAGGGATTAATCAAATGTCTATTTATATATTTTTTATAATAGTTAATCATATTAATGATATGCACATCGTGTGGGCAAAATGCATTGATGGGATATTATCAATTGTTTTTAACTTCCACCAGCTGTCAGAGCATTAAACTGGCCTGGATTAGTAATCCAATGGGATTTCCACAACATCACCATCTCAACATGGGGACTTTGCAGAAACCACAATGAGCAGGTTATTTCTGAGCTGCTTGATAGCTCTGTCAAAAAGAACTCCCACCAATGTTACCGTCTTGAAGGGACTGAAGCAGTGGTAATTAGTCAGATTGTAATTATTCTTCTCTTACGGGATGGGACACAGTTAAATAATTTTCCAAGTTGTTAGGGAGCTGTGAGAGTTGGAGCTAGAATGAAACAGTTTCCCCAGGGACAACATGCAGTAGAAATTTTCAGTCCTATTCCAGGAATGGTGTCATGGCCTATTGTCTTCGTTATATCTATTGTGTTCAGCTGTTTCTTCACGTCAGGTGCAGTGAACCGAAGTGGTTAAAGACGGAAATCTTTGATTCTGTTGGTGTAATGGCGAGGATGAGGTGGATCATCGACTGAACACTTCTGGCTGATGATAGTGCAAATACTGCGTGCTTTGGTTTTACCCTGATGTGCAGGGCTATTACATTCTTAATAATGGGATATTTGTGGAGCCATCTTCGCCATTAAGCTGTTTATGCGTTCATCACCATTTACTACGAGATGGGGCTGGAGTGAAGAGTTTCAATCTGACCTGTTGGTCTTGAAAGCATTTCACCTTCTCTTTCAGATGTTCGTTCTGCTGTATGGAATGCAACCAGTCCAGTCCAGTAACTTTAACAGGTTGTGATCAGATTTCAGTACACACGTTTCTAACCCTGGCATGTGCAACACACTCATCACTGAATCATAGATCAGCTCGTTGGTAATAGTAGACTGAGAGACTATACCAGGCAAAAGGTTTCAGGCTGTGATTCAATACCATTTTGCTGCGGCTGCTGTGGCTTGCGTTACTACATCAATGTTAAGAATGTTATTTTCAAAGTAAGAGGAGCACGAACTTTGAAGAAGCTTTTTGTCCTGGAAATGAGCTGAGAGCAGCAAAGCATTGGTGATGAAAGAGATTTATAATGTCATAGATTCTTAGATTCACACAATATACAAAGAAACCCTTCAGCCCAACGTGTCTATGCTCACCAGGTTTCCTAAACTGAACTAATCGTGTTTGTCTGCATCTGGCATATAGCCTTCCAATGCTTTACATGGAATTGTATTTTAAATGTTGTAATTGTATTTTCCTGTACCGCTTTCTCTGGTAGCTCATTACATATACACAGCAGTCTGTGCGAAACATCTAACTCGTCGATCTCTTTTACATCTATCCACTCTTACCTTAAACCAGTACCTTTGATTTCGAACACCTCTTCCCTGGGGAGAAGCCCTTGGCTATTTACCCTATCTATGTCCAACATAATTCTTACACTCTGCAGGTTCACCACTCAGCTTGCTACACAAAAGGGAAAATAATTCCCAGACTACCAAAGGCAATGATCTCGGGATCACTATCAGTACCACGTGCTAGCCAGCATAAAAATGAAAGACGACGCAGGATGAACTCGTGGCTTGGGGGATGGTGTAGGAGGTTCTGGTTTGTTGGACATTTGGACCCGTTCTGCGGAAGGTGGGACAATTAAAGATTGGAAAGTTTACACATGAACCAGACTGGAACTAACGTCCTTGGGGGAGGTTTTGCTCCTGCTGTTGGGGACGTTTTAAAGTTACGTGGCAGGTGGCTGGAAATCAGAATAGCAGAGAAGGAGACAACAAGGTGGAAACTGAAGGCTGTAAGAATCATGAAGTTAGCATTAATAAGGAGACGATTTGGCAGAGAGCAGATGAACGCAAAGAACTGGTCGCCTCAAGTGCATATACTTTTATGCAAGGAGTATAGTGGGGAAGGCAGATGAAGGTAGGGCTTAGGATGGTGCCTGGAATTATGTCGCTATTACAGTCTCAGAGACTTGGTTGAAAGTAGGGCCTGATTAGCAACTAAATGTTCCAGGATATAAACGCTTGAGACAGGGCAGGGAGAGAAGTATAAAGGGTGGGGAGGAGTTCCATTGCTGGTCAGGGATGATATCACGGCTCTGCAAAAGGAGGGCATTATGGTGGGCTTTAGTGGTGAAGCATTACGGGTGGAACCGAGAAAAAAGAAGCGTGCAGTTACATTGTTGGAGGGAAAAGTAACAAACTGGGTCAAGGCTAATTATATCAAAATTAGGAGAAGCTGGGAAATGCGGATTGGGAGCAGTTATTTGAAGGGAAGTCCGCATTTCCTATGTGGGAGGCTTTCAAAGATAGTGTAAAGATAGTGCAGGATAAGCATACCCCGTTGAAAGCAAAGGATAGGAAAGGCAAGATTCGTGAACCATGGATGACAGGAGAAATGGGACGAGTAGCCAAAAGGAAAAGGGAAGCGTACATAAAGTCCAGGTCGCTAAGAACAGAACGGCCGGCTTGGAATATCGGGAGAGTAGGAACATTCTTAAACGAGGAATTAAGCGGACTAATAAGATTGAAGAATTCATTGTTGGGCAGGTTTTGGAAAAATGCAGATGGAGCAAAGTTGTTGTTATGGGTGATTTCAACTTTCCTAAAATCAACTGGAATCTCCTGAGAGAAGATTGTTTGGATGGAGCCGCTTTTTGTAAGGTTTGTTCAGGAGTGTTTCCTTACTCAGTATCTCGAGAGGCCGACGAAGGGAGAGGCAATTTTAGATCTGGTGCTCGGACATGAGCGAGGACCGGTGCCAGATCTCGCGGTGGAGGACATTTTGGTGACAGTCATTAAAATCGCCTCACATTTATCAAAGTCTTGGAGAGGGAAGACAGCAGTTACAGGTAGAGAAGATACTTAATCGGGAAAATGGAAATGATGACGCTATCAGACTGGAGGTGGGAAGTATAGTATGGGAATTATTGTTCCACAGAAAGGGCACAGCCGATATGCGAAGACTGTTTAATGAGAAGCTGTTGCGAGTGATGCAAAAATTTGTTCCTCTGAGACGAGTAAGCAGGCGACGACGAGAACAGGTGAACTTCGCATCCATAGGAAGAAGGCAGCTTACGTAAGGTGTAGGAAGCAAGGATCTACCACAGGTTTAGAGGATCACAGGCTTGCGAGAAAGGAGCTCAGAAGTGGACTGAGGAGAGTCAGGACCGGGAACGAAAAAGGCATTTAACTAATACGTGAGGAATAAGAAAATGATCAGGGACAAAGTAGGGCCGATCAGGGACAGCGTAGGGAACTTGTGCACAGAATATGAGCAGCCAAAAGGAAGCCCTAAATGAGTCTTTTGCTTTGGTTATCACGAAGGAAAGGGACCTTGTTTCGAATGGGAGCTTTGAGGAACTCGCAAACAGGCTTGATTCTAGCAAGATCGATGAAGCTGATGTGCTGGAAGCTTGGGCAAACAATAAGATGCATGAGTCCCCAGGGCAAGGCCAGATTTATCCTCAGCTCCTCCAGGAATCGAGAAGGGAGGTTGTTCTACTTTTCAAGAAGGGTAATAGGGAAATCCCTGGCAATTACAGATTAGTTAGTCTTACGTCTATAGTCAGCAAAGCGTTTGGAAAGAATTCTGAGGGATAGGATTTATGATTAGGAGAAAGTGAGGACTGCAGGTGCTGGAGTACCAGAGTTGAAAAAAGTGGAGCTGGAAAAAAACAGCAGGCCAGGCAGCATCCGAGGACGAGGACAGTCCACATTTCGGGCATAAACCCTGCTTTATTCTTGAAGATGGGCTTCTGCCCAAAACGTCGATTCTCCTGCTCCTCGGATGCTGCCTGCCCTGCCGTGATTTTCCTGCACCACTTTTTTCAACATATGATTAATGACTACTTGAAAAAGCATAGCCCGACGAAAGGCAGTCAGCGAGCCTTGTGAGCGGCAGGTCATACCTCACAAATTTAATTGAGTTCTTTGGGGAGGTGACAAGGCAGGTCGACGAAGGCCGAGCGGTAGATGTGGCATTTGATAAGGTTCCCGATGTTAGCCTCAATCATAAAGTCAGGAACTATGGGATACAGGGAGACCTGGCTATCTGGATTCAGAATTGTTTGGAAGACAGAAGGCAGAGAGTGCATGTAGGTTGAAAGAATTCTGCCTGGATGTCAGTGTTGAGTGGGTCCCACAGAGCTCTGTTCTTGGGCCTGTGCTCTTTGTCCTTTACATAAATGTGTTGGGTGAGGGGTTTGAGGGGTTGGTGAGTAAATTTGCAGAAGACACAAATGTTGAAGGTTTGTTTATAGTATCGAGGGATACTGCAGCGACAGCGTGACATTGGTAAAATGTAGTGCTGGGCTGAAAATGACAAATGGAATTCAACCTTGACAATATGAGGTGATACATTTTGGAAGGTCGAACTCGAAATCTGAATATAGTGATTCCAGACAGGATTCTTGGCAGTGTGGAGGAACAGAGAGATCTTGGTGTCAAGTAGATAGGTCCCACATAGTTGCTACCCAAGTGGATGGGAGTGAAAAAAGAGCATATGGTATTTCGGCTTTCATTAACAGGGGGATCGAATTTAACGCCACTAGGTTTTGTTACAACTCAGCAAGTCACTGGTGACACCACACATGGAACATTGTATCCATTTCTGGTCGCCCTATTGTAGGAAAGGTATAGAGGCTTTGGAGACGGTGCAAAAAAGGTTTACCAGGATGCTGCCTGGACTGCAGGGCTCGCCTTGTGAAGAAAGATTGACGAAGCTCGGACTTTTACCTCTGGAGATGAAGAAGAGACGTGACCTGAACGTGGTTTGCAAGCTTATTAACGAAATAGATAAAGTCAATAGCCTGAGACTTTTCCCCAGGGCAGGATTGACTGGTACGAGGGCTCGTAGTTTTTAAGATATGAGGAAAAAATGTATAGAGGGGATGTCAGAGGATGGTTCCTTCCGCAGAGAGTTGTGAATGCATGGAATGCGTTGTCAATGGTGATGGTGGAAGCGGAGTCATTCGGGACATTAAAGCGACTGCTGGCATGCAAATAGATCGCAGACAACTCAGGGATGTGTATCTTAAGTTATTTGATTTTACATGAGGATTCATGCACGGCAGCACATCGTGTACCAAAGGGTCGACTTTTCTTTGTTCAATGTTCTTAAAGTGGTCATGAAATAACTTTAGTGTGCACAATTAATAAGAATCCCAAAGCCATTTACTCGATATAAGAAACAAACTGGTAACTGGAGAAAGGATTGGTCCACTAAAGGATAAGGAAGGAAGGCTGTATTTTGAACCTGAGAAGATGTGTGAAATTCTGAATGATTACTTTGCATCAGGGTTCACTGAGGAGAGAAGAGATAGAAGTTTGATTACTCTGGATCACGTTCACATCAGTAGGTAAGATGTGTTTGGTAGGCTCGAACATATTACGGTGGACAAATCAACAAGACCGGGTGGGATGTATTCCAGGTTGCTTAGGGAGGCAAGAGAGAAAATATCTAGGCCCTGTCAGCTATCTTTGTAGCATCCTTAAGCACAGGTGAGGTGCTGGAAGATTGGAAAATTGCTCATGTTGCCCTCCTGTGTAAGAGGGTACGAAGAACATTTCGGTTAACTACAGACCAGTGAGCTTGACATCAGTGGTGGGAAAGTTGGTGGAGAAGGTCCTGGGGGGTAAAATATATTTATATTTGGAACGGAATGGACTTTTCAGTGATAGGCAAAATGGTTTTGTGCGGAAGAGATCGTGCCTTACCAATTTACTCGAATTCGTTGAGTAAGTAAACGTATTGACAGATGAAGGAAGGACTTTAGATGTCATATACATAGACGTTGACAAGGCGTTTAATAAGGTTCCCATAGTAACCCAACGGAGAATGTGAAGTCACGTGGTGTGCAGTAAAAGAACATCAGGTCTGTTAAAATTGTACAAGACATTGGTGCGGCCGCATTTGGAATATTGTGTACATTTCTGTCACCACATGACCAAAAAGCTGTGAAGGCTTTGGAGAGGGTGCAGGCAATGTTTATGAGGATGTTGTCTGGTATGAAAGGTGCTACCTATGAAGAGCAGTTGACGAGCTTAGGATTGTTTTCATTCGAAAAAAGGAGATTGAGGCGAGACCTTATTGAGGTCTACAAAATCATAAAAGGTATAGACAGGGTAGATCGAGATAAGCGTTTTCCAAAGTGAAGGATTCAGTAATGAGATGTCACGCTTTCAAGTTGACAGGTGAAATATTTAAGGGGGATACTCGCGGCAAATACCTGACACAGAGGGTGGTAGGTGTCTGGAACGCGTTGCCAGCAGAGGTGGTAGAGGAAGGCACGTTCGATTCATTTCAGATGCATCTGAATAGATGGATGAGTGCCTGGGGAGCAGAGGAATACAGTTGCTTCGGAATTGGGTGACAGATTTACACACTAGATTTGGATTGGCTCAGGCTTGGAGCGCCACAGGGCGTCCTGGGCTGAAAATTTTCTTTGTTCTTTTTTCTGTTTTTCTATCCAGGCTATCATTATACCACATGACCTCCAGTCTCTTTCTCAACATTATAAATATTTTACACCCTTTCCCGTTTTTAACATTATTCGTATATGAGGGCAACACGAATTGTACACAGTACTACAAATTTGACCTTACTCTCCTCTTGAACAGCAACAGCATCATGTCCAAATTACTATATTCACTGCTCTGACTGATGAAGGCAATCGTTTGTGGCAGTCCTTGCATGGAATTTTGTAGATGAAGTTGAGTTTGTCCATGGGTTGTACTGGGTCTTTTAAGTTTGGTCATTTTTTTGTGAGAGTGTTGGTGGGTTTGTATGCTACTAGAATTCCGAGGATGTCTGGGTAAATGACAGTGAAGAAGGTCATTTTAAAGGAAAATGAGGCCATGATGAACTGGGCCAGTCGGCTGAGGATTGGCAGGTGGAGCTTCCTGCGGATAAATATGAGGTACTGCTTTTTTTAAGGCAAATCAGAGCAGCACTTACTCATGTGGACAGGTTGGTGTGAAGGCAGTAGGTACGATTGCCTTCATCAGTCAGAGCAGTGAATATAGTAATTTGGACATGATGCTGTTTTTGTAAACCTTACAATAACCAGCAATTTGCTGTCGTCTACAATGTTACTGTCCATTCTTTGTATATTTTCATCTGAATAATTTCTCAAAGTAACAAACAACAGTGGCCCCAGCACTGGTCGTGTCTCGCACCGCTGGTCACCACAAATCTCTCCCTGCACCATCTGTTTCCTACTTTCATTTAGAAACTCTTCCTGATCCCCTGTGATCGAACCTTATTAGCCAGGCTACCATGTGGCATCTTGTTGGGTCTCAAGAAGGTCCACGTAGAAAAAACGTATGCTTGAACAGGGCCTGGGTGTTTATCTAACGTTGTGCTTTTTCAAAATTCTGGCATTTCCTCTTCCGTAAGATAGCCGCATTTCAAAACATCACTGCATTGAATTATTTCCCTAAGTCCCCCAGCTTCCATGTCTTCCTCCACAGTAAATGATGACGCATTTTGGGACCTGTGAACATATTTCTATTAGTATGATAATAGTCAAGAAAAACGAAATGCCTGCTCCACAAGGTTCAGTCATAAATTGGGGCAAGGCCAGTTGTGATGGAATTGGGCAAAAACTTTCAAGAGTTGATTGGAGGAAGCTGTTGAAGGTGAAACGACGTCAGGAAAGTGGGACTCATTAAAAAGCGAGACAGTGAGACTTCAGCAATCACATCTTCACCTGAGTGTAAAGGGCAATGCTAACAGGAGCACGGCACAGGATATATCTGGGGATATTGATGCTTTGAATAAGAGAAAAAGGAGGCATACATCTGGTACAAGCAAGACGTTGATTAGATTCCCAACAGTGTGGAAACAGGCTCTTCACCCCAACAAGTCCACACCAATCACCCAGACGTATTCCTCTAGACTTAACACTATGGACAATTTAGAATGTCCAATTCACCTAACCTGCACATATTTCGACTGTGTGAAGAAACTGGAGCACCTGGAGGAAACCTACGCAGACACGGGGAGAATGTGCAAACTCCACACAGACAGTTGCCCGAGGCGGGAATTGTCCCCGGGTTCCTGGTGCTGTGAGGCAGCACTGACAACTGCTGAGCTACCGTGCTGCCCTTGATTTATCGAAACACTATAAGTTGCACAGCATACATATATCCTCGAAGGCGCAAAAGAGTAAGGTGACACAGCCATGATTAACAGACGAAGTTAAACATTGTATTATATCAAGGGAAAGTCGTTCAGAAAAATGGCAGACATTATGGATTCATTTGAACAAAGGAGGACTAAGAAATTGATAAGGACATGAAAAAGACATCAAGAATACAAACTAGAAAGAAACATAAAGACTGATGCAAAGCTTCTGACAATATTTGAAAGGAAAATTAAAGCCACGTGAAATGTTAAGCAGTGTGGAACAAATGTGGACAGGATAATTTATTGTTGATAAAAGAGCAACTAACTCGTTGTACTGTGTCTGTCTTCGTGGAGGAATACATAACATCTCCCAGAAATACAAAGTGGCCATGAGACTTGTGTAACTAACGACTCAACTCATTCATATTAGTAACGAGGTGTGTTTGAAAACATAACCGGGTTCGTGATTGATAAGTCTGACAGACCAAATGTACTTCACAATGAAATTTCAGAGACAAAAGCAATGCAAAGATTGATTGCATTCGGCAACAAGGTACTTCTCCTGTGAAATTTGGAAGGTTATAAATGCATTCCACAATCCAAAACAGGAAGAAGATGATAAGTGGGGAGGTATAGACCAAGTAACTTGTCATGCACCGGAGGGAATCTGTTGAAATATGTTATAACAAATTTGGTATTGGTCACTTAGAAAGTAATAGCAAACTTCAAGAGAATGCATATATGAAATCGAACTTATAATTCTCAGACATTTTTCTTGAAGATATCGCTTGTAGAGATAAACAATGGAGAACGAACAGAGATGATATAATTGAATATGCGGGAGGATTGTTGTGGATCTGTTCACCGAGCTGGGAATTTGTGTGACAGACGTTTCGTCCCATGGTCTAGGTGACATCCTCAGTGCTTGGGAACCTCCTGTGAAGCGCTCCTGTGATTTCCCTCCGGCATTTATAATGATTTGAATCTGCCGCTTCCGATAGTCAGTTCCAGCTGTCCGTTGCAGTGGCAGGTATATTGGGTCCATCTCAATGTGCTGATTGATTGAATCAGTGGATGAGTGCCATGCCTCTTTGGAATTCACTGGCTGTTCTCTGTTTGGCTTGTCCTATAATAGTACTGTTGTCCCAGTCGAACTCATGTTGCTTGTCATCTGAGTGTATGGCTACTCAGGATAGCTGGTCATGTCGTTTCATGGCGAGTTGGTGTTCATGTATGCGGATCGTTAGCTGTCCTCCTGTTTTATCTCATGTAGTGTTTTGTGCAGTGCATGCATGGGATTTTGTACACTTCATGGATTTTGCTCATGCTGGGTATCGGGTCCTTTGTCCTGGTGAGTTTTTGTCTGAGAGTGGCTGTTGGTTTGTGTGCTGTTATGAGTCCTCGTGGTCGCAGTAGTCTGGCTGTCATATCGGAAATGTTTTTAATGTATGGTAGTGTGGCTAGTTCTTTGGGTTATGGCATGTCCTAATTCCATTGTCTTTCCCTTAGGCATTGGTTGATGAAATTGCGGGGGTATCTGTTTTTGGTGAATACATTGCAAAGGTGTGCTTCTTCCTCTTTTTGCAGTTCTGGTGTACTGCAGTGTGTTGTGGCCCTTTTGAACAGTGTCTTGCTGCAACTTCTTTTGCGTGTGTTGGGGAGGTGCTTTCGTATTTTAGAACTTGGTCTGTGTGTGTGGCTTTCCTGTAAATCTTTGTGGTGAATTCTTGGTTCGGTGTTCTCTGTACCATCACGTCAAGGAATGGAAGTTGATTGTCCTTTTCTTCCTTTCTCGTGAATCGTATTCCTATGAGGGTGGCGTTGATGATCCGGTGTGAGTTCTCTATTTCTTTGTTTTTAATGCTTGCAATTGTATCATCACATATCTGACACAGAGTTTGGGTTGAATTTGTTTAAGACTGTTTGTTCTTACAATTGCATTACCATTTCTGCTGTGAGTCCAGAGATGGGTGAGCCCATGTTTATACCGTTGATGAATTCATATATTTGGTTGTTGAATGTGAAGTGTGTTGTGTGGCACAGGTCCAGTAGTTTGAGTTTGCAGTCTTTGTTGATAGGTTCCCGGTCTTGTTGTCTGTTTTGTATGTCTGTATTGTTTCTCTGTCAAGGTTTTGTCGATAGAGGTGAACTCTGCTGTTTCATTGAATGAGGCCATAGTTTCTTCCTTGTCTATGTGTATATTTCTGATGATGTCCAAGAATTCCTGTGGTTTTTGTCTAGAGTGGCTGGATCCGCTGATCAGGTGTATTAAATAAGTATTACATAAGTGCTTCCCCATGTCCTCAGTTTCAACTAACACTTCCCACTACGATCTTTCATTGGACCAAATCCGAGTAGCGATATAATAAAATATCCAGTCTCGAGACTGTCGACCACACCAAGTTCAGTCGGCAGACCACACCAGGCTCAGTCTCCAGACCGCACCGTGCCCAGTCTCAAGGCCGCACGGGGCCCAGCCTCCAGAATATACTAGGGCCAGTCTCCAAAGCACATTGGGCCAAGTCTCCAGACCGCAGCAGGCCGAGTCTCAAAGCCACAGCAGGCCCAGTCTCTGGGACACACTAGGCCAGACTGCAGAACATTCCAGGACCAGTCTCCGAATTGCATTGGGCCTATTGTACTGGCGACGCAGGGCCTAGTCACCAGGCCACACTTGGCCCAGTCTCCAGACCGCACGGGGCCCAGTCTCCAAATCGCACCAGACACAATCTCCAGACTGCCCCGGGCCCAGAGTCCAGACCGCACTTGGACACTCCAGGCAGCACTGTTCGTTAAATCTTGAAGCCTTGGTTCCCCTCTCGATCCTCTGGTCTGGGACTCACTTCCTCCATTCCCAAAGGAGTCACGTGAAAAAGGCAATAGCTTGGCAAGAAAATACTCTCCAGAAAATAGAATAAGTAAGGAAGACACAAAGTGTGAGCGGAGCACAGGTGTTCAACCTGGAACATTCTGACTCTGTCATCATCTTTATGACATTCCACGCTGTTTCCGTCTTCAATGAATTCCTTTGAAGACTCAGAGCAGTTTTCTACGATTCCTTGCAATATTGTCCTTTAGGTAATAACAGAAAGAGATAGAAATGCCCTCCGGTGGCCCGTATGCTGCCATTGGGGTTGTTTCATGATTTTACAATCTATTCTCACTGTACTTTCGAAGAGTATATCCAAAAAACATTCAAAGTTGTACAAAGTGAACGAAAATTAAACTCAACCTCTCCTAAATTGCTTCACTCACGGTGACCTTGATGCAATTTAACTGCTTGGTCTGCATAGCTCCCTGTGTTGGACAGATATCGAGTCCACGTGTGTTGGTCAATGCACTGCTGTGGTCTGCACAGTTTCTGGTGGTGGACAGATACATTTTCCAGGTCTATAGGTCTTAGCACTGCGGTGGTCTGCTTCGGTCCCCACGCTGACGAGACATTTTTTCCAGGCTTTTCGGTCACTGCAGTGTTGCAGTCTCTCTAGTTCGCAGTGCTCGACAGAGACCTATGAGAAAGTGAGGATTCAGGTGCTGGAAATCAGAGTCGAGTGTGTGCTGCTGGGAATGAACAGCAGGCCAGTCAGTATCCAAGGAGAAGGAGAATCAACGTTTCTGGCATAATCCCTTCATCAGAAATCTGATCAGTGCTTACTTCTGAAACTTCGATTCACTTGCTCTTCGCATGCTGCCTGGCCTGATGTGCGTTCCCAGCATTCTAGTCTGTGTATAAAGGTCAATGCACTGCTGTGTTCTGCATAGCTCCCAGTGATGAACATACATCTAGTCCGAGTTTAAAGATCAAGGCAATGCTGTGGTCTGCACAGCTCCCCGTGCTGGACAGATGTCGAGTTTGGGTTTATAGAGCAATGCAGTGCTGTGGTCTGCACAGTTTTCTGCACTCGGCAGATTGCTGGTTTGGACTGAGCAGATCTCGATCGACACAGTGTCGTGTGCTGGACAGATAACTCCTCTGATTTAATATTTCTCTGTGATGTATTGAAAATGTATTGTACCTAACAATTTCAGCTGATCTGTAATGGCTGTCATTCTTAGTTTGTGATTTGACCCTCAGTTTCTCACTCGAGTAATGTTGCAGTGTGCCTATGTACAGTACATCATGTTGCTGAATATCTACTGTACTGGCAGCAACCACAGCCACTTCATTCAGAAGAAGTCAGCCATTCCCATCGTGTTCAGGTCTCCACGTTGCTAGAAATGAGAGCCTTCTGAATAAAGGCCATCCCCTAGGAACACAGCTCAAAACACAGCAGCCCTCACCGCCCCCCACCGCCAACCAGCCACTTCAAAATCTTCCGTTTTGTAACGAGAGCAGTGGGGCCAATGGGAACATTAAGGAGCAGATCATCAGGGAGATGGAGGAACACTTCCCATGACTGAAAAGTTCAGACTAAACCCAACAGTACTCACTGTGTCTCTCAGTCCTGTTATCTCCCGACATTTATTTAATATACAGACTATTATTCTTGCTGAAAAATATCATAGTTTTACATACACCCACGTTACATTCCTGTTGTCAAGTCGCTGTCTATTGCTTATCCAATTAGAAAATCTCTACCTCCTCTTGATAATTTAGTTTTTTAACTATCTCAGTTAGAATACATCTATTGCTTTTCTTTAAAACGTTGCAAATCGTTGAGGTCTCTGTAAAGGTCACTGTGTCGTTGCAGTCGTTAATTTGTGTTAAACTGATAAAGAATCATTTATCCCTAACTTATCGCTTCTCCCGGTTCAATCACCAGTCCGCCCATATTCCTGTGTGGCTGGTTTGAAAGGATGAATGTTCCTTGCAATTTCCAATGGACCAGGAATGAGATATTAAAAGATCAGCTTCACTTGCTGAGCAACAGGCTCGAATAGCTGAATAGCCTCATTCTGTTCCTGTTTAAAAAACTTGATGGGCTGAATAACCTGCTTCAGTATAGGTGTAGTTATGAATGTTCCTGAACATGTTGGAACCATCGGTGAGCAGTCCACTTCTGACATTATGATGGAGAGAACGCCATTGATGCTGCAGCTGCTGATGGACAATGTTGTCTCATGGAGGACCAACTTCCATTTGCTTGGCCCTTTCGAAGTATGTCCTACTTCACAGGAGGGAATGCCACATAACACAGTGGGCAGGATCTTCAATATGAGGCAGTTGAAACATTCCCTCCACCAGGACTGTGTGCTGGTTGCTCCAACAGATACTGTTCGAGACAGATCCATCTGGAAAAAGGAGTTTGGTGAGAACGTTTCCTTCTTTTTGGTTCCCCCATCAGTTGCCCTAGTCTGGTTGCTGTGTATTTGATGTCTCTCCCTGCTTAGTCAGTGGTGGACGTGTGAAGACACACTTGGTGATGGCCATGAAAGTCCCAGACCCAGAGTATGTTCTTTTTCCTTCTCACCCGCAGTGCTTTCTTTGTTTTGTTTTCAAATTCTAGGGGAACTGAGTTACCACTGAGAGGTGGGATGAAGAGGAGCAGGATATATCCATCCTCAGGCGATTTCCTTGACCACCTTTGAACTGTTAGCATGAGATTTCTGGGGTCCTTAAATCATTGTTGGGGAATTGCAGGGTAACCTCTTCCCTAACTTTAACCCAAGGAACCGCCATCACTTTTGGCTCCGTACTGCCGGGAGGATAAAATATACCCAGGAATGGTGATAGTGCTTCATGAAACATTACCCATCAGGCCTGATTCTTTTTGTAGGATGGTGTCATATTGTTTTCTAACTGGGAATGTAATATGGGAATATAAGATTATGAAAGGATTGGACAATCTGGCAGCAGGAAACATGTTCCCGCTGATGGGTGAATGCCGAACCAGAGGACACAGCTTCAAAATACGGGTAGACCATTTCGGACAGACATGAGGAGAAACTTCTCCACCCAGAGAGTGGTGGCTGTGTGGAATGTTCTTTCCCAGAGGGCAGTGGAGACCCAATCTCTGGATTCATTTAAGAAAGAGTTGGATCGAGCTCTCAAAGATAGTGGAATCAAGGGTTATGGAGATAAGGCAGGAAGAGGATACTGATTAGGAATGATCAGCCATGATCATATTGAATGGAGGTGCAGGCTCGAAGGGCTGAATGGCCAACTCCTGCACCTATTGTCTATTGTCTATTATAATGCTCGAAATGTACAACAGGTTAGGCAGCATCCGAGGAGCAGGGGTATCAACTTTTCGAACATCAGCCCTTCTTCAGGAATGAAGCTTCTGGGATGGGTTGCTGAGAGATAAATGGAAAGAGGTTGGGGCTGAGGGAAAGGTTGCTGAAAATGTGATAGACAGGTGAAGGTGGGGTTGAATGTTATAGGTCAGAGAGGAGAACCAACCAGAAATAGGGAAAGATGAAGGACAGTTCAAAGGTGCGGTGCCGAGTTGGAGGCTTCGGATTGTGATAATGTAGGGGGAGAGCAAATGCGAAAAATGATTAAATCTACATTGACCCTGTTCAGTTGCAGTGTCCCACGGCGGAATATGAGGCTTCATCCTCAAGATTTTGGCTGCTTACTGTTTCTTGAAGAAGAAGCCAGGACCTGCATTTCCGTGGTGGAGTGGGAGGCGGCGTTGAAGTGTTCAACATGGGGCAGTGGTTGTGATTGCTGCAGGTGTCCCAGAGATGTAGTGTGAAATGATCTGCAAGAAGGCGTCCAGTACCCCCGATGTAGAGGAGACCAAATTGAGTGCAAAGAACACTGTAGGTGACACTGGCGGAGGCACAGGTAAGTTTCCATCGGAAGCAAAAGGACCCTTTGTGGCCATAGATGGATATCAGGCGGGAGGTGAAGGCGCAGGTTTTGCAGGTCTTGCGGTGGCAGGGGAAGGTCCCAGGAGTGAGATGAGGTCTGGCGGACGTCAATCTGAAAAGGAAGCCGCGGAGGGAATCAGGGGAGAGAGGGAACTATATTCCAAGTTGTGGGGTCTGTTTGTGGTTGGCGTAAATGGCGACGGATGATGCGATGAATATGGACGTTGGTGGGGTGGAAGGTTTAGATTAGATTAGATTAGATTACTTACAGAGTGGAAACAGGCCCTTCGGCCCAACAAGTCCACATCGCCCCGCCGAAGCGTAACCCACCCATACCACGACATCGAGATCTCCATCTACCCCTTACCTAACACTATGGGCAATTTCGCATGGCCAATTCACCTGACCTGCACATCTTAGGACTGTGGGAGGAAACCGGAGCACCCGGAGGAAACCCACGCAGACAAAGGGAGAACGTGCAAACTCCACACAGTCAGTTGCTTAAGGCGGGAATTGAACTCGGGTCTCCGGGAATGAATCCTTCAGGATAGCAAATTGTTCACCCTGTATATTTGGTCCTGGAAAGAAATGACCTGTGCCTGCTGTCGTGTTATCGAGTTTGTGGGAATTTCTCAAGAACCATCTGTACTTGTGGACGTGTCTGTGTGTTTGGGAAGGGAAGGTTTCTTGTGATGTGTGACATTTTTGTCAGTAATTCAGAATTTCCCATTTGTTATTGCAGCTCCAGTTATTTCAGTAATAATGTAAAGTTACACATTTGATAATCTCACTGGGTCCTCAGTCAGACTAGGAAAATTGCATACAGGGTGATGGATAATCTGTTTGTTTTCTATCCTCACAGTTAACGCACTGACAGTCTACATCTTGCATGAGAAAGATTGTGGATTGTCTCCATGCGTGAGACGTTACCTGGTGGCCATGGCAGCGGCAGATCTACTGGTCATTATCTTCGACCTGATACTGAGAAAGATTTCCATTGTTTATGCAGAATTTTTTTATTTTATCACGTCCATCCCCGTCTGTAATATCCACGCCGTCCTGATTTATGCATTCATTGACTGTTCTGTCTGGTTCACCGTCACTTTCACCTTTGATCGGTTTGTGGCCATTTGCTGCCAGAAACTGAAAAGTAAATATTGCAGTGAGAAAACAGCGGCTGTGGTTCTGGGAGCAGTGACTATACTGAGTTGTTTAAAGAACATTTTCTGGTATTTTATGCTCAAACCTCAGTATCCGCTGCACAGCCGCCCCTGGTATTGTGATGCAAAAGGTGGTGTTCAATCCTCCCATGTCTGGGTCACAATCCAGTCCATCCACTACATTATAACCCCGGCCCTACCATTTCTCCTAATTCTGCTGCTCAATGGTCTCACAACCACACACATTCTAGTGACCAGCAGAGCCCGCAGGCGACTCCGAGCTACCACCAATGGCGACGCTCAGTCGGACACAGAAATGAGAAATCGAATTAAATCCATCATTTTACTGTTTTCGATCTCGGCCAATTTCATCTTGTTATGGTCAATATGTATGCTGTATTCTATGTGGGTGCGGATTCAGAAAATTGTGAATACCCCTGTACATCTCCCTAAATTTCTGCAGGAATTGGGCTTCATGCTGCAGCTCCTCAGTTGTTGCACAAACACCGTGATTTATGCAGTGACACAGAATAAGTTCAGACAGCTTCTGAAGAATGTGCTGAAATATCCATTTACCTAAATTCATCAATGAATCAAATTCAATCGTTATTCAATCCATTCAGGATTTCCTCATATCAGTTCAGAGTTTCAGTGATGAAGCAGTCTGTCTCTCTGTTAACAGACCGTGGGGAGCTCTGGTCTGTCCAACATTATCCCACAATGGGGTTACATGGACACATTAGAATGTTTCTCACAACCTAGTGGCCAATGGGAAACGGCAAGATCCAACTGACTGTACTGTATCACATCAATTTGTAAACAAAAATGTTCATTAAAAAGCGCCAAGCAGCAGAGTGAAAGGTATTGTTGCTTGCCTTTGCTTTGAAGAAGCTGGGCTGCAGAGAGAACGACTCAGCCCCAAGTCCTGGTCCACACGAATGGGAGGGATTGGGCCTGAAGTCAGCAGTTGGGTTTAAGTCATTCCGTCCTTGCTTTCACCTCTGCATCCCCCACTCAGACCTGGCCTTATGCACAATTCATCTCTCAGCCTTTTTCATTCTCCCTCCATATCTCCCTCCCAGCTCACACTGTTCCTCTGCATCTCTCACTCCGCCTTCCATTTACACAGTCTATTTCCCTGTCCTCCGCTCCCCATTCTCCTGCGTCCTCTGCGTTTTGCACTCGTTACATCCCAATCTCCCTCTCTCCAATTTTGTCATTCTCGAATCCTCTTTTTACGTTCGGTTGCTGGGGGAACAGAAGAGGGGTGTGGATATTCAGGCCGATTCTGGGGAGAAAAGATGAATGTGGTTTGCCAGGCAGTTGCTCACTTAACAACCTGGGGCTTGGGACAATGTCCTTTCTCGTGAATAGAATGAATGTGAGAGCATTAGTCGTTGCAAGGAGGTAACATTGGGGGAGGCAGCATCGGCTGTGATAGGGGCTGAAGGGTAGGAGTTGGAAAACAGGCTGCTTCACACGGCAGAGACTGTGTGGAACCCATTGTAGATACTCATTGGTCTGAGTGGGAATATGATCAAAGGCCAGTTCGAGAGAATTAACTAGGGAGGGGTATGTGACCAATGCTCAGGGTAGCGAGAGTGCGGGTGAGTGAGCGTGATGGTGAGGGGGAATTCGGCCGGATGAGCGTGACTGTGTGGACTGTGCAGTAGAGTAGGTGTGACGGTGCTGGAGTGTATGAGGAGTGTAGATGACGGTAGGAGACTGTGCATGGAGATTGAGAGGGACCGTGGGGTAGTGGGCAGGAAACGGAGTGCGATGGTGGGGAAATATTCAGGGGGATCGAACATGACAGTCTGGGCGTTTGCGGGGGACAGCGCGTGATGCGGTATGAGTGTGTCGGGAGGGACTGAGTTGGTGTGGGAATGTGTGGGGCAGTGAGTGTGATGATAATGGGGCATGATGGTGCGGAAGTGTGCAGAGGAGTGAGGGATATGGTGTTGGCGGGGGAAGGGTAGAGCGTGTCACAATGGAGGAGAGTGTAGGGGAAATAATTTTGATGGTGAGGGAGTGTGAGGGGGAGTGTGTGCAACCGTGCAGCCGGGTACAGGGGAGTAAGCGTGATGGTGGGGTGTGTATAGCACGGTAGGCATTATAGTGATGAAGTTTACGAGGATTGAGCATAATGTTGGGGAACTCCGTGGAGGAGTGAGCATGGTAATGTTGGCATGTGGGAGGAAAGAGACCATAACGTTGAGGGGAGAGTGTGAGTGAGGCAGTACTTTGGTCGGTGAGTGCGGGGGTGAGTGTGACGGTGACTGAGCTTGTTGGAGAGTCAGCTTGACTGGGGGAAGTGTGCAGGAGTGTGAACATGATGGTTTGGACGGATGTGGATAAGAGAGTGTGACAGTTGAGAAGATGATAGCGGAAGTGAATGTGATGGTGGGGGAGTGCGCAGTGAAGTGACTATGGTGGTGCAGTATGATGCAGGGGAGTGAGTGTGACTGTGATGGAGTTTCTGGGGAATGAGTGTGATGGAAACAAGTTTGTCGGGAGATGGTATGACAGTGGGAGATAATGCTTAGGAATGGATCTGATGGCGGGGCTGTGCATGGAAGTGTGAGCGGGACAGTGGGGAAGTATGCAGGGGAGTGATGTGACGGTAGAACAGTGTGCGGGGTATTGAGCATGACGGTGTGGTGGTGTGCGTGTTGGTGGGGGCGTCTGTATGGTAGTGAGTGTGATGGTGGGGACGTGTGGAGGGGAGTCAATGTGACCACGGGGGATTGTGTGACTGTGGGGAGCATTCAGGGGAGTGAGCATGATGGTGGAGAGCGTGTGAGTGAGCAAGCGTGATGGTGGGCATATGTGTGGGGAGTAGGCTTGATGGTGAGGCATTGTGTGGTGGAGCGAGCATGACAGTGGGGGAGTATATGGAGGTGTGAACATGATGGTGGAGGGATTTGGGGGATGTGAGTGAGTTGGTGGGCAAACATGTGGGGAGTAAGTGCATTGGTAATGGTGTTTGTGACGGTTGAGTTTGACAGGATTTGAGCTTGCAGGGGAGTAAGCATGAAGATGTGGGAGTGCAGGTGGAGTGAACGTGACGTTGGCATTTGTACAAGCGAGCGAGCCTGTCCATGGGTGAGGGTGCGGCAGAGTAAGTGTGACAGTGGAGGAGTGTATGGGTGCATACATGACATTGGCGGAGAGTGCGAGGGAGTGAGCATAATGGTGGGGCAATATGTGAGGGAGTGAGCGTGATGGTCGGGGAGTGTGTGGGTGAGTGAATGTGATGGTGGGTGTATGTGCGGAGGAGTGAGAGTGAAGGTGGAGAAGTGTGCAGGATGTGAGCATTACAGTGATGAAGAGGAAGGAGGAATGAGTGTGATGGTTTTAGGTATGTGCAGGGAAGAGGCAGTAACGGTGGGGGAGAGTGCGTGAGAGTGAGTGTACAGTGCGGGAGTATGTAGGATTGAGTGTGAAAGTGGGGACATATGCAAAACAGTTAGGGTGATAGTGGGTAAGTGTGAGCGTGACAGTCGACAAATGTGTGGGGAGTTGAATGACAGTGTGCAGTAATATTTGGGAGTTAATGTGATGGTGGAAAGATTGCGGGAGTGAGTGTGACCATGGGACAGGGCGCAGGAAGTGATCATGATGATATTGGAGTATGCAGGGGAGTGAGTGTGACGTTAGTGGAGACTCCTGCCGAATGAGTGCGACATTGGGGGAATGTGAGGCAGAGAGCGTGATGATGGGCTAGCGTGTGGGATGAGTAGGAATGACGGTGGAGGATTGTGCGAGGGAGTGTGTGTGATGGTGAGGGAGTGCGCGGCAAGTTGCACTGACGATAGAGGAGTGTGTCAGGGAGTCAGCGTCAGGGTAGGAATTGTCTGAGGAGTAAGCATGAAGGTGCGAGAATGTTTGGGGCAGTGACGGTGGGAGAATATGCAAGGGTGAGGGTCTGATGGTGGGAGCATGCACAGGGAGGGAGAGTGAGGTTTTAGAAGTGTGAGGGTGCGTGATTGTGATGATGCTGAAGTGTGCAGCTGAGTGAGTGTGACGGTTGGGGAGAGTGCGGGAAAGTGAGTGTGATGGTGGTGGATTGTGGGGGAATGAATATCACGCAGAGCAGTGTGCAGGGCAGTGACTGTGCTGGTGGGGGAGTGTACCTGGGAATGAACGTTGTGTAGGGGTGTTTGTGGTAGGGGAGTGAACGTAACGGTTGTGCAGTGTGCATGGGAGAGAGTCGAATGGGGGAGTGAGTATGACGGTGGGAAAATATCTGGGACATTGATTGTGACAGTGGGTGTGCGTGTGTAGGGGATTGTGTGTGACGGTGTGGGAGAATGCAGAGTAGAAGGAGTGATGGTAGGGGTGTGTGCAGGGAAGTGAGTGACTGAGTAGTGTCTGATGGGGATTGAGCATGATAGCGGCAGTATGCACGGAGAAGTGAACGTGATGGTGCGGTGTGCATGGTAGAGTGAACGCAACACTGGTGCAGGGTGCGGCGAGTATGAAAATAACAATGAGAGAGCGTGCGGGGAGTAAGCATGACATTGTCCTGTATGTGGGGCAGTGAGAGGGACTGTGGGGGAGTGTGTGGGGAAGTGATCAGGATGGCTGGAGATCAAGTGCGGGAGTGAGTGGACGGTAGTGGAGCGCACGGAACTGAGAGTGATGGTGGATGAGTGTGCGGGGGAGTGTGCATGATGGTGAGCGAGTGTGTCGGCAAGAATGTATGAGGATGGGTGAGTGTGTGCAGGAGTCAGTGTGATGGTGCGTGAGTGTGTAGTGGTTTGAGTGTGACGGTGGGGGAGTATGCCAGGGACTGAGTGCAAAGGAAGTAGTGTGTTTGGGGGATGGAGTGTGATGGTAGGAGAGTGCATGGGGGAGTTTGTGAGATGCTGTAAAAGTTTATAGGGGAGCGACTGTGACGGTGAGTGAGTGTGGTGATAACGGACTGTGACACTGGGACAGTGTGTGTTAGAATGAACTTCATTGCATGGGATTGTGTGGGAGAGTGAGCGTGAGGGTGGGAGAGTTTGCAGTCGACTAAGAGTGAGGGTGCAGGAGTGTGAGGGCAAATGAGAATGACATTGTGTATGACTGCAGGGGAGTGATTGTGAAGGTAGGGGATTTTGTGGGAGAATGAGGATGTTGGTGTGCGTGTGTGAGGCAGTGAACATGATGGTGGCGGCGTGTGCGTGGGAGTGAAATGGTAGGAGCATGTGGGCGTGAGCGCTACGTTGGGGTTGTGAGAGTGTGAAGGTGGTGGAGAGTGTGAGCGAATGAACATGTCGGTGGGTCAGTGTGCACGGTAGGAAGCATGACACTGTGGAGAGTGCAGGGGCTGAGTTTGATAGTGGGTGAGTGTGCAGTTTAGTGAGGATGATGTGAAGTCGATTGTGGGGAAGTTGGCTGGATGTTGGGGCGAGTGAGGCAGATGCTGTGGGAGTGTACAGCGGAGTGATGGTGATGTTGGCGGACTGTGGAGAGGAGTGAGCATTGTGTTGGGGAATGTGCGGGGAAGAGAAAGTGATGCTGGACGAATGTGCAAAAAAAATTAGAATAACGGTGGAGGCGTATGCAGAGAAGTGAGCATGACGATGGGGAGTGTGCAGGGGAGTGAACGTGATGGATGGGATGTGTGCAGGCAAGAGAGCATGATGGCTGGAGACCTTTTGCGGGAGTGAGAGAGAAGATTGTGAGCACGCAGGGAGGGATTGTGCAGCTGACTGACTGCGACTCTGTGTGCATGTACACGAGAGTGTGTGTTGCTGTGAAGCAGTTTGCAGGGGAGTAAGTGAGAATGCAGGAGAGCGTGTAAAGGAATGACTTTGGTGCTAAGCAAGTGTGGGGGCGTGTGGGCCTGAGAGTGGAGAAGTGGACACGTGAGAGAGCTTGACAGTCGGGGGAAATGCACGGGAGTGAGCGACAAATTGATAGACCAAGCGTGAGATGGAGCGTGACGGTAGAAGATAATGTGGGGTGCTGGTGCTGGGGCACAGTCGTGATTATTATAGTGGGGGATTGAGTTAGGAAATGAGTGTGATGGTGCAGGGGAATGAAGGCGGTTGTGAGTGTGACAGTGCAATGAAGTGAGCGCGAATGTAAGCGTGACTGTGATGGAGTGAGTGTGAGGGGGTCAAGGTGACAGTGATGAAGTGAGTCTGAGAGGTTCAGAGTTACATTCAGTGAGTAAGAGAGACGAGGTCAGGATGAAAGTGATTAAGTGAGTGTGAAGTAGTCGGGGTGACAGTGAGGGATGGAGTGTCAAAGTGTCAAGGTGAGGGGGATACAGTGAGTGTTAGGGGTCAGCGTGACAGAAGGAGTCTGATGGGAACAGGGTGAGAGTGTTGGACCGTGTGTAAGGAGGTCAGGATGAAAGTGTTGGAGTGTTTGAGAGGGGGTCAGCTTGTCAGTTACAGAATGTATTTGCGTCTGATGTGGTCAGGGTGATGGATACAGAGTGAGAGTCAGCGAGTGAGGGTGAACGAGACTGAGTAAGTGTGATCAGTTTAGATGACGGTGACAGAGTGTGAGAGAAGCGTTCAGGATAATGGTAACGGAGTGAGTGTGAGGGGGTCAGAGTGTTGGTGATGGAGAGTTTCAGGGTGTCAGCGTTAAAGTGACGACATGAGACTGAGGGGTTCAGGCTGACAGTGACGTAGTGACATGGAGGACGTCAACGTCATGGTGATGGAGTGAGTGTGATGGCGTCAGGGCAATGGTAATAGAGTGAGTGTGAGGTGGTCAGAGTGATGGTGATGGAGAGAGATTGAGGGCGCAAACTTTACTGTGATGGACTGAGACTGAAGGGTTCAAGGTGACCGTGATGGACTGAGAGTGAGTGACCCAGTGTGATGTTTACAGTGTGATTGTAAGGGGGTCATGTTGACATTGATGGAGTGAGAATGAGGTGGTCAGTGTGACAGTAATGGAGTGAGTGTGAATGGCTCAGGCTACAGTGATGGAGTGAGCGTGAGGGAGTTAGGGTGACAGTCATGGAGTGAGTGTCAGTGGTTCAGATTGCATTGATGGAGTGAGTGTCAGGAGAAATATGTGATGCAACGGACTCTGTGTGATTGGGTCAGGGTAACATTGACAGAGAGGGTGTCTGTGTGCGTGGACCAGAGGAAGTCTGAGTATAAGTCGGTAAGTATAACGGGGTGGAGTGATTGTTAGTGGGTCAAGGCAACGGAGTGTGTGTGAGGGGGTCAGGGTTGCAGTGATGATGTGAATGCGATCAGATCAGGGTGAGGGCAATGGATTGAGAATGATAGAGCCAGAGAGAGGGTGATAGAGCCAGAGTGTGTACGAGGGTGTCCGGTTGATGGTGACAGAGGAAGTGTGACAGGGTCAGGCTGACAACAGCAGAGAAAGTGGGAGGTGGTCAGGATGACAGAGTGAGTGTGAGGTGGTCAGGATGATGGAGATTATGTGAGGGGTGATGGTGACGCTTATGCAGTGTGTGTGAGAATATCAGGGTGATAAAGTGAAATTCAGGGTTTCAGGGTGATGGTGAAAGAGTGAATATTGGTGAGTCACGTGACAACGGTGGAGTGAGTGAGTGTGTGGGAGTCAGTGTGTCAGTGACGCAGTAAGTGTGAGGGGGTACGTCTGATAGTGATGGAGTTACTGTGTGGGGATTAGGGTGACGGAGAAGGAGTTATTGTTACAAGGTCTAGGTGACTATGATGGTGTTAGTGTGAGCGTGCCAGTGTGGCCGAGTGAGTTTGAGGGGGTCATGGTAACGGTTTGGAGCGAGATTGAAGTGGTCAGGGTGACAGTGATGCAATGAGTGTGAGAGTGTCTTGGTGAAAGTGACCGAGTGTGTGAGCGAGGGAGGTTAGGCTGACAATGTTGGAGTGAGCGTGAGGAGATCCTGATGACGAAGGCAGATTGATTATGAGGAGATCGGGTTGATGCAGTGAATGTGATGTGTCAAGGATGACAAAGATGGAGTAAGCGTGATATGGCCAGTGTGACGTCAATGGAGTGAGTCTGAGGGGTCAGGTTAATAGTTCCAGAGTGAGTGTAAGATAGGGTCAGGGTGACAATGACCAAGTGCCTGTGAGTGTTTCCGAGTCACAGTGACAGAGTGAGTGTGAGGTGGCCAGGGAGACATTGACAGAGTAAGTGTGAGGGGTCAGGGTGATAGTTCCAGAGTGAGTGCGAGGATGTTAGGATTACGATGACGGAGTGAGCGTGAGGTGGCCAGGTTGACAGTGACAGATTGAGTGTGAGAGGTTCAGGGTGACTTTGGTGGAGTAAGTGTGAGGTGGCCGGAGTTACAGAGATGGAGTGAGAATGTGTGAGTGGCTAGGGTGTCATTGACTGAGTGAGTGTGAGGGCCAGGGTGGTAGTTCCAGAGTGAGTGTGATGGCGTCACAGGAATGGTGAGGGAGGGAGTCTGATCAGGTCAGGTTGATAGTAATGGAATGGGTACGAGGATGTCAGGATGACAGTGATGGAGTGAAAGGGAGGGGAACATTGTGACAGTGATGGAGTGAGTGTGATGGATTCAGGTTTATGGCGATGATGTGATTCTAAGGGGATCAGGGTGATGGTGAGGGAAAGAGTGTGAGCAGGTCAGGGTGTCCGTGTGAGCATAACGGTGGGCAGGGTAGGAATGATGAAGTGATCAGCGTCGGGACGTGGTGCTGGTGATGGATTGATTGTGAGGGCGACAAGGTGACTGAATAAGTGTGAGGGAGCCAGCGTAGGAGTATATGTGATCACGTCAGGATGAGGGTGATGGAGTGCGTGTGACGCGGGTCAGGGTGATGGTGAGGTAGTGAGTGCGAGGTGGTCTCTGTGACAGTGAAAGAGTCAGTGTAAATGGTCACTGTTACTGTAATGGAGAAGTGTGGAGGGGATCAGGCTGACAGTGACAGAGGGTGTGTGAGCGGTTCAGGGTGATGGCGAACAATTGGGAGAAAGTGGTTCTGGTTTCCCTGTAACACAGTGAGTGTGAGGGGGTCAGTGTAACGGTGATGCGGGGGTGTCGGGATGACAGTGATGGAGTGAGTGTGAGGAAGGAAAGGTGACAATGACAGTGATGGAGTGAGACTGAGGGGTTCAGGGTGAAAGTGATGGCGTGAAACTTGGGGTGTCAGGATGGCAGTAGTGGAGTGAGTGTGAGGGGGTCGGTGTGACAGTGACAACGTGAGAGTGTAGGGAACAGGGTTATAGTCACAGTGTGAGCATGAGATCGTCAGGGTGACAATGGCGGACTGAGTATAATGGGGTTAGTGTGATGTTGACAAAGTGACTGTCAGGGAGTTGAAGGTGACAATGACTGAGTGAGTATGGAGGTATAGTGTGATGGAAATGGAAATTATGCGAGGGGTCAGGGTGACAGTGAGGGAATGAGTGTGAGGGAGACACAAGGACAGTGACTGAGTGAGTATGGCGGGTCAGGTTGCCTGTGACTGCGTGAGTTTGAGGGTTTCAGAGTGACAGTGACAGAGTGAGTAAGAGAGGGTTTGGGTGGCAGTGACGGGTTGTTTATGAGGATGGTCAGTGACGTGAGGAGTGAGTGTGAGGGCTGCGGGTGATACTGATAGAGGAAGTATGAGGGTTTCAGGGTGATCCTGGGAGATTGAGTGTGAGCAAGTGAGCGAGACACTGAGGGAGTGATTTTGATGGTTCAGGGTGACAGTGTGTGAAAGAGTCAGGGTGACGTCGTGAGAGTGAGCGATTCAGATTGACGGTGATGGAGTGAGTGTGATAGGCTCAAGGTGACTGTGATTGCGGGAGCCTGATGGGGTCACGGTGACGGGGACAGAGTGAGAGTCAGCAGGTTCGCGTGACAGTAACAGAGTAAGTCTGATCAGTTTAGATGAAGGTGACCAAGTGAGAGAAGGCCGTTCAGGTGACGTTAACTGAGTGAGTGTAAGGGGGCCAGGGTGTCAGTGATGGAGTGAGAGTGTGTGTGTCAGCCTGGTTGTGATGAAGTGATTATGAGGAGGTCAGCAAGACGATGAATGATTGAGAGTCAGCGTGTAAGTGTAACAGTGACAGAGTGAGTGGAAGGGGATCAGTTTGTCGGTGATGGAGTATGTGTGTGAGGTGTTAGGGTGACAGTGATGGAGACAGTTTGAATGTGCCAGCGTTACTGTGATGAAGTGAGACTGGGGACGTCAGTATGTCACTGATGGAATGAGAGCGTGGGCTTCAGTGTGACGTGGCAAATTGTGCGTTGGAGGGTCAGGGTGATAACAGCAGAATGAATGTAAGGGCTTTCAGGGTGACTGAGTGAGTGTGAGTTCATGGGGGTGACGGAGAGAATGTAAAGGTTCCGAGTGACAATGACAGAGTGAGTGTGAGGGTGTCAGGATGGTGGTGTCAGAGTGTGTGTGAGAGGGTCAGAATGACAATGGCACAGTGAATGTGAAGTGATCAGGTGACAGAATGTCGTGGCTGTGAGGCTGGACAGCAGAACAGTTACAGAGAGAGTGTGAGGGTTTCAGGGTGACAGTGACTGACGACGTATGAGATGCTAAGATGGTCGCTGAAGGAGTGAATGTGATGGAGTCAGGGTGACGGTGATTGATTGAGTGTGAGGGGGTAAGGGTGGAAGGGAGGACTGAGTGTGGTTGCGTCTGGGTGACAAAGGGAATGTAATGAGGTCAGGGTGACAGTGACGGAGTGAGTGTGTGGGGGTCATGGTGACAGAGATGGAGAAGTGTGAGGTGGCCCGGGGACAGAGTTAGTTTGACATGGTCAGGTTGACACTGAGGGCTTGAGTGTGACAGGGCGAGGGTGGCGGGGAGCACTGAGTGTAATTGGTCTGGGTGATTGTGATGGAGTGAATGTGAGGGGGTCAGGATGAAGGAGTGATTGCGAGGAGGTCAGGGTGACAGCGAAGGAGTGTGTCTGAAGGGAACAGGGTGACAATGAGTGAGTGAATGTGAGGGGGTTAAATTGATTGTGTCCGAGTGAGCGTGAGGTATCAGGATGATGATGATGGAATGAGTGTGAGGGGATCAGGGAAACGGTGGTGGGGTGAATGTGAAGAGTAAACAATGATTGTGACTCAGTGAGCGTGAGGTGTCAGAATGCTTATGACTGTGACTGATTATTTGCGGGTCAGGGCAACGGAGTGAGTATAGATAGCAGTGATGGAGTTAACGTGATCAAATCAGGGTGAGGGCAATGGCCTGGTTGTGAGGAGGTCAGGGGTTCAGTGAAGGAGTGAGTGTGCGGGTGTCAGGCTGATGGTATCAGTGACAAATTGCATGTCAGTGTGTGACAGTGAGTGGGTGAGAATATGGGGGACTGAGTATCTGCGATGGAGTGAGTGTGGGAGTGTCAGGTGACATTGAGGGTGTGAGTGTGATGCGTTCAGGGTGACGGAGATAGAGTGAGTGTGAGTGGGTCATTGTGACAGTGGCAGAGTGAATATGAGTGTGCCAAGGTTACGGTGATGGAGTCACTGTGAGGGTATCATACATTACAGTGATGGACTGATTATACAGAGGGAATGGTGACAGTGACGGGTATGTGTGGGGCGATCATGGTGCGGGGTTGGAACGAGTGTGAGGGGGTCAGAATGACCCTGATGGGTTGGATATGCGAGTGTCAGGCTGCTGGTGAAGGAGGGAGTGTGAAGGGGTCAGAGTGACGATGACAGATGGAGTATCAGGGTGTGAGTGTGGCAGTAACGAAGTGCGTGTAAGGGGGTAGGTGTATTGGTGATGGATTGTGTGCGAGGGGTCAGGTCAGCATGAGTCTGTGAGTGTGAGGGAGTCAGGATGACGGTTGCTGAGTGAGTGTGAGTGAGTCAGGGAACACAGTGAACGCCGGGGTCAGGGCGATTGTGATGGAATGTGTGTTAGAGGGTCAGGGTGACAATGTAAGAGTGAGTGTGAAGAGAGCAGAGTGACAGAAACGGAGTGAGTGTGAGGGTGATATGCGTGACAGTTACAGAGGGAGTGTGAGGGAGTGAGGGTGACAGTAACGGATTGAGTGTGAGGTAGTCAGGTTACAGTGGTAGAGTGACTGTAAGGAGGTAACGATGACAGAACGGACTGAGTGTGCTTGGCTCAGGCTGACAGTGACAGAGTCCATGTCAGGGTATGTTTGATTTTAACGGAGTAAGGGACAGACTTATTTTAACGGAGTAAGTGTAATAGTTGTGGAGTGATTGTGGCTGGGTCAGGGCGATGGAGTGACTGTGAGGGTTTCAGGAAGCCTTTGCTGCACTACGTGTGAGGGGTCAGGGTGACACTAAAAGATTGAGTGCGAGGGGGTCAGGTTTACAGTGACTGAGTTCGTGTGCAGGTGTCAGGGTGACAGTAATGAGTGCATGTGAGGAGTTTGGGGTGATGCAGTGATTGTGAGGTGGCCAGGGTGACAGAGATGGAGTGTGCATTAGGTGGTCGGGGGACAGAGTGAATCTGAGGAGGTCAGGATGACATGGAGGGTTTGAGTGGGAAGGTGTCAAGGAGGCTTGGAGGATTCAGTGTGATTGGGTCGGGGTGACGGTGATGAGGTGAGTGTGAGTGGGATCAGGATTAATTAGAGTTTGTAAGGAGTTCAGGTGGAGTGTGTGTGAGGGGTACACAGTGATGGTGACTAAGTTTGAGGAGGTCAGGGTGCCTGTGACTGTGACTAGTCAGGGTTACTTTCTCATACAGTGTGTGTGAAGGAGTGTCTATGAAGATGGTGCGTGTGATGGAGGGATTGTGAGGGCTCCTGTTGACAGTGATGGAGGGAGTGTGAGGGGTTCAGGCTGATACTGGGAGAGTGAGTGTGAGGGATCAGGGTGACAGTGATGTAGTGAGTGGTAGGGGGTAATAATGCGGGTGTCAGGCTGACAGTGACGGAGTGAATGTATGTGTGTCAGAGTGACGATGACAGATGTAGTGTCAGGGTGTGAGTATGACACTAATGGAGTGTGTGTGAAGGGGTTGGTGTGTCAGTGATGGAGTAACTGTGAGGGTGTCAGGTGACAGTGAGGGTGTGGCTGTGAGTGGGTCAGAGTAACAATGATGGAGTGAATGTGACCGGGTCAGGATGATGATGACGGAGTGATTGTGATGGGTCCAAAGTGATGGTGATGGGATGAATGTGAGGGGTCTTTGTGACGGTGATGGAGTGAGTGAGAGAGGTTCAGGTTGATTCTGGGAGAGTGTGTGATGAGAGGCCAGGGTGACAATGATATAGTGATTGTTTGGGGATAACCATGACGTTTACGAAGTCAGTCTGAGGGAGTCAGTGTGACACTGAGGGATTGATTTAAGGGTTGAAGGTGTGAGGGGGTGTGTGTGTGTCTGTGTGTGTGTGTGTGACCGAGTCAAGGTGATGCCGTGAGAGTGGCCGATTCAAATTGACCGTGATGGAATGAGTGAAATGGTCTTAAGATGATTGTGATCATGAGATTCTGATGAGGTCAGGTTGACGGGGACCGAGTGAGAGTTAGCAAGTGAGCGTGACAGTGACAGAGTAACTGCGGTCAGGTTCGATAATGGAGACCAAGTGAGAGATAGGCGTTCAGGGTGATGGTAACGGAGTGAGAGTGAGGAGGTCAGTGTGTCAGTGATCAAGTGAGAGTGTGGGTTTCAAGGTGGTAGTGAAGGTGTGTGATGGGATCAAGTGACAATGACAGATTAAGTGTGAGGATTTGAGTGTGACAGTGACAGAGTGAGTCTAAGGGGGTCAGTGTACCGTTGATGGAGCCTGTGTGAGGGGTTAGGGTGACAGTGATGGAGAGAGTTTGAGGGTGCCAGCGTTAATGTGATCGAGTGAGACTGAGGGGTTCAGGGCGACAATGACAGAGTGGGATTGAGGGAGTCAGGGTGAGAGAGATGGAGTGAGTGTGAGGGGATCAGTGTGATGGTGACAAAGCGTGTGTGAGAGGGTCAGGGTGACAACAGCAGAGTGAGTGTGAGTGGTTTCAGGGTGACGGATTGAGTGTGAGGTGGTCATGGTGACAGAATGAGTGTGATGGTTATGGAGTGCATGTGAGAAGGTCAAGGTGAAAATGCCTGAGTGAGTGTGAGGGGATCGGGGTGACAGAATGGGTGTGAGGAGGGCAGGGTGACAGTAATGGAATGAGTGTGAGGTGGACAGCATGATAGTTACAGAGGGAGTGTGAGGGTTCCAGAAAGATAGTTAATGTGTGAATGTGTGGGGTTCAGATTGGTAGTGATGGAGTAAGTGTGCGAAGGTCAGTGTGATAGTGACAGAGTGAGTGTGAGATGTTCAGTGTGATGGTGATTGACTACGTGCAGTATGTAAGGTTGTCGCTGATGGAGTGAGTGCGAGTGGGTCAGGTTCATAGTGACAGAGTTAGTCTGTGGTAGTCAGGATGATTTTGAGGGTTTGAGTGTGAGGGGGTTCAAGGTGTCTGGGCGAAAAAGTGAATGTGATGGGGTCAGGGTGACGATGACAGAGTGAGTTAAATGGCCAGGATGACAGAGATGGAATGAGTGTGAGATGGTCAGCGGACAGAGTGAGGTTGAGGTGGTCAGGATGGCACTGAGTTTTTGAGTGTGAGGGGATCAGGGTGGCGGGGTGACTGAGTGTAATTGGGTTTGTGTAATGGTAATGGAGGGTGTGTGAAGGATCAGGATGACAGAGTGATTGCGAGGGCATCAGGGTGACAGTGATGGAGTGAATGTCAGGGGACATGGTGACAGTGTCTGAGTGAGTGTGCAGGTGTCAGGATGCCTATGAATGTGACTAGTCTGGGTTATTGTGACAGACTGAGTGTGATGGGGTCAGCGTGATAGAGATAGAGTGAGTGTGAGGGTATCAGGGTGTGGGTCAGGCAGTGATTCTGATGGGGTCATTGTGACGGTGACAAAGTGAGTGTCAGGGAGATGTAGGTGACAGTGATTGAGTGAGTGTAGGGTAGGTTGTGTGATGGTGATGAAGTCAGTGCATGTGGGTCAGGGTGACAGTGAGTGAAGAAGTGTGAGTGTGCCAGGTTGATTGTGTCCCAGTGAGTGTAAGGAGATCAGGGAAACGTTGACGTGGTGAGTGTGGGTGGCACATAGGGATAGTGACTGAGTGAGATTAAGTGGTTCAAGGTGCTTGTGACTGTGACTATTAGGGTTATTAAACAGACTGAGTATGATGGGTTCAGCGTGATAGAGGCGGATTGAGTTTAAGGCTATCAGGTTGAGTGTGAGGGATTGTGTTTGATGGAGCCAGTGTGATGGTGACAACGTGAGCGTCAGGGATTGAGGGTGACAGTGATGGACTGAGTGTGTGGAGGTAGTGTGATGGTGATGACGTTCGTGTGAGGGGGTCAGTGCGACAGTGACGGAATGAGTGTGAGGGGGTCAGGGTGACAGTGAGAGTGTGAAGGGGTCAGGGTGATGGTGATGGAGTGAGTGTGGGAGGCAGGATGACCGTGACCAAGTGAATGTCGGGAGGTCAGGGTGACAGTGATGGAAAGAGTGTGAGTGGGTCGGGGTGACAATGACGTGGTATGTGTGAGCGGTCATTCTGATATTGGGAGACTGAGTGTGAGGTGTCAGAGTGACAGTGACGTATTAAGTGGGAGAGTATAATAATGAAGACGAGGTCGTCAGTATGATGTAGACAGGTTTACTGTGAGTGTTGGAGTTCAGCGTGATAGTGAGGGTTTGAGGTCGAATGATCAGGGGAACAGGGAGGGAGTATGTGTGACACAGTCAGTGTGATGGTGTGACAGTGAGGGGTTCATTGTAACGGTGACGGTGTGAATAGGAGGTTGTCAGGGAGACAATTGGGGTTGGAGGGTAAGGACGTAATGGTCACGGCAATGGAGTGAGATTGAGCATCAGGATGATGGTGAGGGAGGGATTCTGATGTGGTCAGGGTGATGATGACAGAGCTGATGTCAGGGAGTTAGAGTGACAGTGACAGGATGAGTGTGAGGAGGTCAGACTGACAGTGACAGAGAGAGTGTGAGGGGAGAAGATGAAAGTGATGTAGGGACTGTGACGGGGTTATGTTGAAAGTAAACAAGTGATTGTGAGGGAGTCGGTGTGACAATGGCAGAGTCGGTGTGAGGGGTTTTGGTTGATGGTGAGAGAGTAAGTGTAAGAGGGTCAGTGCAACGGTGATAGAGTGCGTGAGAGTGGGACAGAGTGACGGTGACTGTGTGAGTATCTGTGCCTCAGTGTGACAATGATGCAGTTAATGTGACGGAGTCATGGTGATGGTGACTGAGGGATTGTGACCCTGTCAGGGAAACTGTGACTGAGTGAATATGAGCGGGTTAGGGTGACAGTGAGTGTGTGGCTATGAGAGAGTCAAAGTGATGGTGACGGAGTGAGTGTGAGAGGGTAAGGCTGACAGTGCCGAGCGGTTGTGAAGTAGTCAGGGTGACAGTGACCAAGTGACAGATGGTGTGTGCATATCAGGCTGGCGGTAAAAAATGAGTGTGTGTGGCTCATGGTGACGGGCACTTACAGAGTGTGAGGGGCTCAGGGTGACCGTGACTGTGTGTGCTTCAGCATGACTGTGTGTGCTTCTGCCCTTCGGTTTCTATTGTTTGTAGTTTTTATTAATGACTTGGATGAGGGGATTGAAGGATGGGTCAGCAAGTTTGCAGATGGACAAAGGTTGGAGGTGTCGTTGAAAGTATAGAGGGCTGTTGTAGGCTGCAGCGGGACATTGACAGGATGCAGAGATGGGCTGAGAGGTGGCAGATGGAGTTCAACCTGGATTAATGAGAGGTGATGCAATTTGGAAGGTCGAATTTGAAAGCTGTGTACACCATTAAGGATAGGATTCTTGGCAGTATGGAGGAACAGAGGGATCTTGGGTTCAAGTGCATAGATCCCTGAAAATGGCCACCCAAGTGAACAGGGTTGTAAAGAAAGCATATGGTGGTTTGGCTTTCATTAACAGGGGTATTGAGTTTAAGAGCCATGAGACCTTGTTGCAGCTCTATAAAATTTTGGTTAGACCGTACTTGGAATACTGTGTCCAGATCTGGTCACCCTATTATAAGAAAGATGTGGATGCTTTGGAGCGGGTTCAGAGGAGGTTTTTACCAGGATGCTGCCTGGACTGGAGGGCTTATCTTATGAAGAGAGGTTGACTGAGCTCGGATTTTTTTCATTGGAGAAAAGAGGAGAAGAGGGGACCTAATTGAGGTCTAAAAGATAATGAGAGGCATAGATGGAGTCGATAGCCAGAGACAATTTCCCAGGGCAGAAATGACTAACACGAGGGGTCGTAGTTTTAAGCTGGTTGCAAGAAAGTATAGAGGGATATTTCAGAGGCGGGTTATTTACACAGAGAGTTGTGAGAGCATGGAATGCGTTGCCAGCAGCAGTTGTGGAGGCAGGGTCACTGGGGACATTTAAGAGACTCCTGGACATGCATATGGTCATTAAATGTGAGGGTGCATACATGAGAATCAGTGGTCGCACAACATCGTGGACTGAAGGGCCTGTTCTGTGGTGTACTGTTCTATGTTCTATGTTCTATGATAGGGACAGAATATGTATGTTCAGGTTGACATTGATGCAGTGGTTGTTACGATTGTGACCCTGTAAGGGAAATGGTGATAGAGAAGTGTGAGGGGGACAGAGTAACGGTGACTGACTGAATGTGAGGGGTCCTGGTTGTCAATAACTGAGTGAATGTGAAGGCACCAGGATGACAATGATGGAGGATACGTGTGGCAGTCCAGGTGGAATTGACGGATTGACAATGAGGATGTCAGGCAGAGAGTGGTGGAATGAGTGTGACGGTATCAGTTTTAGGGTGACGGGGTGATGGTGATTTAGTGAGTGTGTGGGGGTCTGGGTGGTGGTGACAAACTGCATTGAGTGCTCAGGCTGTTAGATATGGAATGAGTGTGATGGGGTAAGGTTGATGATGAAACAGTGAGTGTGGGAGGGTGAGATTGACGGTGACCAAGTCATCATAGGGGTCTGACAGTGACAGAAACTGGGTGAGTGTGAGGGGTTCAGGGTGACAGTGACAGAGTGAGTGTGAGGTTGTCAGGCTGACAGTGATGGAGTGGGTGTGACGGTGTTAGGGTGATGGTGCTGGAGTGAGTATGATGGTTTCAGCATGGTGCTCACGGAGTGAGTGTGAGAGTGCCAGGGTTACGATGCTGGAGTGTGTGTGAGGGTGTCATAGGTTATGGTGATGGAGTGAGTCTGAGGACTTAAGGGAGACAGTCACGGATGAGTGTGAGGAGGTCAGAGTGATGGTGATGGAGTGAGTGCGACGAGGTCAGGGTGATGGTGAATGTGAGGGGGTCAGGTTGACAGTGACTAAGTCAGTGTGAGGGCGTCATAGTGACGATAACTGAGTTTCTGTGAGGGGTTCAGGGTGACCTTGATGGAGCGATTTTGCATTGGGCAGCGTGTCATAGATGAGTGAGTGTGAGGTGGTCAGGTTAATGAAGAATGAGTTTGATGGGATAATGTTTACTGTGCTACTGAGTGAGTGTGAAGGAGTCAGGGTGACAGAGACAGAATGAGTTTGTGTCGTGACGGTGTACGAGTGATTGTGTTGGGATCCGTGTGATGTTGGTGTAGTGAATGTGAAGGGGTTAGGTTGGCAGTGAAGGAGTAAGTGTGAGATGTCATGCAAACGGTGATGGAGTGAATGTGAGGAGATCAGTGAAACAGTAATGTAGTGAGTGTGAGGTGGCAGTGAGATGGTGACAGAATAAGTGTGAGGGGCGAGGATGAAGGTGACGGAGTTAATGGGGGGTGTCAGTGTGATAACCTTGCCATCCTCACACTCACTCCGTCACTGTCAACCTGACCATCTCACACATAGCTGAAAATGGAATCCTGAAGAAGGGCTCATGCCCGAAACGTCTATTCTCCTGCTCCTTTGATGCTGCCTAACCTGCTGCACTTTTCCATCAACACATTTTCAGCTCTGATCTCCAGCATCCGCAGTCCTCACTTTTTCCTATCTCACACACTCCGCTAGGGTAACCAGTATACTCTAACCCTCACTTCATCCCCCTCATCCTTACCTCCTCACATTCATCAGTCACTGTCTTCCTTACCTCCTTACATTCACTCCATCACCATAAACTCTGACACGCTCACACTCACTCTATCAGTGTTACCCAGAAACCCTCAGAATCTCTCCTTCATTGTCACCCAGACGTCCTCAAACTCAGTCACAGGTACCTTGACCCCTTCACACTCTCTCAGGCACTGTCACCATGTCCTCCTCACACATACTCACCTACTGTCACCCTGACCCACTCACACTAATTCCAGCACCATCTCGCTATTCTCCCTTCCCTCGCTCTGTCACTGTCACCCTCACTCCGAAACTCACATTGTCACTGTCACACTGATCCCATCAGACTCAGTCCCTCACCGTCACCCTGGCACCTCACACTCACGCTGAGCCCATCACACTCAGTCCGTCAATGTAAACCCGTCATCACAGTCACAGGCACCCTGACCCCTCACACTCACTCCAGCACTGTTTCCTTGATCCCCTCACACTCATTCCATTACCATCATCCTGATACCTCATACTCACTTGGATACAATCAACCTAACCCCCTCATAATCACTCACTCAATGTCACACTTATCCCCTCACACACACTCCTTCGCTATCATCCTGACCTCCTCATAATCACTTCTTCATCTTGAGCCCCTCACACGCACTCCATCATCATCACCCTGATCCACTCACACTCACTCCGTCACTGTCACCCTGTCTAACTCACACACACTCCGTCAGGGTCTCCGTGATACTCTCATACTCACTCCGTCCCCCTCACCCTGATCCCTCACACTCATTCGTCACTCATCTACCTGACACACACTCTGTCATTGTCAACCTGGCCTCCTTGCATACAGGCCTTCATCCTGAGCCCCTCACAATCACTCCATCATCACCTGATCCCCTCACGCTCACCCTTCACTGTCACCCTGATCATCTGACAAAAACTCCGTCAGGATCACCGTGACACTCTCCCAATCACTCCATCCCCCTCTCCCTGACCTCCTCGCACTCATCTGTCATTGTCATCCTTACCTTCACACATTTACTCCAACACAGTAACCGAAAACACACATAAAGACTCACTCTCTCACTGTTACTCTGACGCCCTCAAACTCAGTCACAGGCACCTTGACCCCTTCACACTCACAGTCTCGGTCATCCTGTCCACATCACACATACGCAGTTACTGTCACCCTGACTCACTCTCACTAATTCCATCATCTTTAAGCTATTCAACCTACACTCGCTCTGTCACTGTCACCCTTACTCCGAAACTCAGCTTGTCACCGTCACACTGATCTCATCAGACTCACTCCCTCACCATTACCCTGTTACTCCCACACTCACTCTGTGTCAGTCACTCTGAGCCCATCACATTCAGTCCATCACGATCACCCAGACCAATTACACTCAGAGCTCCCCGCCGCCCTGAGCCTGTCACACTCAAACCCGCAATGTCATCCTGAACATCTCAAACTTACTCTGTCTCCGGGCCACCTCACACTTGTCCATCTCTGTCACAATAAATCCCGCACACACACTCCGTCACTGTCACCCTGACCTCAATGCATTCACTTTGTCACCCAGAACCAACCACACTCAGTCCTCCCTTTCACACTCAATCAATATCGTCACTCCATCACAGTCACTCTTTCAGCGACCGTCATACCCCTCGCACGTAGTCAGTTACTGTCACCCTGAAACCCTCACACTCTCTCTGTAACTGTTCCGCTGTCCAGCTTCACAGCCACTACATTCTGTCACCTGATCCCCTCACATTCACTGTGCCACTGTCATCCTGACCCTCTCTCACACAAATTCTGATACCATCACCCTGACACACTTACACTCATTCTGTTACGCTAACCCCCTCACACTCACTCTGTCATTGTCACTCGACCCCCACACGTTCTCTCTGTCACCCTCATGAACTCACACTCACTCCGTCACCCTGAAAGCCCTTACATTCACTCCATTGTTATCACCCTGACACTCTAACGCACATTTTGCCACCTCACACTGAAGCTCTCACTCTCCTTCCATCAGTATTATACTGACGCCCTCAGTCTCATTTCATCACAGGAACACTGGCACCCTGAAACTATCTCCATCACTGTCATCCTAACACCTCACACAGATACTCCATCACCGACACACTGATCCCCTTCCACTCTCTCTGTCACGGTCATACGAACACACTCACATTCAATTTTCATCGTCGTTCTGACCCTCTCACAATCACTCCTTCACCACCATTCTGACACCCGCACACTCACTCCAACACCGACGCCCTGACCCCTTTATACTCACGCAGTTACCGTCACCCTGAACACCCATCTTTCACTTGGTCACCATCATCTAAACTGATCAGACTTACTCTGTTACTGTCACGCTAACTTGCTGGCTCTCACTCTGTCCCCGTCACCGGGACCCCAACAGACTCCTGCAATCACAGTCACCTTGTGCCCATCACACTCACTCCATCACCGTCAATCAGAATCGCTCACTCTCACGCCGTCACCCTGACTCTTTCACACGCTGTCACCCTGAACCATCAAAATCAATCCCTCAGTGTCACGCTGACTTCGTCACACTCACTCTCCCAGGATCACCCTGAAACCTTCACACTTCCTCTATCAGCATCACCCGCAGCCCTCACACTCACTTCATCTCAGTAAGGCTAGTACCCTCACTCACTCTCCATCACCGTCACCCTGACACCCCCACACTCAACTGAGTCACCGTTACACTGACCCCCTCACACTCACTGTGTCACAGGTAAAATTGACCCACTTACTCCCATTAGTCACCGTCACCCTGAACTGCTCACACTCCCTCTGTCACTGTCACCCTGATCCTCCTCCACACATCTCCATTCCTATAACCCTGACCATTTACACTCACTCTTTCACTGTCACAGTGACCACCTCACAGTCACTAGCTCACCATCACACTGACCTGCCTCACACGCACTCCATCACCCTCACCCTGACGTGATCACATATACTCCATCACATCTACCCTGGTTCCCTCACACTTCGTCAGTCACCTTGTACCCCTCACAATCACTCCATCACTGGCAGCCTGTCCCGCCTCTGATCACTTCATCATCCCAACCCTGCACACCGTCATACTCGCACGGTCGTCCTGACCCCCTCAGAATCACACCATCGCCATAACCCTGTATCACTCACTCTCACTCCATCACTGTCACCCTGACCTCCTCGCACTCATTCCTTCACTATTAATCTGACCTTATCAGACACCCTCCCTCACCATCCCCTTGACCCCATCACACTCACTTTGGAGCTACCACCCTGGCCCTCACACTCACTCTGTCGATGTCACCATCGCCACTCACACTCTCTCACTCCATCTCTCTCACTCTGGCCACCTCACACTTACTCCACCAAAGTCACCCTGAACCCCTCACACTCATTCCATCGCTGTTAACCTTGCCACCTCACGCTCACTCCGCCATCGTCATCCTAACACCCTCACACTCACTCCGGAACTATCATCCTGACCACTTACACATACTCTGTCACTGTCACTCGGATCCACTCACTGGCACTTGGTTATTGTCACCCTGACACCACCTCACACTCCACTGGAACAAATAACCAGATACGTCAGACTCACTCCATTGACGTCACCCCAGTCATATCACACTTATTCCGTCTTTGTCATCCTTGCCACATCACATTCACTGCATCCACCCGATTTCCTCATAATCACTCCGCCTTAGAACATAGAACATAGAACAATACAGAACAGAACATGCCCTTCGACACACGATTTTGTGCCGAACATTTGTCCTCACTTTAGTACTTACTCATGTACCTATCCACTTGCCGCTTAAAGGTCACCAATGATTCTGACTCTGCCACTCCCACAGGCAGCACATTCCATGCCCCCACCACTCTCTGGGTAAGGAACAGACCCCTGTCATCCCCTATACCATCCACCCTTCACCCTGAAATTATGTCCCCTTGTGACACTCTGTTGTACCTGGGGGAAAAAGTGTCTGATTGTCTACTCTATCTATTCTCCTGATCATCTTATAAACCTCGATCAAGTCACCCTTCATCCTTCGCCGTTCCAATGAGGAAAGGCCTAGCACTCTCAACCTATCCTCGTACGACCTATTCTCCATTCCAGGCAACACCCTGGTAAATCTCCTCTGCACTCTCTCCAAAGCTTCCACATCTTTCCTAAAATGAGGCGACCAGAACTGCACACAATACTCCAAATGTGGCCTTACCAAGGTCCGATACAGCTGCAACATCACCTCACGACTTTTGCACTCAATCCCTCTGCTAATGAACGTTCATAAACCATTGGCCTTCTTACAAGCTCTATCCACGTGATAAGCAACTTTCAAAGATCTATGAACATAGACCCCAAGATCCCTCTGCTCCTCCGCCTTACTAAGAACCCTACCGTTAACCCTGGGTTCACATTCTTATTTGTCTTTCCAAAATGGAGAACCTCACACTTGACAGGATTGAACTCGATCTGCCACTCCTCAGCCTAGCTCTGCATCATATCTAAGCCCCTTTGCAGCCAACAACAGCCCTCCTCACTATCCACAACTCCACCAATCTTCGTATCGTCTGCAAATTAACTGACCCACCCTTCGGCTCCCTCTTCCAAGTCATTAATAAAAATTACAAACAGCAGAGGAGTCGGAACTGATCCCAGCAGAACTCCACTTGTAACTGGGCTCCAGGCTGAATATTTACCATCTACCACCATTCTCTAACTTCGACTGGTTAGCCAGGTCTCTATCCAACTGGCCAAACGTCCCTCTATCCCATGCCTCCTAAATTCCCGCATAAGCCTACCATGGGGAACCTTATCAAATGCCTCACTAAAATCCATGTACGCTCCATTCACTGCTTGACAATCATCCGCATGCTTGGTCACCTCCTCGAAGAATTCAATAAGACTTGTAAGGCAAGACCTACCCCTCACAAATCCGTGCTGGCAGTCCTTCATCAAGCGGTGTATTTCCAGATACTCATAAATCCTATCCCTCAGTACCCTTTCCATTACTTTGCCTACCACCGAAGTAAGACGAACTGATCTGTAATTCCCGGGGTTATCCCTGTTCTCTTTTTTGAACAGAGGCACAACTTTCGCCACTCTCCAACTCCCTGGCACCAACCCCATTGACAGTGAAGATGAAAAGATCATTGCCAATGGTTCTGCGATTTCCTCTCTTGCTTCCCACATAATCCGAGGATATATCCCGTCAGCCCCAGGGGACTTATCGAGCCTCAGGTTTTTCAAAATGCCCAACACATCTTCCTTCCTAACAAGTATCTCCTCCAGCTTACCAGTCCGTTTCATTCTCTCCTCTTCAATAATACCGTCCCTCTCATTTGTAAATACTAATGAAAAGTACTCATTCAAGACCTCTCCTATCTCTTCCGACTCAATACACGTACTCCCACTACTTCGTCATCGGGATCTCCTCCCACTTACTCTGTTACTGTCAGCCTACCTCCCTACCTCACACACGCTCGGTCACTTTCACTAAGACACTCTCACACTCATTGAATCACTGTCACCCTGACCATTTCATTCTCGCTCCATCACCGTTACCATGACTCCCTCACACTCATACCGCCACACTGACACATTCACACTAACACCATCATCGTCACCTCGATCTTGTAACATTAACTCTTTCTCTGTCACCCTGATCCCCACACAGTAACTCCATCACCGTCAGACGGACCCCCTCACACTTACTGCGTCACTGACACACTGACTCCCTCACACTCACTCCACCGTTGTCACCCTGACTCACCAACATTCACTATTTCACCATCACCCTGAAACCCTGAAACTCACAGTGTCTCCCTGATATTCTTACACTCACTCCATAACCGTCACCATCACTCCTCACATTCTCTCGATCATGCTGATCACCTCACACTCACTCTGTCATCCTGACAGCCTCCCACTTTCTCTGCTGTTGTCAGCCTGACCCTGTCGCACTTACTCTGTCACCATCAACCTGACCCCTCGTACACACTCTGGCTCTATCACACTTACTCGCCTCACTATCAATCCATTGCCCTCACAATGATCTGATCACATTCACATCATCACTGCAATCCTGACCCCCTCACACTCACTCCATTGCCTTGACCCACTAACAATCACTGCACCCCCGTTATACTTATCGCCTTATACTCAGACTTTCCCTGGTCCACGCACACACTGAAACCTCTCTGTTATTGTTACCCTGACACAATCACACTGAGTCCGTTCCATCACAAATTTCTCCTGACACTCACTCTATCAATGTAACCTGAGCCACTCACACTCACTCCATTAATGTCACACTGACACCCTCGTTCTCACTCCATCACTGTCACCATGACCCCCTTACAATCACTCTGTTGACATCACACTAGGTCACTCATACTCAGTCCATCACGGTCACTTTGAACCCTTCATTCTCAGTCCATCACAGTAAAGTTGGCATCCTCAATATCTCTCTCCATCACCATCAATCTGACCACCTCACACTCACTCTATCACCATTTCCCTGACGCCATCGCACTCACTCCGCACCATGACGCTGACGTCCTCAGTCTCTCTAGGTCTCTGTCACCCTGAACCCCTCAGTATCGCTCCATCATATTAACTCTGACACCCATAAACTCTCCCCATCACCGACACTCTGACCCCTCGCACTCACTCCGTTACCATGATACTGAGCGCCTCTCGCACACTGTGTCACCGTCATCTAAACTGATCACACTTACTCAGTAGCCTTCATTCTCAATCGCTGATTCTCACTCTGTCTCCATCACCCTGACCCCATTAGACTCACACACATTCTGTAACTGCCAAGCTGACCCCCTCACACGCACTCCCTCACTTTCATCCTGACGTCCTTAAACTCAGTCTGTCACTCTCTCCCTGTTCCTATCAGACTCCCTCCATCACCCTGACCGCTAACACTCATTGTATACTCCTCATCCTGACACCTTCACACTGCACCCCTCACTGTCACCCCGACTACTTCACACTCACTCCAGCACTGTTACTCTGACCACCTCACACTCCCTTCGTCACCATCGCCCTAACCCATCACATTCACTCTGTCACACAAACCCAATCACACCCAGTCCGCTCTGGCATCCTGGCTCCCACCCACTCAAACACTCAAAGTCATCCTGACCACCTCAGACTCACTCTGGCACCCTCGCCACCTCACATTCGCTCCGTCACTGTCACCACGAACCCCTCAAACTCACTCAGGTAGAACCCTGGCCCACTCACACAAACTCCATCAATATCAAACAGACCCCTTCACACTCATTCCATCACTGACTCCCTGACGCCCTCAAACCCATTTCCCTCATTTCACCCAGATCCTCTCACACATACTTCATCACCATCACCGTGAACCCCACGCACTCAGTCCATCACTGCTACCCTTATCACCATATACTCACTCCATCACAGTAACCGTGACTCCCTCACACTCTGTCAATTTCTTCCTGACCACCTCATACTCTCTCCATCCCAGTCACCCTGACCGCCTCACACACACACTTCATCACAATCACCCTGACTCCATCATACTCACTCCATCACCGTCACCCTGTTCCCTCACATTCACTCTGTCACTGACATCTTGACCCCCTCACACTCACACTCTCACTTTCACGCTGATCGCCTGACAGTGACTCCATCACCGCCACGCTTGTCCCCCACACTCACTCGGTCACCGTCTTTCTGACCACCTCATATTCACTCCATCACTGTCACTCTGACTTCGTCTCTCTCACCCAGTGAACGCAACTCTGAACCTCTCAGACTCACTTCATCACTGTCATCTTGACCCCCTCACACTCACTCCGTCATAGTCACGCTTACATTCGCGCTCACTTCATTGCACTGTCATGCTCAAAACCGCACTCACTCCCCCGCACCATCACACTCAGTGCCTCACTCAATCCCCCACTATAATGCTCACTACTGTGCCCCCTGACCAGTACCACACATGATCTCCTTCCGTCACGTTGCACCTCACGCTTGGCCTATCAATGTGCCGCTTACTCCCGTGCATACCCCCACTGTCTCGCTCACTCACCTGCACACTTCCCCACTCTCATGCCCGCTCTCCCGCGCACTTGCTTAGCACCAAAGTGATTCCTGTACACGCTCTACTACATTCTCACTTACTCCCCTGCACACTGCTACACAGTAACACTCACTCTTGTGTACATGCACTCAGAGTCGCAGTAACTCACCTGCACAATCCCTCACCAATCTTTAGTCTCACTCCCGCAAAAGGTCTCCAGCTATCATGCTCTGTTTCCTGCACAGACACCAACCATCACGTTCACTCCCCTACACACACACCCATCGTCATGCTCACTTCCCTTCACACGCCTCCATCTTTATGCTCATATTTTTGCACATTCGTCCACCTTCACACTCTCTTCCCCGCACTTTCCCAACACAATGCTCACTCCCCTACCCAGTCTGCCCCATCACCATCACTCCGCTGCACACTCCCCCAGCACATGCCTCACTCACCCCAACTTCCGCACAATCTCCTTCACATCATATTAAGTACACTGCACACTCACCCACTATCAAACTCAACCCCCACACTCTCCACACTGTCATGCGTACTACACTGTACACTGACACACAGTCATGTTCATTCCCACACACTCTTCTCCACCCTCACACTCTCACAACCCCACCATAGCGCTCACATGCCCACAAGCCCCTACCATTACACTCCCATGCACACGCCCCAAACATCATGTTCACTGCCCCACACACACCCACACCAACATGCTCATTCTCCCACAAAATCTCCCACATTCACACCCACTCCCCTGCATTTTCACCCAATATCATTCTGATTTACCCCCACACTCAGTCGAACACGCACTCTCCCACCCTCACGCTCACTCTCGCACACACTCCCACACAATGAAGTCAACGCACCCATTTTCAAATCACTCCCCTATACATGTTTACACCATCACACAAACTCCCCCACGCACTCTTCTACCATCACACTCCCTCCCTCACATGCACCACTTCCTTTGCACTCAGTCCCTGGCATACTCCCCCACCGTCACACACACACCACTGCACACTCACCCACCATCATGTCCACTCCCCCGCACGCTCACCCACCATCACACTGAGTCACCCACACGCTCCACTGCCGTCAAACTCACTCCCGCTCTTGATCTCCAGCCTCCCACTCTCTTCCCCAAAAACTCCCCACAGTCCCTCTCACTCCCCCACATACACCACAATGTCATACTCACTCCCCCGCATGCTCTCTCAGTGTTATTTTTATATTCACCGCACCCTGCCCCAGTGTTGCATTCACTCCACCGCGCACACCCCACCATCATGCTCACTTCTCTGTGCACACTGCCACTATCATGCTCACTCCCCATCAGGCACTACCCAGTAACTCTCACCTTCCTGCACACACCCCTACCATCACACCTACTCCTCTGCATGCTACCTCACCGTCACACACAATCTCCTACACATGCACACCTACTATCTCAATCAGTGTCATAGATACTTTGCCCCCGTCATGCTCACTCCCCCATCAGACTCACTCCCCTGCACACTGCCCCACCGTTACGCTAAGTCCCCTCCCACTAATACCCCTACACAACGTTCATTCCCAGGTGCATTCCCCATCGTCACACTGATTGCCCTGCACACTGCTCTGTGTTTCAGTCAATCACCCACAATCCACCACCATCACACTCACTTTCCAGCACTCTCCCCCTCCGTCACACTCAATAACCTGCACACTTCAGCATCATCACACTCACGCCCCCACACGCTTCTAAAACGTCAATCTCCCTCCCGTGCATTCTCCCACCATCAGACCCCCGCCCTTGCACAATTTCCCACCGTCACTATCCCAAACATTCACGCACCCTCATGCTCAATCCCCATTCGCTTCCCACCCTGACGCTGACTCCCTGACACACTCCCCTTCCGTCATTGTTACTTTCTGCACTCTTCCTCACCATCACGATCACTACCCGCCCACACCAACACTGTCAGAGTCAATCCCTCACACAATCCCCCACTATCATATTCACTCCCCCTTGCTTCTCGACTGTTATGCTCACTCCGCCGCGCACCCCCACTCCCCCGCGCACCCCCCCCGCCATTACTCTCACCCATGTACTCCCTCTCCATCAAACTCACTCTCCCATCATCGTGCCGCCTCCCCACAAACGCCGCCGACATTTCACGTATTCCCCACTGCATTATGCCACAATCACACTCACTCCCCAAACACTGTCCCATCATTTTAGTCACTCTCCATGCACACGCCCACTATCACACTCATTCACCAGCATGCACACCCACCGTCACACTCACTCCCCGCACACTCCTGCACTGGTTTGCCTACTCATCCCACACGCTAGCCCATCGTCACGCTCTCTGCCTCACATTCCCCCAATGTCATATTCACTCAGCAGGAGTCTCCACCAACGTCACACTCTCTCCCCTGCGTACTCCAATATCATCACGATCACTCCCTGCACCCTGTCCCATGGTCACAATCACTCTTTCCAAAATCACATTCATTCTCAAACATGACTGCACACTGTCATTCACCTCCCCGCACATTTGCCCACTGTCACGTTCACAATTACCCACAATCACCCTCACTGCCTTGCGCACGTCCCCACTTTCACACTCAATCCTACACACTCCCGCACTGTACACTCACTCTCACACACTCTCCCCCACCGTCACTGCCTCTTCCCTGCACATTCCCAAAACCATCACGCTCATTCCTCCTTCCTCTTCATCACTGTAATGCTCACCTCCCGCATACTTCTCCACCTTCACTCTCACTCCTCCGCACATACACCCACCATCACGCTCACTCACTCACATATTGCCCCACCATTATGCTCACTCCCTCGCCCTCTCTGCCAATGTCACGCATGCACCCATACACTCCCCCACTGTCAATCTTACTCTGCTGCACCCACACCCATGGACAGGCTCGCTCAGATGCACAAATGCCAACGCCATTTTCACTCCACCTGCCCACCCACATCGTCATGCTTACTCCCCTGCAAGCTCCCGTAACGTCAGACTCACACCCTCACATACCCCATTACCATTGCACTTACTCCCCACACGTTTGCGCACCATCTCACTCACATCCCCCAAATCCCTCCACCATCATGTTCACTCACCCATACACTCCCCTACTCTCATGCTCGCACCAACACACCCTGCCTCACCGTGAAGCCTACTCCCCACACATATGCCCACCATCACGCTCACTCACTCACACACACTCCACCATCATGCTCATTCCCCTGAATGCTCCCCACATTCACATTCACTCCCCCACACAATCCACCACGGTCACATTCACTCCCCTCCACACGTCCTCACCATCATACTCACTACCAAACATACAACCCCACCGACATGCACACTTCCTTACACACCGCCACACCGTAATGCGCAATAATCCGCTTATTGTCCTACCGTCACATTACTCCCCTGCACACCTCCCCACTGTCCCGCTAACTCTTCCACGCACGGCCCTGCTGTCAGACCCATTCCTCAGCACTCTATACCAGTGTCATACCATCTCCCATCAAAACTGCTTCCATCACACTCATTCCCCAGAAACTCCATCACAGTCACTCTCATTCCCCTTCATGCTACTGCACCATCACATTCACTTCACGACCATCTCCCCACCATCACATTCACTCCACTACCCTCTTTTCCACTGTCACCCTCTCTTCCCTGCACACGCCCAAACCATCATGTTCACACTCCTGCACACTTCCCTCACTCAAGCTGACTCTCCAACAAGCTCTGTCACCGTCATGCTCACTCCCGCACTCACCAAACAACGTACTTCCTAACCCAAAATCTCCCCTCAACGTTAAGCTCTCTTTCCTCCAACATGCCCACATTACCATGCTCACTCCCCCCAGGAGTTCCCCAACATTATGCTCAATCCTCGTAAACGTTATCACTATAACGCCTACCGTGCTATACACACCCCACCATCACGCTTACTCCCCTGCATGCAGCTGCACTGTTGCACTCACTCCCCCTCACACTCCCTCACCATCACTTTTATTTCCCCTACACTCTCCTCCATTGTGACACGCTCTACCCTTCCCACGCCAACACCATATCCCTCATTCTTCTGCACACTTCCCCACCATCATGCCCCACCATCATCACACTCACTGCCCCACACACTCCCACACCAACTCAGTCCCTCCCGACACACTCATACCGCATCACGCGCTCTCCCCCGCAAACGCCCACACTGTCATGTTCGATCCCCGTGAATATTTCCCCACCATCGCACTCCGTTTCCTGCACACTACCCCACGGTCCCTCTCAATCTCCATGCACAGTCTTCTGCCGTCATCAACACTCCTCATACACTCCAGCACCGTCACACCTACTCGACTGCACAGTCCACACAGTCACGCTCATCCGCCCGAATTCTCCCTTACCATCACGCTCACTCACATGCACTCTCCCTACCCTGAGCATTAGTCACATACCCCTCCCTAGTTAATTCTCTCGAACTGGCCTTTGATCACATTCACACTCAGACCAATGAGTATCTACAATGGGTTCCACACAGTCTCTGCCGTGTGAAGCAGCCTGTTTTCCAACTCCTACTCTTCAGCCCCTTCCACAGACGATGGTGCCTCCCCCAATGTTACCTCCTTGCAACGACTAATGCTCTCACATTCATTCTATTCACGAGAAAGGACATTGTCCCAAGCCCCAGGTTGTTAAGTGAACAACTGCCTGGCAAACCACATTCATCTTTTCTCCCCAGAATCGGCCTGAATATCCACACCCCTCTTCTGTTCCCCCAACAACCGAACGTAAAAAGAGGATTCGATAAGACAGAATTGGAGAGAGGGAAATTGGGATGTAACGAGTGCAGAACGCAGAGAGCGCAGGAGAATGCCGAGCGGAGGACAGGGAAATAGACTGTGTAAATGGAAGGCGGAGTGAGAGAAGCAGAGGAACAGTGTGAGCATGGGAGGGAGATATGGAGGGAGAATGAAAAAGGGTGAGAGATGAAGTGTGCATAAGGCCAGGTCTGAGTGGGGGGATGCAGAGGTGAAAGCAAGGATAGAATGACGTAAACCCAACTGCTGACTTCAGGCCCAATCCCTCCCATTCGTGTGGACCAGGACTTGGGGCTGAGTCGTTCTCTCTCCAGCCCAGCTTCTTCACAGCAACGGCAAGCAACAATACCTTTCACTCTGCTGCTTGGCGCTTTTTAATAAACATTTTTGTTTACAAATTGAAGTGATAGAGTACAGTCAGTTGGATGTTGCCGTTTCCCATTGGTCACTAAGTTGTGAGAAACATTCTAATGTGTCCATGTAACCCCATTGTGGGATAATGTTGGACAGACCAGAGCTCCCGTCAGTCTGTTAACATAGAAACAGACTGCTTCATCACTGAAACTCTGAAGTGATATGAGAAAATCCTGAATGGATTGAATAACGATTGAATTTGATTGTTGAATTTAGGTAAATGGACATTTCAGCGCATTCTTCAGAAGCTGTCTGAACTAAGATCATAGAACAATACAGCGCAGTACAGGCTCTTTGGCCCTCGAAATTGCGGCGATCCAAGCCAACCTTACCTAAACCAGTCCACTATCCTCCATATGCGTATCCAATGCCCGCTGAAATGCCCATAAAGAGGGAGTGTCCATCACTGCTACTGGCAGGGCATTTCATGAACTCACGACTCGCTGAGTGAAGAATCTACCCTAAACATCTGTCCTATAAATGCCACCCCTTAATTTAAAGCTATCCTCCCTCGTAATACCTGACTCCATACGTGGAAAAATGTTCCCGTGGTCAACCCTATCAAAACCCCTAATCATCTTGTACACTTCTAACAAGTCACCTCTAAACATTCTTTGCTCCAATGAAAACAGCCCCAAGTGCCTCAGCCTTTCCTCATACGATCTTCCTACCATACCAGGCAACATCCTGGTAAACCTCCTCTGCACCCGTTCCACTACCTCCACATCATTCCTATAGTATGGCGTCCAGAACTGCACACAATACTCCAGATGCTGCCAAACCAGAGTCATATACAACTGCGACATGACCTCAGGACTCTGGAACTCAATTCCTCAACCAATAAAAGCCAGAATGCCTTCTGCCTTCTTCACCACACTATTTACCTGTGTGGCAACTTGCAGAGATCTGTGTACATGCACACCAAGATCCCTCTGCTCATCCACACTACCAAGTATCCGACCGTTAGCCCAGTACCCCATCTTTTTGTTACTCATACCAAAGTTAATCACCTCACACTTACACACATTGAACTCCATTTGCCACCTTTCCGCCCAGCTCTGCAGCTTACCTATATTCCGCTGTAAACTGACACATCCTTCCTCACTGTCAACAACTCCACCAACTTTCCTATTATCTGCAAACTTGCGCACCCAGCCTTCTCGCCCCTCCTCCAGGTGATTTATAAAAATGACAAACAGCAATGGTCCCAAAACAGATCCTTGCGGAACACCGCTAGTAACTGCACTCCAAGATGAACCTTTACCATCAACTACTCCCCTCTGTCTTCTTCCAGCCAGCCAATTCCTAATCCAAACCTCCAACTCACCCTCAATGCCATACCTCCGTATTTTTTGCAGTAGCCTCCCATGCGGAACCTCATCAAACGCCTTACTAAAATCCATATACACCACATCTGCTGCTTTACCCTCGCCCACCTCCTTACTCGCCTTCTCAAAGAATTCAATAAGGTTTGTGAGGCACGACCTGCCCTTCACAAAACCATGCTGACTATCCTTGATCACATTATTCCTATCCAGATGTTCATAAATCCTATCCCTTACAATTGTCTCTAAGACTTTGCCCACAACATAAGTGAGACTTACCGGCCTATGATTAGGAGGGTTATCCCTACTCCCCTTCTTGAACAAGGGAACCACATTTGCTCTCCTCCAGTCTTCTGGCACTATTTCTGTAGACAACGAGGACATAAAAATCAAGGCCAATGGCTCTGCAATCTCCTCCCTTGCTTCCCAGAGAATCCTAGGATAAATGCCATCAGGCCCAGTGGACTTAACTATTTTCACCCGTTCCAAAATTTCCAACACCTCTTCCCTACAGACCTCAAAGCCGTCCATTCTAATTAATTGTGACTCAGTATTCACATCAGCAACAATGTCCTATTCCTGAGTGAATACTGACGAAAAGTATTCATTCAGTGCCTCCCCGATCTCTTCAGCCTCCACACGCAACTTCCCACTACTTTCCTTGACTGGAACTATTAAAACCCTAGTCATTCTTTTATTCCTGACATACCTATAGAAAGCCTTTGGGTTTTTTCCTAATCCAACCAACTAAGGAGTTTTCATGTCCCCTCCTTGCTGCTTTTAGCTCTCTCTTCAGATCTGTCCTGGCTACCTTATAACTCTCAATCGCCCCAATTGATCCTTCACGCCTCATCTGTACATAGGCCGCCCTCTTCCTTTTAACAACGACCCTTTCCTCCCTGCCGAACAGGTACATATTTATCAAGGACACTCAATAGTTGCTCCTTGAAATGCTTCACATATCAATTGCGCCCTTGCCTTGAAGCCTACCTTTCCAAGCCACGCATCCTCAGTCGTGCCTCACCGCATCATATTTTCCCTGTCTCCAGCTATAACACTTGCCCTGAAATGCACACTTATCCCTCTCCATCACGGGAGTAAAAGTCACCGAATTGTGGTCACTGTCCCCAAAGTGCTCACCTACCTCCAATTCTAACACTTGGCCTGGTTCATTACCCAGAACCAAATACAGTATGGCCTCACCTCTTGTTGGCCTGTCTACATATTGTGTCAGGAAACCCTCCTGGACACATTGGACAAACACCGACCCATCTAACTAACTCGAGCTATAGCTTTCCCCGTCAATATCAGGAAAGTGAAAGTCACCCATAACAACCACATTCACTCTTCTCCTGAATCATCCTCGCAATCCTTTCTTCTACGTCTCTAGGACTGTTAGGAGGACTGTGGAAAACTCCTAACAGGGTGACCTCACCTTTCCTATTCCTAGCCTCAGCCCAAACTACCTCAGATGGCGAGTCTTCATCCATCGTCCTTTCCAACGCTGTAATACTATCTTTGACGAGCAATGCCACAGCTCCCCCACTTTTACCCCCACCTCTGACCCTACTAAAACATTTAAACCCTGGAACGTGCAACAGCCAATCCTATCCCTGTTCTACCCATGTCTCCGTAATAGCCATAACATCGAAATCCCAGGTACCAACCGACGCTGCAAGTTCACCTACCTTATTTCGTATACTTCTTGCATTGAAGTATACACACTTCAAGCCACTTTCCAGTTTAAAGGCACCCTCCTTTGAGATTGATGCCATGTTCCTAACCTCCCTACACTCCAGGTCCTGCACCCTAAAGCTACAGTCAAGTTTCCCATGCACCTACAGAGTTATTTTGAACCCTCACCACCCTCCCCCCCACAAGTGCACCAGCATACCTCCCCCCAAGAATACTGGTGCCCCTCAGGTTCAGGTGTCCACCATCCTGATTATAGAGGTACCACCTTCCCCAGAAAGAAACCCAGTTGTCCAGAAAACGGAATCCCTCCCTCCTGCACCATCCCTGTAGCCACGCATTTTACAGTTCTCTCTCCATATTCCTTGACTCTCTATCACGTGGCACGGGTAACAAAACAGAGACAAAAACTCTGTTTGTTCTAACTCTAGCTCTATGAAATCCTGCCGAACATCCTCAGCCCTCTTCCTACCTATTTCGTTGGTGCCAATGTGGACCACGACTTCGGGCTTCTCCCCCTCCCCCTCCCCCTTAAGGACCCGGAAAACATGATCAGAGACGTCACGTACCCTTGCACCTGGGTAACGTACCCTTGCACATGGGAACGTACCCTTTCACTTCTTCTGCGTGACTGCATAAATCGCGGTGTTTGTGCAATAACTGAAAAGCTGCAGCATGAAGCCCAAATCCTGAAGATAACGATGGAGATGTAGAGGGGTATTCACAATTTCCTGAAACCGGACCCACATAGAATACAGCATAAATATTGACGTTTGCAGGATGAAATTGGCCGAGATCAAAAACAGTAGAATGATGGATTCAGTTCGATTTCTCATTTTTGTTTCCGCCTGAGCGTCCCCATGGTGGTAGCTCGGAGTCTCCTGCGGGCACTACTCATCACTAAAATGTGTGTGGTGGTGGGACCATTGAGCAGCAGAGTCAGGAGAAACGCTAGAGCCGGGGTTACAGTGGATAATATGAATTGGATTGTGACCCTGACATGGGAGGATTGAACACCATCTTTTGCAGCACAAAACCCGGGGCGGTACAACAGCCAATACCGAGTTGTGAGCATAAAATACCAGAAAATATTCTTTAAACAACTCAGCATAGTCACTGCTCCCAGCCCCACAACCGCTGTTTTCTCACTGCAATATTTATTTTTCAGTTTATGGCAGCAAATTGACACAAACCGTTCAAAGGTGAAATTGACGGTGAACCAGACAGAACAGTCAATTGATACATAAACCAGGACAGCGTGGATATTACAGACGGGGATGAATGTGAAAAAATAATACAATTCCGCAAAAACAGCGGGAATCTTTCTCAGTATCATGTCGAAGATAATGACCAGTAGGTCTGCCGCTGCCCTGGCCACCAGGTAACGTCTCACACATGGAGACAATCCACAATCTTTCTCATGCAGGATGTAGATTGTCAGTGGGTTAACGGTGAGGAAGGAAAACAAGCAGATTATCCATCAGCCTGTACGCAAATTTCCTAGTCTGACTGAAGACCCAGTGAGATTATCAAATGTGTAACTGCACATCGAAAATTATTACTGAAATCATTGGAGCTGCAATAACAAATGGGAAATTCTGAATTACTGACAAAAATGTCACAAATCATAAGAAGCCCTCCCTCCCCAAACACAGAGAGATACATCCACAAGAACAGATGGTTCCTGAGAAATTCCCACAAACACGATAACTCGAGAGCAGGCACAGGTCATTTCTTTCAAGTTCATAATACGCAGGGTGAAAAAGTTGCGATCCTGAAGGATTCATTCCCAGTTCCTTGAAGACAAACGGAATTTCGAAATTACTGCCTTTTCGTCTAAGTTGTGGTCGATCCTGTGTCGTGAAAAATGGACATACAGGGAAAACGTACTCAACCCTTTCACTGCCTGAGGGACTTCGGATCAGTGTCTCCCTCTCCTTGGAACGGAATCATTTCCCTCAGCATATGACCATTTGTGCAATTAACTGACGTCCGGCCGTTCACAAAGAATATCAGGGAAAGACTGTTCGTGGAATGTCCGTTATAAAATATTGGGTACAGAATATTCCAGGAAACCTTCCGCAGCTACTTTGGCACCATTCCCCATATTTTACTCCGTTACATTGGTGACTGTATTGCAGTTACTTGGTGCTCCCTCGAGGAAATTGAACAGCTCATCAATTTCATAAATATACTCCAGCCAACCTCAATTTCACCTGGACCTTCTCGGGCACCTAATCCCTTCCTCGACCTCTCCATCTCCATTTATAGAGACCAATTAACAACGGACATTTCCTACAAGCGCACTGACCTCCATAGAGACAACAACTCCTTCTGTCCTGCCTCTTCTAAAAACGCGATTCCTGATTCACAATTGCTCAATATCCGTCCCAACAGGTGCCAGGAGGACGAATTCCACCTCAGGAAAAAAACAGATAGCCTCCTTCTTCAAAGATTACAATTTCCCTTTCCCACATGTTTGTTGATGCCATCCAGCGCATCTCCTACACTTCCTGCACCTGTTCCTTCCAACCCCAGTGCTCCCAACGCAACAAGGACAGACACCCTTCACCTTTCACCCCACCAACGTCTGTATACATCGCATCATCCGTCGCCATTTACGCCAACTCCAAACCGTCCCCACAAATTGGAATATAGTTCCCTCCCTACCCTGATCAGAGGCCATTCCCTCCACGACCTCCTTGTCAGATTGACGACCGCCAGCCCTCATCCCACTCCTGAGACCTTCCCGTGCCACCGCAAGACCTGCAAAACCTGCGCCTACACCTCCCGCCTGATATCATTCTCTGGCCACAAAGGATCCTTTTGCATCCGACAGAAACTTACCGATGCCTCCGCCAATGTCATCTACAGTGTCCTTTGCACTCAATTTGGTCTCCTCCACATCGGGGGCACTGGACGCCATCTTGCAGATCATTTCAGAATACGTCTCTTGGACACCCGCAGCAATCACCACCACCGCCCCATGTTGAACACTTCTCCTCCGCCTCCCACTCCATCAAGGCCATGCAGGTCCTGGCTTCTTCATCGAGAAACAATAACCATCCGAAACCTTGAGGAAGACGCCTTATATTCCGCCATGGGACACTGCAACTCAACAGCGTCAATGTAGATTTCATCATTTTTCGCATTTGCTCTCCCCCTACATTATTGCAATCCGAAGCCTCCAACTCGGCACCGCACCCTTGACCTGTCCTTCATCTTTCCCTTTTTCTGGTCGGCTCTCCTCTCTGACCTATCACCTTCTACCCCATCTTCACCTGTCTATCACATTCTCAGCTACCTTGCCCTCAGCTTCAAACCCTTTTCATTTGTCTCTCAGCCACCCAGCCCAGAAGCCTGATCCCTAATGAAGGGCTGATGTTCAAAAAAGTTGATTTCCCCGCTCCTCGGATGCTGCCGAACCTGTTACATTCGAGCATTACGTTCCCAGTTCGAAAACAGTCTGACACCATTCTACTCAAAGAATCAGGCCTGATGGGTAATGTTTCATGAAGCACTATCACCATCCCTGGGTATGTCTGTCCCACTGGCAGGACAGAACAAAATGTGATGGGGGTTCCCTGGGTTAAAGTTAGGGAAGAGGTTACCCTACAATTCCCCAACATTGATTTCAGGACCCCGGAAATCTCACGCTAACTGGTCAAAGGTGGTCAAGGAAATCGCCTGAGGATGGATATATCCTGCTCCTCTCCACCCCAGCTCTCAGAGGTAACTCAGTTCCCCTTGACTTTGAAAACATATCAAAGGAAGCACTGCGGGTGAGACGGACATAGAACAGACCCTGGGTCTGGGACTTCATGGCCATCAGCAAGTGTGTCTCCACATGTCCACCACTGACTGAGCAGGGAGAGACATCAAATACACAGCAACCAGACTGGGGCAACTGAGGGGGGAACCAATAAGAAGAAATCATTCTCACCAAACTCCTGTTTCCAGATGGCTCTGTCTCTAACAGTATCTGTTGGAGCAGCCAGCACACAGTCCTTGTGGAAGTAATATCTCAGCCACCTCATATTGAAGATCCTGCCCACTGTGTTATGTGGCATTCCCTCCTGTGAAGTTGGATATGCTTCGAAAGGAACAAGCAAATGGAAGCTGGTCCACCGTGAGTCATCATGGTCTGTCAGCAGCTGCAGCATCAATAGCGTTCCCTTCATCATAATGTCAGAAGTGGACTGCTCACCGAAGGTTCCAAAATGTTCAGTAACATTCATAACTACACCTACACTGAAGCAGGCTATTCAGCCCATCAAGAATTTTAAACAGGAACAGAATGTGGCTATTCAGCTATTTCTGCCTTTTGGCCAGCAATTGAAACTCATCTTTTAATATCTAATTACTGATCCATTAGAAATTACAAGGAACATTCATCCTTTCAAAACAGTCACACAGGAATATGGGAGGACTGAATATTGAGCCGGGCGAAGGGATACGTTAGGCATAATAGTGTCTTTATCAGGTTAACACAAATTAACGACTGCAGTGACACAGTAACCAGTACTGGGACCTCAACTATTCGCAACGTTTTCGAGAATTGCAACAGATGTATTCTAATTTAGATCGCCAGAAAATTAAGTTATCAAGAGGAGGTAGAGAATCTCTGTTTGGAGAAGCAATGGAAAGCAACTTGGCAGCTGGAATGTGACGTGGGTATATGTGAAACTATGATATTTTCCAGCAAGAACAACAGTCTGTATAATAAATAAATGTAGGGAGATATCAGGACTTAGAGACACAGTGTGTACTGCTGGGCTCAATCTGAACTTTTCAGTCATGGGAAGTGTTGTTCCATCTCCCTGTTGGTCTGCTCCTTAATGTTTCCAGTGGCCCCACTGTTCCATTTACAAACTGATATTTTCAAGTGGTTGGTTGGCGGTGGGGAGTGGTGAGGGGTGCTGTTTTTGAGCTGTTGACCAAGGGGATGGCCTTTATTCAGAAGTCTTTCATTTCCGGCTACATGGAGCCCTGAATACGTTGGGAATCGCTGTCTGGTTCTGAATGAAGAGGCTGTGATTGCTGCCAGGACACTGGGTATTAACCAACCTGATGTACTGTGCATAGGCACACTGCAACATACATGGACTGGAAAACCGTGGGTCCAATCACAAAATGATAATGGAAGGCATTACAGATCAGCTGAAATTGTTAGGTATATTATATGTTCAATCCATAACAGAGAAACATTAAATCAGAAACATTAAATCCAGCACAAGACACTGTGTCGATCAATGTCTGCTCAGTCCAACCCAGCAATCTGCTGAGTGCAGAAAACTGTGCAGACCACAGCAGTGCATTGCTCTTTTAACCCAAACTAGACATCTGTCCAGCACGGGGAGCTGTGCAGACCACAGCATTGCCTCGATCTTTAAACTCGGACTAGATGTATGTTCATCACTGGGAGCTATGCAGAACACAGCAGTGCATTGACCTTTATACCCTGACTAGAATGCTGGGAACGCACATCAGGCCAGGCAGCATGCGAAGAGCAAGAGAATCGACGTTTCGGAAATAAGCACTGATCAGATTTCTGATGAAGGGATTATGCCAGGAACGTTGATTCTCCTTCTCCTTGCATACTGACTGGCCTACTGTGAATTCCCAGCAGCACACTCTCGACTCTGATTTACAGCCTCTGAATCCTCACTTCTCATAGGTCTCTGTCGAGCACTGAGAGCTAGGGAGACCGCAACACTGCAGTGATCTATAAACCAGGAAAAAATATCTGTTCAGCGTGGGGACCGAAGCAGACCACCGCAGTGCTTAGATCTATAGACCTGGAAAATTTATCTGTCCAGCAGAAGAGATAATGCAGACCACCGCAGTGCATTTACCTACATATGCGCACTTGATATCTGTCAAACACAGGGAGCTATGCAGACCACAGTCGTGAAATTGCATCGAAGCCACCCTGAGTGAAGCAATTTAGGAGAGGTTGAGTTTAATTTTAGCTCGCTTTCTACCACTTTGAATGTTTTTTGGATATACTCTTCGAAAGCTTAGTGAGAATAGATTGTAAAGTCACGAAACAACCCCAATGGCAGCATACAGGCCAACGAAGGGCATGTCTATCTCTTTCCGTTATCTCAAGGACAACATTGCAAGGAATCGGAGAAAACTGCTCTGGGTCTTCAACGGCATTCTTTGAAGAAGGAAACAGCGTGGAATGTCGTAAAAATGGTGGCAGGGTCATAATGCTCCAGGTTGAACGCCAATGCACCGCCCACACTTTGTGTGTTTCTTATTTGTTGTATTTTCTGGAGAGTATTTTCTTCACAATCTATTATCTTTTTAACGTGACTCCTTTGGGAGTGGAGGAAGTTAGTCCCAGACCAAAGGATCGTGAGGGGAATCAAGGCTTCAAGATTTAAAGAACAGTGCTGCCTGGAGACATGTCCAAGTGCTGTCTGGATACTGGGCCCGGGTCAGTCTGGAGACTGCGTCTGTTACAGTTTGGAGACTGGGACCCGTGCGGTCTTTGGACTGGGCCAAGTGTGGCCTGGCACCTTGGCCCGGTGCCGCCTGTACAATAGGCCCGATGCAGTTGGTAGACTGGTCCTGGAATGTTCTGCAGTCTGACCCAGTGTGTCCCAGAGACTGAGTCTGGAGACTGGGCCTGCTCCGGTCTGAAGACTTGGCCAGGTGTGCTATGGAGACTGGCCATGGTATAGTCTGGAGTCATGGCCCCGTGAGGCCTTGAGACTGGGCACGACGCACTCTGGAGACTGAGCCTGGTGTGGTCTGCCGACGAAACCTGGTGTGGTCGACAGTCTTGAGACTAGATATTGTATAATGTCGCCAGTAGGATTTGGTCCAGTGAAAGTTAGTATTCGGAAGTGTTAGTTGAATTTGAGGACACGGGGAAGCACTTATTTAATACTTTTCGTCAGTATTCTCATTTGAAAAGGGCAATGTCATTGAGAATACGGAGATAAAGGCGACAAGATTATATGGGATTGATGTTAACAAAGGGGTGGTTTTCTCAATTTTGGAAGATCTGAATATAGTTATTAACTCTGGGCCAGCGGGATTTATTCTGGGATCTCTGGAAAGCCAGGGAGGAAATTACAGAATCTTTGACTTCAAAATATATGTCATCATTGTCGACAGGAGTTGTGCCAGAATACTGGAGGATAGCAAAAGTTGTTCTCTTGTTTTAGAAGGAGTGTCGGGACAACCCTGGTAATGAAAGGGCAGTGCGCCTTACACTATTTATGTTAAAGATGTTGGACAATTTTGAGAGCGATAAGATTTGTAATCACCTGGAAAGGAAAATTTGATTACAGATAGTCAACATAGTTTTGTGAAGGGTAGGTCGTGCCACACTCACCTCATTGAGTTCTTTGAAAAGGTGAGAAAACATGTGGGTGAAGGTAAAGTGGTTGGTGTGGTGTACAAGGACTTAAGTAAAGCATTTATTAAGATTCCACACAAATGGGTATTGCACAAAACACTGAGTTTTAGGATTCAAGGTGATTCAGCGGTTTAGATCAGAAATTGGCTATCTGAAAGAAGACAGAGGGTGATGGTTTGTGGGAAATGCTCATTCGGGAGGTCAGTTAACAGTGGTGTGCTGCAAGGACCTGTTTTGGGGCCACTGCGGCTTGTCGTTTTTATAAATGATCTGGATGTGGGCGAAGATGGATGGGTGAGCAAATTTGCAGGCGACACGAAGGGAGGCATGGTTGTGGATCGTTCTGACATATACATAAGATGCAGTGCTAGACTGAAAAGTGGCAATTGGAGTTTAATAGAGGCAAGTTTGATGTAGTTCAATTCGGAAGAAATGACAACAATTCAGGTGATTGAGCTAATGGTGAATGTCTTGGCAGTGTAGATGAACAGAGAGATCTCAGTGTCCAGGTGCATACATACCTGGAAGTTGCCACTCAGGGTTATAGGGTTGTTAAGAAGGCATATGGTGTGTTGGCGTTTATTCGTAGAGGGATTGAGTTTCGGAGCCAAAAGGGCAAGGTTCAACTGAGCAAGACACTGGTAAGGCCGCACCTGGATTATTGCCTGTAGCTCTGGTCAGTGCATAATATGAGCGATGTGGAAGCTTTGGACAGGTACCAGATGAGATTTACGAGAATGTTGTCTGTCATGGAAGGAAGGTCTTACGAGGAAAGGGTGAATGAGGAATTACACTGTATCCGGTGGAGAGAAGAAAATTTAGAGGTGACTTCATCGAGTCGTACAAGATAATCAGAGGGTTGGATAGAATGGAGAGTTAGAGGCTTTATCCTCGGATGGTGAAGGCTACCACGAGGAGGCCAAGCTTTACATTGAGGGGTCAGAGACATAGGATTGATATGAGATGTAGTTTCTAAACTCAGAGTACAATAGGGGCCAGGAATGACCTGCCTGCATCAGTAGTCGAGTCGCCGACATTAAGCACATTTAAATGGGCCATGGATAGACATATGGATAATGATGGAACGATGTGGTATAAATGTGAATCAGATTATGTTCACCGTTCGATGGCATTGAGTGCCGAAGGGCCTTTGCTGTGCTGTAACTCTCTATGTTATACGATTGTCGGCCCAGTGCAGCCAGGAGACTAGTCATGGTGCGGTCTGGAGACTGGGCGTGGTGCAGTCTGGAGACTGCACCCAGTGCTGTCTTGATATTTGTTGCTGGCACAAACTGGGTTGTAATTCGAGTCAGTTCTTTCTTTCATTTTTTTTCTTCTGCTGGACTTTCGTTGATTATTCTTTCAATTATTAGAGAATACTGAAGAATCTACACTGAGATTTCTTGTACTTGTGATGGCGCGTAAGTGAAGTCATTGGTAACTTTCCGCTGCAAACATTAAAGTTCACGTGACAATGAAGCCAATTCAATTCAAGTGTGAGAGAGTCACTGTACTTGATGCCCCTTTCAAACAAACCTGCTGCATGTGCCGTGAAATGGAGCGTCTGGAGAGAATTTTATTACTTTACTTTAATCATAAGAGGGAGAGACAGACAGTGAGAGAGTGAGGGGGAACATTTTGATTCCCATTTCAATGGATTTGCTACCAAAGAGCAGAAAGCCAAATGCTCAGAGACGCAGCTGCAGGGATATATACATCAGTAGACTGAAGTACACACGCAAGCGTGCACGTGTATACGCACACACACACACACACACACACACACACACACACACACACACACAGAGAGAGAGAGAGAGAGAGAGAGAGAGAGAGACACTCACACAGACCCATGGAGATATTCAGACCTTCATGTCTGTCTTTACATACCGTGGCTGATCTGATCATGGCCGCCCCTTTTATTCATCCTGGAAAATAAGGCGGGGCAATTAGGTGTCATGTGAGAGGAAGGGCATTCTGGGACCTGTGAACATAATTCTGTCAACGCAAGTTTACATTATAATTTGGGACAAGACCGGTTCTGATGTGAAATTGGGCAAAAACTTTCAAAAGCAAATTGGGGGAAGCTGTTGAAGGTGAAAGGACGTCAGGAAAGTTGGAGTCATTCAAAAGCGAGATAGTGAGATTTCAGGAATTACATGTTCCGTCAGTGTGAGGGGCACTGCTAACCGAAGTAGGGCACAGGATATGTCAGGGGATTTTGAGGCGTTGGACAACGAAAAAAGGAGTCATATGTCAGGTTCAGGCTAATGGTATCAAAGGAATCCCTTGAGCATACTGAGTGTAGGACAACACTTACCAGGGAAATCACGAGGGCAAAAAGTGTGCATGAGGTGGCTTTGGCTGATAAGGTTAAGGAGATTTGAAAGAGATTCTATAAATATATTAACGACAAAGGAGAAAGTCGAGAGGCATTAGGACGCAATAAAAAACAATCAGCCATCTAATGATTGGCTCCACAGGAGATGAATGAGGTTATTAGGTCTATTGTCAAATGTACTCACGTGAGGACACTGACAAGTTTACTTTCGCCACAAGTGACACAATCTTAGATACAAAGCTTCCACACACCCCACCTCCAAGAAACAAAATCTTGGTAGAAATCAGAAAAATGAAGAAAATAAAATTAAATGTAAAACATTACGGCCGCTCCTGTAGTGGTGGAAAAACAGAAAATCAGTTTATTGTTCAACAACAGAGTCCATAAATGCCTGGCCATGCTGGGTTCACACTGTACATAAGGAATCGACCTCCCCCTCCCCGCTGCCTTATCTCCTGTTTCTGCTCGAAGGATGAGGTCCCACACAAAGACTTCTCGTCGGTATTTACTCTAGAGCAAAATGCGGAAGAGAGGAAAGTCAGGAAAATAAAAATAAGTGATATTTGAAACGAAACCACATTACAGAAGCGGAAGAGCTGACGGTCTTAAAATGCATAACCGTAGAAAAAAACCCGGGACATGTTCAAATGTATGCCGGAATCATTGCAGGATTTTGGGGAAGACACTGTGCTTGCACGGGCTGAGATGTTTGTATCATTCCTTCGAGTTCTGGTGAAGGATTACTGGATCATTAATTCCGATTTCTCTGCACAGATGTTGCCAGACCCGTTGAACTTTCCTAGTACCTTCTGTCCTTGTTTCTGACTAACAGAATCTACAGTCCTTTCAATTTTCTTTATTTGTATCATTGACAGCCACGGGTGAGGTGCTGAAGGATTTGAAGACAGCTAATGTGACAACATTATTTTTAAAAAGGTTGCCAGGAACTACAGACCAGTGAATCTGACATCAGAGATGGCAAAATGCTAACAGGAGCTTCTGGGAGGCAAGATTTACATGCATTGGGAAAAACAAGGACTGATTAGAGTTGGTCAGCATGGCTTTTTGTGTGGGAGAACTGGTCTCAAAAATTAGTTTACATTTTTTGAAGAGGTGACCAAGAAGATAGATGAATGGCAATCAGCATACATTGTCTACGTGGATATTAGCAAGCCCCAACATTTGGGAGAGCTAGCCAATTAGATACAACATTGCCTGAACAGTAGGAGGCAGAGGGTGCTGGGAGAGATTTGTTGTTTCTCCTCGTTGCCTGTGACCAGCGGTGTGCCACAAGGAGCTCCTTTTCATTGTTTTTCTAAACGATTTAGATGGGAACGTAGGAACCTTGGAAAGTAAGTTTGACAATGAAACCCCTAAAATTATTTGTTATCGTGGGCAGTGAAGAAGGTCCCGCAAAAGAACGGTGGCTTAGTGATTAATACTGTTGCCACACACACCAGGAAACAGCTTCGAAACCAGCCTCGGGGAACTGCCTGTGTGGAGTTTGCACGTTCTCCCTGTGCCTGCGTGGGTTTCCTCCGGGTGCTCCGGGTTTCCTCCCAAAATCCAAAGATGTGCCAAATGAATTGGCCATGCCGAATTGCCCATACGTTGGTGCATTAGTCAGAGGGAAATGTGTCGGGGTGGGTTAATCGTCGGAGAGTCCGTGTGGACTTGTTGGCAGAAGGGCCAGTTTCCACACAGTAGGTCATCTAACCTTGATCCAATGGGCCGAGGAATGGCAGATGGAGCTTCTTTCTGTTTAATGTGAAATGCTGCATTTTTTTAGACAAACCAGCGCAGGATTTACACAGTTAACGTTTGGGCCCTGGGCAGTATTGTTCAACAGAGAAACCCAGGTTGCAGGTATATAGTTCTTTGAAAGTGGAGTCGCAGGTAGACAGGGTACGGACAAGGGTATGATGCAAGCTTATCTTAAACTAAAACACCATTGTGCATAGGATTTGGGATATCATGTTGAGGCTGTTCAAGAGAATGGTAAGGACGCATTTGGTGTACTGAGGGCAATTCTTGTCGCCCTTCTATAGGAAGGATGTTATAAACTGGAAAGGGGACAAAATATATTAAAAGATGTGGCGGAAACGGGAGGTTTTCAGCTATATGGCAAGTCTGTGATTTTGCTCCCTTTGCGTCGGAGGATGTGAGGTGACCCTACAGAGGTTTATAAAATCATGAGGGGCACAGATAGGATGCACGGCCAAGGTCTTTTTTCCCACAGCAAGTGTGTCTGAAACCAGAGAGGATAGGTTTAAGGTGAGAGGAAAGAGATTTAAAAGGGATCTAAGGGGCTGTTGTTTCTCACAGAGGGTGGTATATATATATATATATATATATATATATATATATATATATATATGTATGTGATGTATGTGTCGCCAGCTATCAGAGGAACTGGTATTGCTGAGTACAATTACAACATTTAAAAGACAATTGAATGGGGACATGTATAGAAAAGAGTTGGAGGAGTACGTGCCAAAAGCAGAAAATGGAACTAGTTCTGTTTAGGAAACATGGTACAGAGAATTCTGATGCTGATGTGGTGCTACAGACCACAGCAGTAGCAGAAGCATAATTATATTCAACCACAATCTGCAACTTTTTCTGCTGGGGTTCATCCCTCAGTCTGCCATTACCACCAAACCGGTCTATGGTTCGGTGATAAGTGTATTTGTACATTCGAGACAGAACCATGTGTACCTAATCCCGATGGCAAACTATTAAAACGACCACACTTACTGCTTATATTGCAAACTGTTGGGACAACATCTGAGAGAGAGGGCGAAATACCCCAAGACAATAGCCCAATAGTCCGGCCACATCCAGCCATAAGTGGTGATGGACGGTTAAACAACTCGCTGGAGGAGATGGCTCACAAATATCCCTATCCTAAATAATGGAACAGCCTTGTAGCTCTGTGTAAAAGACAAGGATGAAGTATCTGCAACATCCCCTGCCAGAAGCGTTGAATCATTGATCTACCTAACTCCCGCATCATGCCCACAGCATCACAGATGCCCGTCTCAAATCAATTTGATTTTCTGCACGTGACGTGAAGAACACAGTAAACTGAAAAAGTCAATGGACCCTGACGTCATTCCTGCAAGAGGACTGGAAACTTGTGCTGCACAACAAGCAGTGTCACTGGTGAAGTTGTTTTATTCCAGCTCCAACTCTGCTTTCTCCCTGGCAATGTGGAAAATTTCTCAACTATGTCCTATTCCCCAAGAGTGGAATAATTTCAATCAGAACATGTACAACACCCCCAGACTCATCACGACAGTTAAATTCGTGTAAGATCTTCTTGACAGCTGTCGAGCTGCACAGAAACGGCCAAGCAAGGTGATCAATTGTATCAAATTAACCCGAGGTCGAAAGGATAAACCCAGGTGGAGTTCACGATTTTGAGGTACCGGTGTTGGACTGGGTTGAACAAAATTAAAAATCATACATTCCCAGGTTATAGTCCAACAGTTTTAATGGCAAGCACTCGTTGTCAGAGCGCTGCTCCTTCATCGGGTTGTGTACATTTGGAGGTTTTGCGTTTTAACCCCGGAGACAGCACCGATCTTTCGCCTCCGTATCGGAAAAGGGGACGGGAAGTAAAGTCCTACCGACCCATGTAGAAGCCTCCTTCCTAACATCTGACAGCTTATGACAACCTTTACAGAGCTTTCCCACAGACTGCACAGAAAGATCAGGAAATGAGTGAGCCATTCAACACATTATACATCTCCCATTCCAGTTCATTGCTGAACATCTTCCTCATGCATTTCATCCCGAAAATGTATGCATCCCTTAATGTTATTGGAAAAATATTAAATAACATCTTCAGCAGTCCCTTCGATCCATCGTTTTGAAATGATGTCTGATCATTTATGTTCAAACCATGGTCCTGCGCTATCACTTCCCATTTAGTGTCTATGCATTTTCAGTGCGTTTTCTCTCACAGGCTTGAGTGGGAGAGAATTACCAAAGTTCAACAGTCTCTGGGTGGAGACATTTATTCTCGACTCAATGCAGAATGGCCTGGCTGGACATCATAATGTGGCCTCTTGTTTCAGACGTCCCAGCCAGGGGAATTATCATCCTTGCTTCGAATCTGTCTCACCGTCTCAGGTTTATATTATTTACTCAGACATCCACTCATTTTCCGAAACCTTTTGGAATACAGGCGTAGTCCACATAAATTAAGTCCCCACAACATGCCTGATATCCCAGAGATCCTTCACTGCACTCCCTGAAAGTCGGTTTTGTCCTTTATTCGGTACAGAAATCAAAACTGCACATAATGTTGCACAATATTAGACATGCATTCTCACCAAATTGCAGCTGGAGTAAGACACCCTTACTCATGTATTCCAATTCCCTTGAAATGATGGTCAACGCACAATTTATCTACCTAAATGTTGCTTTCAGTGACGAGTGTACAAGAAGATCCAGATTATTTCCAATCTTGCAACTAACCACTTAGTGGGTATATGTACACGAGTCACTGTGTCAATGTCATTCCCAGTAGTGATCTCTGGCGCCAGAACTCACAGCTGTGCATGTACCTCCAACGTCTGTGCAGATGAAAACAAGAAAATCCGCAGAAGTCCCTTGAAAATAATATTTTTAACCAATCCCTTTTCAAATGGCAGGCTACTGTTCTATCATTCCCACCAAAGTACACAACATCACATTTACACATATTGGTATTCATGTGCCATGTGCTTGTCCATTCACTCAACTTGTCTCAGTCACCTTGGAGCACTTTGATATCCTCAATACCCACCCATAGTCAGACAGTTTTTCGTGCTGTCAGCAGGCTTGGAAATATTGCATTTGGGCCCAGAAACCGATGTTTGCGGTGTATTGGGAATACCTGAGGCCCAAGGCCCAATTCCTGTCACACACCACGATACAACCCGTCCCAAAAAAAGTGTTCTCACACTTAGGGATCAGTGCAGAAGCCCCCTCTGGATTTCCTAGTTTCCTGCCCTTCATTGAGTACTCCCCTGTCTTCCTTTTTACTTCTGAGGTGTATCACCTCATATTTATCAGTGCTACAGTGCATCTGTCATTGACCTGTCCATTCCATCTACATGTTCCTATTACATAAGACCTTCCTCCTCACTATCAAACAAACACTTAGTAACCACATTCCCTCACAACCCTCAACATTCACATCTCCTTTATTTTAGAGCACACCAAATAGTAAATGACACAGCACTGATCCTTGCGTTACACATCTGCAGTCACACAAACAGCCTTCTGCCACCACCCTCCTTCTCCTTCCACTGAGGTAGTTTTGGATATAACTTACCATGTTAACCTTGATACCTTCAGATTTTAATTAATTTGTCAGTTTCCTATGTGGGGCTTTGTGAATGGACTTGGTGGGAAAACCATTTGAAAAAACACCTTGAAAAATTCCAATAAAATTCATAAGGTGTGACTTCCCTCCGATAAAGCCAAAGTGACTGTCCTGGATGAAACATTGCCTCTCAAATGGAAAGCAATTTTATCCTTCTTTATATTCCCCAATAGCTTCCCTAAAAGTAAACCGATACTCACTGATCTATAGTGCCCTGGTCCTTCTGCATCACCCTTCCAATACAGTGTAACCGGATAAAATGCATCCGGATCATTTGTCCAATTTTTAGATCAGGTAAAACCATCAATCCCTGATCACATCTTATATCAATTTGCTCAAGAACTTCCCAGTCCATCTTCTCAAATTCTGTCCATGCCTCCTCCTTCATCTCCATATTGTTCTCATGGTTTCTAATCGGTTTTAACTGTTCGCTTATAGGAGTGGGAACACTGTTAACTTCAAACACATGAAGCACGTATAATAGATAATTAATAAAATTAACATTTGCTGTGTAATCGGAAAGAGATTACTTTGCTAGATTTAACAATTTGCTGAAATTTTAAATCGACAGCCTAATTTTGCTGGATTCTGCAAGTAAACTGCTCGCCCTGACAAGTCTTGCAAAACTGTCAGATTCAGCAATAGTCAGGGAAAACATAAACTTTATACAAACAGCCGAATGTTCCCAGTTCTTGTCCTTGATAATGATAAGCGAAATGCAGTACAAAATGAATATGTGAAAGTTGTGCAGTCCCTCACATACGGCATCTTGCCAAATGTATTGAAACTCTGCAGAAGTTCAATAAAGCTTTCTCTTTGCTCTTGCTAGCATTTGAGTCGAGTCGATTTAATTTCCACGACTGCAAACTTTGGGGTTCCTCCGGAACCCCGCGACTGGGTGAGAATCTGAATATTCCCAGGAGGTGTAGGTGCCAGCGCGTTGAAGGACTTTCGCTTCATCTCGAACGTTGAATTGGCCCCTTTGCGTGAGAGGACTGGGAATCTGTGGATCGCCCCACAGCTAGGTTTTCAATCGAATAGGGCCAGGGTACGAGTTTTAACTTAAATAATCCTACATAGAGAATCATTCTCAGAGAATAAATAAAGCAGGAAGAGTTTCCAGTGAACTTTCGCTCGGTATTTGAGTAAAACACAAGGGATGTGAAAGCTGACTCTACAGTGCTTCAGAGACAGCAAGTTTAAGGGTAGTTTTAGATTTGGAACCGCCACTGCCTGAGTTAGACTCGCCAAAGACGTACCGGACATGTCGCTTCTTGTTTTGGGAAATCCAAGGCATTGAGGCAGACGTGCCCAATTCGAGAAGGCACCTCCAGAAGTGAAAGCAGGTCAAAAAGGAAAAGATAACAGTACAGAGACAGAGAGAGAGAGACAGCTGGACACTTATCCAGTGAATTGAAATGGGCTCCAGCAAAAAGGAACAAAAAGAGGGTCCAGAGAGGACTTGGAATGGTCAACCAAAAGTACAGAACATGTTCAGTAATTACGACCCAGAGTCTGTAAAGCAGTTAGAATTGTGGATTAAGGAACGCGGTTTTTCGGAGGATGGGAGTTTTAGTTGAAGGCAGTTGGAAGTATTGAAGTCACGGTTGGAAGTGAGAGAGAAGAAGAAATGGAAAGGAAGAATAAAATCTCTGAACTGGAGTGCTTATAATATAAGGAAGGCTGAGGGTGATATCAGGGAAAGTAAATATCAAGTAAAAGATAGTTCAGATACACGTATAAACACGAGCACACATGCAGACGTGTGTGGAAAACAACCTTATGAAGCTGTACGTTGTCTTAAGTCTGTTCCAGATCCTGACCATGATGACTGCCCAGCGAGACATACAGCCCCCCGACAAGATCCACCTGTCGAAGTTTCCAAGTCAGCGGCCGCCGTCTTAGGGTCTGCTGGATCACCAATAGCCTATCGTCCCTGCAACCAATTGAAGCAAGAAGCCGAAAATGAGGACGGCCACTCCAAGACTGATAGACATCCAGGGCCTGCTCACGATCAGTCCACGACAGGCGATAAGTCAGACAGCGAGAGTACTGACGTGCGATCATCTAAGCAGCACCAATGGTTGAGGTTGAAGATCCAGAAGGGCGCCCAGTGCTGGTCCACCGATCATGGACCATGAAGGATTTGGAAACTGCCTATGGGCAGTTGCCTGACCCATGCGAGGTTGGAGCTAATAGGTTTGCTGAAAAAGTAACAAAGTTCTGTGTTGACTCATCTCCTGGGACAGACACTGGAGCCGATGTCACCAAAATCATATATAAATGGTCAGCCGTAAGCTTCCATGCCAGATCAACCAACCCACAAACGTAAGAGAACAGAGACTTTAATGCTTCTGGTCCATGCTGGAAGCCGCCTGTAGGGAGGCAGTCTCAGTGCGAATGGATATGACCAAAATTGCAACGCGTAAACAACAAGAAGGTGAGACAGTGTCCCAGTACCTTTCGCGCCTCAGTGAAGTCCATAACGCCCATGGTGGATGGAGACCATCCGAGGACATGACGGCAGCAGAAATCGCACCGTATGAAGCACACCTGAGGAACAGCTTCATCAATGGAAAGAAGGACGAAATAGTCAAAAAGGTAAAAGACACATGTATTACCTGCGACACTGGAAAGCTAAATTTGATAGAACAACATGCGATACATGCTGTAATAAATGCTGGCCCAAGGGAAGGAGAAGCAGAAACTAAAGATGGAAAAAAAGCACATAAACCTCAGCTTACTATGATGCAATTGGTCAGCCGTTGGAGGGAGGTGTTGCATGGAGAGAGGCAGGTGTGGAGGTCGCGAACGAGAAAGACAAAGGGGTCATGGAAGAGGCGCTGGCAGAGGTAGATCTGGCAGCTACTTTGTTTGCGGGGGAATGGACCACTAGGCGAGACAGTGTCCATCCAGACAATCCCAATCGGCCCTGGAGGCTGGACAGCAGGGTGACTGAGAGGGGAATGCTGAGGTGGAGGTGGGCATCCCACAAGGTACAGGGAAGCTTCTTTCCCTTATGCTTGGCAACGAAGGATCGCTTATGCTCATCTCTTCTGCAAAACTTACGGGCATTGAAATAAGTCCCAAAGGCCATATTGAGCACTGAGATTGCGAAGTGTGGACTATATGTTCAATATAACAAGATGCATATCAGTCGATGCCTACCTCAATGTTATATGTGGAAGTTACATCAGTTACCGTTTTGGTAGATACAGAGGCAACATATTCAGTCCTTAAATTAAGCCAGTTCAGAGAAATGACGGAAATAAAGATGAGTGGAAGGCTCCTGAACACAATGGGTGGATCAGAAGTCGTGATATGAGAGAGATTTTCGTCACCCCAAATTTGTGAACCTAGTACTGGGGAAGCATTCCAACGCTCATTTTTGTTATTGAATTCTGTCCTTTAAATTTGATGGCTGGAGATCTCATAGTCAGTCTGGGGTTGGATTTGCTCAGTACCCCGACTGTTTGCACGTAATCCAAGGGGAATATTTACCCGTGCAGGCTGTAAAATACGACCCACGACCCCTGATGTATGTCTATGAGTGACGATTGAACCAAAGATCGATACGTTCAGTGAATGCTTAACTCGCCCTGGAAATAAGTAACCATGTTAATCCTACTAACACCGATTATCTTGCTGGAGACACGCTGCACAGCACATATACACCGCAATGGCCCTGACGAATCATATTGAAAGGATTGGTTCAGGAGATTCGTTAAACCAGATCATTTGTTATTGTGCAAAATTTATTGGAATGAACACAGATGTGCCGTCAGTGTGAACTTATCTAAAGTATCTATAACGGCAAGCAGACACTTCCTTTTTGATGTTTAAGGCACTTATTCCTCACGTGTCACTGGTGAAGGCGTCCAGAAGGAATTGGGACCATGGGTGCTCAAGGCACAAAGTTTGGGTCGTCAGCGACGATGTGAGTATCTGGTTCAATGCAGATATGCGGACACATAGGAAGAAACTAAATTGTCTAACTCTGGCAGATCAAACAGTCCAGATAACCCCCGCCAGTCCTGAAGAGTGTAGGAGGGTAGACTGGCGTTTCCCGAAGACAGAAGTCTCGGATCCAAGATTAAAACGTCTTCGACTGAGTTGTGGGCAAAAGGGAACCATGGCGTGGGACTCATACGAAGCTGTGAACCCCTAAGAATAACCCCGAAGTCTGAGTATCATCCTTGCAGAGCGCAATAACCGTTAAAACCTGAGGCCATAGAAAAATAAATACTCCAGTCTTTGAATCCCTCCTAAAGGCTGGAGTGATAATCCCCTGCGAAAACTCACAGGTGAGAACCCCCATTTTTTCCGGTCAAAAGGCATTCCAGTTGAACCGGAGGAATGGAAGTTTGTTCAAGACCTGCAGGCTGTCAATAACGCTGTTGTGACACGAGCCCCAAATGTTCCCAACCCCTATGTAATAGTAACTCAAGTTACATAGGACTCTGGTTCTGTTCTCTGTTGTGGATTTAGCAATGCCTTCTTTCGTGTACCGGTTCACATAGATAGTCAATTCTGGTTCGCTTTTTTATTCAAAGGGAAATCATATAGCTTCACACGACTTTATCAAGGTTACTATGAGTCCCCCACCATATATAATGAGGCTTTATGCAGGAGTCTGGAGACTGTCGTTTTTACCCCGGGGTCAGCACTTCTGCAGTATAATAGCAGCACTGACAGAGGAACAATGTGAGATGGACACATTTACATTGTTCTGCCATCTGGCGAGGGAAGGGCAGAAAGCTAGTCTTGCAAAGCTACAATTTGTGCAAAACAGGTGAAGTTCTTTGGTCACTTAATATCTGAACAAGGGAAGGCCATTGATCAAGACAGAGTTGAAGCCGTCCGGCAAATTCCAAAGTCTCACACGAAGAAATAAGGATGATCCTTTTTGGGCATGTGCTCCTACTGTAGAATGTTTATTCCACATTCTGCACCCCTGGGGCGCCCCTAAGTGACATAGCCGATAAGAAAGGTCCGTTACAATGGACCCAAGAAATCGAGAGTGCATTTGTTGAATTAAAAAAGGCGCTCCACACTGCACCTACACCGGGGATTCCGAATCCAAACAAGCCTTTTGTGCAAACTGCAGATGAGAAGCGTGGCTGCATGACATCTGTGCTGTTACACGATCATGGAGGAAAAGTGAGACTGGTAGCTTATTTTTCGGCTAAGCTGGACCCCGTAGCAGCAAGATTGCCTAAATGCCTGCGAGCCATGACTGCAGCTGAAAAGGCTGTTGTAGCGTCCAGGGACATAGTCAGTCTGGTGAGTTAATCCTACTGGTCCCACATGCATTATCCTTATTGGTTTCCGAGCAAAAGACTGCACATATGTCGGAAGCACATTGGCTCAGACACTAAACTGTGTTATTGGAGATGCCGAACATTACAATAAAGAGGTGTAACATCCTTATCCCCTGCTAGCCTTTTGTTTTGCTTTTTCTTGCATTTGAGAAATGTCGAATTAATTTCAACGACACACGTTCAACAAATCACCATCTCCTTCTGCATCACGAAGTTGGATCAAGAACCTGATGGAACAGCAACATGGCATTTGAGAGAGGTTTAACAAGGAATGGTTCATGTGAAGTGCAGACTCTGCTAGGTTATTAACCCCAGATCTACCTGTTTATGAAGGAGGAACTTCAATTAAAATAAGCCACAGCATCACGTTAACCTAGGAGAGAGGGATGAGCAGATTGATCCAATACCTCTTAAAGCTTACAAGAATGACAATGGTCTTGTGTTCGGGCTCAGCAATGGAAAGCAATGACACATCAAATTCGGGAATCCGTTTCAATTCTCGAACCTGGAGCACAGGAACAGCAGAAGGAGATTATTCGAAATTGTTACAGCAGATGTAGGAGGAGGATGTTTCTTGTCTGGATCCTAATATAGAGTTTCAGGAACAGGCCAAACAGCACCTCCATACTCCAACACAGGATCCATAATAGACCGTGCAGCACCTAACTCGTGTTACACACAACAGGATGAATCAATTCAGCCTTCTAAATGCTGCAACACAAGAACTGGAAGAGGCCACAAAGTTACTGGAACTTTTCACACTAGGTTATGGATATTCAGCCGATTGAGTCAATTGCACAAGAATTGCAGACGAACATGAAACCGTTTGGGATGGTTTCTTATTTGAACAAGGGGGGCAATTCATCCACATTTATGTTCTTTGGGAATAGGAGAAGACCAATCACACCCTCGTTACGATTTCAGGGCTATAGGAGGAGACTGTTCCATTTCTCCAACTTCTTATGAAGAGACACGAGGAGACGCTTCAGCCCATTGAAATGGTGCACTGCTGCAGCAAGTTTCCATATGTCCCCAGTCCTCTTATGAAGACAAGGCAGAAGGCATTCACGTCTTGAATGGCTTGGTCAGGAACAGGAGCAGGATAATAGGCCTTTTTAACATCAGGACGACATTCAACGTATCAAGACTATAATGTAGGAACACCAAGAAGCCCATTTAGCACTCGCGTGTGTAAAGTAGGAACAGAATGAGACTAGTCCACCACTCGTGCCTTTTTCACGGCAATTCGAGCTGAGCTTTTGCTGTCTTGTGCCTGTTACACAGGAATTGAAAGGAAATGTGGAGACTATAGAAAGGGAAGAACTTTGATTACATTCGGAAGCCAAACATCCAAGTTAAGGGAACGATACAGAGGGACAGAAACATTCACGTTAAAAACAGAAAGAGAAAGTTAAGACAGAAACAGAACATGTTGAAATATGGGGGAAAGCACAGGGGAGTACGTCTAATCGGAAGAGTGAGACCTTGATAGATGCAATCACAAGAAAGAGACCATTGAATAAAGGCAATGCCAGATCAGCTGAAACAATTTGTTACATTATATTCTGAATCTGCCTCACAGAAAAAACACAGACGGTCTTAACTCAGATAGGTTGTTTGCTCAGAAAGGAGAGCGGTGAAGACGATGCTCCTGTAATTCTCAGTAAGCTAGGCAATCTGCCCAGCATGGGGAATATTGAAAATCTGGGACAGGATATTGTTGCAATAGATATCTCTTCAGGATTGGAAGATTTGTATTCCGTACTTTAAATGACTGTGAATGGGGCTCCCAAAAAATTATGTTTCTGTAACTCCATGCATCAACTTGATGCAAGGTTTTTTTTTCATGTGTGCATTCGTGTGTGTATGACATAGGCAATGTTAGATGTTAAAATCATTGTCTGAGAGACAACACTTATGGAGAAAATTAGTTTAAATATGAACAACTGGCAGGGGTTGGGATGATGGACAGAGAGGGACTGAGAAACTGTTCATGGACAGATGTGCATATACGCTTGAGAGTATTAAGGTAAAGGCATTTCCAGACCCAATAACAACATCAGTGCGCAAAGGAATGACAGAATGATTGGGAATTTTTTAAGGGTACAGATAAGAGCCATATGGAATCGACGCAGATTAGCTTCTGCAGAATTGAAGCTGGGAGTTTTAGCAGCAGATTATTGGCTTCATTAAGACTGTCTGCCATAGCGCAATGTTCAAACAGCAGATGGGATGAGCCATAGAACTATATCCTACAGGTATCAGAATTATAATGAGGAGTGGGCAGGTTATGGTGCAGGAATGAAATCAGGGCCAAAGGGATCACTACTGTTGTCATTTACCTGTTTCAGCCTCAGATATTGGTCAGGGATGTGATGGAGTAAAAGGAAGGAAATTGAGTTTGCAATCAGAATAAAAAACAGTGCTCTATGCTCCCAATATTTAAACATCAAGGGCAGTGATACAATGAAACATGGTTCACTCCTGAAATTGAGTCGGTCAACATACAGACGCATGAGTAACACTGCACGAAGCAATGAAGTAGATAGTGAATTATCAAGTTCACTGATGCAGTTAGTAGTGGTTTGTAAAGTGAATATCTGAACTCAGAGTCTCAGCAGCAACAATAGGAGCGGCAAGGATGGTAGTGTCAATGAGAAGAACAGTGTTACAGTAAAACATGGTTTATAGAATAAATGACTGAACTGTGAAGCTTACCAGAGACACCAAAGAAAGCTCGGACTGCATAATCAAAATATTGAATAATATTCGATCCAACATGATAATTATTTTCAATCATAATATGTAGAAGGAAGCCAAACATCCCAGTATAAACTTCTGTCCATTGTTGGAATATTCTGTCTAATGTTCTCAGACTCTGATTAATTGATGGAACATCCGAGTCGAACGTTCTCAGATTCTGATCTCTCCACCTCCTCTCTGTGGTACTGTTGATCCCTGTTAGTACTGTTGCTGATTATGTGGAGATTGACATTATTCACAGTCACCAAAGGAAGAGGTGAAATTTACACCTCCCTTACATCACTTTACGTATCACAATAAAAGGAACAACTTCCTCGATCTGGACGGAATGGATGAGGTTGGCTGACCGTCAACTTTCCATATTATAAATCTCTTCTCCCTGTATGTCGGAGCACTGTAAGAACACTGCAGGAATGTACATGACAGAGATAAAATAACAAAGCACCCTGCACAAAATGTCTGGTGTGCATTTTCTCGAGAGCACAAAATCGGGTAACAAGATTTACTACCCATTGCCTTTTGTAATTTCACTAAAATTGTTAAGTGCCCTTTTACAAATCATTCCAAAACCTCGATAAATCATCCAAAGCATTTAAACTGCTCATTAGGAACAGAAGGAAGTAATTCTGTCCCCATGTGCCATTTTCAGAAGGATAGGAGAAGACCATCAGCATCTCTTGCCTTTTATACCAGGTTAATTCAGCCTCTCGAGTCTGTTATAGAGGGAGAAAAGGAGGCCATTCAGCCCATTGACCCTGTCACAGAGGAACAGGAGGACGCCATTCTACTTCTTTATTCTGTTATGCAGCAAATATTAGTTTTTAGATACTTATGGAGAAATTAGTTATGACATAAAAGTTAAAGTTTGAGTAAGGTCAACCTTGTACGTTTTAGGCTGGCTCTTTGAAAAGCTGCTTGAGAGAAGCTATTGGCATGAAAGTGGGATGCCTTCACAAATGAGACTAAAGAGTCTAGCGATAGGATATTTCTTTTCATGAGGAGGGTCAGGATGGTCGCTGGAGAGAACGCTGGATTACTAAAAGAAAGGAGGTTCTGGTCAACAAAAAGAAAGACGCATATGATAGGTGTAGGTATCAAAGACCAACTGAATCCATCGAGGAGTACAAGGACAGAAGGATAATACTCAAGATGGAAATCAGGAGTGAAACGTGGAGACATTATAAAATTTTGGAAAATAGGGTAAGCAATGATCCAAAGAGTTTTTGCAAACATATTAAGATCAAACGAGTAACTGGGAGAGAATAGGCCCTCCTAAAGTTCAGCAAGGCGACCAACATGTGGAACCACAGGATTTGGGGCAGCACTAAATAAATATTTCGCGTTCGTATGTACTGTAGAGAAGGATACGTGATGCAGATAACTTGAGGAAATGAACAATGATATTTTGGCAGGTTTTCCTATGACAGAAGACGAGGAGCTGTCCATATTAAAATGCATTAAAGTGAATGACTCCCTGTGTTTAATTTTTTCCTTTTTTTGCAGGGATTTTCCATCGTGTCATAACAGAGTCAAGTTTCGTGAATGTGCTTTTTTTTTGATGCTACTGAAATAACTCCACAGAGGCCGGCATCCCAACACCAGAGAGAGTGCTTGACACTGATCCAGCTCCCTCAGAAGCTGCTGTCAAGGTGACAGAACCACTGCCACTCCTGTTCTTTTTGTGTGTATGTGCAGGTGTGAGACAGGAAAAGACACAACGACTACAAATCTTTATTCCATTTCCACGACCAGGAATAAAAGGAACACCCAAGTGGCCAGTGACCAGCAGTGCCCTTCACACCAAATGGGAGGGCAGTGGTTAAATCAAAATAAAGTTGGAACTCCCTGTCTTTAAAGCGACTCCTGGATTGGCACATTGAAATTAGTATAAAGAAGGGCATACAGGTGAGTTTGGTTTTAGAGAAGCATGAAAGACCTGCACAATATCGAGAGCTAAATGGCCTGCACTGTTCGATGTGCTCTGACCTGATCAGGTGTTTCACAGAATTCATTGGGAAGCTCGGAAACTAATTGTTCACCCTCTCGCTGAGATGTTTGCATCATGGACAGTCACAGGTAATCTGCCAGAAGACGGCAGGGTGGCTGATATTGTGCGCTTTTTAAAGAACAACTGGGAAGGAAAAGCCAGGAACTGTAAACTGGTCTACCAGATGTCATTGATGGGTAACTTGCTTCAGGGATATCTGAGAGACTTGTTTTTGGAAAGGCAACGACTGAGCAGGACAATATGGCTTTTTGTGCGCGAAACCATATTTCACAAATTTGATTTTGTTTTTCGAAGATGTGACGAAGTAGATTGGTGAAGGGGCGGAGGTATGGGTAGTCCATATGGTCTCCAGTCAGGTGTTGATAAAGATTCCTCATGGTAAACTGGACAGCACTTGTTAGATCACATGAAATACGTGGAGAGTTGGATGTAATTGACTCGAAGATAAGAGATGAAGGAAGTGGTTGTGGACAGTTTTTGTTTTGCACTGGAGGCCTATTTCTACCTGAGTGCCATAAGGATCTAATGGATTTTGTAATGAACGTAAATGATTTGGATGTGAATAATGTAGGAATGCTTCGTGGCTTTACAGGTAACATCTACGTTGGTGGTTTAGTGAACAGTGAAGAGGGTTAACTCAGAGTACAACGGGACACTGATCTGATGGAACAAAATGTCGAGGACTTGCTAATAAAATGTATGTTCGACAAAATTCAGGTGTAACGGTTTGACGAGGCAACTGGGTAAGATCTTGGGATACGTTGTCAGCCACAGACACCAAAATATAACTAATAGAAAATCTGTAGTGTGGAAGCAGGCCACACGGCACATTGTGTGCACAAAGACCCGCCAAACAGCATCTTGACTAATACAGCCATGTATTACCCTGCTAACGTGACATTTCCCACAGCCAACCCACCACAACCCAGGATACTGCGCAGCAGTTTAGCAAGGTCACTGCACATGTTGTACCGTGGGATGAAAGCCAAAAGCAGTGTTGTAGCCCACACAGACAAAGGGAGAATGTGTAAATACCAAGCAAGCAGTCACCGAAGGTCGGAATCAAAGCTAGGCCTTTGGTGCCGAGACCCATCAGTTCTAACCACTGAGCCACATTCTACCCCCGTGACCAGCGCACAGTGACTGCATTCTCCCACTTTCTCTGGATCCTTCACATCTGTTCAGATGATGTCGAGTTCCAGTGGGGTACTTCTGGCATGCTCACCTTTTCTCTCGCACGAGGAGTTACGTTACCCCTCCCAAACTCTGATGTACAGTGCCTTCAGCTGCAATTGACCCATGTCTTGCACTTCTGCCCTCACTCCCTCCCCCTTCATAGATCAAGTCAACCATCACATCTGTGGTATACACAATAATTGACTATTGAAAAATAAAACAAGATTGCACATGCTGGAGATCTGAAACAAAAATGCTTCAAATGCAGCGCCTAAAATTTGAAATGTTCCCTCTGCTTTCTTCCTTCAGATGTTACGAGTCCTGCTGAGTTTTGCCAGCAATATTTTGCATATCTAATGTCCTGCTTACAACATGCACAAAATTTGCAGGTTTGACTTTGAGAGATAACTCCCACCAGTATTTGTTTCTTTGTGCTATTTCTAATGTCCAGACATATTGTTTCGGTGTATTCTGAGCGCCGTGGGCTGTTGTGAGATTAATTTTAGATTCAGTGATCTGTTCCCTGAGGCCTTCCTTGATGTTAACATAAGTTAGCTGCATCGTGTTTGTCGTTCTCAAAGGAAATGGTGAGTTACTTCCCGGGGCTCCCCCTGTGCTGGCTGAGTGGAGAATCACATGATCTCAATTAAATTATGTACATTGCGCCCGATACCTGCTCTAATCTTGGGAGGAAATTCAGAGCAGGCACGCGTGGTCTAATCTCATGGCCTCACTCCTGGACCTGGAGTAATGGGATGTCCTGCCTGTGGCCCTTCTCACCCGAGAGGAGCTCATGCCCAAAGCTTTGGGGAGGGCAGTAATAGCACCCTGCCTGCCACGTACAGGCTCAATATCAGGGGTTGTGCCGGTTATCCCCACACAACTGTGCTTGTCCCAGTGTACTATGGGTTCTCAAAGATGGCACAGGTTCCTTGGGATGCTGGGTAATTCCAGGCTGTCCCGTGGTGGGAATGGTGTGCAATGGGAAGTGGGGGAAGACCGATGTGATTCTCATTTGAGGACCCAAGTAACAATTAATGTGGGGAGTTTGGTGAGATCCTCTCAACCTTATGTTAGTAATCTCTCCCCAAAACCCAAACCACCTTGCACTTTGCATGAAAACATTAATTATTATGATGAATCCATAAGATCATATTGAATTAGAGCAAGAGTCGGCCATCTAGCCCTCAAGCCTGCACTCCAATAATGTCAGGGCTGCACTTTTTCTAGACTTAGCTCCACTTACCCTCCCTCTCACTATTAACCTTGATTCCTTTACGCTTCCAAAATCTAGATTTGCTTTAAATTCATTCAGAAAAGTAACCACAAGTACTTCATTCAACAGAGTATTCTACAGATTCACATGAAGATGTTCCTCTGCAACTCTGTCCAAAATTTGGTCGCATTCATTTTGAGGATCCTTCTAGTTTCTAGTTTCTCTCAACAGTGAGAGCAAACTTCCGACTATTACCGTATGTACTCCCTTCACAATTTTGTATGAGCATAAATCCTCAATCATTCTTCTAAGTCCCCATGAGTAGAGTCCCAATCTACTTTGTCTCTCTTCATATTCAGCGCTCTCAATTCTAGAATCAGCATAGTGAAGCTCTTCAACACCCATCGAGTGCTAGCACATTATTTCTCAAGTAAGGAGTCCAAACCTGTACATGGTACACGAGGTGTGGCGTCATCAGCACCATTTACAGCTCCAGCATAATCTTTCTGTTTTAAAACTGTATCTCTTCATCAATGAAAAATAATATTCCATTTGCCTTCTTAATTATCTGCAAATCAATGTTTTGTTAATCCTGCACAAGAAAAACCAGGACCCTCTGCATAGCAGCATGCTGCAATTTTTTACCGCACAAAAGGGTGTCCAGTGTCATGTTATTCCTGCTAAAATGGATTAAATCACATTGACCAACATCGTACTCAATCTGTGAGACCCTTCCCCACTCACTATACTATCTATTCCCCTCTGCAGCCGTTCAGTATGATCTATACACTTCGCCCGCCCACTTATTTTCTGTCACCTGCAAACCTTGTCACACACGAAGTCTTCCATACAATACCCTGATCAATGGATTTAAGCTCCTCCTTTTTAATCATACAGATGTCATTCTTTGTTAGGAGGTCTACCCTAGCTCATCTTTAGTTTTGTATATCATCCTTTAACCTAAAATCTGGAGGATGTTCAGTTCTCAGTGTTGGTCGCCCAAACACCATATTTCTCTAATGGCATTAAGTCATATCCATTTCTCAATTCCATTTGAATATATAGAACATTTTGCAATAAAGTACCATTCACCAACTTTTTAAAATCATTATTCCCGTCTTCACTTCCGCCATTATTTCTCATTCTGACGCCGTCAGGAAACAGTGTGACACCGTCATACTCACAGAATCAGGCTTGATCAGTAGTGTTTCAAGAAGCCTCATCACCAACACGAGGTATATCTGTCCATCCAGCATGATAGACACACCAGTGGTGGCGACACAGAGGGATACTGTCGGGAAAGGAGTTACCCTGGCATTCCCCAACATTGATGCCAGAACCTGGGATATCTCATGCTAACACGTCGGAGATGGTCAAGGAAAGCTGCTGATGAGACACCTACTGCCCTCCACACTTTTCCTCGGTGATAACACAGTTCCCCTCGATGTTGAAAACAAATCGGAGGAAGCACTGAGGGTGCAAGGGAGCTAAAACCTAGTCTGGGTGTGGGACTTCAAAGTCCTTCACCAAGAGTGTCGCTAGAGGCCCAACACTTACTGAGCAGGTAGAGGCCTCAAATACACAGCAGCCAAACTGGGGGAAGTGATGGGGGAACCAACAAGAGGAAAACATTTTCACCAAAACAATTGTTACAGATGGATCTACCTCGATAGTATCTGAAGAAGCAGCCAGCACACGGTCCTGGTGGAGGGAAAATCTCAGCCACATATTGAAGGTAACGCCCACTGTGTTATGTGGCATTCCCTCCTCTGCAGTAGGACATGCTGCTAAATGACCGAGCAAATGGAAACTGCACCTCCATGAGGCACTGTGGGCTAGCATTAGCTGCAGGATTAATGATCTTCCCTCCATCATAAAATCAGAAGTGAGCTGTTCACTGATGGTTCCAAAATGTTCAGTACCATTCACAACTACACCGATACTAAAACAGGCTATTCAGATCATCAGAAAATTTAAACATGAAGAGAATGATGCCATTCAGCCGTTCCAGTCTTTTACTCAGCAATTGAACCAGATCTTTAAATCTCTTATGTCTGGAAAATGGAAGAGAATATTTCGCCTTTCAAAGCTGTAAACAGGAATACTGGAAGGACTGGTTACTGAGATGTGAGCTGGGCTAAATTAGGGATACATCAGTCTCTGTCAGTTTGACAGAAATTAACAATTGCGATGCTACAGTGACCAGTGCTGGGTCCTCAGTTATTTGCCACTAATATCAACGTTTTTGAAAGATTTAACAAATGTATTCTAACTAAGATAGACAGAAACCTAAGTCGTCAGGAGGCAGTGCAGCATATCTATTTGGAAAAGCAATGGATGAGAATTTGGCACCTGGAATATAACGTGGGTAACTGTGAATCTGTTACTTTTACAGGAAGAGTACCAGGCTATATATTAATAAATGTGGAGAGATTACAGGTATTTTTGGTAAATGTGTACTGGAAGATTCACGCTGTCGTTCACAAATGGGAAGTGTTGCTTCATCTCCTTGAAGATCTGCTCCCTGATGTTCTCAGTGGCCCAGTTGATCTCAATGCACACCTGATATTTTTATGTGCTTGGATGGCGGTGTGGAGTGCTGGGAGTGTGCGTTTTGTGATATCAAGGGGAAGGCATTTTTCCGATTGGCAATCCTTTCTTTTGACATGGAGATTTGATGAATATGCGAATGGCTGACTGCTTCTGAATGAAGAGGCCAGCACAATTGGTTTTCAGGAACAAGATGTACTGAGCATGGTCAAACTGCAACATGAATTGAGGGAGGGACGGAGGATCCAATCACAAGACTGAGAACTAAATACATTGCCACATCAGCTGAAATAGTTAGTTTGAACTTACTCTCAGTCCAAGACGGAGAACCATTAATTCAGAGGAGATATCTGTTCAGCACAGTGTGAATTTCAAACTCTGTTCAGTCTAAACGCGCAATCTGCCGAGTGCGGAAAAATGCCTGTGTGTTAATCTATAAACTCGGACTAGGTGTGCGTCTAACGCTGGGATCTATCCCCATCACAGGAGTGTATTCATCCAGACATACCAGATATCTGTCCAGCAATCGCAGCTATGCAGATCACAGAAGTGCATTGATCTTTCAACCCGGCCGAGATATCTGTCGTGCCCCACGAGCTATGCAATCCACAGCAGCACAATTATATTCAGGCTACTCTCGGTGAAGCACACCATCAGAGGTTGAGATGGATTTTCAGCCACTTTCTCTAACTTTTAGTATTTTTTGATATACTCTTCCGATTATTAGTGAGAATGGATTGTAAAGTCCTGAAACAAACCCAATGTCAGCATATGGGCCAGCAATGGACATGCCCATCTCCTTTGACTAAGGGACTGGATTGCAAGGAATTGGACAAAACTACGTTGAACCTCCAAAATCATTCTTTGAAGAAGGAAGCAAATATCCTTAAGATGGTGGCAGTCAGAATGTTCCATCTGGAGCTTCTCTGCTCTGCCTGCTCTTTATATCTACCTTTATTATTCTGTTTCCTAGAGAGAATTCTTCTCCACAAACTTTAAAAAAATTAAATTTCCTTCGATGGGAATGGAGGAGGTGAATCCCAGACAGCGGGCTGTCGCGGGGATGTGAGGACTCGAGAAAGCACAGTGGAGTCTGGAGACTGGGCCGACTACAATCTGGGTAATGGACTTGGTGTGGCCTGAAGCATGGGACCGATACGGTCATGAGACTGGGCCTGGTGGGGTCTGGATTCTGAGCCTGGTATGGTGTGGAGACTGGGCCTGGTGCTGTGTGGCGACTGGGCCTGGGGAACTATGGAGACGAGGCCGGTATACTCAGTTGACAAGCTCTGGTACAGTCTGGAGACTCGGACTGGTACAGCCTGGGGACTGGGCCCATTACGGCCTGGAGGCTGAGCACGGTGTGGCCAGGAGACTGTGGTCGGAGCAGTCTGGAGTCTTGCCCTGGTGCGGTTTGGAGACTGTTCCCTGCCCTGTCTGTACTCATCCCGGTGCAATCTGGAGACAGGACTCAGTTGTGTCAGGATACTAAGCGTGGTAAATACTGCATACTGAGCCTGGTTTGTTCTGGAAACTGGGCTTGATATGGTGTGGAGACTGGACCGGGGTCGCCGGGAGACTGGGCCCAGTGCTGTCTCGCAACGAGACCTGTGGAATTCTTGAGAATGGGCACCATATTGACAGAAGACTAGGTCTGGTACAGTTTGGAGACTGACCTCGATGCACTCTGGACACTCTTTGCTGGCACAAACTGATGTGTCAGGGATTGAAATTCGTGTTGGTTCATTTTTTTCCGTTTTACTCTTCTCTGGACTTTCATTTTTCATTCTTTCCAAATACTTAAGAATCTGTAACAAGATTTCTTGTCCCTGAGATGGCGCCATAAGTGAAACCATAGCTATGCTTCCACTGCATTCACTAAAGTGTGCGTGACATTGAAGCCAATTCAATTCAAATGTGAGGGTTTCACTTTCTTTGATAGCTGTTCCAAACAAAGCTGCTGCTTGTGCAGTGGCACAGGGCGTACACCAGAGGCTGGTATTACATCACTTAAAACACAAAGGTGGAGAGAAAAAGACAGAGAGTGAGAGAATGAGGAGACGCACGTTGATCCTCATTTCAATGTATTCACTCGCAAAACAACAGAAACCCATTTGCTCAGAGCCGCAGATGCAGAGATAGAGACAATATCACAATGAAGCACGAACACGAAGACACAGGAAAACACAGATATACACACACACACAAACAACCATAGAAAGATGCAGACATTCGGCAGATGCAGACCTTGAGTCGCTGCCTTGCCATTCAAGAAGTTCATGTCTGGTCTGATCCTGGCATCACCTTTATTTCGTCTTGGGAATTAAGGCAGAGCATGGGGTTCAGCTGTTAAAATGGATGACTGTAATTTCAATAGTTTGAAGATAGTTCTGGAAAAGGATGAGCTTGGTCCACATGTTAACATCAATAATTAAGGCAAAGCTAATTGTGATGATATTTGGCTGCAAGGTACAAAAGATGATTGGAGAAGCTTTTCGCAGTTAAGAGGACATTTGGCAAGTGGGAGTCTTTCAAAGCGAGATAGTGAGAATTCAGGGGCAGCATGTTCCTGTCCGTGTGAAGAGCAATATTAGCGGGAGCAGGGATCATGGCAGCGGTTATTGAGTGTCTGGTCAAGGGAAAACAAGCAAGTATATGTCAGGTATTGGCAACAGCGATCAATGGAATCCCGTGAGCGTAACGTGTGTATGAGTATGCTTACCAGGGAAATCAGGAGGGCAAAAACGGGGCATGGGACAGCTGTTAAGGTTGAGAAGAATTGAAAGACATTATATTAGTATATTAAGGGCAAAAGAAAGTCAAGAGAGAGAATCGGGCTCCTAAAAACTTAGACAGCCATCTTTGTATGGACACACACAAACCATTAAGTTTCTGAGGTTGATTGTCACGTGAACTCACATGAGGACAGGGAAAACTGTGCAAGTCGCCATATATGATACAATCTTGTCACAAAGTCCCCTCCCCATCAAAATACAGAATGTTGATAAAAAGCAGAAAAGTAAAGAAAACACAGTTAAAATGTAAGGCATGATAGACATTCTGGTAAAAGTGGAAGCACATAAACACAGTTAACAGTTCAACAACACATGAGATATGTCTCTGACCATGTCTCTTTGTGAAACTTTGTCTCACAAAGTATCCAATTCACCACACTCCGATGCCTGAGAGCAAGTTCCTGCTCAATGGGCAAGATACACCATGAAAATATCGCGTCGGCATTTACTGGGGAGGAAGACATGGAAGCTGGGGAACTTAGGGAAATAAATCAATGCAGTGATGTTTTGAAATGCGGGTACCTTACGGAAGAGGAAATGCCAGAATTTTGAAAATGCACAACGTTAGATAAACACCCAGGGCCTGTTCAAGCATACGTTTTTCTCTGTGGATCTTCGTGATATCCAACAAGATGCCACACGGTAGCCTGGTCAATAAGGTTAGATCACAGGGGATCAGGAAGAGCTTCTAAATAAAAGTAGGAGACAGATGGTGCAGGGAGAGATTTGTGGTGACCAGCGGTGTGCCACAGGACCAGTGCTGGGCCACTGTTGTTTGTTATTTTGTGAAATTATTTGGATGAGAATATACAAATGATGGATGGTAACATTGTAGACCACACCAAATTGCTGGATATTGCAAAGTTTATGAAGGTTTATAAATCAGGTTGAGGTGAAGGGTGTAAGTTTGTTCGCTGAGCTGAAGGTTTGATATCCAGACATTTCATTACCTGGCTAGGAAACATCATCAGTGGCGACCTCCAAGTGAAGCGAAGCTCTTGTCTCCTGATTTCTATTTATATCTTTCTCCTGAATGGGGTGCGTGGGGCTTGTGGTGATGTCATTTCTGGTTCGTTTTCTGAGGAGTTGATAGATGACTTCGTGTCTTTTTGTGGCGAGCTGTTGTTCGTGGATTCTGGTGGCTAATCTTCTTCCTGTCTGTCCTACGTAGTGTTTGTGGCAGTCCTTGCATGGAATTTTGTCGATGACGTTGGTTTTGTCCATGGGTTGTACTGGGTCTTTTTAGTTTGTTAGTTTTTGGTTGAGAGTGTTGATGGGTTTGTGTACTACTAGGATTCTGAGGATTGCTGGTTAAATGGCAGTGAAGAAGGTCATTTGAAAGGAAAATGAGATGATGAAAATGAAAACAATCCTAAGCTACTCAACCGCTCTTCATAGGTAGCACCTTCCATTACAGATAACATCCTCATAAACCTTGCCTGCACCCTGTCCAAAGCCTTCACATCTTTTTGGGAATGGGGCGACGAGAAATTTACACAATATTCCAAATGCGGCCGAACCAATGTCTTGTACAATTTTAACAGACCTGACAGTTCTTATATTCACTATCCCATACAATGAAGGCAAGCATACTATATGCCTTCTTGACCAATCCATCCACCTGTGACGACGTTCAGGGTACAATGACCTTGCACTCCCCGACCTCTCTGCCCATCAACTATTCACAATTCTATTCTGTTTACTATACAATTCGTTCTAAAATTAGACTTCCCAATACACATCAACTCACGTTCGCATGGATTAAACTCCACCTACTATAGCTCGGACAACCCTCCAGTCTATCCATATTCTCCTGTATTCTTTGACAGTGTCCTACGTTTTCTGCTCCTCCACCAATTTTCGTGTCATCTGCAAACTTGTTAATTATGCCAACAGTGCCCTTTTCCAGATCATTTATGTACATCACAAACAGCACTGGCGCCAGCACTGATCCCTGTGGCACACCACTCGTCACCTTTCTCTGTTTCGAGAAACTCCCTTCAACTACTACTCTCGGTCTTCTGTTTTTCAACCAGTTCGTTAGCCACATAGCTTTTACACTGCACACCATGTGATTTCACTTTCTCCATTAGTTTATTATGGGAATCGTAACAAACGCTTTGTCAAAGTCTATGTATATGACATCTACAGCCCTTCCTGCATCTATCAATGCTGTTACTTACTCAAATAATTCGAGTAACTTGGTAAGGCACGATCTCTCCCGCACAAAATCATTTTGCGAATCACCGATAAGTCCATTCAGTTCCAAATATCAATAGATTTTACCCCCCAGGTCATTCTCCATCTACTTTCCCTCCACTGATGTCAAGCTCACTGGTCTGTAGTTAACCGAAATGTTCCAAGTACCCTCTTGTACAGGAGGGCAACATGAGCAATTTTCCAATCTTTCAGCACCTCACCTGTGTTTAAGGATGCTACAAAGGTAGCTGACAGGGCCTAGATATTTTCTCTCTTGCCTCCCTTTGCAACCTGGAATACATCGCACCCGGTCCTCTGGATTTGTCCACCTTCATAAGCTCGAGCCTACCAAACACATCTTACCTACTTATGTGAACGTGATCCAGAGTATTCAAACTTCTATCTCTTCTCTCCTCAGTGAACACTGATGCAAAGTAATCATTCAGAGTTTCACACATCTTCTCAGGTTCAAAATGCAGCCTTCCTTCCTTATCCTTGAGTGGACCAATCCTTTCTCCAGTTACCCGCTTGCTTCTTGTATCCGAATAAAAGGCTTTGGGATTCTTATTAATTGTGCTCGCTAAAGTTATTTCATGACCACTTTTAGAACATAGAACATTGAAAAGTAGGCCATTTGATCTACGATGCGGTACCGAGCATTAATCCTAATGTAAAGTCAAATAACTTACGCTACACACCCCTGCGATCCATTTGCATGCCCAGCAGTCTCTGAAATGTCCCGAATGACTCCGCTTCCACCATCACCACTGATAGCGCATTCCATGCATTCACAACTCTCTGCGGAAGGAACCTTCCTCTGAAATCCCCTCTCTACCTATCTCCTCATATCTTAAAAAATATGAGCCCTCGTACCAGCCAATTCTGCACTGGCGAAAAGTCTGAATCTATTGACTCGATTTCTTTCATTAGCTTGCATACCTCGATTAGGTCACGTCTCTTCCTCATCTCCAGAGGTAAAAGTCCGAGCTTCGTCTACCTCTCTTTACAAGGCAAGACCTCCAGTCCAGGCAGCATCCTGGTCAACCTGTTTGGCACCGTCTCCAAAGCCTCTGTACATTTCCTAAAATAGGGCTACCAGAACTGGACACAATATTCCATATGTGGTCTCTCCATTGACTTGGAGAACTGTAACAAAACTGCGTGGCGTTAATTTCGATCTGCTGTTAACGAAAGCCAAAACACTATATGCTCTTTAACACTACTATCCACTTGGGTAGCAACTACGTGGGATCTATCTACTTGAACACTAAGATCTCTCTGCTCCTCCATACTGCCAAGATCCTGTCTGTAATCCTATATTCATCTTTCGAGTTCGACCTTCCAAAATGTATCACATCATATTGTCAAGGTTGAACTCCATTTGTCATTTTCAGCCCAGCACTACATTTTACCAATGTCACGCTGGAGCTGCAGTATCCCTAGATACTATAAACGGACCTCCAAAATTTGTATCTTCTGCAAAGTAACTCAACAACCCCTCAAACCCCTCACCTAACACATTTATAAAATTTAGAAAGAGCCCAGGCCCAAGAACAGTGCTGTGTGGGACCCACTCAACACTGACCTCCAGGCAGAATTCATTCTGTAATCCAAGCAATTCTGAATCCAGATAGCCAAGTCTCCCTGTATTCCATACTTCCCCTCTTTATGAGTTAGGCTATCATTGGGAACCTTATCAAATGCCACATCTACTGCTCGACCTTCGTCGACCAGCCTTGTCACCTCCCCAAAGAACTCAATAAAATTTGTGAGACGTGACCTGCCCCTCTCAAGGCCACGCAGACTGCCTTTCGTCAGGCTATGCTTTTCCAAATAATAATAAATCCTATGTTAAAAAAGTGGTGCTGGAAAATCACAGCAGGCCAGGCAGCATCCGAGGAATAGGAGAATCAACGATTCGGGCATAAGACCATCTTTATTCCTGAAGAAGGGCTTATGCCCGAATCGTCGATTCTCCTGCTCCTCGGATGCTGCCTGGCCTGCTGTGTTTTTCCAGCACAACTTTTTTTCAGCTCTTGTCCTCCAGCATCTGCAGACTTCACTTTCTCCTAATCATAAAACCTATCCATCAGAATTCTTTCCAAAACATTGCTGATCATAGACGTAAGACTAACTAGTCTGTAATTGCCATGGATTTCCCTATTACCCTTCTTGAAAAGTGGAACACACTCCTTTCTCGAGTCCCGAGGTAGCTACGGATAATTCTGGCCTTTCCGTGGGGACTCACCAACCTCAGTGTTGGCCAAAGCTTCCAGCACATCAGCTTCATCGATCTCGATCGAATCAAGCCTGTATACGAGTTCCTCAAAGCTCCCATTCGCAATAAGGTCCCTTTCCTTTGTGATAACCGAAGCAAAAGACTCATTTGGGGCTTTCCCTGTCTATTCATACTCTATGCACAAGTTCCCTGCGTTGTCCCTGATCGGCCCTTCTTCATCCCTGATCATTCTCTTATTCCTCACGTATGAGTTAAATGCCTTTTTCGTGCCTGACTCTAGCAAGCCTGTGATCCTCTAAACCTGTAGTAGATCCTTGCTTCCTTCACCTTACGTAAGCTGCCTTCTTCCTATGGATGTGAAGTTCATCTGTTCTCGTCATCCCCTTCTTACCCGTCTCAGAGGAACAAATTTTTGCATCACTCGCAACAGCTTCTCCTTAAACAGTTTTCACATGTCGGCTGTGCCCTTTCTGTGGAACAATAGCTCCCATGCTGTACTTCCCAACTCCTGTCTGATAACGTCATCATTTCCTTTTCCCCAATTTAGTATCTTCCCTACCTGCAACTGGCGTCTTCCCTCTCCAAATTTTGATAAATATGAGGCGATTATGATGACTGTCACCAAAGTGTCCTCCACCGCGAGATCTGGTTCCGGCCCTGGCTCATTTCCGAGCACCAAATCCAAAATAGCCTCTCCCTTCGTCGGCCTGTCTACATACTAAATAAGGAAACCCTCCTGAAAAAACCTAATAAAAGCGGCTCCATTCAAACAATCTTCTCCAAGGAGATTCCAGTTGATTTTGGGACAGTTGAAATCACCCATAACAACAACTTTGCTACATCTGCATTTTTCAAAAACTGCCCAACAATGAATTGTTCAATCTTATTAGTACGCTTAATTCCTCGTTTAAGAATTGTCCTCCTTTCCCAGCATTCCACGAGGGCCTGTTCTGTTCTTAGCTACCTGGACTCTATGTACGCTTCTCTTTTCCTCTTGGCTACTCGTCCCATTTCTCCTGTCATCCACGGTTCACGAATCTTGCCTTTCCTATCCTTTGCTTTCAACGGGGTATGTTTATCCTGCATTATCTTGACACTATCTTTGAAAGCTTCCTACATATGAAATGTGGATTTCCCTTCAAATAGCTGCTCCCAATTTGCATTTCCCAGCTTCTGCCTAATGCTGATATAATTGGCCTTGGCCCAGTTTAGTACATTTCCCTTATGATGACTGTCATCTTTGTCTATGAGTATTCAAATTGTGGTCACTGTTCTCAATGAAATCCCCCAACACAGCTTCCACTGCCTCACCTGGATCATTCCCCACACCAGGTCCAATATGGCCTTTTCCCTGGTCGAACTATTGACATACTGCTCCAGAAAACTCTCCTAGACGCTTCTTATAAATTCTGTCCTTTCCAGACCTCAAACACTAATTGTCTGCCAGTCAATATTGGGGAAATTAAAATGTCTAATCACCACCACACTGTTGGCTCGATATCTTTCCATAATATGTTCACCTATTTGTCCTTCTACCTCACACGCACTGTTGGGAGGCCTCTACTACATCTCCAACAATGTAACTGCACCCTTCTTATTTCTCAGTTGCACACGCAACATTTCACGATGAAAGCCCACCATCATGCCCTCCTTTTACAGAGCCGTGATATAATCCCTGACCAGCAATGCAACTCCTCCCCATCCTTTTGACTTCTCTCCCTGCCCTGTCTGAACCGTTTATATCCTGGAACATTTAGTTACTAATCAGGCCCTTCTTCCAACCAAATCTCTGTGACTGTAATAACGACATAATTCCAGACACCAACCTAAGTCCTACGTTCATCCGCCTTCTCCACTATACTCCTTTCATGAAAGTAAATGCACTTGAGAGCACCAGTTCTTTGCGTTCATCTACTCTCTGCCAACTCTTCCCCTTATTAATGTTAACTTCATGGTTCTTATAATCTCCAGTTTCCACCTTATTGTCTACTTCTCTGCTATTCTGGTTTCCAGCCCCCTGTCACATTCATTTAAAAACTGCCCAACAGCGGTAGCAAAAACTCCCCCAAGGACGTTAGTTCCAGTCTGGTTCAGGTGTAGACCATCCAATTTTTAATAATCCCTCCTTCCGCAGATCCGGTCCAGATGTCCAACCAACCTGAACCCCCGACACCATCCCCCAAGCCACGTGTTCATCCTGAATATTCTTTCACTTTTATGCTGGCTAGCACGTGGAACCGGTAGTAATCCCGAGATCACTGCCTTTGATAGTCTGGGAATTATTTTTCCTTTTGCGTATCAAACTGAGTGGTGAACTTGCAGAGTGTTATAATAATGATGGACATAGATAGTGTAAATAGCGAAGGTCTTTTCCCCAGGGAAGAGGTGTCCAAAATAAATGGTACAGGTTGAAGGTAAGAGTGTTGTGATGTTAAAGAGATCGAAGAGTTAGATGTTTCGCACAGACTGCTGTGTATATGTAATGAGCTGCCAGAGAAAGTGGTACAGGGAAATACAATTACATTTAATAGACAATTCCATGGATACATGAGTAGGAAAGCTTTGCAAGGCTACATGCCAGACGCAGACAAACAGGATTAGTTCAGTTTAGGAAACCTGGTGAGCATGGACACGTTGGGCCGAACGGTCTCTTTGTATATTGTGTGATTCTAACACCCTATGACATTATAACCAATCATCACTAATGCTTTGCAGCTCTCAGCTCATTTCTAGGACAAAAATCCTCTTCAAAGATCGTGAGCCTCGAACATTGAAAATAACATTCTTAACATTGATGGAGTAATAGCAGCAGCAGCAAAATGGTATTGAACCACAACCTGAAACATTTTGCCCAGTATACTTCCTCAGTCTACCATCACCAACAAGCCGATCTAACACACGATAAGTGTGTTGCACATCCCAAGGTTAGAAACATGAAACCTGGTAACAACCTGTTAAATTTACTGGTATGGACTGGTTGCTTTCCATACAACAGAACGAACATCTGAAAGAGAAGGTGAAATGTTTTCAAGACCAACAGATCAGATCGAAAATCTTCAGTCCTGCCCCATCTAGTCGTAACTGGTGATGGACGAATAAACAGCTTACTGGAGGAGATGGCTCCACAAATATCCCAATTATTAAGAATGGAATAGTCCTGCGCATCAGGGTAAAAGCAAAGCATGCAGTATTTGCACTACCATCAAGCAGAAGTGTTCCGTCGATGATCCACCTCACCCTCGCCATTAGACCCACAGGATCAAAGATTTCCGATTTCAACCACTTCGATTCACTGCACCTGACGTGAAGAAACCGCTGAACACAATAGATATATCAATGACAATGGGAGGTGACACCATTCCTGGAATAGGACTGGTGCATGTTCACCCTGGGGAATTTATTTCATTCCAGCTCCATCTCTCACAGCTCACTAACAACGTGTAAAATTATTTAGCTATGTCCCATCCCGTAAGAGAAGAATAATTACAATTTGACAAATTGCCACTGCTTCAGTCCCATCAAGATAGTAACATTGGTAGGATTTCTGTTTGACAGGGCTGTCAAGGAGCTCAGAAATAACCTGCTCAATGTGGTTTCTGATAGGTCCATATTTTGAGATGGTGCTGCTGTGGAAATGCCAATGGAATACTAATCCAGGCCAGGCTCATGCTCTGACAGCTGGTGGAGGTTAAAAACAAGTCGTAAACTATCGAGATCTAAAATCTAGTGTGTGTAACAGTGACCCTGAATGCAGCGTCGATTAGAAGCACCACTTTATTCCCCAATGTACTTTCAGGAAGCAAATCTCGCATGCTTTCCTGGTCTGGCCTAAACGTAATGTCACACACACAGACATGTGATGAACTCTTCAATAGTCTCCGAAAGGGGCAAGCAAGACCATCAATTGTATCACATTGCTCTGAGGTCTTCAAGTATAAACCGTTTAGAACACCCATTACCAGGCGTAGAATTGGAAAAAAGTATTCGGATACCCAGTCCTGTAGACCAGCAGAGGCCTGCTTTCGAACACATGACAGCTTGTGACAACATTTACAGAGTTTTCCCACAGACAGCAGAGAAACGTCGGGAAAGGAGTAGGTCATTCAAAACATTGAGCCCCCACCCGTTTTATTTCATTTGATAATATCCCATCAATGCACTTTCTCCACACAATGTGCATATTCCTTAATATGGTTAACTACTATAAAAATATAAAAATAGACATTGAATTAATCCCTTTGGTTCATTGAGTTTTCTACCATCATGCAAAAATGATGGCTGTTGCTCTATCTCTACAACCTATACCTGTCCTCTCCCTCTAGTGTACATAAATCCTCATTTACATTCAGTGCCTTGACTTCCACAGCCTTTTGTGCGAGAGAGTCCCCCAGGTTCACCAGTCTCTGAGCGCAGACATTTGTTGTCATCTCAATGCAGAGTGACCTGTCTGTACCTAATACTGTGGTCAATTGTTTTAGACCTCCCAGCCAGTGGAATTATCATCCCTGCTTCCAATTGGGCTCACCCTGTCAAAGAATGATATATGTCACTGAGATCTTCACTCATTTTCCTAAACCCCAAGGAATACAGGCACATTCGCCCCATACTCTTCTCCCACACAATTCTGTCATCCCAGAGATCAGTCTGGCTCTACAACGCTGCACTACGTCAATGTCTGGTTTGTCGTATGTTAGTTAAGTTGTCCAAAACTTCACAGAATCCTTCACAATGTTCGAGATGAGGCATCACCAAGTCCCTGTACAATTGCAGTGAGATACATTCACTGCTGGACTCAAATCCCCTGGAAATGAAGTGCAATACAACATTTCTCTTCTTAACTGTTTTCTTTTCCTGCAATATTGATTTCGGTGACTGAAGCGAAAGGAGATCCAGATCCTTTTCAGTGTTGCAGCTACCCAAGTGGGTCTATGTTCACTGGTCAGTGTGCCAATGCCATTCCGAGTATTGACGTCTGGCTTCAGAACTCACTGTCCTGCATGGACATGGGAGGGGTTTGCAGCGGAAAAAACAACATAATTCACCTAATTATAACAATGTTCTTTCACCAATGCCTTTTCAAATGATAATTTGCCACTCTATGTTTCCCACCAAAGAGCACAACATCAAATCTACACACATTGCTCTTCATCTGCCACGTATTTGCCCAGTCACGCGACTTGTCTCAATCACCTTGGAGATTTATTACATCCTCCTTACCCACTACAATCCAACATCGGTTAGTGCCATCAGCAGACATGTAAATATTGCATTTGATCCTCTCAATCAAATGTTTGATTTGTAATGGGAATAGCTGAGGCCTAAGTACCACTGTCTGTGCTATCCCATGATGCTTTTGTTACAAAACAAGGATATGTTTAAAGCGATACACTGCTTCCTGTGAGCTCGCCAATTCTAAAACCATGTTCCTTTATTAGCCCCATTACCACTCGTTTTGATTTTGCACTCGAGGCTTGGGACTTTATGAAAAATATTCCTAATAACTCAAATGCACTGCATTCATTGTTTCTCCATACTGCATTGGACAGTCATGTTAACTTTGTCGATTACTATTACTTGCAACACAAAAGTTTCTCCCAAACCGTTAATTTATTAACATCATTGTGTTGTCGAGAATGTGTTGCTGGAATGCACAGCAGTTCAGGCAGCAACCGAGAAGCAGGAGAATCAAAGTTTCACGCATCAGCCCTTCATCAGGAATGAGGGTTGTGGGACAATGCTGAGAGATAAATAGGACGGGGTTGGGGCTGGGGGAAAGTTAGCTGAGAAGGAGATGTGAGTTTTAAGGTGAAGGAGAAGTTAATAGTTCTGAGGGAAGGAGGGATGGACAGTTCTGGTGGGCGGTGTCGAGTTGGAGGCTTGGGAATGGGATAATATCGGGAGAGAGGAAGTGAGGAGGCTGTGAAAATCCACATTTATCCCGTGTTTTTCTGGAGACCCAAGGCGAAATGTAATGCATTCTTCATGCAGTCGTCGAGTAGCAACGGTTGGCTGGACCTGCATGTCGTCGATGGAGAGGGAGCGGGCGCTGAAGGGTTCAGCCAGAGGGCGGTGCGGTTGGTGCGTGTGGGTGACCCAGAGATGTTCCGTGAAATGATCCACAAGAAGGTAAGACAGAGCGCCTTGTCTCCCCTTCCAGATTCCGCTTGTCTCCCTGAATATCTGAGGCAGCTCACAGTCCAACCTCCAACATAACATCCCCATCACCTGCACGAACTTTTCATTAGGAGTCGACAGTCAGAAGTCCCTAAGCTGCAAGATAGATGCCTGACCGTTCAGAATAAAACTCGAGGGACTTCGTCATAATACTGATCTCACAATCAGCTGTGAGGGATAAACAGGCGGTCCGGGGACAGACACAGACCAAGTTACAAAGACATACGTCAAAGCTGCTGAAAGCACCTCTATCCAATATGGAGCATCATATGGGACACACTGGGAAGTGAATAACGGCCCGACACACACCATTTCTTTTTTCTGATCTACGAAATGCCAACACTCGACACACTGAAAAGTCAAAAGCCAAGGTCAGGGAAACACACAGAAAGACAAGTAATTAATTAACAAGTAATTAATTGCTAGCATGTTGTAAACTTATGGATAAGGAGACAGGAAGGTAGAAATAACTGGAGAATTGAGACAATGGTTGGCTCAATCACAAGGATGAGAAAATTCAATAAAGACATTGTCAGATCAGTAGAAATGGTTTGCCACATCAAATTCTGAATCTGCCTCATAGATCCGCCCCAGACACCATAAAACGGGGCAAGGTACCAGCCAGGATGGAGAGGTGTGCAGACCATTCTAGTGGAGTCCTCCATAAATTGGGCTATCTGTCCAGCATGGGGAACATTGCAAGCCATTGCAGTGTATCACTCATATCCATCGAGTGACAGTAAATATATTCCCATAAGTGTATAGTTCTGTATCTCATTTGCACCAGAAAACGGTCATACATTATGTGTGTTTGTGTGGATGCGTCATTTGCAGTCGAAATGAAAATCTTTTTTTAGATAGAAGGAAATCAGTTCAAATGTGTACAACTGGCAAAGGTTCGGGTAATAATCATAGAGAGACTAAGCACCGTGTTATAGACAGAGAATGTATCTTCTAAAAAATGTTTTGTGATTTACGCATGAAAGAAATAATCTGGGTCTTTTTCAAAGTATAATTTCAATTACATCCCACTGTAAATTGGGCTATAAATTCTATTGTACAAAAAGTTGGTGATTTTTAACTTTGTACACCCCAGTCCAATACCAGCGTCTTCAAATCATCACTGAACAAATAGGTTCCGTTAACCCCTTCCATACAGAATTTTTATATCATAATAAAAGGGAACATTTACTCGGTCTGGATGGAATGGCCTGATTCTATCCCTCTGTACCAGGCTCAATGGGCGGAATGGCCTTCTCTTCAGTGTGTACAGCACGCCGGGGGCATTAAATGACGCAGCAACCCTTGGATGATGAACAGCCAGTAAACAGTATTTGTTGGAGCTCTCACCCTTCGCAGTTACACAAAAGCAAACAGCCCTATTTACTTCGTGTGTCCTTTCATTAACACCTCGTACAGCTGCAGCAACACTTCTCTATGTTTTGACTCATTCCTTTTGGAAAATGTGCCAAATTTCAGCTTATACCTCTTTAAGTGGCATAAGGCTCGAATAGGCTGAATAACCTCCTCATCTCCCTCTGTCACACGCACATGGTGTCATATTGGTTTATCCCAGTTCCTGAGCAGCAGTCTTGGTGCTCTTAAAGATGTCTCAATGTTCTGAAAGGCCTTAATAACTGGGCATGTAAAACTTGGAGCAGCTTAGCACAAAGTCAGTGAACAATAAATATTTTTACATTGCTTTATGGCCTCTAGACATGGCCCCATCAGCCATTTTTTACAGCTGTTCAGTTGTTTTATCTCTGTCTTGTTGTATAAACAGGTTGGGATATATGCAACCCTGCACTGATCTGACACTATTCACAAATTCAAGGTTTAAAATGATTGAAAGATTTATGGTCTATCCCTCAGCAACCGTCATCCATTCCGTTGTTGCAACACGCTGGTAACAGCTTCTGCTAATTAAACCACGTACACAGAAAAGCACATCTTGCCTCGTAATCTGTTAAAGCATGGGTGACAGAGAGCTACCCCAAATAGCATGTTAACAAAAAAACTAAGAACTCTAAAGTGACCATTAAACAACAAAATATTCCAACTCCGAGCCTCCTTTGTCAAAAATATTTATCTAGCTTCTACTCAGTAACAATATCCTGATCCCATAAAGCCCCTATTAAATTTACAGCCAATAACTTTCAAAACCAGCCAGCAGTGTAGATCCTCTTTGCAGAATTCCCCGGGTCGTTTTCCGCCTTCTGCTGCAATTTTTTTTTATATACAATGGTTGAAAAAGAGAGAGTTGTAGCCGTTCAATGGCAGAAGGTGCTCGTATTATAGCTAACTGTGTGTAATGTTGGCGTTGTATACCCCAAAACTGTGGATCATCTGATTGTTTCCATGCTGTCAAAACAGCAAAATTCAAATTCGGTTGACTTTTAGAATATTTGGGCGTAATTTAAACAGATTGGTTGAATTCGAAATGCTGTGAAAACAACAAGGTTTCTTATGTTACAGTCAAAATGTTTCATTTTAAAATTGTTCGGGACACTTTGTGTCTGCAGTCAGCTACATGACAGCTTTTCAACTTTCTCTTGAATGTATTCTTTCAACTTCATCACTTCATAACTTCTCCAGAGTGGGTCAACAAATACTGTAAGCTTCTTGAATGTACACAGCAGCTTAAAACACAACTTCCACGGAAACAATCAGCAGCATTTCTCGTAAATTTTCACTAACTGAATTAAATTAAATGTCACTGAATGACAAGTTAAATCCTAGTCTGAAGCAAACACAGTTCACGGGATTCCTCATGCAACTGTGCAACTGATCAGTAAAGTGTGGTTAACGCGGGCTTTCAGTAAATAGGCTCAGCACAAGTTATAAAGACGTGTCTGAAAGCTGCTTAAATTCCACTGTCCAACATGAAGCACCATGCAGGACAAAGAAACCGCAAGCTCTGCTTTAAAAAAAAACTTTTCCTCAGCTTCTTAACGGTGGAATCTGATGCGGTAAGTTTAGCATCACGAAAGGTCAGGGAAAGATACAGGATAGTTATTCATTTTAAAACTGAATGCCAGTTTGATTAACAACAAATGTGAGTATTTGGAAAGTAGGCAGCGGGAGAGACACTGGGAGAGAGCATTGTCGAAAGATGTGTTCACAGGTTTCATTATGCTGAAAGTAAGACATTTCAACAGCACTTTGTAGCATTTCCAGTCATGATGCAGGAACAGAATTTTGGTGTGAGCTCAGACAGAGTCAGAGAGTCATGAAGATGTATACCATTGAAATAAACCCTTCTGTGCAACTGATCCCTGCTGAACAGATATACCAAAACAATCTAGTCACATTTGCCAGCATTTTGCCGATATCGCTCTAAACGGTTTGTAGTCGTATACCTATCTAAATGCCTGAGAAATGTTGTAATTGTACCCGCCTGCACCACATCCTGTGGCAGTTCATTCCAAACATACACCAACCACTGGATGAAAAAGTTGCTCCTTAGGTCCATTTTAATTGTTTTTCCCTCTCAACTTAGATTGCAACCCTCTAGTTTTGGGGAAAAGACCTTTGATATTCACCCTGTCCATGCCCCTTACGTTCCAGGCAAAGTAGACCCGAACTATTCAAACTGTCTCTAAGGGTCAAGTCCCAGCAACATTCTTGTCAATATTTTCTGACCCTCTTCATGTTTCAGAACGTCTCACCCACTGGAGCAGTGCTAGAATTGAATGCACTATTTGAAAAGTGATGGAACTACTGTCCTGCACATGACGTCCCGACTCCTCTCGTCAAAGCGCTGACCTTTAACGACAAACGTACAAAAGCTTTTTCACAACCCGGTCGAACTGTGACTGCAGTTTCAAGGAGCCAGGAATCTGCACTTCCAGGTGTCTTTGTATATCGATGCAGGACCTGTTCATTGAGTGGATAGGTCTTGCAATGATTTGCCTCTCCAAAATATAGCACTTCACATTTATCTATAGTAAACATCATCTGTCACTCCTCAGCTGATTGGCCCATCTATTCAAGATCCCGTTGTCCTCTGAGGTAACCTTCTTCCCTGTCCACTACACCATAGACTTTGGTGATATCTTCAACCTTACCAACTGGCCCTTCTATGCTCACATCCAATACATTCATATAAACAATGAAAACTAGTGGAACCTGCACCAATCCTGCGGTACGCCTCTGCTCACAGACTAGCAGTTCAAAAACAATCTACATCACAACCCTTAACTTTTACCTCAAGTCAATTTTCTAATCAAATGGCGAGTTCTCCCTGTATTCCATATATACTAATACTAATCTTATGAACCGGTCTGCCATGTTGAAAGTTGCCAAATCACTTACTGAGGTCCATTTCAACAATATACATTTCTCTGCCTCAATGAAGCATCTTAGTCACTTGTTCAGAAAAGTCAGTCAAGTTGGAGAGACAGGATTTCCCACGCTTAAATCTATATTAACTGTTCCTAATTTGTCGATGCCTTTCAATATACATGCAAACCCTGTGCCTTATAATCCTCTCCCAACAACTTGTCCACCAGTGGCTTCAGGCTCACCGCTATTCCTTATCACCCTTCTTGGATTCTTTTAGTAATGTCACCACGTTAGCCAAACTCCAGTCTTCCAAAACCTCACCTGTGGCTTTCCACGATTCATTCATCTCAGCATGGGGCCCAGCATTCAGTTCCCTATCTTTCCACGAGTTCGAGGGTACATCTGATCAGGTCCTGGAGATTTTTCCAACTTTATATGTTTTAAGAACTCCTCTGTAATGCAGATATTTTCCAAGCATCTAGATCTATGTGCTTGTTTATGGCGTAGTGTCTGGAGTGCCAGGCCTCTCGGAAATCTCTGGCATGCCTTTGCTTAACCTGTCCCAGGATAGATGTGTGGTCCCAGTCGAAACGGTGGCTATTTTCATCCGTGTTTCCGGCTAACAGGGAGAGAGGGTCGTGTCTTTTTGTGGCGAGCTGGTGTTCGTGGATCCTGGTGGATAACTTTCTTCCTGTTTGTCCTACGTCGTGTTTTTGTCATTGATTATTTCGGAACTCTCGAGCTTCCATATACTCCTGCACTGTAAATATGAAACAAAATGTTTTTTAAATACCTTTTGCAGTTCTGCACATCGGCAAAATTGTTCATCTCCCGAGTTGCTCTTTTCTCTTTAATGCATTTCTGGAATGCCTTTGGATTCTCCTTAACTTTACTTGCCATAGCTACCTCATGTACCCTGTTTGGCCTTCTGATTTCCTTCTGAGGTGCATTCCTAATGCCTTTTGACTCCTCTGGCGATTCACTTTAAATATGGAATTAATAGTCTAATGACGATGATTAATCCATTTTAAATTGTTTGGAAAACCAATCTGATATACATATGTTCATTAAGCAAGCAAACTGCAATACTAACATGTTGCATGGTTTGTTATGTTTTGTAGCTCAGGTTGAGATTTAGGTTGTCGGTTTGTTTGCTGGGTTGTAGGTTTGATATCCAGACGTTTCGTTACCTGGCTCGGTAACATCATCGGTGGCGACCTCAACGTGAAGCGAAGCTGTTGTCTCCTGATTTCTATTTATATCTTTCTCCTGGATGGGGTTCATGGGGTTTGTGGTGATGACATTTCCTGTTCGTTTTCTGAGGGGTTGATAGATGGCATCTAGATCTATGTGCTTGTTTATGGCGTAGTGTCTGGAGTGCCAGGCCTCTCGGAAATCTCTGGCATGCCTTTGCTTAACCTGTCCCAGGATAGATGTGTGGTCCCAGTCGAAACGGTGGCTATTTTCATCCGTGTTTCCGGCTAAGAGGGAGAGAGGGTCGTGTCTTTTTGTGGCGAGCTGGTGTTCGTGGATCCTGGTGAATAACTTTCTTCCTGTTTGTCCTACGTCGTGTTTTTGGCAGTCCTTGCATGGAATTTTGTAGATGACGTTGGTTTTGCCCATGAGATGTACAGGGTATTCTAAGTTTGTTAGTTTTTGTTTGAGCGTGTCGGTGGGTTTGTGTACTATTATGATTCCGAGGGGTCTGAGTAGTCTGACTGTACTGGGACAGGCTAAGTAAAGGCATGCCAGAGAATTCCTAGAGGCCTGGCACTCTAAACACAACGACATAAATAAACACATAGATCTCGATGCCATCTATCAACCCCTCAGAAAACGAACAGGAAATGTCATCATCACAAACCCTAGGAACCCTATCCTGGAGAAAGATATAAGTAGGAAGCAGGAGACAACAGCTTCGCGACACTTGGAGGTCGCCACTGATGATGTTACCGAGCCAGTTAACGAAACGTCTGGATATCAAACCTTCCAGTTCAGCGAGCAAACATAAACCCTAATACTTACCTGGTCTTGTCTGCATCTGACTCCAGACACACAGCAATGTGTTTTACTCTGAACTGCCCTCTGGGAAATCAGAGATGGCCAATAATGTCTGCCTACCCAATGACACCTTCATCCCATGACTGAATATTGAAAAAAAGTCGATTCCTGCTGTTTACATCTGACATATGATTCCCACTTATCCAGGAACAAAACCTGAACTTCTCGAGTCATCCAGCATTTCTCACACCTCCCACCTCTACCCTTCACCCGAACAGGAGCATACTGACTCTGAACTCTTGACATCTCGTTTTTGTAAGCGACTCCCTTCCCAGATGGCCACTTACCTGCCACGATGAGGTCCAATCGTATTTTGAACGTTTGTGCCTAATATCATCAAATTTGACCTTCTCCCAATTTCGAACTTTACCTTTTAGATCCAGTTCGTCCGTTTCCAACTCTATTTTTAAACTAATAGATTTGTGATGACTTTCCACTAATAATGCCCCCCCAAAGGTAAGTCAGGTTTAGCTCCTTCTCTGTGATAGCGAGTAATGGACATCCAGCTGCAGCTTTGAATCGGGGTGTGGGCTCAGCAAAGTCTAAGACTCTTTGGGCTGAATCTGACAATACATTGTCTCAGTCACATTTTCATTGTGTGTGACAGGGAATCATCTGCACGAGGCCGAGCGAGTTTCTTTCGAACTCACTTCATTAACTACATACCTCAATCTAAGATGTCCCTTTCATTCAATGACAGTTCAATTCTCCCACTTATAATGGCTGGTGACACTCACCATTGCCTGGATGCTCCTGGATTTCACGGGATCCCTGGCACTGGCGCTATCCTTAAAAGGACAATGGAGGTTTCTCAGTTGGGAGCACAGTTTACAGTGAGCATTCCAGATAAAATGCAATTACACAATGTTTTGTCGACGGGGGCACCGAATTCCTTGTGGATTGGCTAGTCCAGAAGAGGAACATTCTCTTCCCAGTGGGGGCCATACCACCAGACCCACCAACCATGGTCTGAGCTTACCACCCAGCCGAGTGCAGTGTCTGCAGTCTGAAGAAATGGCCAGTAATATAAGACAAGCACCAAGAACCTTCACCGTATTCTCTCTGCTCCCTCATGCTCACTGTATATCTGTGATAGCAGCTGCCCCGTGAACAAGGCTCATTCTCCACCACTCTCGACACTGCACACAGTATCTTTCCTACCACTCGCTCTCTCTTTTTCTCTCTTTCTCTCCAATCCCCCAACAACTCTCTGCAATCCTCCCACATAAATAACACTGCATGGAATCAATACTGTGGACTGACTATGTACGGACACTACGCCACTTCAGATGCCAACAGAAACAGCACGGGCACCCACTCCCACCCTCACTCCCTCCTTTCCTACCTCCCATTGTAGGAGAAAAAGCATGGAAGAGGACGGAAAGTGCCAAGCCAATTGTTGGAGTGCCTGATACCCGAGTCCTCACGCCTTTCCTGCCAGCGTGTGGAGGGGTTCCTGGGTACAATTCGGCGAGGACAAGGATGCCTCGCGTGGAGATTCGGAGATATCCACGCAATACAATTCAGTCAGAAGCAATGTTCATTGAGGTACAATTCTCACTTTAAACCCACTGGCAGTTCCGTTTACCCACGGCATAACTCAGAAGGCCTGGCCCTGATGCCATCTACCTTTTGAGTCGAGTAGGTACAATGGAATCCGCACTGTCTCAGTGGGCATGTGAGTGTGCTCACAACGCATTGTCTCCAACAACTCCCAGAAAGGAAGCACGGTGGCACTCTGTTACGCAACCTCGTGTGAACAACTCAGAAACTGAAGCGTGTCTGAAGTAATTGCTGTTCTTCCTGTCTGTTCTGGCATCTCCAATAATCTGTGCTCACTTACATCCAGGAGCCTCTGCTCTTGGACCCCGTCGAGAAAGATACAGATTGTTTTATGTTGTCTTTCAAAGTCATTCCTACCAAAGTGCACCACCTTATACTTTGATCCTCATCTGTGACACACCTGCAAGCATGGAAATTGTACAACATCGTGCTCCACGCAAGACAACTGACATACTGGCAAACTCAAATATCTGAGTAAGAGTAATGCTGAGAAACCACGACACAGCGAGTGAAATAGTGAGAAATTAAACGAAGATCAAAACATGTACTTACAGATTCCCTACGTCTGTATGAATGTCAAGGGATTATTGTGTATGCCTGTGTTTCTGTATTACTGTTTGTGTATCTCTATCAATGTGTATTAAAGTGTAGGTACATTTATATGGGTATTTGTCTCTGCGTGAGTCTGTGTGTGGATGCAGGTTTGGCAGTCTCCGTGATGCTATAAGAGATACAATGTCGCCTATAGCGATTGGGGCAGAGGGTGATAGGCCTCAATGATTCAGTCTGAGATGCAGAGAGGGAGAATGGCGGGTCACAGTACCATCGAACATGACAGCACACACATACACACACACACACACACACACACACACACACACACACACACACACACACAACAATTGCAAATAGACTTGGGTCTGTCAGAATAGAACTGTGCACCTCCGACTGAACCATTTTTTCAGGGGATAATTTATTGCACATTCAGTAACTTGCAATGTTTACTAATGGTTAAAAATTGTACGAGAAAGAATCGAAATGTCTGGAAAAAGGTTCAATAGTGGTCAGAATATCGCAGGAACAACATTGCTTGCTATCAGCAAAACTGCTCTGTGCATCCAGTACAGGAAGTGTTAAGGGAGATGGTCAGTGGAAGCGTCTGTAGCAGCAAAAGGCGCAATGCCAGGGAAGTAGGTGTTAAAGGAAAGATTAGGAATGCGAGGAGGAAGTGTGGCTGAAAAAGCATCAGTGGCAAAGAAAAAGCTGTATTTGGAAAATTGAGATTGATGAACAATCAAATATCACTGTTCATTGCCATCTTCAATATGCTGTCTAGCTATCACCCATTGTTACAGTTAACCTGAGAATGCAACTTTAGAAAAAAAGGTTTTGTGATTTACACATGAAAGAAGTGAAACTATCATGATATTCAAACAGATGAAAGACTCAACAGACAATCGAGTTATTTTTCAATGTATAATTTGAGTTTCATCACACTGTAATATTTTGCTATAAATTCAGTGTGTCAGGATTGAGTCCTCCATTATCATCTGATGAAGGAGCGACGCTCCGAAAGCTCGTGTGCTTCCAATTAAACCTGTTGGAGTAGAACCTGGTGTTGTGTGCTTTTTAACCTTGTACACCCCAGTTCAATATCGGCATCTCCAAATAGAGAGAATAGGCCTCTCGAGGACCAAAGAGGATATGTATTTGCAGAACTGCAGGAGATGGACGAACAGTCCTCAATGAATATTTCTCCCCTGTGTTTCCTATGCAGAAAAACATGAAGACTTCGGAACTTGAGGATGTTAGTGGTGCTATATTGGCGCTCGTATATACCACAGTAGAGGAAGTATTGAAATGCATGAAGTTAGATAAATCTCCTGGCTTTCATCAGATAGCTGCAAGATACACACTTAAAGTAGTTAGACAAGAATATGCAGGGGCCCTGGCCGCTAGTTTTGCATCACTATTAATCACAGGTGAGTTCCGGTGGGAAGGCAGGGTAGCATATGTCGTTCCCTTTTTAATCAATGAGTGTAAAAGCAAAAACGCAGCCTGGGGAGCGTAGATTGTGAAGCTTCACGTCGGTGGTAGGTAAGCTACTTGAGAAGATTTTGAGGGATAAGAGATGCATTCATTTGGGAAAACAGAATTTGGTTGGGAATCGTTAACATGGCATTGCGCACGCGAGAACATGCCTGACAAATTTTTCAATGTATAATTTGAGTTGCATCACACTGTAATATTTTGCTATAAATTCAGTGTGTCAGGATTGAGTCCTCCATTATCATCTGATGAAGGAGCGACGCTCCGAAAGCTCGTGTGCTTCCAATTAAACCTATTGGAGTATAACCTGGTGTTGTGTGCTTTTTATCCTTGTACACCCCAGTTCAATATCGGCATCTCCAAATAGAGAGAATAGGCCTCTCGAGGACCAAAGAGGATATGTATTTGCAGAACTGCAGGAGATGGACGAACAGTCCTCAATGAATATTTCTCCCCTGTGATTACTATGCAGAAAAACATGAAGACTTCGGAACTTGAGGATGTTATTGGTGCTATATTGGCGCCCGTATATACCACAGTAGAGGAAGTATTGAAATGCATGAAGTTAGATAAATCTCCTGGCTTTCATCAGATAACTGCAAGATACACACTTAAAGTAGTTAGACAAGAATATGCAGGGGCCCTGGCCGCTAGTTTTGCATCACTATTAATCACAGGTGAGGTCCGGTGGGAAGGCAGGGTAGCATATGTCGTTCCCTTTTTCATCAATGAGTGTAAAAGCAAAAACGCAGCCTGGGGACCGTAGATTGTGAAGCTTCACGTCGGTGGTAGGTAAGCTACTTGGTAAGATTTTGAGGGATAAGAGATGCATTCATTTGGGAAAACAGAATTTGGTTGGGAATCGTTAACATGGCATTGCGCACGCGAGAACATGCCTGACAAATTTGTTCAAGTTATTTGATGAAGTGACCAGGAAGGTTGACCAGGTAGAAGTCAAAAAGTGTGGCGCTGGTAAAGCACACGAGGATCGGGAGAATCGATGTTTCAGACATTTCTGATGAAGTGTTGATAACTGAAATGTCGTTTCTCCTGCTCCTCGGATGCTTCCTGACAGGCTGTGCTTTTCTAGTGCCTCACTCTTCTAGTCTGAACTCCAGCATCTGCTGTCCTCACTTTCTCCGAGCGTGGTAGACTTAGTCTATACGGAATTCAGTTACACCAGAACAGGATGAGGCTGTTCACCCCTGAAGTCTGATATTCAATCAAATTCACAGGTTAATCTGCGCCTCAAGCCTATAACACTGCGCCCAGATTAGCCCATGCAGCACCACTACCCAGGGACGCAGAAACAAGATCAGTACATTCAGCCCCTCAAGTCTGTTAGACAAGAACTGGAAGAGTCCACAAATAGACTGGCATATATGGTATACTGGAGTAACACGAGACACTCTCGCCCCTCAACTCTGCCTTCATCTTCAGTAACGCCAGAGCTGATCTGCTGTCGGCCTCGATTTCTCTTCAATCCCAGTTCCTTCTCGCCCTCAAATCTCTGATGTGTCAAAAGCCATTGGCACCCTCTTCCTCCCATCCCAACAAACATTTCAGTGATACAGCTCCTGTAACTGTCTGGGATAGGGAGACCCAGTAGTCACTAACTTCTGAAGAAGGAAATGTTCCCCACACATATTCCTTGGCGTATTGACATGAACAAAAATATGAACACTTTGGAAGAATTGACCATCAATACCATCACAGCAGGATTTGACTGAGCAAGGTGTCAAGGAACCTGAACAAAAATGAACTCAATGGGAATCAGGTGTAAACTGGTTTGGTAATTCAGAACACAATGTGGCTGGATATCGCTGTGGGCGATCTCAGTGTACCTTGTTTGGCACAAACATCTTCAGCTGCTTCATCAATGTCTTTCCCGTCATCATACAGTCAGACGTGAGCATGTTCAGTGACTATCACACAATGTTAAGAACAATTTATCACGACACAGGTGCTAAAGTGTCAAAACCTGGGCGACATTCAAACTTGTGCTGTTAACGTGTAGCAAACATGCATCTAACAGTCCCGTGAGACCCTGCACATTTCCACAGAAAATAAAGAGAAGCGCATGCAGCATCTCAAGCTGGTTTCACAGGAATGTGATAAAGACCTCCAGCCCAACGAAACTATTGGATAAGAAGAGGCACAACCCATTCACTATCTCCTGCCTAATACACAAGAAGACCTATTTTTAAACTGCAGATGTTAAATCCAAAGGAAACAGGCTGGAGACTGGAAGAGCACAACAAGCCAGACAGCATTAAGAGTAAAGCAGTCAACGCCTTGCATTAAACCATTCTTCAAAACTGGGCGGTGGGAGTAAGGGAGCCACAGATAAAGAGGCGGGTGAGGGAGGTGGAGGCAGTGTGGTGAGGTGTGAATGGCTGAAGACAGGTAGAGGGTACCATCAGTCTTGTCGACAGGCGGACTGAATCTGGTTGGTGGCTGGGAAAAGGTTTGGTCAGAGGAATGGAAGTAATGGGACGGGCTCCGAAGGGTGTCAGGGGATTGGAAGGGAGGTTATTTGAAATTGGACATCACACTGTTGATTACTCCAGCCTGTCGGCTTCCCAGGAGGAAGACGTAGTGTTGTTCCTCCAATTCACGGTTTGGTTTGTTCTGGCAATGGAGGAGACCAAGGAAGGCAGTGTTGGAAAGGGGTTGGGAGGGAGAATTGAAATAGGCAGTGACTGGGAGGTCAGGTCAGCGCTGATGGGCCCAGCTGAGATGAGCAGCAAAACATTCCCTTCGTTTTCGTTTGGTCTCCCCGATGGAGAGAAGACCACATCCTGAGCACCAGATACAGTAAAGTATGTTGGATCTTACCACCTGGCACATATTCCACAAGGGCCATTCGCTTTGCTAATCTTTGTGCCACACTCCGCACGTATTCCTCCAGTTCCCCCACACGAAGCATTCCCTGCAATTGGACTAGGTGCATCACTTGTCAGCACACCACTCCCCTCACCTTCCTCCAGGGCTCTCTGTCGTCTGTCCAGGTGAGACAGAGATTCACCTGTCTCCCTTCTATCCTACTTTACTGCATTCTGTGCGCCCTGATATGAACTTCTCACGACCCATTTCATTCCCCTTTCCCAATCCCTTTCTCACATTACCATCCTTGGGCTCTTCTGTTGCCACGGTGAGTCAGACCGCAAATTGGAGGAACAACACTTCATCGTCCACCTGGGCAGCATACAGCCCGAAGGACTCAACAATGAGTTCTGCAATTTGCAATCGTCTTCCCAACCATGCACCTACACCATTTCAAGTCCACCTCCTCCCATCCATTCCGCCCAATGACCCCTCCTTCCATTTACCAACCGAATTCTCTCTCATTGAACAAACATGTTGCATCTGTGACCTCCTATCCCTAATTCAGCAACCTGTTGTTCGTCCCACCACAAACATCTCCAGCCCTCTTTATCTGCAGATCCCCCAACTCTCACCCTCAGCCAGGAAGAACGGCTTGAACTAAAATGTTGACTTCTCCAGCTCCTGATGTCGCCAAGCTACTGGTTTTATTCTAGCCTGCTCTTTGCCTGCTAATACACAGGAAGATAAGGAGACTACTCAGCACATCACGCTGGTAAGCAGGAACCACGAGACACCCAATAAAGTAGATCATTTTGGATACTGCCGGTGGGGACAGCCTTCCGGAAATAAAGCCATAGTTGTCAGGTCTCTGGCACTGAGCCTGGCACTGGGATCAGCAGGGAAGGGGGGGGGGGGTGGGCAATAGGATAACACTAGTGGTAGGGGACTCAATAGTTAGACGGATTGACAGTAGATTTTGTGGTCAGGAACGCGACAACCTAAAGGTATGTTGCCTTCCTGGTGCCAGGGTCAGGGATGTCGCCGATCAGAATTACAAGATTCTGAAAGTGGAGGTAGAGCAGCCATAAATCGTGGTACATTTTGGCACCAATGATATAGCCAAAAAAGGGATTAAGGATCTTAAAAGTGACTACAGAGTGTTAGGTTGGGAGCTGAAGAGCAGGACGAGTACAGTAGTGATCTCAGGTTTGCTACCGGTGTCACGAGACAGTGAGATGCGGAACAATTAACGAATGCAGTTTAACACGTGGCTGCGCGTCTCGTGCAGGAGGGAGGACTACAAATAACAAGACCATTGGGATGCCTTCTGGGGAAGGTGGGACATGTACACGAATGAAGCACCTGAACTGAAGGGAAACAAAGGTCCTGGGCAGGAGATTTGCTCGTGAGAGTCAGGAGGGTTTAAAATAATTTGGCAGGGACGTGGGAATCGGGACACATGTCTGAGAGGGGGTCAGTTGCAGACATGACAGTGATAGGATATATTGAATCTATCTGGAAGCTTTCTTAAACGATGAGACAAAGGGATCGGTTAAAGTGTGTCGACTTTATTGTAAGGAGTATCAGGCATTAGAGTGATGAACTTAGAGCATGGATCTGTGCTTGGGACAACAATGATGTGACCATAACGGAGACGTGGCTTTCACAGGGGCAGGAATGCTAGCTTAATGTTCCAGGGTTTAGAACGTTTAAAAAGAAAAGACAGTGAACAGCCACCACATTGGAGTTTTCTAGACACCACTAATAGCAGTCGAGAGACTGCAGGTCTCATAGTCGGGCAGATTTTGGAAAAATGCAAAAGTAGCACGATTGTTGTTATGGGTGATTTCAACTTTTCCAATATCAAGTGGAACCTCCTAAGTGCAGATGGAGCGGATGGAGCAGTTTTTTGTCAGGTGTGTTCAGGAGGGTTTCTTTACTCAGTGTGGAGACAATCCGATGAGGGGAGAGGCCATTTTGGATTTGGTGCTCGGCAACGAGCTAGGACAGGTTTCAGACCTCGCGGTGGGGGAGCACTTTGGTGAAAGAGATCACAATTGCCTTACATTTAGCATAGCCTTGGATAGTGAAAGGTGCAGTTTCCGAGGCAAGATATTTAGTTGGGGAAAAGTAAATTATGACCCTATCAGACAGGAGTTGGGAAGTACAGACTGAGAACAATTGTTCCACAGAAAGGACACAGCAGACATGTGGAGACTATTTTCGGATCAGTTGTTGCGAGCGATGCACAAATTTGTTCCTCTGAGAAAGGTAAGAAATGGTAAGATTACGCAACCTTGGATGACGAGAACAGAGGAGTTTCTCTTCAAAAGGAAGAAGGGAGCTTATGGAAGGTGGAGGAATCAAGTAACTAGCATAGATTTAGAGATTACAGGCTTTCTTGAAAGGAGCTCAGAAATGGACTGAGGAGAACCAGAAGGGGGCACGATAAATGCTGGGAAAGAAGGATTAGGGAAGACCAAAGTGCGTTTCACTACTAAGTGAGGAAAAAGAGAATGATCACGAAGAAGGAAGGTAGGGCCGATCAGGGATAGAAGCGGAAACTTATGCGTGGAGTCTGAGCAGACAGGGAAAACCCGAAATGAGTTGTTTGCTTCGGTTTTCACCAAGGAAAGAAACCTCGTTGCAAATGAAAACTTAGAGGAGCTGGGATACAATCTTGCCCAGTTCAAGGTTGATGAAGATGATGTGCTAGAAATTTCGGAAAACAGAAAGATTAGAAAGTCCCCAGGGCCAGATCAGATTTATCCCTGGCTGCTCTGGGAAGCGAGAAAAGCAATTGTTCAGCCACAGGCAAGGATGTTTGCCTCCTAACTCTCCCTGGGAATCGTACCAGACGATGGGAAGGAGGCAAATGTCTTTCCACTTTTCAAGAAGGGTAATAGGGAAATTCTTGACAATTAGAGATCGGTCAGTCTCACATCTGTAGTCAACAAAGTTGTGCAAATAATTCTGAGGGATAGAAGTTATGACTATGTGGCAAAGCATAGTGAGATTAAAGGCAGTCGGCATGGCTTTGTGAGGGGAAGGTCATTCCTCACAAATATTATTGTGTTCTTAGAGGTGGTGAAAAGACACGTCGACTTAGGTCGAGCAGTGAATATAATGTATATGCATTTGAGTAAGGCATTTGACAGGGTTCCCCATGGTAGGCTCATTCAAAAAGTCAGGAAGTAAGGGATACAGGAAGATTTCGCTATTTGGATTCAGAATTGGCTGGCTGACAGAAGGCAGAAAGTGGTTGTAGATGGAAAGTAATCGGCCTGGACGACAGGGTTGAGTGGGGTCCCGCAGGGCTCTGTTCCTGGGCCTCAGCTCTTTGTAATTATTATAAATGACTTGGATGAGGCAGTTGATGGGTTGTTTAGTAAATTTGCAGATGACACAAAGGTTGGAGGTGTCGCCGATAGTACAGATGGATCCTGCAGTCTGCAGCGCGACAGAGACAGAATGCAGGGCTGGGCTGAGAAATGGCAGATGGAGTGGCAGATGAGAGAGGAAAGATATAAAATGGAACGAAGGAACAACTTTTTGACGCAAAGGGCGGTGGGCCTATGGAATGAGCTACCGAAAAAACTGGTGGAGGCTCGTACGATGAATGCATTTTAAAGGCATCTGGATACGTATTTGAAACAGTTTAGAAGGATATGGCCCAGGTGCTGGCAATAGGGAATAGAATAGGTGGGGATATCTGCTCGGCATGGACAAATTTGACAGAAGGCTCTATTACGTGCTGTTCAACCCTGTGACTCACAGATCAGTGGGTTTCAGTCTCGTTTTATTTTAGTAAACTATGACATTCAGTGCAGTGAGGGTTTATTTCTTTAAATACACATCTTATGGTATTTGATTAAATCTCTAAAATATAAAATATTGAACATAGAGCATAGAACAGTACAGCACAGAAAATGCCCTTCTGCCCACAATGTTGTGCCGACCACTGATCCTCATGTATGTATCCTCAATTTCTGTGACCATATGCATGTCCAGGAGTCTCTTAAATATCCCAAATGACACTGCCTCCACTATTGCTGATGGTAACGCATTCCATGCTCTCACAACTCTCTGTGTAAAGAACCCGCCTCTGACATCCCATCGATACTTTCCTCCAACCAGCTTAAAACTATGACCTTTTGTGTTAGTCCTTTCTGCCCTGGGAAATAGTCTCTGGATATCGACTCTATCTATGCCTCTCATCATCTTGTTTACCTCAATTAGGTCCCCTCTTCTCCTCCTTTTCTCCAATGAAAAAAGTCCGAGCTCAGTAAATCTCTCCTCACAGGATAAATCCTCCAGTCCAGGCAGCATCCTGGTAAACCTCCTCTGAACCCGCTCCAAAGCATCCACATCTTTCTTAAAATAGGGCAACCAGAACTGGACACAGTATTCCAAGTGCGGTCTAACGAAAGTTTTATAGAGCTGCAACAAGACCACACGGCTCTTAAACTCAATACCCCTTTTAATGAAAGCCAAAACACCATATGCTTTCTTAACAACCCTGTCCACTTGGGTGGATATTTTAAGGGATATATGTAACTGCACTCCAAGATGCCTCTGTTGTTCCACACTGCCAAGAAGCTTATCCTTAATCCTGTACTCAGCATTCAAGTTCGACCTTCCAAATTGCTTCACCTCGCATTTATCCAGGTTGAACTCCATCTGCCACCTCTCAGCCCATCTCTGCATCCTGACAATGTCCCGCTGCAGGTTACAACAGCCCTCTATAATGTCAAGGACGCCTCGAACCTTTGTGTCATCTGCAAACTTGCTGACTCATCCTTCAATCCCCTCATCCAAGTCATTAATAAAAATTACAAACAATAGTGGCCCAAGGACAAAGCCCGGTGGAACACCACTCACCACAGACTTCCAGGCAGAATATTTTGCTTCTTTTAACACACGCTGTCTCCTGTTGGCCAACGAATTGTTTATCCAGACAGCTATGTTCCCCTGAATCCCATTCCTCCTGACCTTCTGAATGAGCCTACCATGGGGAACCTTATCAAATGCCTTGCTGAAGTCCATATCCACCACATCCACAGCTCGACCCTCATCATCATTTCTCGTCACATCCTCAAAGAACTCGATACGGTTTGTGAGGCATGACCTGCCCCTCACAAAGCCGTGTTGACTGCATTTAATCAAGCCATGCTCTTCCAGATGGTCATGAATCCTGTCCCTCAGAATCCTTTCTAACACCTTGCAGACGACAGACGTTAGAATTAACTACCGATTCAACAGTCATGATAAGCACACATTGGTTAGGAGAAGCAGTCATCCCTTTAGTCCGTCGAGCCTGCTGCAACATTCAGAATGCTCATTGTTGATGTCAGTGTGGCTGAAAATCCCTTTTGAGCCTGTCTTCTTGTTCGTCAAAGCCCTCTGGAACCCAACCTTGAATGTTTACAGTCACCAAGTCCTCACAGCATATTGAAAATGAGAACACTACATATGGCAAAATCCTAAAGAGGAAGCAACATCTCTATCCCAGTCTGAAATGGGAATGCCTTATTCTCAAAGACTGTTCCCTTCAAACCAATCACTGCCCTTTTGAAACACAACAATTAGGAACAGATATAGACCATTCAGCCCCTGACTACACTCCCATTGATGCACTTCACTCAAATACTTTCCAAAGTTAGCATCCATTTAATTCGCAGAAAGAGAATTCTGCACAGCATAAGTTCATATGCAAATGAGAAACTGGAGCAGAATTAGGCTATTCCACTCATCATTGCTAAAATCTTTCTCCAAGTCATTCACCTGCCTTCTCCGACTGACCATTGATTGCCTATTAATTGTTATGTAATCTTTGTGTTACCAGATCATAGGGTCTGCTCTTTTATTAGCGAGAAACGACTGGTTGTGATTTAACCTGAGGGCCACCCGACCGCAGGTGAAGGAGGTTCCTTCATATGGAACTCAAACCGGCAATAGGAATTGATCCCATACTGTTGGCGCCACTCTGCTCCTAAAACAACATTTCAGCCAACTGAACTAAACCAATTATCTGCCTATTGAAATATATATGTATATATACATATTTTTGTCTGTCTGTCTGTCTGTCTCTCTATCTATCCATCTGTCTATCTATCTCTATCTCTCTCTCTCTCTCTCTCTCTCTCTCTCTCTCTCTCTCTATCTGTATCTATATATATATATATATATATATATATATATATATATACATATATAGAAAATACACTCCTGTGTGTTTGTGGGTGTGTGATTTTGGGAAGGGGATTCAGGTGTTTGTGTGTATGTGCCCATATTTGTTTGTATCTCTTTGTGCATGTGTTCTGTGTATTCGTGTCATTGTCTCTGCTTGAATGTACTTCAGTCTGCATCTCTGCAATCTTGTTTTCCGAGTAATTCCATTAATATTGGAATCAAAGTCTCCCACCTGTCTTCTGTCTGTCCGTTTTTTAATATATTCATACGACACTACACTCTGCTGGCGACCCCACACGATTGCATGTGTGGCAGGTTTTTTCTTCGAGAAGACACCAAATGATGTGAATCTCATACGATGCACAGTTGTTTTGTTTTTCAAATAGTATAGTTGGATGCACAGAGCAGTTTTGCTGATAGCAAGCAATGTTGTTCCTGCGATATTCCGACCACTATTGAACCTTTTTCCAGACATTTCGATTCTTTCTCGTACAATTTTTAACCATTAGGAAACATTGCAAGTTACTGAATGTGCAATAAATTATCTCATCCCCTGATAAAATGGTTCAGTCGGAGGTGCACAGTTCTATTCTGACAGACCCAAGAACCAAGACCGAAGACCCTCTTCCCCTGTCGCTGTGGGCGACATTGTATCTCTTGTAGCATCACAGAGACTGCCAGACCTGCATCCACACACAGACTCACGCAGAGACAAATACACATATAAATGTACATACACTTTAATACACATTGATACAGATACACAAACAGTAATGCTGAAACACAGGCATACACAATAATGCCTTGACATTCATACAGACGTAGGGAATCTGTAAGTATATGTTTTGATCTTCGTTTAATTTCTCACTATTTCACACGCTGTGTCGTGGTTTTTCAGCATTACTCTTCCTCAGATATTTGAGTTTGCCAGTATATCAGTTGTCTTGCGTGGAGCACGATGTTGTACAATTTCCATGCTTGCAGGTGTGTCACAGATGAGGATCAACGTAGAGCAGTGTAAGGTGGTGCACTTTGGGAGGAATGACTTTGAAAGACAACATAAAACAATCTGTATCTTTCTCGACGGGGTCCAAGAGCAGAGGCTCCTGGATGTAAGTGAGCACAGATTATTGGAGATGCCAGAACAGATAGGAAGAACAACAATTACGACAGATACGCTTCAGTTTCTGAGCTGTTCACACTAGGTTACGTAAGAGAGTGACATCGTGCTTGCTTTGTGGGAGCTTTTTGAGACAATGCGTTGTGAGAACCCCCTCATGCCCACTGAGACAGTGGGGATTCCATTGTACCAACTCGACTCAAAAGGTAGATGGCATCAGGGCCAGGCCGTCTGAGTTATGCCGTGGGTAAACGGAACTGCCAGTGGGTTTAAAGTGTGAATTGTCCCTCAATGAACATGGCTTCTGAATTGTAGGGCGTGGATATCTCCGAATCTCCACGCGAGGCATCCTTGTCCTCGCCGAATTGTACCCAGGAAACCCTCCACACGGTGGCAGGAAGGGCGTGAGGACTTCAGTTATCGGGCACTCCAACAATTGGCTTGGCACTTTCCGTCCTCTTCCATGCTTTTTCTCCAAAAATGGGAGATAGGAAAGGAGGGAGTGAGGGTGGGAGTGGGTGGCCGTGCTGTTTCTGTTGGCATCTGAAGTGGCGTAGTGTCCGTACATAGTCAGTCCACATTGTTGAATCCATGCAGTGTTATTCATGTGGGAGGATTGCAGAGAGTTCTTGGGGGATTGGAGAGAAAGAGAGAAAAAGAGAGAGAGAGAGGGAGGAAAGATACTGTGTGCTGTGAAGAGAGTGGTGGAGAATGAGCCTTATTCACGGGGCAGCTGCTATCACAGATATACAGTGAGCATGAGGGAGCAGAGAGAATACGGTCAAGGTTGTTGATGCTTGTCTTATATTACTGGCCATTTCTTCAGACTGCAGACACTGCACTCGGCTGGGTGGTAAGCTCAGACCATGGTTGGTGGGTCTGGTGGTGTGGCTCCCTCTGGGAAGAGAATGTTCCTCTTCTGGACTAGCCAATCCACAAGGGTTTCGGTGCCCCCGTCGACAAAACGTTGTGTAATTGCATTTTAACTGGAATGCTCACGGTAAACTGTGCTCCCAACTGAGAAACCTCCATTGTCCTTTTAAGGATAGCGCCAGTGCCAGGGATCCCGTGAAATCAAGGAGCATCCAGGCGATGGTGAGTATCACCAGCCATTATAAGTGGGAGAATTGAACTGTCATTGAATGAAAGGGACATCGTAGAATGAGGTATGTAGTTAATGAAGTGAGTTCGAAAGAAACTAGCTTGGCCTCGTGCAGACGATTCCCTGTCACACACAATGAAAATGTGACTGAGACAAAGTACTGTCAGATTCAGCCCAAAGAGTCTTAGACTTCGCTGAGTCCACCCCCCCCACCCCACCCCCGATTCAAAGCCGCAGCTGGATGTCCATTTCTCGCTATCACAGAGAAGGAGCCAAACCTGACTTACCTTTGGGGGGCACTATTTGTGGAAAGTCATCATAAATCTATGAGTTTAAAAATAGAGTTGGAAACGGACGAACTGGATCTAAAAGGTAAAGTTCGAAATTGGGAGAAGGTCAAATTTGATGATATTAGGCACGAACTTTCAAAATACGATTGGACCTCATAGTGGCACGTAAGTGGCCATCTGGGAAGGGAGTCGCCTACAAAAACGAGATGTCAAGAGTTCAGAGTCTGTATGATCCTGTTAGGGTGTAGGGTAAAGGTGGGAGGTGTGAGAAATGCTGGATGACTCGAGAAGTTCAGGTTTTGTTCCTGGATAAGTGGGAATCATATGTCAGATGTAAACAGCAGGAATCGAGTTTTTTTCAATATACAGTTATGGGATGAAGGTGTCATTGGGTAGGCAGAAATTATTGGCTATCTCTGATTTCCCATAGGGCAGTTCAGAGTAAAACACATTGCTGTGTGTCTGGAGTCAGATGTAGACAAGACCAGGTAAGTATTAGGGTTTATGTTTGCTCGCTGAGCTGGAGGTTTGATATCCAGACGTTTCTTACCTGGCTCGGTAACATCATCAGTGGCGACCTCCAAGTGTAGCGAAGCTGTTGTCTCCTGCTTCCTACTTATATCTTTCTCCAGGATAGGGTTCCTAGGGTTTGTGGTGATGACATTTCCTGTTCGTTTTCTGAGGGGTTGATAGATGGCATCTAGATCTATGTGTTTATTTATGGCGGTGTGTTTGGAGTGCCAGGCCTCTAGCAATTCTCTGGCATGCCTTTGCTTCGCCTGTCCCAGTACAGCCAGACTACTCAGACCCCTCGGAATCCTATTAGTACACAAACCCACCGACACGCTCATACAAAAACGAACAAACTTAGAAGACCCTGTACATCTCATGGGCAAAACCAACGTCATCTACAAAATTCCATGCAACGACTGCCAAAAACACTACGTAGGACAAACAGGAAGAAAGGTAGCCACCAGGATCCACGAACAACAGCTCGCCACAAAATGACACGACCCTCTCTCCCTCGTAGCCCGAAATACGGATGAAAAAAGCCACCGTTTCGAATGGGACCACACATCTATCCTGGGACAGGTTAAGCAAAGGCATGCCAGAGAATTCCTAGAGGCCTTGCACTCCAGACACGACGCCATAAACAAGCCCATAGATCTCGATGCCATCTATCAACCCCTCAGGAAACGAACAGGAAATGACATCACCACAAACCCCATGAACCCCATCCAGGAGAAAGATTTCAATAGAAATCAGGAGACAACAGCTTCGATTCACTTAGAGGTCGCCACCGATAAAGTTACCTAGCCAGGTAGCGAAACGTCTGGATATCAAACCGACAGCCCAGCGAGCAAACCGACACCCTAAATCTCAACCTGAGCTACAAAACATAACAAACCATGCAACAGGTAAATATTGCAGTTTGCTTGCTTAATGAACATTCGTATATCAGATTGGTTTTCCAAACAATTGAAAATTGATTAATCATCGTCATTACTCTATTAATTCCATATTTAAAGAGAATCGCCAGAGGAGTCGAAAGGCATTAGGAATGCACCTCAGAAGGAAATCAGAAGGCCAAACAGGGTACATGAGGTAGCTATGGCAAGTAAAGTTAAGGAGAATCCAAAGGCATTCCAGACATGCATTAAAGAGAAAAGAGCAACTCGAAAGATCAACCATTTTGCCGATGTGCAGAACTGCAAAAGGTATTAAAAAGCATTTTGTTTCATATTTACTGTGCAGGAGGATATGGAAGCTCGAGAGTTCCGAAATAATCAATGACATCTTGGAAAATATCTGCATTACAGAGGAGTTCTTAAAACATATAAAGTTGGAAAAATCTCCAGGACCTGATCAGATGTACCCTCGAACTCGTGGAAAGATAGGGAACTGAATGCTGGGTCCCATGCTGAGATGTATGAATCGTGGAAAGCCACAGGTGAGTTTTTGGAAGACTGGAGTTTGGCTAACGTGGTGACATAACTAAAAGAATCCAAGAAGGGTGATAATGAATAGCGGTGAGCCTGACGCCACTGGTGGACAAGTTGTTGGGAGAGGATTATAAGGCACTGGGTTTGCATGTATATTGAAAGGCATCGACAAATTAGGAACCGTAACCATAGATTTAAGCGTGGGAAATCCTGTCTCTCCAACTTGACTGACTTTTCTGAACAAGTGACTAAGATGCTTCATTGAGGCAGAGAAATGTATACTGTTGAAATGGACCTCAGTAAGTGATTTGGCAACTTTCAACATGGAGGACCGGTTAATAAGATTAGTATATATGGAATACAGGGAGAACTCGCCATTTGATTAGAAAATTGACTTGAAGGTAAAAGTTAAGGGTTGTGATGTAGATTGTTTTTCAACTGCTAGTCTGTGACCAGAGGCGTGCCACAGGATTGGTGCTAGTTCCACGAGTTTTCATTGTTTAAATGAATGTATTGGATGTGAGCATAGAAGGGCAAGTTGGTAAGGTTGAAGATATCACCAAAATCTATGGTGTATTGGACAGGGAAGAACGTTACCTCAGAGTACAACGGGACCTTGAATAGATGGGCCAATAGGCTGAGGAGTGACAGATGGTGTTTACTATAGACAAATGTGAAGTGATATATTTTGGAGAGGCAAATCATTGCAAGACTTATCCACTCAATGAACAGGTCCTGCATCGATAGACAAAGACACTTGGAAGTGCAGAGTCCTGGCTCCTTGAAACTGCAGTCACAGTTCGACAGGATTGTGAAAAAGCTTTGGTACATTTGTCGTGAAAGGTCAGCGCTTTGACGAGAGGAGTCGGGACGTCATGTCCAGGACATTAGTTCCATCACTTTTCAAATAGTGCATTCAATTCTAGCTCTGCTCCTGTGGGAAGGACGTTGTGAAACATGAAGAGGGTCGGAAAATATTTACAATAATGTTGCTGGGACTTGACCTTTAGAGACCTTTTGAATAGTTAGGGGCTACTTTGCCTGGAGCGTAAGGGGCATGGACAGGGTGAATATCGAAGGTCTTTTCCCCAAAACTAGAGGGTTGCAATCTAGGTTGAGAGGGAAAAACAATTAAAATGGACCTAAGGAGCAACTTTTTCATCCAGTGGCTGGTGTATGTTTGGAATGAACTGCCACTGGATGTGGTGGAGGCGGGTAAAATTACAACATTTATAAGGCATTTGGATAAGTATAAGACTACAAACCGTTTAGAGCGATATAGGCAAAATGCTGGCAAATGTGACTAGATTGTTTTGGTATATCTGTTCAGCAGGGATCAGTTGCACAGAAGGGTTTATTTCAATGTTATACATCTTCATGACTCTCTGACTGTGTCTGAGCTCACACCAAAATTCTGTTCCTGCATCAGGACTGGAAATGCTACAAAGTGCTGTTGAAATGTCTTACTTTCAGCACACTGAAACCTGTGAACACATCCTTCGACAATGCTCTCTCCCAGTGTCTCTCCCGCTGTCTACTTTCCAAATACTCACATTTGTTGTTAATCAAACTGACATTCAGTTTTAAAGTGAATAACTGTCCTGTATCTTTCCCTGACCTTTCGTGATGCATACCTTACAGCATCAGATTCCACCATTAAGAAGCTGAGGAAAAGTTTTTTTTAAAGCGTAGCTTGCGGTTTCTTTGTCCTGCACGGTGCTTCATGTTGGACAGTGGAATCTAAGCAGCTTTCAAACACGACTTTATAACTTGTGCTGAGCCTATTTACTGAAAGCCCGCGTTAACCACACTTTACTGATCAGTTGCACAGTTGCATGAGGAATCTCTTGAACTGTGTTTGCTTCAGACTAGGATTTAACTTGTCATTCAGTGACATTTAATTTAATTCAGTTAGTGAAAATTTACTAGAAATGCTGGTGATTGTTTCCGTGGAAGTTGTGTTTTAAGCTGCTGTGTACATTCAAGAAGCTTAGAGTATTTGTTGACCCACTCTGGAGAAGTTATGAAGTGATGAAGTTGAAAGAATACATTCAAGAGAAAGTTGAAAATCTGTCATGTAGCTGACTGCAGGCACAAAGTGTCCCGAACAATTTTAAAATGAAACATTTTGGCTGTAACATAAGAAACCTTGTTGTTTTCACAGCATTTCGAAATCAACCAACCTGTTTAAATTACGTCCAAATATTCTCAAAGTCAATCGAATTTGAATTTTGCTGTTTTGACAGCATGGAAACAATCAGATGATCCACAGTTTTGGGGTATAAAACGCCAACATTCCAGACAGTTTGCAATAAAACGAGCACCTTCTGCCATTGAACGGCTACAACTCTCTCTTTTTCTACCCTTGTTTCTAAAGAAAAATTGCAGCAGAAAGCGGAAAACGACCCGGGGAGTTCTGCATAGAGGATCTACACTGCTGGCTGGTTTTGAAAGTTATTGGCTGTAAATTTAATCGGGGCTTTATGGGATCCGGATATTGTTACAGAGTAGAAGCTAGATAAATATTTTCGACAAAGGAGGCTCGGAGTTGGAATATTTTGTTGTTTAATGGTCATTTTGGGTTCTTAGTTTTATTGTTAACCTGCTATTTAGGGTAGTCTCTGTCACCCATGCTTTAACAGATTAGGAGGCAAGATGAGCTTTTCTGTGTACGTGGTTTAATTAGCAGAAGCTGTTTCCGGCGTTTTGCAACAACGGAATCGATGACGGTTGCTGAGGGATAGACCATAAATCTTTCAATCATTTTAAACCTTGAATTTGTGAATAGTGTCAGATCAGTGCAGGGTTGCATATATCCCAACCTGTTTATAAAATAAGACAGAGATAAAACAACCGAACAGCTGTAAAAAATGGCTGATGGGGCCATGTCTAGAGGCCATAAAGCAACGTAAAAATATTTATTGTTCACTGACTTTGTGCAAAGCTGCTCCAAGTTTTAAATGCCCAGTTATTAAGGCCTTTCAGAACATTGAGACATCTTTCAGAGCACCAAGACTGCTGCTCAGGATCGGGGAGAAACCAATATGACACCATGCGCGTGTTCCAGAGGGATATGAGGAGGTTATTCAGCCCATTCCAGCCTTATCCCACTTAAAGAGGTAGAAAGCTGAAATTTGGCACCTTTTCCAAAAGGAATGAGTCAAAACATAGAGAAGTGTTGCTGCAGCTGTACGAGGTGTTAATGAAAGGACACACGGAGTAAATCGGGCTGTTTGCTTTTCTGGAACTGCGAAGGGTGAGAGCTCCAACAAATACTGTTTACTGGCTGTTCATCATCCAAGGGTTGCTGCGTCATATAATGCAACCGGCCTGCTGTACACGCTGAGGAGAAGGCCATTCAGCCCATTGAGCCTGGTACAGAGGGATAGGATCAGGCCATTCCAGACAGACCGAGTAAATGTTCCCTTTTATTATGATATAAAAATTCTGTAAGGAAGGGGTTAACGGAACCTATTTGTTCAGTCATGATTTGAAGACGCTGGTCTTGGACTGCGGTGTACAAAGTTAAAAATCACCAACTTTTTGTACAACAGAATTTATCGCCCAATTTACAGTGGGATGTAATTGAAAATATACTTGGAAAATGACCCAGAATATTCCTTTCATATGTAAATCAAAAAACATTTTTTAGAAGATACATTCTCTGTATATAACACGGTGCTTCGTCTCTCTATTATTATTACCCGAACCGTTGCCAGTTGTACACATTTGAACTGATTTCCTTCTATCTAAAAAAAAACGATTTTCATTTCGACTGCAAATGACACATCCGCACAAGTACACATAATGTATTACCGTATACTGGTGCAAATGAGATACAGAACTATACACTTATGGGAGTATAGTTACTGTCAATGGATGGATATGAGTGATACACTGCAATGGCTTGCAATGTTCCCCATGCTGGACAGATAGCCCAATTTATGGAGGACTCCACGAGAATGGTCTGCACACCTCTCCATTCCGGATGGTACCTTGCCCGGTTTGTCGTGTCTGGGGCGGATCTATGAGGCAGATTCAGAATTTGATGTGGCAAACCATTTCTACTGATCTGACAATGTCTGTATTGATTTTTCTCATCCTTGTGATGGGGCCAACCATTATCTCAATTCTCCAGTTATTTCTACCTTCCTGTCTCCTTATCCATAAGTTTACAACATGCTAGCAATTAATTACTTGTTAATTAATTACTTGTCTTTCTGTGTGTTTCCCTGACCTTGGCTTTTGACTTTTCAGTGTGTCGAGTGTTGGCATTTTGTAGATCAGAAAAAAGAAATGGTGTGTGTCGGGCCGTTGTTCACTTACCAGTGTGCCCCATATGATGCTCCATGTTGGATAGAGGTGCTTTCAGCAGCTTTGACGGATGTGATTGTAACTTGGTCTGTGTCTGACCCGGACCGCCTGTTTATCCCTCACAGCTGATTGTGAGATCAGTATTATGAGGAAGTCCCTCGAGTATTATTCTGAACGGTCAGGCATCTATCGTGCAGCTTCAGGGCTTCTGACTGTCGACTCCTAATGAAAAGTTAGTGCAGGTGCTGGGGATGTTATGTTGGAGGTTGTACTGTGAACTGCCGCAGATATTCAGGGAGACAAGCGGAATCTGGAAGGGGAGACAAGGAGCTCGGTCTTACCTTCTTGTGGATCATTTCACGGAATATCTCTGGGTCACCCACACGCATCAACCGCACCGCCCTCTGGCTGAACCCTTCAGCGCCCGCTCCCTCTCCATCGACGACATGCAGGTCCAGCCAACCGTTGCTACTCGAGGACTGCATGAAGAATGCCTCATATTTCGCCTTGGGTCTCGAGAAAAACACGGGATAAATGTGGATTTTAACAGCCTCCTCACTTCCTCTCTCACGATATTATCCCATTCCCAAGCCTCCAACTCGACACCGCCCACCAGACCTGTCCATCCTTCTTCCCTCAGAACTATTAACTTCTCCTTCACCTTTAAACTCACATCACCTTCTCAGCTAACTTCCCCCCAACCTCAACCCCGTCCTATTTATCTCTCAGCATTGTCCCACAACCCTCATTCCTGATGAAGGGCTGATGCATGAAACTTTGATTCTCCTGCTTCTCGGTTGCTGCCTGAACTGCTGTGCATTCCAGCAACACATTCTCGACAACACAATGATGTTTATAAATAAACGGTTTGGGAGAAACGTTTGTGTTGCGAGTAATAGTAATCGACAAAGTTAACATGACTGTCCAATGCAGTATGGAGAAACAATGAATGCAGTGCATTTGAGTTTTTAGGAATATTTTTCATAAAGTCCCAAGCCTCGAGTGCAAAATCAAAACGATTGGTAATGGGGCTAATACATGAACATGGTTTTAGAATTGGCGAGCTCACAGGAAGCGGTGAATCGATTTAAAGATATCCTTGTTTTGTAACAAAAGCATTATGGGATACCACAGACAGTGGTACTTCGGCCTCAGCTATTCCCATCACATCTCAAACTTCTGATTGAGAGGATCAAATGCAATATTTACATGTCTGCTGACGGCACTAACCGATGTTTGATGGTAGTGGGTGAGGAGGATGTAATAAAGCTCCAAGGTGATTGAGACAAGTCGCGTGACTGGGCAAATACGTGGCAGATGAAGAGCAATGTGTGTAGATTTGATGTTGCGCTCTTTGGTGGGAAAAATAGAGTGGCAAATTTGAAAAGGCATTGGTGAAAGAACATTGTTAGAATAAGGTGAATTATTTTCTTTTTTCGGCTGCAAATCCCTGCCAGTCCATGCAGGACAGTGAGTTCTGAAGCCAGACGTCAATACTAGGAATGGCATTGGCACGCTGACCAGTGAACAGAGACCCACAAGGGTAGCTGCAACACTGAAAAGGATCTGGATCTCCTTTCGCTTCAGTCACCGAAATCAATATTGCAGCAATGTAAAACAGTTAACAAGAGAAATGTTGTATTGCACTTCATTTCCAGGGGATTTGAGTCCAGCAGTGAATGTATTTCACTGCAACTGCACAGGGACTTGGTGATACCTCATCTCGAACATTGTGGAGGATTGTCTGACGTTTTGGACTACTTTACTAACAAACGACAAACCAGACATTGACGTCGAGCAGCGAAGTAGAGCCAGACTGAGCTCTGGGATGACAGGATTGTGTGGGAGAAGAGTATGGGGCGAATGTGCCTGTATTCCTTGGTGTTTAGGAAAATGAGTGGAGATCTCAGTGACATATATCATTCTTTGGCAGGGTGAGCCCAATTGGAAGCAGGGATGATAATTCCACTGGCTGGGAGGTCTAAAACAATTGACCAGAGTATTCGGTACAGACAGGTCACTCTGCATTGAAATGACAACAAATGTCTGCGCTCAGAGACTGGTGAACCTGGACTCTCTCGCACATAAGGCTGTGGAAGTCAAGGCACTGAATGTAAATGAGGATTTCTATACACTAGAGGCAGAGGACAGGTATATGTTGTAGAGATAGAGCAACAGCCATCATTTTTGCATGATGGTAGAAAGCTCAATGAACCAAAGGGATTAATTAAATGTCTATTTTTATATTTTTATAATCGTTAACCAGATGAAGGAATATGCACATTGTGTGGACAAAGTGCATTGATGGGATATTATCAAATGAACTAAAACGGGTGGGGGCTCAATGTTTTGAATGACCTACTCCATTCCCGACGTTTCTCTGCAGTCTGTGGGAAAACTCTGTAAATGTTGTCACAAGCTGTCATGTGTTCGAAAGCAGGCCTCTGCAGGTCTACAGGACTGGGTATCCGGATAGTTTTTTCCAATTCTAAGCCTTGTGATGGGTGTTCTATCCGGTTTATACTTGAAGACCTCAGAGCAATGTGATACAATTGATGGTCTTGCTTGGCGCTTTTGGAGAGTATTTAAGAGTTCATCATATGTCTGTGTGTGTGACGTCACGTTTAGACCAGACCAGGAAAGCATGCGAGATTTGCTTCCTGAAAGTACATTGGGGAATAAAGTGGTGCTTCTAATCGACGCTGCACTCAGGGTCACTATTACACACACAAATTTTAGATCTCGATAGTTTACTAATTGTTTTTAACCTCCACCAGCTGTCAAAGCATGAGCCTGGCCTGGATTGGTATTCCATTGGCATTTCCACAGTAGCACCATCTCAAAATATGGACGGATCAGAAACCACACTGAACAGGTTATTTCTGCGCTCCTTGACAGCTCTGTCAAAAAGAACTCCAACCAATGTTACTATCTTGATGTGACTGAAGCAGTGGCAATTGGTCAAATTGTAATTATTCGTCTCTTAGGGGATGGGACACTGCTAAATAATTTTACACGTTGTTAGTGAGCTGTAAGAGGTGGAGCTGGAATGAAGTAGATTTCCCAGGGTGAACATGTACCAGTCCTATTCCAGGAGTGGTGTCACGTCCCATTGTCATTGATATATCTATTGTGTTCAACGGTTTCTTCACGTCAGGTGCAGTGAATCGAAGTGGTTGAAATCGGAAATCTTTGATCCTGTGGGTATAATGGCGAGGGTGAGGTGGATCATCGACTGAACACTTCTGGCTGAAGATAGTGCAAATACTGCATGCTTTGCTTTTACCCTGATGCGCAGGACTATTCCATTCTTAATAATTGGGATATTTGTGGAGCCATCTCCTCCAGTAAGCTGTTTATTCGTCCATCACCATTTACGACTAGATGGGGCAGGACTGAAGAATTTCGATCTGATCTGTTGGTCTTGAAAAATTTCGCCTTCTCTTTAAGATGTTCGTTCTGTTGTATGGAAAGCAACCAGTCCAGACCAGTAACTTTAACAGGTTGTTACCAGGTTTCAGGTTTCTAACCCTGGGATGTGCAATACACTTATCGTTGAATCTTAGATCGGCTTGTTGGTGATGGTAGACTGAGGAAGTATACTGGGCAAAATGTTTCAAGTTGTGGTTCAATACCATTTTGCTGCTGCTGCTGTGGCGTGGATTACTACATCAATGTGAAGAATGTTATTTTCAAAGTAAGAGGGGCACGATCTTTGAAGAGGATTTTTGTCCTAGAAATGAGCTGAGAGCTGCAAAGCATTAATGATGATTGGTTATAATGTCATAGGGTGTTAGAATCACACAATATACAAAGGGACCGTTCAGGCCAACGTGTCCATGCTCACCAGGTTTCCTAAACTGAACTAATTCTGTTTGCCTGCATCTGGCATGTAGCCTTGCAAAGCTTTCCTACTCATGCATCCATGGAATTGTATATTAAATGTAATTGTATTTCCCTGTACCACTTTCTCTGGCAGCTCATTACATATACACAGCAGTCTGTGCGAAACATCGAAATCTTCGATCTCTTTAACATCTCTCCACTCTTAACTGAAACCTGTACCATTTATTTTGGACACCTGTTACCTGGGGAAAAGACCTTGGCTATTTACACGATCTATGTCCATCATTATTATAACACTCTGCAAGTTCACCACTCAGCTTGATACGCAAAAGGGAAAATAATTCCCAGACTATCAAAGGCAGTGATCTCGGGAATACTACCGGTTCCACGTGCTAGCCAGCATAAAAATGAAAGAATAGGCAGGATGAACACGTGGCTTGGGGGATCGTGTACTGGGTTCAGGTTTGTTGGACATCTGGACCGGTTCTGCGGAAGGATGGACTATTAAAAATTGGATGGTCTACACCTGAACCAGACTGGAACTAACGTCCTTGGGGGAGTTTTTGCGACTGCTGTTGGGCTGTCTTTAAATGAATGTGACAGGGGGCTGGAAACCAGAATAGCAGAGAAGGAGACAACAAGGTGGAAACTGGAGACTATAAGAACCGTGAAGTTAACATTAATAAGGGGAAGATTTGGGAGAGAGCAGATGAATGCAAAGAACTGGAGTTGGAAAGTACAGCATGGGAGCTATTGTTGCACAGAAAGGTCACAGCCGACATGTGAAGACTGTTTAAGGAGGAGCTGTTGCGAGTGATGCAAAAATTTGTTCCTCTGAGACGGGTAAGAAGGGGACGATGAGAACAGATGAACTTCACATCCAAAGGAAGAAGGCAGCTTACGTAAGGTGGAGAAAGCAAGGATCTACGACAGGTTTAGAGGATCACAGGCTTTCTAGAGTCAGGACCGGGCACGAAAAAGGCATTTAACTCATACGTGAGGAATAAGAGAATGATCAGGGATGAAGAAGGGCCGATCAGGGACAACGCAGGGAACTTGTGCATAGAGTATGAACAGACAGGGGAAGCCCCAAATGAGTCTTTTGCTTCGGTTATCACAAAGGAAAGGGACCTTATTGCGAATGGGAGCTTTGAGGAACTCGCATACAGGCTTGATTCGATCAAGATCAATGAAGCTGATGTGCTGGAAGCTTTGGCAAACACTAACGTTGGTGAGTCGCCACGGAAAGGCCAGAATTATCCTAAGCTACTCTGGGACTCGAGAAAGGAGTTTGTTCCACTTTTCAAGAAGGGTAATAGGGAAATCCATGGCAATTACAGACTAGTTAGTCTTATGTCTATGATCAGCAAAGTTTTGGAATGAATTCTGAGGGATAGGATTTATGATTAGGAGAAAGTGAGGTCCGCAGATGCTGGAGTACAATAGCTGAAAAAAAATTGTGCTGGAAAAACACAGCAGGCCAGGCAGCATCCGAGGAGCAGGAGAAGCGACGATTCGGGCATAAGCCCTTCTTCAGGAATAAAGACGGTCTTATGCCCGAATCGTTGATTCTCCTGCTCCTCGGATGCTGCCGAGCCTGCTGTGATTTTCCAGGACCACTTCTTTAAGACAGGATTTATTATTATTTGGAAAAGCATAGTCTGACTAAAGGCAGTCAGCGTGGCCTTGTGAGGGACAGGTCATGTCTCACAAATTTTATTGAGTTCTTTGGGAAGGTGACAAGGCAGGTCGACGAAGGTCGAGCTGTAGATGTGGCATTTGATAAGGTTCCCAATGATAGCCTAACTCATAAAGAGGGGAAGTATGGGATACAGGGAGACTTGGCTATCTGGATTCAGAATTGTTTGGATTACAGAATGAATTCTGCCTTGAGGTCAGTGTTGAGTGGGTCCCACAGAGCTTGGGCCTGTGCTCTTTCTAAATTTTATAAATGTGTTAGGTGAAGAGTTTGAGGTGTTGTGGAGTAAATGTGCAGAAGACACAAATTTTGCAGGTCCGTTTATAGTATCTAGGGATACTGCAGATCCAGCGTGACATTGGTAAAATGTCGTGCTGGGCTAAAAATGACAAATGGAGTTCAACCTTGACAATATGATGTGATACATTTTGGAAGGTCGAACTCGAAAGCTGAATATAGGATTACAGACAGGATTCTTGGCAGTATGGAGGAACAGAGCGATCTTAGTGTTCAAGTAGATAGATCCCACGTAGTTGCTACCCAAGTGGATAGTAGTGTTAAAGAGCATATGGTGTTTTGGCTTTCATTAACGGCAGATCGAATTTAACGCCACGCAGTTTTGTTACAGCCCTACAAGTCAATGGAGAGACCACATATGGAATATTGTGTCCAGTTCTGGTCGCCCTATTTTAGTTAATGTCCAGAGGCTTTGGAGTCGGTGCCAAACAGGTTTACCAGGATGCTGCCTGGACTGGAGGGCTTGCCTTGTTCTGAGAGGATGACGAAGCTCCGACTTTTACCTCTGGAGATGAGGAAGAGACGTGACCTGATCGAGGTATGCAAGCTAATGAAAGAAATAGAGTCAATAAATTCAGACTTTTCGCCAGTGCAGGATTGACAGGTACGAGGGCTCATATTTTTTCAAATATTCGGAGAAAGGTATAGAGGGAATGTCAGAGGAAGGTTCCTTCCGCAGAGATTTGTGAATGCATGGAATGCGCTGTCAATGGTGATGGTGGAAGTGGAGTCATTCGGGACATCTCAGAGACTGCTGCGCATGCAAACGGATCGCAGGTGTGGTAAGTTTAAGTTATTTGACTTTACATTAGGATTAATGCTAGTTACCACATCGTAGATCAAATGGCCGACTTTTCTTTGTTCTATGTTCTACAAGTGGTCATGAAATAACTTTCGTGTGCCCAATTAATAAGAATCCCAAAGCCTTTTATTCGGATATAAGAACCAAGCGGGTAACTGGAGAAAGGATTGTTCCACGAAAGGATAAGGAAGGAAGGCTGCATTTTGAACCTGAGAAGATGTGTGAAACTTTGAATGATTACTTTTCATCAGTGTTCACTGAGGAGAGAAGAGATAGAAGTTTGATTACTCTGGATCACGTTCATATAAGTAGGTAAGATGTGTTTGGTAGGCACGAGCTTATGAAGGTGGACAAATCCAGAGGACCGGGTGGGATGTATTCCAGGTTGCAAATGGAGGCAAGAGAGAAAATATCTAGGCCCTGTCAGCTATCTTTGTAGCATCCTTAAACACAGGTGAGGTGCTGGAAGATTGGAAAATTGCTCATGTTGCCCTCGTGTACAAAAGGGTACTAAGAACATTTCGGTTAACTCCAGTCCAGTGAGCTTGACATCAGTGGTGGGAAAGTTGCTGGAGAATGTCCTGGGGGGTAAAATCTATTTATATTTGGAACAGAATGGACTTATCAGTGATAGGCAAAATGATTTTGTGAGGGAGAGATCGTGCCTTGCCGTGTTACTCGAATTATTTGAGTAAGTAACAGCCTTGATAGATGAACGAAGGGCTGTAGATGTCATATACATAGACTTTGACAAGGCGATTGTTAAGGTTCCCATCATAAACTAATGGAGAAAGTGAAATGACATGGTGTGCAGTGTTATAGCTATGTGGATAACGAACTGGTTGAAAAACAGGAGACCGAGAGTAGTAGTTGAAGGGAGTTTCTCGAAACAGAGAAAGGTGATGAGTGGTGTGCCACAGGGATCAGAGCTGGCGCCAGTGCTGTTTGTGATGTACATAAATGATCTGGAAAAGGGCACTGTTGGTATAATTAACAAGTTTGCAGATGACACGAAAATTGCTGGAGGAGCAGAAAACGTAGGACACTGTCAAAGATTACAGGAGAATATGGATAGACTGGAGGCTTGGCAGAAAAGTAGTAAGTGGAGTTTAATCCATGCAAAGGTGAGTTGATGCGTGTTGGGAAGTCTAATTTCAGAACGAATTGTATCGTAAACAGAATAGAATTGTGAAAAGTTGATGAGCAGAGAGGTCGGGGAGTCCAAGGTCATTGTACCCTGAACGTCGCTCACATGTGGATTGATTGGTCAAGAAGGCATATAGTATGTTTGCCTTCATTGTATGGGGTATTGAGTATAAGAACTGTCAGGTCTGTTAAAATTGGACAAGACATTGGTTCGGCCGCATTTGGAATATTGTGTAAATTTCTCGTCACCACATTACCAAAAAGATGTGAAGGCTTTGGACAGGGTGAAGGCAAGGTTTATGAGGATATTGTCAGGAATGGAAGGTGCTACCTATGAAGAGCGGTTGAGTAGCTTCGAATTGTTTTCATTCGAAAAAAGGAGATTGAGGTCGACAAAATCATAAAAATTATAGACAGGGTAGATCGAGATAAGCGTTTTCCAGAGTGAAGGATTCAGTAATGAGATGTAACGCTTTCAAGGTGAGAGGTGAAATGTTTAAGGGGGATACTCGCTGCAAATACCTCACACAGAGGGTGGTAGGTGTCTGGAATGCGTTGCCAGCAGAGGTCGAAGAGACAGGCACGTTAGATTCATTTCAGATGCGTCTGAATACATGGATGAGTCCATGGGGAGCAGAGGGATATAGATGCTTAGGAATTGGGTTACAGATTTACACACTGGATTTGGATCGGCTCAGGCTTGGAGCGCCAGAGGGCGTCCTGGGCTGAAAACTTTCTTTGTTCTCTGTTTTGTTTTTTCTATCCAGGCTATCATTATACCACATGACCTCCAGTCTCTTTCTCATAATTGCAAATCATTTGCACCCTTGCCGGTTTAAAACATTCGTCGTATATCAGGCAACACGAATTGTACACAGAACTCCAAATTTGACCTCACTCTCCTCTTGAACACACACAGCATCATGTACTTATTACGATAGTCATTGCTCTGACTGATGAAGGTAATCATATCGACTGCATTCCACACCACCCTCTCCACATACGTAAGCCCTGCTCTGATTTGTCTTAAAAAAAAAGGCAGGACCTCGTATTTATCTGCAGGAAGCTCCACCTGCCAAACCTCGGCCAACTGCCCCAGTTAATCATGATTTCATTTTCCTTTTAAATGACTTTCTTCACTGCCATTTACCAGAAATCCTCAGAATCCTAGTAGGACACAAACCCATCAACACTCTCAACCAACAACTAACAAACTTAAAAGACCCAGTACAACCCATGGACAAAACCAACGTCATCTACAAAATTTCATGCAAGGACTGCCACAAACACTACGTAGGACAGACAGGAAGAAAGTTAGCCACCAGAATCCACGAACAACAGCTCGCCACAAAAAGACACGACCCTCACTCACTTGTAGCGCTACACACGGATGAAAAAACCACCATTTCGACTGAGACAACACATCTATCCGGGAACAGGCTGAGCAAAGACATGCCAGAGAATTCCTAGAGGCCTGGCACTCCAAACACAAAGCCATAAACAAACATATAGATCTAGATGCCAACTATCAACCCCTCAGAAAAAAAACCAGAAATGACATCACCACAAACCCCATGCACCCCATCCAGGAGAAAGATTATGAATAGAAATCAGGAGACAACAACTTCGCTTCACTTGGAGGTCGCCACTGATGATGTGATATCAAACCTTCAGCTCAGCGAACAAACCTCCACCCTGATTTACAAACCTTCATAAACTTTGCAATATCCAGCAATTTGGTGTCGTCTACAATGTTACCATCCATCATTTGTATATTCTCATCCAAATCATTTCACAAAATAGCAAACAACAGTGGCCCAGCACTGGTCCTGTGGCACACTGCTGGTCACCACAAATCTCTCCCTGCACCATCTGTCTCCTTTCAGATTAGATGAGATTACTTACAGTGTGGAAACAGGCCCTTCGGCCCAACAAGTCCACACCGCCCCACCGAAGCGTAACCCACCCATACCGCGACATCTACATTTACCCCTACCTAACACTATGGGCAATTTAGCATGGCCAATTCACCTGGCCTGCACATCTTTAGGACTGTGGGAGGAAACCGGAGCACCCGGAGGAAACCCACGCAGACAGCGGGAGAACGTGCATACTCCACACAGTCAGTCGCCTGAGGCGGGAATTGAACCCGGGTCTCAGGCGCTTTGAGGCAGCAGTGCTCACTACTGTGCCACCGTGCCGCCCACAAACTTTCATTTAGAAGCTCTTCCTGTTCCCCTGTGATCTAACCTTATTAACCAGGCTACCATGTGGCATCTTGTTGGATCTCACGAAGGGCCACTTAGAAAAACGTATGTTTGAACAGGCCCTGGGTGTTTTTCTAACGTTGTGCATTTTCAAAATTCTGGCATTTCCTCTTCCGTAAGGTAGCCGCATTTCAAAACATCACTGCAGTGATTTATTTCCCTCAGTTCCCCAGCTTCCATGTCTTCCTCCACATTAAATGCTGACGCAATATTTTCATGGTGTATCTTGCCCATTGAGCAGGAACTGGCTCGAAGGCATCAGAGTGGGGTGAGTTCGATACTTTGTGAAGAGAGTGAACCCAGCAGAGTCAGTGACATATGTCATGTGTTGTTGAACTGTTAACTGTGTTTATGTGCTTCCACTTTTACCAGAATGTCTATAATGCCTTACATTTTAACTGTGTTTTCTTTACTTTTCTGCTTTATATCAAGATTCTGTATTTTGGTGGGGAGGGGACTTTGTGACAATATTGTGTCATATATGGCGACTTGCACAGTTTTCCCTGTCCTCGTGTGAGTTCACGTGACAATCAACCTCATAAACTTCATGGTTTGTGTGTGTCCACACAAAGATGGCTGTCGACGTTTTTTGGAGCCCGATTCTCTCTCTAGACTTTCTTTTGCCCTTAATATACTAATATAATGTCTTTCAATTCTCCTCAACCTTAACAGCTGTCCCATGCCCCGTTTTTGCCCTCTTGATTTCCCTGGTAAGTATACTCATACACACGTTACGCTCACGGGATTCCATTGATCGCTGCTGCCTATCCCTGACATATACTTGCTTGTTTTCCCTTGACCAGACACTCAATAACCGCTGCCATGATACCTACTCCTGCTGATATTGCTCTTCACACGGAGAGGAACATGCTGTCCCTGAACTCTCACTATCTCGCTTTGAAAGACTCCCACTTGCCAAATGTCCTTTTAACTGCGAAAAGCTTCTCCAATCATCTTTTGTACCTTGCTGCCAAATATCATCACAATTAGCTGAGCCTTAATTATTGATGTTAACATGTGGACCAAGCTCATCCTTCTCCAGGACTATCTTCAAACTAATGGAATTACAGTCATCCATTTTAACAGCTGAACTTCATGCTCTGCCTTAATTCCCAAGAGGAAATAAAGGTGATGCCAGGATCAGACCAGCCATGAACTGACTGAATGGCAAGGCAGCGACTCAAGGTCTACATTTGCCGAATGTCTGCATCTTTCTATGGTTGTTTGTGTGTGTGTGTGTGTGTGTGTATCTGTGTTTTCCTGTGTCTTCGTGTTCGTGCTTGAGTGTGATATTGTGTCTATCTCTGCTTCTGCGGCTCTGAGCAATTGGGTTTCTGTTGTTTTGCGAGTGAATACATTGAAATGAGGATCAACATGCGTCTCCTCATTCCCTCACTCTCTGTCTTTGTCTCTCCATCTTTGTGTTTTAAGTGATGTAATACCAGCCTCTGGTGTACGCCCCGTGCCACTGCACAAGCAGCAGCTTTGTTTGGAAAAGCTATCAAAGAAAGTGAATCCCTCACATTTGAATTGAATTGGCTTCAATGTCACGTACACTTTAATGAATGCAGAGGACGCATTGCTATGGTTTCACTTATGGCGCCAATTCAGGTACAAGAAATCTTGTTACAGATTCTTAAGTGTTTGGAAAGAATGAAAAATGAAAGTCCAGTGAAGAGTATAAGGGAAAAAAATGAACTAACACGAATTACAATTCCTGACACATCAGTTTGTGCCAGCAAGGAGTGTCCAGAGTGCATCGAGGCCAGTCTCCAAATTGTACCAGACCGAGTCTTCTGTCAATATGGTGCCCATTCTCAAGAGTTCCACAGGTCTAGTTGCGAGAAAGCAATGGGCCCAGTCTCCCGGCGACCCCGGTCCAGTCTTCACACCATATTAGGCCCAGTTTCCAGAACAAACCAGGCTCAGTATCCATTATTCACTACGCTTAGTATCCTGACACAACTGAGTCCTGTCTCCAGGTTGCACCGGGCTGAGTACAGACAGGGCAGGGAACAGTCTCCAACACGCACCAGGGCAAGACTCCAGACTGCTCCGACCACAGTCTCCTGGCCACACCATGCTCAGCCTCCAGGCTGTAATGGGCCCAAGTCCCCAGGCTGTACCAGTCCGAGTCTCCAGACTGTACCAGAGATTGTCAACTGACTTTACCGGCCTAGTCTCCACAGTTCCCTAGGCCCAATCGCCACACAGCACCAGGCGCAGTCTCCACACCATACCAGGCTCAGAATCCAGACCGCACCAGGCCCAGTCTCAAGACCGCATCGGTCCCATTCTTCAGGCCGCAGCAAGTCCATTATCCAGATTGTAGTCGGCCCAGTCTCCAGGACCCACTGTGTTTTCTCGAGGCCTCGCATCCCCAAGACAGCCCCCTGTCTGGGATTCACCTCCTCCATTCCCATCGGAGGAAACTTAAAATTTTTAAAGTTTGTGGAGAAGAATTCTGTCTAGGAAACAGAAGAATAAAGGTAGATATAAAGAGCAGACAGAGCAGAGAAGCTCCGGATGGAACATTCTGACTGCCACCTTCTTAAGGATATTTGCTTCCTTCTTCAAAGAATGATTTTGGAGGCTCAACGCAGTTTTGTCCAATTCCTTGCAATTCAGTCCCCTAGTAAAAGGAGATGGGCATGTTCATTGCTGGCCCATATGCTGACATTGGGTTTGTTTCAGGACTTTCCAATCCATTCTCACTAATAATCGGAAGAGTATATCAAAAAATACTAAAAGTTAGAGAAAGTGGCTGAAAATCCATCTCAACCTCTTCTAGTGTGCTTAACCGAGAGTAGCCTGAATATAATTGTGCAGCTGTGGTCTGCATAGCTCGTGGGGCACGACAGATATCTCGGCCGGGTTGAAAGATCAATGCACTTCTGTGATCTGCATAGCTGCCAAAGCTGGACAGATATCTGGTGTGTCTGGATGAATACACTACTGTGATGGGGATAGATCCCAGCGTTAGACGCACATCTAGTCCGAGTTTATAGATTAACGCACTTTCATGGTCTGCACATTTTTCCGCACTCGGCAGATTGCGCTTTTAGACTGAACAGAGTTTGAAATGAACACTGTGCTGAACAGATATCTCCTCTGAATTAATGGTTCTCCGTCTTGGACTGAGAGTAAGTTCGAACTAACTATTTCAGCTAATCTGGCAATGTATTTAGTTCTCAGTCTTGTGATTGGATCCTCCGTCCCTCCTTCAATTCATGTTGCAGTTTGACCATGCTCAGTACATCCTGTTCCTGAAAACCAATTGTGCTGGCTTCTTCATTCAGAAGCAGTCAGCCATTCGCATATTCCTCGAATCTTCATGTCAAATGAAAGGATTGCCAATCGGCTAAATGCCTTCCCCTTGATACATAGCACAAAACACACACTTCCAACACTCCACATCGCCATCCAAGCACATAAAAATATCCGGTGTGTATTGAGATCAACTGGGCCACTGAGAACATCAGGGAGCAGATCTTCAAGGAGATGAAGCAACACTTCCCATTTGTGAACGACAGCGTGAATCTTCCAGTACACATTTACCACACATATCTGTAATCTCTCCTTATTTATTAATGTATAGCCTGTTACTCTTCCTGTAAAAGTAACAGGTTCACTGTTACCCACGTTATATTCCAGGTGCCAAATTCTCATCCATTGCTTATCCAAATAGATATGCTGCACTGCCTCCTGACAACTTAGGTTCCTGCCTATCTTAGTTAGAATACATTTGTTAAATATTTCAAAAACGTTGATATTAGTGGCAAATAACTGAGGACCCAGCACTGGTCACTGTGTCATCGCAATTGTTAATTTCTGTCAAACTGACAGAGACTGATTTATCCCTAATTTAGGCCAGCTCACATCTCAGTAACCAGTCCTTCCAGTATTCCTGTTTACACCTTTGAAAGGCTAAGTATTCTCTTCCGTTTTCTAGACATAAGAGATTAAAAGATCTGGTTCAATTGCTGAGTAAAAGACTCGAACGGCTGGATGGCATCATTCTGTTCATGTTTAAATTTTCTGATGATCTGAATACCCTGTTTTAGTATCAGTGTAGTTGTGAATGGGACTGAACATTCTGGAACCATCAGTGAACAGCTCACTTCTGATTTTATGATGGAGGGAAGATCATTAATCCTGCAGCTACTGCTAGCCCACAGTGCCTCATGGAGGTGCAGTTTCCATTTGTTCTGTCATTTCGCAGTATGTCCTACTGCACAGGAGGGAATGCCACATAACACAGTGGGCGTTACATTCAATATGTGGCTGAGATTTTCCCTCCACCAGGACCGTGTGCTGGCTGCTTCTACAGATACTGTCGAGGTAGATCCATCTGTAACAATTGTTTTGGTGAAAATGTTTTCCTCTTTTTGCTTCCCCCATCACTTCCCCTAGTCTGGCTGCTGTGTATTTGAGGCCTGTCCTTGCTCAGTCAGTATTGGGCCTCTGGCGACACTCTTGGTGATGGACTTTGAAGTCCCACAACAAAACTAAGTTTTAGGTCCCTGGCACCCTCAGTGCTTCCTCTGATTTGTTTTCAACATCGAGGGGAACTGTGTTATCACCGAGGAACAGTGTGGAGGGCAGTAGGTGTCTCATCAGGAGCTTTCATTGACCATCTCCGACCTGTTACCATGAGATTTCCCAGGTTCTGGAATCAATGTTGGGGAATTCCAGGGTAACTCTTTCCTGACAGTATCCCTCTGTGCCGCCACCACTGGTGTGTCTATCATTCCAGATGGACAGATATACCTAGTGTTGGTGATGAGGCTTCTTAAAACACTACCGATCAAGCCTGATTCTGTGAGTATGACGGTGTCACACTGTTTTCTGACGGCGTTAGAATGAGAAATAATGGCGGAAGTGAAGACGGGAATAATGATTTTAAAATGTACTTTCTTGCAAAATGTTCTATATATTCAAATGGAATTGAGAAATGGATATGACTTAATGGCATGAGAGAAATATGGTGTTTGGGCGACCAACACTGAGAACGGAACATCCTCCAGATTTTAGATTAAAGGATGATATACAAAACTAAAGATGAGGTAGAGTAGATCTCCGCACAAAGAATGACAACTGTATGATTAAAAAGGAGGAGCTTAAATCCATTGATCAGGGTATTGTATGGAAGACTTCGTGTGTGACAAAGTTTGCAGGTGACAGAAAATAAGTGGGCGGGCGAAGTGTATAGAACATACTGAACGGCTGCAGAGGGGAATAGATTGTATAGTGAGTGCGGAAGGGTCTCGCAGATTGAGTACGATGTTGGTCAATGTGAGTTAATCCATTTTAGCAGGAATAACATGACACTGGACATCCTTTTGTGCGGTAAAAAAATGCAGCATGCTGCTATGCAGAGGGTCCTGTTTTTCTTGTGCAGGATTAACAAAACATTGATTTGCAGATAATTAAGAAGGCAAATGGAATATTATTCTTCCTTGATGAAGAGATGCAGTTTTAAAACTGAAAGAATATGCTGGAGCTCTAAATGGTACTGATGACGCCACACCTCGTGTACCATGTACAGGTTTGGACTCCTGACTTGAGAAAGAATGTAGTAGCACTCGATGAGTTTAGAAGAGCTTCACTATGCTGATTCTAGAATTGACAACGGTGAATATGAAGAGAGACGAAGTAGATTGGGACTATACTCATGGGGACTTAGAAGAATGATTGGGGATTCATGCTCATATAAAATTGTGAAGGGAGTACATACGGTAATAGTAGGGAGGTTGTTGTCACTCTTGGGAGAAACTAGAACCTAGAAGGATCCTCAAAATAAATGGGACCAAATTTTGCACAGAGTTGGGGAGGAACATCTTCATGTGAATCTGTAGAATACTCTGTTGAATGAAGTAGTTGTGGCTAATTTTCTGAATGCTTTAAAAGCAAAGCCAGATTTTGGAAGTGTAAAGGAATCAAGGTTAACAGTGACAGGGAGGGTAAGTGGAGTTAAGTCCAGGAAAAGAGCAGCCCTGACATTATTGGAGTGCAGGCTTGAGGGCGAGATGGCCGACTCTTGCTCCAATTCAATATGATCGTATGGATTCATCTTAATACTTAATGTTTTCACGCAAAGTGCCAGAGGGGTTGGGATTTGGGGAGAGATTACTAACATGAGGCTGAGAGGATCTCACCAAACTCCCCACATTAATTGTTATTTGAGTCCTCAAATGAGAATCACATCGGTCTTCCCCCACTTCTCACTGCAAGCCATTCCCACCACGGGAGAGCCTAGAATTACCCACCATCCCAAGGAACCTGTGCCATCTTTAAGAACCCATAGTACAATGGGACAAGCACAGTTGTGTGGGGATAACCTGCACAGCCCCTGATATTGAGCCTGTACGTGGCAGGCAGGGTGTTTTTACTGCCCTCCCCAAACCTTTGGCCATGAGCCCCTCTCGGGTGAGAAGGGTCACAGGCAGGACATCCCCTTCCCCCAGGTCCAGGAGTGTAGCCATGAGAGCAGACCATGCCTGCCTGCTCTGAATTTCCTCCCAAGATTAGAGCAGGTATCAGGCGCAATGTACATAATTTTAGGGAGATCATGTGATACTCCACTCAGCCAGCGCAGGGGGAGCTCCGGGAAGTAACGCACCATTCCCTTTGAGAACGACAAGCACGAAGCAGCGAACTTATGTTAACATCAAGGAAGGCCTCAGGGAACATCTCACTGAATCTAAAATTAATCTCACAACAGCCCACGGTGCTCATAATATACAGAAACAATATGTATGGACCTGAGAAATGGCACAAAGAAACAAACACTGCTGGGAGCTATCTCTCAAAGGCAAACCTGCAAATTTTGTGCATGTTGTAAGCAGGACATTAGATATGCAAGAAATTGCTGGCAAAACTCAGCAGGATTCGTAACATCTGAAGGAAGAAAGCAGAGGGAACATTTCAAATCTGAGGACGCTGCATTAGAAAAATTTTTGTTTCAGATCTCCAGCATATGCACTCTTGCTTTATTTTTCAATAGTCATTTATTGTGTATACCACAGTAGTGATGGTTGACTTGATCTCGGAAGGGGGAGGGAGTGAGGGCAGAAGTGCAAGACATGGGTCAATTGCAGCTGAATTCACTGTCCATCAGAGTTTGGGAGTGGTAACATAACTCCTCGTGCGAGAGAAAAGGTGGGCATGACGAAATTACCCCACTAGAACTCGACATCATCTGAACAGATGTGAAGGTTCCAGCGAAAGTTGGAGAATGCAGTCACTCTGCGCTGGTCACGGGGGTAGAATGTGGCTCAGTGGTTAGCACTGCTGGGTCACGGCACCAAGGGCCTAGCTTTGATTCTGTGACTGCGTGCGTTGTATTTGCACATTCTCCCTGGGACTGTGTGGGTTACAACACTGCTTTTGGCTTTCGTCCCACAGTACAACATGTGCAGTGACCTTGCTAAACTGCTGCGCAGTATCCTGGGTTGTGGTGGATTGGCTGTGGGAAATGTCAGGTTAGCGGGGTAATACATGGCTGTATTCGTGGCGATGCTGTTTGACGGGTCTTTGTGCACACAATGTGCCGAGTGTCCTGTTTCCACACTACAGATTTTCTATTAGTTATATTTTGGTGTCTGTGGCTGACAACGTATTCGAAGATCCTACCTAGAACTTCTGCCCCAGTTGCCTCATCAAACCGTTACACCTAATTTTGTCGAACATAAATTCTATTAGCAAGTCCTCGACATTTTGTTCCGTCAGATCACTGTCCCGTTGTACTCTGAGTTAACCCTCTTCACTGTTCACTAAACCACCAACATAGATGTTACCTGCAAAGCCACGAAGCATTCCTACATTATTCACATCCAAATCAGTTATGTTCATTACAAAATCCATTAGATCCTTGTGACACTCAGCAAGAAACAGGCCTCCAGTGCAAAACAAAAACTGTCCACAACCACTTCCTTCATCTCTTATCGTCGGGTCAATTACCTCCAGCTCTCCACGTATTTCATGTGATTTAACAAGTGCTATCCAGTTTACCATGAGGAATCTTTTTCAACACCTGACCAGAGACCATATGGACTACCCATACTTCCGCCCCTTCACCAATCTACTTCGTCACATCTTCAAAAAAAAATCAAATTGGTGAAATATAATTTGCCGCACAAAAAGCCATATTGTCTTGCTCAGTCCTTGCCTTTCCAAAAACAAGTCTCTCAGAATTTCCTGGAGCAATTTACCCACCAATGACATCTGGCAGACCAGTTCACAGTTCCTGGCTTTTCCTTCCCAGCTGTTCTTTAAAAATCGCACAATATCAGCTACCCTGCCGTCTTCTGGCAGCTTACCTGTGACTTTCCATGATGCAAGTATCTCAGCGAGAGACTGAACAATTAGTTTCCGAGCTTCCCAATGAATTCTGTGAAACACCTGATGAGATCAGAGAACATCGAACAGTACAAGCCATTTCGCCCTCGATATTGTGCAGGTTTTTCATGCTTCTCTAAAACCAAAATAACCTGTATGCCCTTCGTTATACAAAGGGCCAATCCAGGAGTCGCTTTAAAGGCAGGGAGTTCCAACTCTATTTTGATTTAACCCCTGCCCTCCCATTTGGTGTGAAGGGCAATGCTGGTCACTGGCCACTTGGGTGGTCCTTTTATTTCTGGTCGTGGAAATGGAATAAAGATCTGTACTCCTTGTGTGTTTTACTGTCTCACACCTGCACACACACACACACACAAAAGAACCGGAGTGTCAGTGGTTCTCTCAATTTGACAGCTGCTTCTGAGGGAGCTGGATCAGTGTCAAGCACTCTCTCTGGTGTTGGGATGCCGGCCTCTGTGGAGTTATTTCAGTAGCATAAAAATAAACCACATTCACGAAACTTGACTCGGTTATGACACGATGGGAAATCCCTGCAAAAAAAGGAAAAAATTAAACACAAGGAGTCATTCACCTTAATGCATTTTAAGATGGACAGCTCCTCATCTTCTGTCATTGGAACACCTGCCAAAATATCATTGTTCATTTCCTCAAGTTATCTGCATCACGTATCCTTCTCTTCAGTACATACGAACGCGAAATATTTATTTAGTCCTGCCCCAAATCCTGTGGTTCCACATGTTGGTCGCCTTGCTGAACTTTAAGAGGGCCTATTCTCTGCCAGTTACTCGTTTGATCTTAATATGTTTGCAGAAACTCTTTGGATCATTGCTTACCCTATTTTCCACAATTGTATAATGTTTCCACGTTTCGCTCCTGATTTCCATCTTGAGTTTTATCCTTCTGTCCTTGTACTCCTCGATGGATTCAGTTGGTCTTTGATACCTACAACTATCATATGCGTCTTTCTTTTTGTTGACCAGAACCTCCTTTCTTTTAGTCACGCAGCGTTCTCTACAGGGACCATCCTGACCCTCCTCATGAAAATAAATATACTATCGCTAGACTCTTTAATCTCATTTGTGAAGGCCTCCCACTTTCATGTCAATAGCTTCTCTCAAGCAGCTTTTCGAAGAGCCAACCAAAAACGTACAATGTTGTCCTTACTCAAAATTTAACGTTTATGTCATAACTAATTTCTCAATAAGTATTTAAAAACTAATATTTGCTGCATAACAGACTAAAGAAGTAGAATGGCTTCCTCCTGTTCCTCTGTGACAGGGTCAAGGGGCTGAATGGACTCTTCTCTCCTTCTGTAACAGACTCGAGAGCCTGAATTACCCTGGTATTACAGGCAAGAGAGGCCGATGGCATTCTCCTGTCCTTCTGCAAATGGCACATGGGGGCAGAATTACTTCCTTCTGTTCCTAATGAGCGGTTTAAATGATTTGGATGATTTATCGAGGTTTTGGAAGGATTTGTAAAAGGGCACTTAACAATAGGAGTGAAATTACAAAAGGCAATGGACAGTAAATCTTGTTACCCGATTTTGTGGTCTCGAGAAAATGCCCACCAGACATTTTGTGCAGGTGCTCTGTTATTTTATCTCTGTCATGTACATTCCTGCAGTGTTCTGACCGTGCTCCGACATACAGGGAGAAGAGATTTATAATATCGTAAGTTTACGGTCAGCCAACCTCATCCATTCCATCCAGATCGATGAAGTTGTTCCTTTTATTGTGATACGTAAAGTGATGTAATGGAGGTGTAAATTTCACCTCTTCCTTTGGTGACTGTGAATAATGTCAATCTCCAAATAATCATCAACAGTACTAACAGGGATCAACAGTACCACAGAGAGTAGATGGAGAGATCAGAATCTGAGAACGTTCGACTAGGATGTTCCAACAATTGAACAGAGTCTGGAACATTTGTCAGAATGTTCCAACAATGGACAGAAGTTTATACGAGAATGTTTGGCTTCTTTCTACATATTATGATTGAAAGTAATTATCATGTTGGATCGAATATTATTCAATATTTTGATTATGCAGTCCGAGCTTTCTTTGGTGTCTCTGGTAATTTTCACAGTTCAGTCATTTATTCTATAAATCATGTTTGACTGTAACACTGTTCATTTCATTGACACTACCATCCTTGCCGCTCCAATCGTTCCTGCTGAGACTCTGAATTCAGATATTCACTTTAAAAAAACACAGTACGAACTGCATCAGTGAACTTGATAATTCACTATCTCCTTCATTGCTTCGTGCAGTGTTACTCATGGAGCTGTATGTTGACCTACTCAATTTCAGTAGTGAATCATGCTTCATTGTATCACTGCCCTTGATATTTAAATATTGGGAGCATAGAGCACAGTTTTCTATTCTGATTGCTAGTCAATTTCCTTCCTTTGACTCCATCCCATCCTGACCAATATCTGAGGCTGAAACAGACAAATGACAACAGTGGTGATCCCTTTGGCCCTGATTTCATTACTGCACAATAACCTGCCCACTCCTAACTATAATTACTGATACCTGAAACATATACTTCTCTGGCTCATCCCATCTGCTGTTTGAAATTTGCCTCTGTCTTAATGAAGCCAACAATCTGCTTCTAAAACTCCCAGCTTCAAACCTGCAGAAGCTAATCTGCGTCGATTCCATACGGCTCTTATCTGTACCATTAAAAAATTCCCCATCGTTCTGTCATTCCTTTGCGCACTGATGTTGTTATTGGGTCTGGCAATGCCTTTACTTTAATACTCTCAAGCGTATACGCACATCTGTCCATGAACTGTTTCTCAGTCCCTCCCTGTCCATCATCCCAACCCCTGCCAGTTGTTCATGTTTAAATTAATTTTCTCCATATGTGTTCTCTCTCAGACAATGATTTTCACATCTATCATTGCCTCTGTCATACACACACGAATGCACATGAAAAAAACCTTGTATCAAGTTGATGCATGGAGATACAGAAACATATTTTTTTGGGAGCCGCATTAACAGTGATTTACAGTATGGACTACAAATCTTCCCATGCTGAAGAGATATCTATTGCAACAATACCCTGTCCCAGATTTTCAATATTCCCCATGCTGGGCAGATTGTCTAGCTTACTGAGAATTACAGGAGCATAGTCTTCACCGCTCTCCTTTCTGAGCAAACAACCTATCTCAGTTAAGACCGTCGGTGTTTTTTTTCTGTGAGGCAGATTCAGAATATAATGTAACAAATTGTTTCAGCTGATCTAGCATTGCTTTTCTTCAATGGTCTCTTCCTTTTGATTGGATCTATAAAGGTCTCACTCTTCCAATTAGACGGACTCCCCTGTGCTTTCCCCCATATTTCGACATGTTCTGTTTCTGTCTTAAATATCTCTTTCTATCTTTAACGTGAATGTTTCTGTCCCTCTGTATCGTTCCCTGAATTTGGGTGTTTGGCTTCCGAATGTAACTGAAGTTCTTCCCTTTCTGTAGTCTCCACATACCCTTTCATTTCCTGTGTAAAAGGCACAAGACAGCAAAAAGTTCAGCTCCAATTGCCGTGAAAAAGGCACGAGTGGTTGATTAGTCTCATTCTGTTCCTACTTTACACAATCGAGTGCTGAATGGGCTTCTTGGTGTTCCTACATTATAGTCCTGATACGTTTAATGTCGTCCTGATGTTAAAAAGGCTGAATTTCCTGCTCCTGTTCCTGACCAAGCCACTCAAGACGTGAATGTCTTCTGCCTTTTCTTCATAAGAGGACTGGGGACATATGGAAAATTGCTGCAGCTGTGCACCATTTCAAGTGGCTGAAGTGTCTCCTCGTGTTTCTTCATAACAGGCTGGAGAAACGGAAGAGTCTCCTCCTATATCCATGAAATTGCAACGAGAGTGTGATTGGTCTTCTCCTGTTCCCAAAGAACATAAATGTGGATGAATTGCCCGCCTTGTTCAAATAAGGAACCATCCCAAACGGTTTCATGTTCGTCTGCAATTCTTGTGCAATTGACTCAATCGGCTGAATATCCATAACCTAGTGTGAAAAGTTCCAGTAACTTTGTAGCCTCTTCCAGTTCTTGTGTTGCAGCATTTAGAAGGCTGAATGGCCTCATCCTGTTGTTTGTAACACGAGTTAGGTGCTGCATGGTCTATTATGTATCCTGTGTTGGAGTATTGAGGTGCTGTTTGGCCTGTTTCTGAAACTCTATATCAGGATCCAGATAAGAAACGTCCTCCTCCTACATCTGCTGTAACAATTTCGAATAATCTCCTTCTGCTGATCCTGTGCTCCAGGTTTGAGAATTGAAACGTATTCCTGAATTTGATGTGTAATTGCTTTCCATTGCTGAGCCCTAACACAAGACCATTGTCATTCTTGTAAACTTTAAGAGGTATTGAATCAATCTGCTCATCCCTCTCTCTTAGGTTAACGTGACGCTGTAGCTTATTTTATTGAAGTTCTTCCTTAATAAACAGGTAGATCTGGGGTTAATAACCTAGCAAAGTCTGCACCTCACATGAACCATTCCTTGTTAAACCTCTCTCAAATGCCATGCTGCTGTTCCATCAGGTTGTTGATCCAACTTTGTGATGCAGAAGGAGACGGTTATTTGTTGAACGTTTGTCGTTGAAATTAATTCGACATTACTCAAATGCAAGCAAGCGGAAACCAAAAGGCTAGCAGGGGATAAGGATGTTACACCTCTTCATTGTAATGTTAGGCATCTCCAAGAACACAGTATAGTGTCTGAGCCAATGTGCTTCCGATATATGTGCAGTCTTTTGCTCGGAAAGCAATAAGGATAATGCATGTGGGACCAGTTTGATTAATTCACCAGACTGACTATGTCCCTGGACGCTACAACAGCCTTTTCAGCTGCATTCATGGCTCGCAGGCCTTTAGGCAATCTTGCTGCTACGGGGTCCAGCTTAGCCGAAAAATAAGCTCCCAGTCTCACTTTTCCCCCATGATCGTGCAACAGCACAGATGTCATGCAGCCACGCTTCTCATCTGCAGTTTGCACAAAAGGCTTGTTTGGATTCGGAATCCCCGGTGTAGGTGCAGTTTGGAGCGCCTTTTTTTATTCAACAAATGCACTCTCGGTTTCTGGGGTCCATTGTGACGGACTCAGGCTCTGAAAACCTTTCTTATCGGCTATGCCACTTAGGGGCGCCACAGTGGGTGCAGAATGTGGAATAAACATTCTACAGGAGGAGCACATGCCCAAAAAAGATAGCACTTATTTCTTCGTGTGAGACTTTGGAATTTGCCGGATGGCTTGAACTCTGTCTTGATCAATGACCTTCCCTTGTTCAGATATTAAGTGACCGAAGAACTTCACCTGTTTTGCACAAATTGTAGCTTTGCAAGACTAGTTTTCTGCCCTTCCCTCGCCAGATGGCAGAACAATGTAAATGTATCCATCTCACATTGCTCCTCTGTCAGTGCTGCTATTATATTGCAGAAGTGCTGACCGCGGGGTAAAAACTACAATCTCCAGACTCCTGCATAAAGCCTCATCATATATGATGGGGGACTCATAGTAACCTTGACAAACTCGTGTGAAGCTATATGATTTCCCTTTGAATAAAAAAACCAAACAGAATTTACTATCGGTGTGAACCGGTACACGAAAGAAGGCATTGCTAAATCCACAACAGAGAACACAACCAGAGTCCTATGTAACTTGAGTTACTATTACATAGGGGTTGGGAACATTTGGGGCTCGTGGAACAACAGCGTTATTGACAGCCTGCATGTCTTGAACAAACCTCCATTCCTCCGGTTCAACTGGAATGTTTGCCTTTTCACCGGAAAAATGGGTGTTCTCACCGGTGAGTTTTCACAGGGGATTATCACTCCAGCCTTTAGGAGGGATTCAAAGACTGGAGTATTTTTTTCTATGGCCTCCCGTTTTCACGGTTATTGTGCTCTGCAAGGATGATACTCAGATTTCGAGGTTATTCTTAGGGGTTCACAGCTTCGTATGAGTCCCACGCCATGGTTCCCTTTTGCCCTCAACTCAGTCGAAGACGTTTTAATCTGGATCCGAGACTTCTATCTTCAGGAAACGCCAGTCTACCCTCCTAAACTCTTCAGGACTAGCGGGGGTTATCTGGACTGTTCCATCTGCCTGATATAGCCAATTTAGTTTTCTTCCGATGTGTCCGCATATCTGCATTGAATCAGATACCCACATCATCGCTGACGACCCTATCTTTGTGCCTTCAGCACCTATGGTCCCAATTCCTGTTGGACGACTTCGCCAGTGACACGTGAGGAAAAAGTGCCTTAAACATCAAAAAGGAAGTGTCTGCTTGCCGTTATAGATACTTTAGATAAGTTCACACTTACGGCACATCTGTGTTCATTCCAATAAATTTCGCACAATAACAAATGATCTGGTTTAACGAATCTCCTGAACCAATCCTTTCAATATGATTCATCATGGCCATCGCGGTGTATATGTGCTGTGCAGCGTGTCTCCAGCAAGACAATCGGTGTTAGTAGGATTAACATGGTTCCTTCTTTCTAGGACGAGTGAAGCACACACTGGACGTATCGATCTTTGGCTCAATCGCCACTCATAGACATACATCAGGGGTCGTGGGTCGTATTTTACAGCCTGCACGGGTAAATATTCCCCCTTGGATTACGTGCAAACACTCGGGGTACTGAGCAAATCCAACCCCAGACTGACTATGAGATCTCGAGCCATCAAATTTAAAGGACAGAATTCAGATTACAAAAATTAGCGTTGGAATGCTTCCCCCGTGCTAGGTTCACAAATTTGGGGTGATGAAAATCTCTCTCATATCACGACTTCTGACGCACCCATTGTGTTCAGAAGCCTTCCACTCATCTTTATTTCCGTCATTTCTATGAACTGGCTTAATTTACGGACTGAATATGTTGCCTCTGTATCTACCGAAACGTAACTGATGTAACTTCCACCGATAACATTGAGGTAGGCATCGACTGATATGCACCATAGTTATATTGAACATACAGTCCACACTTCGCAATCTCAGTGCTCAATATGGCCTTTGGGACTTGTTTCAATGCACGTAAGTTTTGCAGAAGTGATTAGCATAAGCGATCCTTCGTTGCCAAGCAGAAGGGAAAGAATCTTCCCTGTACCTTGTAGGATGCCCACCTCCACCTCAGCATTCCCCTGTCTGTCACCCTGCTGTCCAGCCTCCAGGGCCGATTGGGATTGTCTGGATGGACACTGTCTCGCCCAGTGGTCCATTCCTCCGCAAACAAAGTACCCGCCAGATCTACCTCTGCCAGTGCCTCTTCCATGACCCCTTTGTCTTCCTCGTTCGCGACCTCCACACCTGCCTCTCTCCATGCAACACCTCCCTCCAAGGGCTGACCATTTGCATCATAGTAAGCTGAGGTTTATGTGCTTTTTGTTCCATCTTTAGTTTCAGCTTCTCCTTCCCTTGGGCCAGCATTTATTTCAGCATGTATCGCATGTTGTTCTCTCAAATTCAGCTTTCCAGTGTCCCAGGTAATACATGTGTCTTTTACCTTTTTGACTATTTCGTCCTTCTTTCCATTGATGAAGCTGTTCCTCAGGTGTGCTACATACAGTATGATTTCTGCTGCCTTCATGTCCTCGGATGGTCTCCGTCCACCATGGGCGTTATAGACTTCATTGAGGCGCGTAAGGTACTGGGATACTGTCTCACCTTCTGGTTGTTTACACGTTGCAATTTTGGTCATATCCATTCGCACTGAGAATGCCTCCCTACAGGCGGCTTCCAGCGTGGACCAAAAGCATTAAAGTCTCTGTTCTCTTACGCTTATGGGTTGGTTGATCTGGCATGGACTTTTACGGCAACCATTTATACTTGATGTTGGTGAGATCGGCACCAGTGTTTGTCCCAGGAGTTGTCTCGACAAAGAACTTTGTTACTTTTTCAGCAAACGTATTAGCTCCAACCTTGCGTGGATCAGGCAACTGCCCAAAGGCAGTTTCCAAATCCTTCCTGGTCCATGATCGGTGGACCAGCACTGGGCGCCCTTCTGGATCTTCAACCTCAACCCTTGGTGCTTGCAGAACGAGCTGCTTAGATGATCGCACGTCAGTACTCTCGCTGTCTGACTTATCGTCCGTCGTGGATTGATCGTGAGCAGGCCCTGGATTTCTATCAGTCTTGTAGTAGCCGTCCTCATTTAGGCTTCTTGCTTCAATTGGTTGCAGGTACGATAGGCTATTGGTGATCCAGCAGACCCTAAGATGGCGGCCGCTGACTTGGAACCTTCGACAGGTGGATCTTGTAGGGGGGCTGTATGTCTCGCGGGGCAGTCATCATGGTCAGGATCTGGAACAGACTTAAGACACTGTCCAGCATCCTAAGGTTGTTTTCCACGCACGTCTGCATGTGTGCTCGTGTTTATACGTGTATCGGAACTATCTTTTATTTGATAATTACTTTCCCTGATATCATCCTCAGCCTTCCACATGTTATAAGCCCTCCAGTTCACAGATTTTATTCTTCCTTTCCGTTTCTTCTTCTCTCTCACTTCCAACCGTGACTTCAATACTTCCAACTGCCTTCAACTAAAACTCCCATCCTCCGAAAAACCGCATACATTAATCCACAATTCTAACTGCTTTACAGACTCTGGGTTGTAATTACTTAACATGTTCTGTACTTTTGGTTGACCATTCCAAGTCCTCTCTGGACCCTCTTTTTGTTTGTTTTTGCTGGAGCCCATTTCAATTTACTGGAAAAGTGTCCAGCTGTCTCTCTCTCTCTCTCTCTCTCTCTCTCTCTGTACTGTTATCTTTTCCTTTTTGACTTGCTTTCACTTCTGGAGGTGCCTTCTCGAATTGGGCGTGTCTGCCTCAATGTCTTGGATTTCGCAAATCAAGAAACGACATGTCCAGTACGTCTTTGGCGAGTCTAGCTCAGGCAGTGGCGGTTCCAAATCTAAAACTACCCTTAAACGTGCTGTCTGTAAAGCACTGTAAAGTCAGCAATCACATCCCTTGTGTTTTCCTCAAATATCAAGCGAAAGTTCACTGGAAACTCTTTCTGCTTTATTTATTCTCTGAGAATGAATCTCTATGTAGGATTACTTAAGCCAAAACTCTTACTCCGGCCCTTTTCGATTGAAATCCTGGCTGTGGGGCGATCCACAGATTCTCAGTCCTCTCACGCAAAGGAGCCAATTCAACATTCGAGATGAAGCGAAAGTCCTTCAACGCGCTGGGTCCTACACCTCCTGGGAATACTCAGATTCTTAAAAAGTCGCGGGGTCCCGGAGAAGCCCGAAAGTTCGCAGTCGTGGAAATTAAATCGACTCGACTCAAATGCGAGCAAGAGCAATGAGAAAGTTTTATTGTAACTTCTGCAGAGGTTCAATACATTTGGCAAGACGCCGTATGTGAGGGACTGCACAACTTTCACATATTCATTTTCTACTACGTTTCGCTTATCATTATCAAGGACAAGAACTGGGAACATTCGGCTGTTTATATGAAGTTTATGTTTTCCCTGACTATTGCTGAATCTGACAGTTTTGCAAGACTTGTCAGGGCCAGCTGTTTACTTGCAGAATCCAGCAAAATTAGGCTGTCGATTTAAAATTTCAGCAAAGTGTTAAATCTAGCAAAGTAATCTCTTTCGGATTATAAAAGCAAATGTTAATTTTGTTAATTATCTATGATACGTGCTTCATGTGTTTGAAGGTAACAGTGTTCCCACTCCTATAAGCGAACAGTTCGAATCGATTAGAAACCATGAGAACAATCTGTGAATGAAGGAGGAGGCATGGACAGAATTTGAGAAGATGGACTGGGAAGCTCTTGAGCAAATTGATATAAGATGTGATCAGGGATTGATGGCTTTACCTGATCTAAAAATTGGACAAATGATCCGGATGCATTTTATCCGGTTACACTGTATTGGAAGGGTGGTGCAGGAAGACCAGGGCACTATAGTTCAGTGAGTATCGGTTTACTATTAGAGAAGCTATTTGAGAATATAAAGAAGGATAAAATTGATCTCCATTTGAGAGGCAATGTTTCATCCAGGACAGTCACTTCGGCTTTATCGGAGGGAAGTCACGCCTAATGAATTTTATTGGAATTTTTCAAGGTGTCTTTTAAATGGTTTTCCCACCAAGTCCATTGACAAAGCCCCGCATGGGAAACTGACAAATTAATTAAAATCTGAAGGTATCAAGGTTAACTTGGCAAGTTATATACAAAACTACCTCAGTGGAAGGAGAAGGAGGGTGGTGACAGAAGGCTGTTTGTGTGACTGGAGATGTGTAACACAAGGATCAGTGATGTGTCACTCACTATTTGGGGTACTCTAAAATAATGGAGATGTGAACGTTGAGGGTTGTGAGGGAATGTGGTTACTCAGTGTTTGTTTGATAGCGAGGAGGAAGGTCTTATGTAATAGGAACATGTAGATGGAATGGCCAGATCAATGACAGATGCACTGTCACACTGAGAAATATGAGGTGATACACCTTAGAAGTAAAAACGCAGACAGGGGAGTACTCAATGAAGGGCAGCAAACTAGGAAGTCCAGAGGGGGCGTCTGCACTGATCACTGAGTGTGAGAACATTTTTTTGGGCCGGGACGTATCGTGGTGTGTGACAGGAATTGGGCCTTGGGCCTCACGTATTCCCAATACACCGCAAACATCGGGTTCTCGGACCCAAATACAATATTTCCAAGCTTGCTCACAGCACTAAACGCTGTCTGACTATGGGTGGGTAAGGAGGATATCAAAGTGCTCCAAGGTGACTGAGACAAGTTGAATGAATGGACAAGTACATGGCACATGAAAACCAATATGTGTAAATGTGATGTTGTGTACTTTGGTGGGAACGATAGAACAGAAGCCTGCCATTTGAAAAGGGATTGGTAAAAAATATTATTTTCAAGGGACTTCTGCGGATTTTCTTGTTTTCATCTGCACAGACGAGGAAGGTACATGCACAGCTGTGAGTTCTGGCGCCAGAGATCACTACTGGGAATGACATTGACACAGTGACTAGTGTACATGGACCCACTAGGTGGTTAGCTGCAAGATTGGGATTAATCTGGATTTTCTTGTACACTCATCACTGAAAGCAACATTTAGGTAGATAAATGGTGTGTTGACCGTCATTTCAAGGGAATTTGAATACAGGAGTAAGGGTGTCTTCCTCCAGCTGCAATTTGGTGAGAACGCATGACTAAAATTGTGCAACATTATGTGCAGTTTTGATTTCTGTACCTAATAAAGGACAAAACCGACCTTCAGGGAGTGCAGTGAAGGATCTCTGGGATATCAGGCATGTTGTGGAGACTTAATCTATGTGGACTAAGCCTGTTTTCCAAAGGGTTTAGGAAAATGAGTGAAGGTCTGAGTAAATAATGTAAACCTGTGACGGCGAGACAGATTCGATGCAAGGATGATAATTCCCCTGGCTGGGACGTCTGAAACAAGAGGCCACATTATGAGGTACAGCCAGGCCATTCTGCATTGAGACAAGACTAAATGTCTGCACCCAGAGACTATTGAACTTTGGTAATTCTCTCCCACTCAAGCCTGTGAGAGCAAACGCACTGAAAATGCATAGACACTAAATGGCAAGTGATAGCGCAGGACCATGGATTGAACATTAATGATCAGACATCATTTCAAAACGACGGATCGAAGGTACTGCTGAAGATGATATTTATTTTTTTTCCAATAACATTAAGGGATGCATACATTTTCGGGGTGAAATGCATGAGGTAGATGTTCAGCCATGAACTGGAATGGGGGAAGCATAATTTGTTGAATGGCTTACTCGTTTCCTGATCTTTCTGTGCAGTCTGTGGGAAAGTTCTGTAAAGGTTGTCATAAGCTGTCAGATGTTAGGAAGGAGGCCTCTACATGGGTCGGTAGGACTTTACTTCCCGTCCCCTTTTCCGATACAGAGGCTAAAGATCTGTCCTGTATCCAGGGTTAAAAAACAAAACTTCCAAATGTACACAACCCGATGAAGGAGCAGCGCTCTGACAACGAGTGCTTCCCATTAGAACTGTTGGACAAAAACCTGGGAATGTATGATTTTTAATTTTGTACAACCCAGTCCAACACCGGCATCTCAAAATCGTAAATTCCACCTGGGTTTATCCTTCGACCTCTGGTGAATTTGATACAATTGATCACCTTGCTTGGCCGTTTCTGTGCAGCTCGTCAGCTGTCAAGAAGACCTTACACAAATTTAAATATAGTGATGAGTCTGAGGGTGTGGTACATGCTCTGATTGAAATTATTCCCCTCTTGTGGAATAGGGCATAGATTAGTAATTTTCCACATTGCCAGTGAGAAAGCAGAGTTGGAGCTGGAATGAAACAGCTTCCCCAGTGACACTGCTTGTTGTGCAGCACAAGTTTCCAGTCCTCTTGCAGGAATGACATCAGGGTCCATTGACTTTGTCAGTTTACTGTGTTCTTCACGTCACGTGCGAAAATCGAATTGATTTAAGACGGGCATCTGTGATGCAGTGGGCATTATGCGGGAGTTAGGTAGATCAATGATTCAATGCTTCTGGCTGGGGATGTTGCAGATACTTCATCCTTATCTTTTACACAGAGCTACAAGGCTGTTCCATTATTTAGGACAGGGATATTTGTGAGCCATGTCCTCCAGCGAATTGTTTAACCGTCCATCATCACTTATGACTGGATGTGGCCTGACTATTGGGCTATTGCCTTGGGGTTATTTCGCCCTCTCTGTCAGATGTTAGTCCAACAGTTTGGAATATAAGCAGTAAGTGTGGTAGTTTTAATGGTTTGCTATCAGGTTTAGGTACACATGGTTCTGTCTCGAATGTACAAATACACTAATCACCGAACCATAGATCGGCTTGGTAGTAATGGCAAACTGAGGGATTATCGCCATAAAAAAAATTGCGGATTGGGGTTGAATATAATTATGCTTCTGCTGCTGCTGTGGTCTGTAGCACCACATCAGCATCAGAATTCTCTACACCATGTTTCATAAACGGAACTAGTTCCATTTTCTGCTTTTGGCACGTACTCCTCCAACTCTTTTTTATACATGTACCCATCCAACTGTCTTTTAAATGTTGTACTTGTACTCAGATATACTAGTTCCTCTGATAGCTGGCGACATATATATACAACCCTCTGTGAGAAACAACTGCCCTTTTAAATCTCTTCCCTCTCACCTTAAAGCTATCCTCTCTGGTTTCAGACACACTTGCTGTGGGAAAAAAGACCTTGGCCGTGCATCCTATCTGTGCCCCTCATGATTTTATAAACCTCTGTAGGGTCACCTCACATCCTCCGACGCAAAAGGAACAAAATCACAGACTTGACATATAGCTGAAAACCTCCCGTCTCCGCCACATCATTGAACATATTTTGTCCCCTTTCCAGTTTATAACATCCTTCCTATAGAAGGGCGACAAGAATTGGCCTCAGTACACCAAATGTGACCTTACCATTCATTTGCACAGCCTCAACATGATGTCCCAAATCCTATGCACATTGGTGTTTCAGTTGAAGGTCAGCTTTCCCTCGTACGTACCCTGTCTACCTGCGAGTCCACTTTCAAAGAACTATGTACCTGCAACCTGGGTTTCTCTGTTGAACAATACTGCCCAGGGCCCAAACGTTAACTGTGTAAATCCTGCGCTGGTTTGTCTAACAAAATGCAGCATTTCACATTAAAAAGAAAGAAGCTCCATCTGCCATTCCTTGGCCCATTGGATCAAGGTTAGATGACCTACTGTGTGGAACAGCCCTTCTGCCCAACAAGTCCACACCGACTCTCCGACGATTAACCCACCCCGACACATTTCCCTCTGACTAATGCACCAACCTATGGGAAATTCAGAATGGCCAATTCATTTGGCACATCTTTGGATTGTGGGAGGAAACCGGAGCACCCGGAGGAAACCCACGCAGGCACAGGGAGAACGTGTGAACTCCACAAAGACAGTTGCCCGAGGCTGGCATCGAAGTTGTTTCCTGGTGCTGTGAGGCAACGGTATTAACAACTGAGCCACCGTTCTTTTCCGGGACCTTCTGCACTGCCCACTATAACAAATAATTTTGGGGGTTTCATTGTCAAACTTACTTTCCAAGGTTCCTACATTCCCATCTAAATCGTTTAGACAAACAATGAAAAGGAGCTCCTTGTGGCACACCGCTGGTCACAGGCACCCAGGAGAAACAACAAATCTCTCCCAGCACCCTCTGCCTCCTACTGTTCAGGCAATGTTGTATCTAATTGACTAGCTCTCCCAAATGTTGGGGCTTGCTAAGGTCCACGTAGACAATGTATGCTGATTGCCATTCATCTATCTTCTTGGTCACCTCTTCAAAAAATGTAAACTAATTCTTGAGACCAGTTCTCCCACGAAAAAAGCCATGCTGAATATTTCTAATCAGTCCTTGTTTTTCCCAATGCATGTAAATCCTGCCTCCCAGAAGCTCCTATAAACATTTTGCCATCTCAGACGTCAGAGTCACTGGTCTGTCGTTCCTGGCAACCTTTTTAAAAATAAAGTTGCCACATTAGCTGTCTTCAAATCCTTCAGCACCTCACCCGTGGCTGTCAATGATACAAATAAAAAAAATTGAAAGGACTGTAGATTCTGTATGTCAGAAACAAGGACAGAAAGTGCGAGGAAAGTTCAACAGGTCTGGCAACATCTGTGCAGAGAAATCGGAATTAATGATCCAGTAATCCTTCACCAGAACTCGAAGGAATGATACAAACATCTCAGCCCGTGCAAGCACAGTGTCTTCCCCAGCTTCCTGCAATGATTCCGGCATACATTTGAACATGTCCCGGGTTTTTATCTATGGTTATGCATTTTAAGACCGTCAGCTCTTCCGCTTCTGGAATGTGGTCTCGTTTCATAGATCACTTATTTTTATTTCCCTGACTTTCCTCTCTTCTGCATTTTGCTCGAGAGTAAATACCGACGTGAAGTCTTTGTGTGGGACCTCATCCTTCGAGCAGAAACAGGCGATAAGGCAGCGGGGAGGGGGAGGTCGATTCCTTATGTACAGTGTGAACCCAGCATGACCAGGCACTTATGGACTCTGTTGTTGAACAACAAACTGTTTTTCTGTTTTTCCACCACTACAGGAGCGGCCGTAATATTTTACATTTAATTTTATTTTCTTCGTTTTTCTGATTTCTACCAAGATTTTGTTTCATGGAGGTGGGGAACATGGAAGCTTTGTCTCTAAGATTCTGTCACTTGTGGCGACATGTAAACTTTTCAGTGTCCTCACGTGAGTACATTTGACAATAGAATTAATAACCTCATTCATCTCCTGTGGAGCCAGTCATGAGATGGCTGATTGTTTTTTTTTATTGCGCCCTAATGACTCTCGACTTTCTCTTTTGTCGTTAATATATTTATAGAATCTCTTTCAAATCTCCTTAACCTTATCAGCCAAAGCTACCTCATGCACACTTTTTGCCCTCGTGATTTCCCTGCTAAGTGTTGTCCTACACTCAGTGTGTTCAAGGGATTCCTTTGATACCACTAGCCTGTACCTGAATATGAGTCCTTTTTTACTTGTCCAACGCCTCAACATCCCCTGACATATCCTGTGCCCTCCTTCGGTTAGCAGTTCCCTTCACACTGACGGAACATGCAATTCCTGAAGTCTCACTATCTCGCTTTTGAATGACTCCCACTTTCCTGACGTCCTTTCACCTTCAACAGCTTCCCCCAATTAGCATTTGAACGTTTTTGCTCAATTCCATCAGAACTGGCCTTGCCCCAAATTATAATGTAAACTTGCGTTGACAGAATTATGTTCACAGGTCCCAGAATGCCCTTATTCTCACATGATATCCAATTGCCCTGCCTTATTTCCCAGGAGGAATAACAGGTGCGGCCATGATCAGATCAGCCACTGAATGTCAAGACAGGCATTAAGGGCTGAATACCTCCATGGTTCTGTGTGAATGTGGTTTGTGAGTGTGTGTGTGAGTGTGTGTGTGTGTGTGTACACGTGCGCGCTTGCATATGTACTTCAGTCTATTGAAGTGTATATCTCTGCAGCTGCGTCATTTGGCTTTCTGCTCTTTGGTGGCAAATCCATTGAAATGGGAATCAAAATGTTCCCCCTCACTCTCTCGCTGTCTGTCTCTCCCTCTTTTGTTTTAAGTAAAGTAATAAATTATCTCCAGACGCTCCATCTCACTGCACAAGCAGCAGGTTTGTTTGAAAGGGGCATCAGGTACAGTGACTCTCTCACATTTGGATTGAATTGGCTTCATTGTCACGTGAACTTTAATGTTTGCAGCGGAAAGTTACCAATGACTTCACTTACGAAAGTACAAGAAATCTCACTGTAGATTCTTCAGTATTCTATAATAATTGAAAGAATAATCAATGAAAGTCCAGCAGAAGAATAAAAATGAAAGAAAGAACTGACTCGAATTACAACCCAGTTTGTGCCAGCAACAAATATCCAGACAGCACTGGGCGCAGTCTCAAGACCGCACCAGGCCCAGTCTCCAGACTGCACCACGCTCAGTCTCCAGACCGCACCATGACTAGTCTCCTGGCTGCACCGGACCGAAAGTCATATAACATAGAGAGTTACAGCGGAGCAAAGGCCCTTCGGCACTCAATGCCACCGAACGGTGAATATAATCTGATTCACATTTATACTACATCGTTCCTTTATTATCCATATTTACGCGCCATCATAGCCCATTTGAATGTGCTTAATGTCGGTGACTCGACTACTGTTGCAGGCAGGTCATTCCTGGCCCCAATTTGCACTCTGAGTGAAGAAACTACAACTCATATCAATCCTACGTCTCTGACTCCTCAACGTAAAGCTGTGCCTCCTCGTGTTAGCCTTCACCATCCGAGGATAAAGCCTCTCTCTGTCCATTCTATCCAACCCTCTGATAATCTTGTACGTCTCGATGAAGTCACCTCTAAACTTTCTTCTCTCCAACGGATACAGTGTAAGTCCTCATTCACCCTTTCCTCGTAAGACCTTCCTTCCATGACAGGAAACTTTCTCGTCAATCTCATCTGGTACCTGTCCAAATTTTCCACATCGTTCATATAATGCACTGACCAGAAGTACAGGCAATAATCCAGGTGTGGCCTTACCAGTGTCTTGATCAGTTGAACCTTGCCCTTTTGGCTCCGAAACTCAATCCCCCTCCGAATAAACGCCAACACACCATATGCCTTCTTAACAACCCTATAAACCTGAGTGGCAACTTTCAGGTATGTATGCACCTGGACACTGAGATCTCTCTGTTCAATTAAACTGCCAAGACATTTACCATAAGCTCAATCATCTGAATTCTTGTCATTTCTTCCGAATTGAACTACATCAAACTTGCCTGTATTAAACTCCAATTGCCACTTCTCAGTCTAGCACTGCATCTTATGTATTTGTCAGAACGATCCACAACCATGCCTCCCTTCGTGTCGCCCGCAAATTTGCTAACCCATCCATCTTCGCCCAAATCCAGATCATTTAAAAAACGACAAGCCGCAGTGGCCCCAAAACAAGTCCTTGCAGTATACCACTGGTAGCTGACCTCCCGAATGAGCATTTCCCACGAACCATCACCCTCTGTCTTCTTTCAAATAGACAATATCTGATCTAAACCGCTGAATCACCTTGAATCCTAAAACTCAGTATTTTGTGCAATACCCTATCGTGTGGAATCTTATAAAATGCTTTACTGAAGTCCTTGTACACCACACCAACCGTTTTACCTTCACCCACATGTTTTCTTACCTTATCAAAGAACTCAATAAGGTGAGTGAGGTACGACCTGCCCTTCACAAAACTATGTTGACTATCTCTAATCAAATTATTCCTTTCCAGGTGATTACAAATCTTATCTCTCACAAAATTGTGCAACATATTACTCATAAATGGTGTGAGGCGCACTGCCCTTTAATTACCAGGGTTGTCCCGACACTCCTTCGTAAACAAGAGAACAACTTTTGCTATCCTCCAGTATTCTGGCACAACTCCTGTCGACAATGATGACATATATTTTGAAGTCAAAGAATGCGTAATTTCCTCCCTGGCTTTCCAGAGATCCCAGAATAAATCCCGCTGGAGCAGGGTTACTAACTATATTTAGATCTTCCAAAATTGAGAAAACTACCCCTTTGTCAACATCAATCCTATATAATATTGTAGATTGTATCTCCGTATTCTCAATGATAATGCCATTTTCAAATGAGAATACTGACGAAAAGTATTAAAAAAGTGCTTCCCCGTGTCCTCAGATTCAACTAACACTTCCCAGTACTATCTTTCATTGGACCAAATCCTACTAGCGATCTTATACAATATCTAGTCTCGAGACGGTCGACCACACCAGTTTCAGTCGGCAGACCACACCAGGCTCAGTCTCCAGAGTGCATCGTGCCCAGTCTCAAGGCCTCACGGGGCCTAGACTCCAGACTATACCAGGGCCAGTCTCCATAGCACACCGGGCCAAATCTCCAGACCGGAGCAGGCCCAGTCTCCAGGCCGCAGCAGACCCAGTCTCTGGGAAACATTGGGCCAGACTGCAGAACATTCCAGGACCAGTCTGCCAACTGCATCGGGCCTATTGTACAGGCGACACCGGGCCAAGTTGCCAGGCCACACTTGACCCAGTCCCGAGACCACACGGGGGCCCAGTCTGCAAACTGTACCAGACGCAGTCTCCAGACTGCCCCGGCCCAGTATCCAGACAACACTTGGACTTGTCTCTCGGCAGCACTGTTCTTTCAATCTTGAAGCCTTGATTCCCCTCACGATACTTTGGTCTGGGACTCACTCCCTCCACTCCTAAATGAGTCACGTTAAAAAGATAATAGATTGGCAAGAAAATACTCTCCAGAAAATAGAACAAATAAGAAACACACTAAGTGTGGGCGGTGCATTGGCCTTCAACCTGGAATATTCTGACCCTGCCAACATTTTTACGACATTCCACGCTGTTTCCTTCTTCAAATAATGCCTTTGAAGACCCAGAGCAGTTTTCTACGATTCCTTGCAATGTTGTCCTTTAGATAATAACAGAAAGAGATAGACATGCCCTTCGTTGGCCCGTATGCTTCCATTGGGGTTGTTTCATGACTTTACAATCTATTCTCACTATACTTTAGAAAAGTATATCCAAAAAACATTCAAAGTTGTAGAAAGCGAACTAAAATTAAACTCAACCTCTCCTAAATTGCTTCATTCAGGGTGACCTCGATGCAATTTCACTACTGTGGTCTGCATAGCTCCCTGTGATTGACAGATATCAAGTCCGCTTGTGTAGGTAAATGCACTGCTGTAGTCTGCATAGTCTCTGGTGCTGGACAGATAAATTTTCCAGGTCTTTAGATCTAAGCACTGCGTTGGTCTGCTTCGGTCTCCACGCTGAACAGATATTTTTTCCAGGTTTATAGATCACTGCAGTGTTGTGGTCTCCCGAGCTCTCAGTGCTCGACAGAGACCTATGAGAAAGTGAGGATTCAGATGCTGGATATCAGAGTCGAGAGTGTGCTGCTGGGAATTCACAGTAGGCCAGTCAGTATCCAAGGAGAAGGAGAATCAACGTTTCTGGCATAATCCCTTCATCAGAAATCTGATTGGTGCATATTTCTGAAACTTCGATTCTCTTGCTCTTCGCATACTGCCTGGCCTGATGTGCGTTCCCAGCATTATAGTCCGTGTATAAAGGTCAATGCACTGCTGTGTTCTGCATAGCTCCCAGTGATGAACATACATCTAGTCCGAGTTTAACGATCGAGGCAATGCCTTGGTCTGCACAGCACCCCGTGCTGGACAGATGTCCAATTTGGGTTTATAGAGCCATGCACTGCTGTGGTCTGCACAGTTTTCTGCACTTGGCAGATTGCTGGGTTGGACTGAGCAGCCCTTGATCGACACAGTGTCGTCTGCTGGACAGCTATCTCCTCTGATTTTTTTCTCTGTTATGGATTGAAAATATATTGTACCTAACAATTTCAGCTGATCTGTAATGCCTTTCATTATCATTTTGTGATTGGACCCTCGGATTTCCACTCCATTTATGTTGCAGTGTGCCTACGCACAGTACATCATTTTGGTGAATACCCAATGTCCTAACATCAACCAGAGCTTCTTCATTCAGAACCAGACAGCTATTCCCAACGTATTCAGGTCTCCATGTAGCCCGAAATGAAAGTCTTCTGAATAAAGCACATCCCCTTGGACAACGGCTCAAAAACAGCACCCCTCTCCACTCCCCACCGCCAACCAACCACTTGTAAATATCCAGTTTGTAACGGGAGCAGTGGGGCCACTGGGAACATTAGGGAACAGACCATCAGGGAGATGGAACAACACTTCCCATGACAGAAAATTTCAGACTGAGCCCAGCAGTGCACACTGTGTCTCGAAGTCCTGATATCTCCCTACGTTTATTTATTTTACAGACTGTTGTTCTTGCTGAAAAATATCAAGGTTTTACATATACCCACGTTACATTCCAGCTGCCAAGTCGCTTTCCATTGCTTATCCAAATAGAGATTCTCTACGTGCTCTTGATAACTTTATTTTCTGACTAGCTAAATTAGAATACATTCGTTGCAATTCACGAAAACGTTGCAAATCGTTGAGGTCCCAGTACTGGTTACTGAATCACTGCAGTCGTGAATTTGTGATAAACTGATAAAGACACAATATGACTAACTTATCCCTTCTCCCGGCTCAATATCCAGTCCTCCCATATTCCTGTGTGGCAGTTTTGAAAGGATGAATGTTCCTTGTAATTTCCAATGGACCAGGAATGAGATATTAAAAGATCAGCTTCAATTGCTGGCCAGCAGGCGCGAATAGCTGAACAGCCTCATTCTGTTCCTGTTTAAAACTCTTGCTGGGCTGAATCGCCTGCTTCAGTATAGGTGAAGTTATGAATGCTACTGAACATTTTGGAACCATCGGTGAGCAGTCCACTTCTGACATTATGATGGAGGGAACGCCATTGATGCTGTTGACGCTGATGGACCATGTTGTCTCATGGAGGCAACTTCCATTTGCTTGGTCCTTTCGAAGTATATCCTACTTCACAGGAGGGAATGCCACATAACACAGTGGGCAGGATCTTCAATATGAGGTGGCTGAGCTATTCTCTCCACAAGGACTGTGTGTTTGCTGCTCCAACAGATTCTGTTAGAGACAGATCCATCTGGAAACAGGAGTTTGGTGAGAATGATTCCTTCTTATTGGTTCCCCAATCAGTTGCCCCAGTCTGCTGCTGTGTATTTGATGTCGCTCCCTGCTCAGTCAGTGGTGGACATGTGGAGACACACTTGCTGATGGCCATGAAGTCCCAGACCCAGAGTCTGTACTGTGCCTGTCTCACCCGCAGTGCCTCCTTTGATTTGTTTTCAAAGTCAAGGGGAACTGAGTTACCACTGAGAGTTGGGGTGGAGAGGAGCAGGACATATCCATCCTCAGGCGATTTCCTTTACCACCTTTCACCAGTTAGCGTGAGATTTCCGGGGTCCTGCAATCAATGTTGGGGAATTGCAGGGTAACTTCTTCCCTAACTTTAACCCAGAGAAACCCCATCACATTTTGTTCTGTCCTGCCGGTGGGACAGACATACCCAGGGATGGTGATAGTGCTTCATGAAACATTACCCATCAGGCCTGATTCTTTGAGTAGGATGGTGTCAGACTGTTTTCTAACTGGGAATGTAATGCTCGAAAAGCAAAACAGGTTAGGCAGCATCCGAGGAGCAGGGGAATCAACTTTTCGATCATCAGCCCTTCATCAGGAATGAGGTTTCTGGGCTGAGTGGCTGAGAGACAAATGGAAAGAGGTTGGGGCTGAGGGCAAGGTAGCTGAGAATGTGACAGACAGGTGAAGATGGGGTAGAAGCTGATAGGTCAGAGAGGAGTGCCGACCAGAAAATCGGAAAGATGAAGGAGAGGTCAAGGGTGCGTTGCCGAGTTGGAGGCTTCAGATTGCGATAAAATAGGGGGAGAGCAAATGTGAAAAATGATGAAATCTACATTGACCCTGTTGAGTTGCAGTGTCCCACGGCGGAATATAAGGCGTCTTCCTCAAGGTTTCAGATGGTTATTGTTTCTCGATGAAGAAGCCAGGACCTGCATGGACTTGATGGAGTGGGAGGTGGAATAGGAGTGTTCAACATGGGGCGGTGGTGGTGATTGCTGCGGGTGTCCAAGAGACGTATTCTGAAATGATCTGCAGGATGGTGTCCAGTAACCCTGACGTAGAGGAGACCAAATCGAGTGCAAAGGACACTGTAGATGACATTGGCGGAGGCACAGGTAAGTTTCTGTCGGATACAAAAGGATCCTTTGTGGCCGCAGATGGATATCAGGCGGGAGGTGTAGGCGCAGGTTTTGCAGGTCTTGCGGTGGCAGGGGAAGGTGTCAGGAGTGGGATGAGGGCTGGCGGGTGTCAATCTGACAAGGAAGTCGCGGAGGGAATGGCCTCTGATCAGGGTAGGGAGGGAACTATATTCCAAGTTGTGGTGTCTGTTTGTAGTTGGCGTAAATGGCGACAGATGATGATGCGATGTATACAGACGTTGGTGGGGTGGAAGGTGAAGGGTGTCTGTCCTTGATGCGTTGGGAGCACTGGGGTTGGAAGGCACAGGTACAGGAAGTGCAGGAGATGCGCTGGATGGCATCATCAAATATGTGGGAAGGGAAATTGCAATCTTTGAAGAAGGAGGCTACCTGTTTTTTTTTCTGAGGTGTAATTGGTGCTCCTGGGATCGGATGGGACGGATATTGAGCAATTGTGAATAAGGAATCGCGTTTTTACAAGAGGCAGGATAGAAGGAGTTGTAGTCTCTATGGAGGTCAGTGAGCTTGTAGGAAATGTCCATTGTTAATTGCTCTCTAGAAACGGAGATGGAGAAGTCTAGGAAGGGATTAGGTGCCTGAGAAGATCCAGGTGAAATTGAGGATGGCTCGAGTATATTTGTGAAATTGATGAGCTGTTCAATTTCCTCGAGGGAGCACCAGGTAACTGCAATACAGTCACCAATGTAGGGGAGGAAAATATGGGGAATGCTGCCGAAGTAGCTGCGGAAGATTTCCTGGAATATTCTGTACCCAATATTTTATAACGGACATTCCCCGAACATTCTGTCCCCGATATTCTTTGTGAACGGCCGGACGTCAATGAATTGCACAAATGGTCATATGCCTCGGGAAATGATTCCGTTCCAAGGAGAGGGAGACACTGATCCGAAGTCCCTCAGGCAGTGAAAGGGTTGAGTACGTTTTCGCTGTGTTTCCATTTCTTCACGACACAGGATCGACCACAATTTAGACGAAAAAGCAGTAATTTCGAAATTCCGTTTGTCTTCAAGGAACTGGGAATGAATCCTTCAGGATCGCAACTTGAAAGAAATGACCTGTGCCTGCTCTCGAGTTATCGAGTTTGTGGGAATTTCTCAGGAACCATCTGTTCTTGTGGACGTGTCTCTCTGTGTTTGGGGAGGGAGGGCTTCTTGTGATTTGTGACATTTTTGTCAGTAATTCAGATTTTCCCATTTGTTATTGCAGCTCCAATGATTTCAGTAATAATTCTCTGTGTGCAGTTACACATTTGATAATATCACTGGGTCCTCAGTCAGACTAGGAAATTTGCGTACAGGCTGATGGATAATCTGCTTGTTTTCCTTCCTCACAGTTAACCCACTGACAATCTACATCCTGCATGAGAAAGATTGTGGATTGTCTCCATGTGTGAGACGTTAGCTGGTGGCCAGGGCAGCGGCAGATTTACTGCTCATTATCTTCGACATGATACTGAGAAAGATTCCCGTTGTTTTTGCGGAATTGTTTTATTTTTTCACATCCATCCCCGTGTGGAATATCCAAGCCGTCCTGGTTTATGCATCCATTGACTGTTCTGTCTGGTTCACCGTCACTTTCACCTTTGATCGGTTTGTGGCAATTTGTGCCATAAACTGAATAGTAAATATTGCAGTGAGAAATCAGCGGTTGTGGGGCTGGAAGCAGTGACTATGCTGAGTTGTTTAAAGAACATTTTCTGGTATATTATGCTCACAACTCGGTATTGGCTGTTGAACCACCCCTGGTTATGTTCTGCAAAAGATGGCGTTTAATCCTCTCATGTCAGGGTCACGATCTCCCCCCTTCAATCCCGGCTCTACCGTTTCTCCAGATTCTGCTGCTCAATGGTCTCACCACCATACACATTTTAGTGACCAGTGGAGCCCGCAGGAGACTCCGAGCTACCACCATGGGTGCGCTCAGGCGGAAACAAAAATGATAAATCAAATTAAATCCATCATTCTAGTTTTTTGATCTCGGCCAATTTCATCCTGCTGTGGTCAATTCTTATGCTCTATTCTATGTGGGTCTGGTTTCAGGAAATTGTGAATACCCCTGGACATCTCCATCGTTATATTTGGGATTTGGGCTTCATGCTGCAGCTTTCAGTTATTGCACAAACACTGCGATTTATGCAGTGACGCAGAATAAGTGCAAGGGTACGTTCCCAGGTGCAAGGGTACGTGACGTCTCTGATCGTATTTTCCGGGTCCTTAAGGGGGAGGGGGAGCAGCCCTAAGTCGTGGTCCACATTGGCACCAACGAAATAGGTAGGAAGAGGGCTGAGGATGTTCGGCAGGATTTCAGGGAGCTAGGTAGAAAGCTCAGAGTTTGAACAAACAGAGTTGTTGTCTCTGGTTTGTTACCCGTGCCACGTGATAGAGAGTCAAGGAACATGGAGAGAGAAGAGTTAAATGTGTTGCTACAGGGATGGTGCAGGAGGGAGGGATTCCGTTTTCTGGATAACTGGGTTTCTTTCTGGGGAAGGTGGTACCTCTATAATCAGGATGGTCTACAACTGAACCAGAGGGGCACCAGTATCCTTGGGGAAAGGTATGCTGGTGCACTTGTAGGGGGGTGGGTGAGGGTTTAAACTAACTCTGCAGGTGCATGGGAACCAAGACTGTAGCGTTAGGGTGCAGGCCCTGGAGTGTAGGGAGGTTAGGAACATGGAATCAATCTCAAAGGAGGGTGCCTGTAAAGTAGAAAGTAGCTTTAAATGTGTATACTTCAATGCAAGAAGTATACGAAGTAAGGTCGGTGAATTTGCAGCGTGGGTTGGAACCTGGGATTTCGATGTTGGGTCTATTACGGAGAGATGGGTAGAACAGGGACAGGATTGGCTGTTGCAGGTTCCAGGGTTTAAAAGTTTTAGAAGGGTCAGAGGTGGGGGTAAAAGAGTGGGAGGTGTGGCATTGCTTGTCAAAGATAGGATTACAGCGGTGGAAAGGACGATGGATGAAGACTCGCCATCTGAGGTAGTTTGGGCTGAGGTTAGGAATAGGAAAGGTGAGGTGACCATGTCAGGAGTTTTCTACAGTCCTCCTAATAGTCCTAGAGACGTAGAAGAAAGGATTGCGAGGATGATTCATGAATAGAGAGAAATTAATAGGGTGGTTGTTATGGGGTCTTTCACTTTCCTGATATTGACTGTGAAAGCTATAGCTCGAGTTCGTTAGATGGGTCGGTGTTTGTCCAATGTGTGCAGAAGGGTTTCCTGATACAATATGTAGAGAGGCCACCAAGAGGTGAGGCCATAATGGATTTGGTTCTGGGTAACGAACCAGGCCAGGTGTTAGAATTGGAGGAAGGTGAGCACTTTGGGGACAGTGACCACAATTCGGCGACTTTTACTCTAGTGCTGGAGAGGGATAAGTGTGCATTGCAGGGCAAGAGTTATAGCTGGGGGCAGGGAAATTATGATGCGGTGAGGCACAACGGTGGATGCCTGGCTTGGAAAAGTAGGCTTCAAGGCAAGGGCGTAATTGATACGTGGAGCCTTTTCAAGGAGCAACTATTGAGTGTCCTTGTTAAATATGTACCTGTCAGGCAGGGAGGAAATGGTCGTTGTTAAAAGGAAGAGGGCGGCCTATGTAAAGATGAGGCATGAAGGACCAATTGGGGCGATTGAGAGTTATAAGGTAGCCAGGAAGGATCTGAAGAGAGAGCTAAGAGCAGCAGGGAGGTGACATGAAAACTCCTTAGATGGTAGGATTAGGAAAAAACCCAAAGGCTTTCCCTCGATATGTCAGGAATAAAAGAATGACTAGGGTAGTAATAGTTCCAGTCAAGGAAAGCAGTAGGAAGTTGCGTGTGGAGGCTGAAGAGATCGGGGAGGCACTGAATGAATACTTTTCGTCAGTATTCACTCAGGAACAGGACATTGTTGCCGATGTGAATACTGGGTCACAATTAATTAGAATGGACGGCTTTGAGGTATATAGGGAAGAGGTGTTGGAAATTCTGGAAAGTGGGAAAATATATAAGTCCACTGCGCCTGATGGCATTTTTCCTCGGATTCTCTGGGAAGCAAAGGAGGAGATTGCAGAGCCATTGGCCTTGATTTTTATGCCCTCGTTGTCTACCGAAACAGTGCTAGAAGACTAGAGGATCGCAAATGTGGCTCCCTTGTTCAAGAAGGGGAGTAGGGATTACCCTCATAACTATAGGCTAGTGAGTCTCACTCCTGTTGTGGGCAAAGAGAATTGTAAGGGATAGGATTTGTGAACATCTGGATAGGAATAATGTGATCAAGGATAGTCAGCATGATTTTGAGAAGGGCAGGTCGTGCCTCACAAACCTTGTTGAATTCTTTGAGAAGGTGATTAAGGAGGTGGATGAGGGTAAAGCAGTAGTATATGGATTTTAGTAAGGCGTTTGATAAGGTTCCGCATGGTAGGCTACTGCAAAAAATACGAAGGTATGGCATTGAGGGTGAGTTGGAGGTTTGGATTAGGAATTGGCTGGCTGGAAGAAGACAAAGAGTAGTAGTTGATGGTAAAGGTTCATCTTGGAGTGCAATTACTAGCGGTGATCCACAAAGATCTGTTTTGGGACCATTGCTGTTTGTCATTCTTATAAATGACCTGGAGGACGGGCTAGAAGGTTGGGTGAGGAATCTGGTGGATGATATGAAAGTCGGTGGAGTTGATGACATTGAGGAAGGATGTGTCAGGTTACAGCGGCATATAGATAAGCTGCAGAGCTGGGCAGAAAGGTGGCAAATGGAGTTCAATGTGGGTAAGTGTGAGGTGACTCACTTTGGTATGAGTAACAAAAAGTTGGGGTACTGGGCTAATGGTCGGATACTTGGTAGTGTGGATGAGCAGAGGGATCTTGGTGTCCATGTACACAGATCTCTGCAAGGTGTTACCCAGGTAAATAGTGTGGTGAAGAAGGCATATAGCATTCTGGCTTTTATTGGTGGAGGAATTTAGTTCTGGAGTGCTGAGGTCATGTTGCAGTTGTATAAGACTCTGGTGCGGCCGCATCTGGAGTATTGTGTGCAGTTTTGGTCGCCATACTATAGGAAGGATGTGGAGGCAGTCGAACGGGTGCAGAGGATGTTTACCAGGATGTTGCCTGGTATGGTAGGAAGATGGTATGAGGAAAATATGAGGCACTTGCGGCTGTTTGCATTGGAGAAAAGAAGGTTTAGGGGTGACTTGTTACAGGTGTACAAGATGCTTAGGGGTTTTGATAGGGTTGACCACGAGAAACGTTTTTCCACATATGGAGTCAGCTATTACGAGGGGGCATAGCTTTAAATTAAGGGGTGGTAGGTGGAGGACAGATGTTAGGGGTAGAGTCTTCACTCAGCGAGTCGTGAGTTCATGAAATGCCCTGCCCGTTGCAGTGGTGGACTCTCACTCTTTATGGGCATTTCAACGGGCATTGGATAGGCATATGGAGGATAGTGGACTGGGTTGGGTAAGGTGGGCTTGGATCGGCGCAACATCGAGTGCCAAAGGGCCTGTATTGCGCTGTATTGTTCTTTGTTCTGAGTTCAGACAGCTTCTGAAGAATGCGCTGAAATGTCCATTTACTTAAATTCAACAATCAATCAAATTCAATCGTTATTCAATCCATTCAGGATTTCCTCATATCAGTTCAGTGTTTCAGTGATGAAGCAGTCTCTCTCTATGTTAACAGACTGAGGGGAGCTCTGGTCTGTCCAACATTATCCCATAGTTGGATTACATGGACACATTAGAATGTTTCTCACAACTTAGTGGCCAATGGGAAACGGCAACATCCAAGTGAATGTACTCTATCACTTCAATTTGTAAACAAAAATGTTCATTAAAAAGCGCCAAGCAGCAGAGTGAAAGGTATTGTTGCTTGCCTTTGCTTTGAAAATCTGGGCTGCAGAGAGAACGACACAGCCCCATGTCCTCGTTCATAGGAACGGGAGGGTTGGGCCTGAAGTCAGCAGTTGGGTTTAAGTCATTCTGTCCTTGCTGTCACCTCTGCATCCCCCCACACAGACCTGGCCTTGTGCACAATTCTTCTCTCAGCCTTTTTCATTCTCCCTCCATATCGCCCTCCCATGCTCACACTGTTCCTCTGCTTCTCTCACTCCGCCTTCCATTTACACAGTCTATTTCCCTGTCCTCCGCTCCCCATTCTCCTGCGCTCTCTGCGTTCTGCACTCGTTACATCGCAATCTCCCTCTCTGCAATTCTGTCTTTCTCGAATCCTCTTCTTACGTTCAATTGCTGGGGGAACAGAAGAGGGGTGTGGATATTCAGGCCGATTCTGGGGAGTAAAGATGAATGTGGTTTGCCAGGCAGTTGCTCACTTAACAACCTGGGGCTTGGGACAATGTCCTTTCTCGTGAATAGAGTGAATGTGAGAGTATTAGTCGTTGCAAGGAGGTAACATTGGGGGAGGCACCATCGGCTGCGGAAGGGGCTGAAGGATAGGAGTTGGACAACAGGCTGCTTCACACGGCAGAGACTGTGTGGAACCCATGGTAGATACTCATTGGTCTGAGTGGGAATGTGACCAAAGGCCAGTTCGAGAGAATTAACTAGGGAGGGGTATGTGACCAATGCTCAGGGTAGGGCGAGTGCGTGTGAGTGAGCGTGATTGTGAGGGAGAATTCGGGCGGATGAGCGTGACTGTGTAGACTGTGCAGTAGAGTAGGTGTGACGGTGCTGTAGTGTATGAGGAGTGTAGATGACGGTTGGAGACTGTGCATGGAGATTGAGAGGGACCGTGGGGTAGTGGGCAGGAGACTGAGTGCGATGGTGGGGAAATATTCAGTGGGATCGAACATGACAGTGTGGGCGTTTGCGGGGGAGAGCGCGTGATGCGCTCTGAGTGTGCGGGGAGGGACTGAGATGGTGTGGGAGTGTATGGGGCAGTGAGTGTGATGATGATGGAGCATGATGGTGGGGAAGTGTGCAGAGGAGTGAGGGATATGGTGTTGGCATGGGAAGGTTAGAGCGTGTCACAATGGAGGAGAGTGTAGGGGAAATAAAAGTGATGGTGAGGGAGTGTGAGGGGGCGAGAGTGCAACAGTGCAGCTGCGTGCAGGGGAGTAAGCGTGATGGTGGGGTGTGTATAACACGGTAGGCGTTATAGTGATAACGTTTACAAGGATTGAGCATAATGTTGGGGAACTCTTTGGGGGAGTGAGCATGGTAATGTGGGCATGTTGGAGGAAAGAGAGCTGAACGTTGAGGGAAGAGTGAGGGTTAGGAAGTCCGTTGTTCGGTGAGTGCGGGAGTGAGCATGACGGTGACAGAGCTTGTTGGAGAGTCAGCTTGACTGAGGGAAGTGTGCAGGAGTGTGAACATGATGGTTTGGGCGTGTGCAGGGAAGAGAGGGTGACAGTGGAGAAGAGGATAGGGGAGTGAATGTGATGGTGGGGAGAGTGTAGTGAAGTGAATATGATATTGCAGTAGTATGCAGGGGAATGAGTGTGACTGTGATGGAGTTTCTGGGGAATGAGTGTGATGGAAGCAAGTTTGATGGGAGATGGTATGACAGTGGGAGAGAATGCTGAGGAATGGGTCTGACAGCAGGGCCGTGCGTGAAAGGGTGAGCGGGACAGTGGGGAGGTGTTCAGGTGAGTAATGTGACGGTAGCATAGTGTGCGGGTTAATGCGCATTATGGTGTGGCGGTGTGTAAGGAAGTGTGCGTGTCGGTGGGGGCGTATGTTTGGTAGTGAGTATGATGGTGGGGACGTGTGGAAGGGAGTGAATGTGACCGTGGTGGATTGTGTGGGGGAGTGAATGTGAATGTGGGGAGCATTCAGGGGAATGAGCATGATGGTGGAGTGTGTGTGAGTGAGTGAGCGTGATGGTGGGCATATGTGTGGGGAGTAGGCTTCACGGTGAGGCAGTGTGTGGTGGTGCGAGCATGAGAGTGGGGGAGTGTATGGGTGAGTGAACATGATGATGGAGGGATTTGGGGGATGTGAGTGAGATGGAGCGCAAATATGTGGGGAGTAAGTGCAATAGTAATGGGATTTGTGAGGGTGTGAGTTTGACAGTACGGGAGCTTGCAGGAGAGTAAGCATGACGATGTGGGTGTGCAGGTGGAGTGAAAGTGGCGTTGGCATTTGTGCATCTGAGCGAGCCTGTCCATGGGTGTGGATGCAGCAGAGTAAGTTTGACAGTGGGGGGGGGGGGGGATGGGTGCATGAATGGCATTGGCAGAGAGGGCGAGGGAGTGAAAATAATGGTGGGGCAATATGTGAGGGAGTGAGCGTGATGGTCGGGGAGTGTGCAGCTGAGTGAGTGTGATGGTGGGTGCATGTGCAGAGGTGTGAGAGAGAAGATGGAGAAGTGTGCGGGAGGTGAGCATTACAGTGATGAAGCGGAAGGAGGAATGAACGTGATGGTTTTGGGAATGTGCAGGGAAGAGGCAGTGACGGTAGAGGAGAGTGCGTGAGAGTGAATGTACAGTGTGGTAGTGTGTAGGATTGAGTGTGAAAGTGGGGATGTGCGCAAGGCAGTGAGGGTGTTTGTGGGTAACTGCGAACGTGACAGTGGGCAAATGTGCAGGGAGGTGAATGACAGTGTGCAGTAATGTTTGGGAATGAATGTGATGTTGGCAAGAGTGAGTTTGACCATGGGACAGGGCGCAGGGACTGATCATGATGATATTGGAGTACGCAGGGGAGAGAGTGTGACGTTGGTGGAGACTCCTGCTGAGTGAGTACGACATTGGGGAATGTGTGGCAGAGAGCGTTACGATGGGATAGCGTGTGGGATGAGTAGGCAAACCAGTGCAGGAGTGTGCGGGGAGTGAGTGTGATGGTGGGTGTGTATGCTCGTGAATGAGTGTGACAGTGGCGTGTGCATGGAGAGTGACCAAAATGATGGGACAGTGTTTGGGGAGTGAGTGTGACGGTGGCATAATGCAGTGGGGAATACGTGAAATGTCAGCGGCGTTTGTGGGGAGGCGGCACGATGATGGGAGAGTGAGTTTGATGGAGGGGAAGTATATTGGTGAGAGTAATGGTGGGGGGGTGCGCGGGGGAGTGGGGGCTGCGCGGGGGAGTGAGCATAACAGTCGAGAAGCAAGGGGGAGTGAGTATGATAGTGGGGGATTGTGTGAGGGATTGACTCTGACAGTGTTGGTGTGAGCGGGTAGTGAGCGTGATGGTGAGGAAGTGTGCGGAAAGTAACAATAACGGTCGGGGAGTGTGTCAGGGATTCAGCGTCAGGGTGGGAAGTGTGTGAGGCTTGAGCATGAAGGTGCGTGAATGTTTGGGGTAGTTACGGTGGGAGAGTGTGCAAGGGCGCGGGTCTGATGGTGGGAGAATGCACGGGGAGGGAGATTGACCTTTTAGAAGTGTGTGGGGGCGTGAGAGTGATGATGCTGAAGTGTGCAGGTTAATGAGTGTGACGGTGGGGGAGAGTGCGGGAAAGTGAATGTGATGGTGGTGGATTGTGGGTGATTGACTGTAACACAGAGGAGTGTGCAGGGCAGTCAGTGTGACGATGGGGGAATGTACCTGGGAATGACCGTTGTGTAGGTGTGTTAGTGGGAGGGGACTTAGCGTAACGGTGGGGCAGTGTGCAGGGGAGTGAGTCTGATGGGGGAGTGAGTATGATGGTGGGAATGTATCTGTGACACTGATTGTGATAGGAGGTGTGCGCGTGTAGGAGATTGTGTGTGACGGTTAGGGAGCATGCAGAGGAGTAGGTGTGATGGTAAGGGTGTGTGCAGGAAGGTGAGAGTGACTGGGTAGTGCCTGATGGGTAGTGAGCATGATAGTGGCAGTGTGCACGGAGAAGTGAGCATGATGGTGGGGTGTGCGCGGTGGAGTGAATGCAACACTGGTGGGGGATGAAGGGAATTTGAACATAACACTAAGAGAGCATGCAGGGGAGTGAGTATGACATTGTGGTGGATGTGGGGGAGTGAGAGGGACTGTGGGGAGTTTGTGGGGAAGAGAGCGGGAGGCTGGAGATCAAGTGCGGGAGTGAGTTGGACGGCCGTGGAGCGTGCGGGTGACTCAGTGTGATGGTGGGTGAGTGTGCGGGGGAGTGGGCATGATGGTGGGTAAGTGTGTCGTGGTTTGTGTGTGACGGTGGGGGAGTATGCCAGGGACTTAGTGCAAAGGAAGTGGTGCGTGTGAGGGAGGGAGTATGATGGTAGGAGAGTGAGTGGGGGATTTTGTGTGATGGCGTAAACGTGTATAGGGGAGTGATTTGAAGATGGGTGAGTGGACTTCATTGTGTGGGAGTGTGTGCGAGAGTGAGCGTGAGAGTGGGAGAGTGTGTGTTCGACTGAGTGTGGGGGCAAATAAGAATGACATTTGATGAAACTGCAGGGGAATGGGTGTGAATGTGTGAGATTTTGTGGGAGAATGAGCACATTGGTGTGGGTGTGTTTGGGGCGGTGAACATGATGGTTGGGGTGTGTGCATACTGAGTGGGATGGTCGGGGCCTGTGGGCAAGTGAGCGCTATGGGGGATTTGTGAGAGTGTGAGGGTGGGGAAGTGTGTGGGAATGAACATGACAGTGTGTCAGTGTACAGTGTAGTAATCATGACAGTGTGTAGAGTGTGGGGTTTGAGTTTTATAGTGGGTGAGTGTGCAGTGTACTTAATATGATGTGAAGTAGATTGTGGGGAATTTGGGGCGAGTGAGGCATGTGCTGGGTGAGTGTGCAGCTGAGTGATGGTGATGATGGCAGACTGTGGAGGGGAGTGAGCATTGTGTTGGGAAAGTGCGGGAAAGAGAGAGTGATGGTGGACGAATGTGCTAATATATGAGCATAAAGATGGAGGCGTGTGCAGGGAGGTGAGCATGACGATGGGGGAGTGTTTAGGGGAGTGAACGTGCATTTTGGGGTGTGTGCAGGAAACAGAGCATGATGGCTGGAGACCTTTTGCGGGAGTGAGAGTAAAGATTGGTGAGGGATTGTGCAGGTGAGTGACTGCGACTCTGAGTGCATGTACACAAGAGTGAGTGTTACTGTGGAGCAGTGTGCAGGGGAGTAAGTGAGAATGTAGGAGAGCGTGTAAAGGAATGACTTTGGTGCTAAGCAAGTGTGCGGGAGAGCGGGCATGAGTGTTGGGTAGTGTGCAGGTGAGTGAGCGAGACAGTGGGGGGATATGCACGGGAGTGAGCGCAACATTCATAGACCAAGCGTGAGGTGGAACGTGACGGTATGAGATCATGTGGGGTGCTGGCGAGGTGGCACAGTTGTGAGCATTACAGTGGGGGATCGAGTGAGGAAATGAGCGTGATGGTGCGGGGGAGTGAGGGCGGTTTTGAGTGTGACAGTGCAATTAAGTGAGCGTGAATGTAAGCGTGACTATGACAGAGTGAGTGTGAGGTGGACAAGGTGACAGTGATGAAGTGAGTCTGAGAGGTTCAGAGTTGCGTTCACTGGGTGAGAGAGACGAAGTCAGAGTGACAGTGATGGTGTGAATGTGAGGTGGTCAGAAAGACCGTGACCGAGTGAGTATGGGGTGCAAGCGTGACGGTGATGGAGTCAGTGTCAGGGAATCAGGGTGAAAGTGAGCGTGTGAGTGTGAGGGGGTCAAGATGACAGTGACAGAGCGAATGTGAGGGGTCATGGTGACGGTGATGGAGTGAGTATGATGGAGTCAGGGTGATTGTGATGAAGTGTGTGTGTGAGGCGGTCAGGGTGACTGGGATGGAGAGAGTATGAGGTGGTCAGGAAGAAATTGACAGAGTGTGAGGGAGTTGTGTGATGGAGTGAGTATATGGTGATAAGGGGAGCAGTGATGGTGTGAGTGCGTGGGGTTTACGGTGATGGTGATGAAGTATGTGTGAGAGGATCTGGGTGAAATGAGGGAAATAGGTTTGAGGGCGTCAGGGGTCAGTGATGGAATGAGTATGAAGGCGTCTGGGTGATGGTGATGGAGTGTGTGTGAGTGGGTCAGGGTTCTACCTGAGTGAGTTTGAGGGGCTCGTGGTGACAGTGACGGAGCGAATGTGAGGTTGCCAGGGTGCCCGAGTGAGTCTGAGGTGGTCAGGATGATTTTGAGAGTTTGAGTGTTTGGGAGCCAGGATGCCGGAGCGGACTGGATGTGATTGGGTTTGTGTGACAGAGTGAATGTGATGGGTCAGAGCGATGGTGACGAAAGGAGTGTGAGGTGGTCAGCGTTACAGTGCTGGAGTGAGTGTGAAGTAGTCGGGGTGACAGTGAGGAGTGGAGTGTAAAGGTGTCAAGGTGAGGGGTATACAATGAGTGTTAGCAGTCAGGGTGATGGAAGGAGTCTGATGGGGACAGGGTGAGAGTGACAGACTGAGTTTAAGGACGTCTGGATGAAAGTGAGGGAGTGCGTGTGAGGGGGTCAGCTTGGCAGTTACAGAATGTGTGTGAGTCTAATGGGGTCAGGGTGATGGAGACAGAGTGAGAGTCAGCGATTGAGGGTGAAAGCTACTGACTAACTGTGATCAGTTTAGATGACGGTGACAGAGTGTGAGAGAGGCGTTCAGGATCATGGTAACGGAATGAGTGCGAGGGGTCAGAGTGTCGGTGATGGAGAGAGTTTATGGGTGTCAGAGTTAAAATGATGGAGTGACACTGAAGGGTTCAGGGTGACAGAGACCTCGAGAGACTGAGGACGTCAGCGTCATGGTGATGGAGTGAGTGTGATGGCGTCAGGGAAATAGTGATAGAATGAGTGTGAGGTGGTTAGAATGATGGTGATGGAGAGAGAGATTGAGGATGCCAACTTTACTGTGATGGACTGAGATTGAAGGGTTCAAGGTGACCGTGATGGACTGAGTGTGAGTGACCGAGTGTGATGTCTACAGAGTGATTGTAAGGGGGTCATGGTGACAGTGATGTAGTGAGAACGAGGGTGTCAGTGTGACTTTAATGGAGTGAGTGTGAGTGGCTCAGGTTACATTGATAGAGTGAGTGTAAGGAGAAATTTGTGATGGAACGGACTCAGTGTGATTGTGTCAGGGTAACAATGACAGAGAAGTTTCAGTGTGTGCGTGGACCAGTGAAAGCCTGAGTATAAGGCGAAAAGTATAACGGGGGTGGAGTGATTGTTAGTGGGTCAAGCCAATGGAGTGAGTGTGAGGGGGTCAGGGTTGCAGTGATGATGTGAATGTGATCAGATCAGGGTGAGGGCAATGGATTGATAGTGAGCCGAGTAAGGGTGATAGAGCCAGAGTGTGTACGAGGGAGTCAGGTTGATGGTGACAGTGTAAGTGCGACAGGGTCAGGCTGACAACAGCAAAGAAAGTGGGAGGCCGTCAGGAAGACAGAGTGAGTGTGAGGTGGTCAGCATGATCGAGAGAATGTGAGGAGTGATGGTGACGGTTATGCAGTGTGTGTGAGAATATCAGGGTGACACTGTGATTTTCAGGGTTTCAGGGTGATGGTGAAATAGTGAATGTGGGTGATTCAGGGTGATAACGGTGGAGTGAGTGTGAGGGAGTCAGTGTGTCAGTGACACAGTAAGTGTGAGGGGGTCCGTCTGACGGTAATCGAGTTACTGTGTGGGGATCAGGGTGACGGGGAAGGAGTTATTGTTACAAGGTCGAGGTGACGATGATGGTGTTAGTGTGAAGATGTCAGTGTGGCGGAGTGAGTGTGAGGGGGTCATGGTGACGGTGATGGAGCGAGAATGAGGTGGTCAGGGTGACAGTGATGCAATGAGTGTGAGAGTGTCTTGGTGAAATTGTCTGAGTGTGTGTGAGGGAGGGAGGTTGGCTGACAGTAACGGGGTGAGGGGGAGGAGATCCCGATGACGAAGTAGTGGGAGTTCGTGTATTGAGTCGGAAGAGATAGGAGAGGTCTTGAATGAGTAATTTTCTTCAGTATTTACAAATGAGAGGGATGGTATTATTGAAGAGGAGAGTATGAAACAGACTGGTTAGCTGGAGGAGATACTTGTTCTGAAGGAAGATATGTTGGGCATTTTGAAAAACTTGACGCTGGACAAGTCCCCTGGGGCTGACGGGATATATCTTAGGATTATGTGGGAAGCAAGAGAGGAAATCGCAGAACCATTGGCAATGATCTTTTCGTCTTCACTGTCAACGGGGGTGGTGCCAGGGGGTTGGAGAGTGGCGAATGTTGTGCCCCTGTTCAAAAAAAGAGAACAGGGATAACCCCGGGAATTACAGGTCAGTTAGTCTTACTTCGCTGGTAGGCAAAGTAATGGAAAGGGTACTGAGGGATAGGATTTATGAGTATCTGGAAATACACTGCTTGATTAGGAACTGCCAGCACGGATTTGTGAGGGGTAGGTCTTGCCTTCCAAAACTTATTGAATTCTTAGAGGAGGTGACCAAGCATGCGGATGAGTGTAGAACAGTGAATGTAGTGTACTTGGAATTTAGTAAGGCATTTGATAAGTTTCCCCATGGTAGGCTTCTGCGGAAAGTCAGGAGGCATGGGATAGTGGGAAGTTTGGCCAGTTGGATAGAGAACTGGCTAACCGGTCGAAGTTAGAGAGTGGTGATAGATGGTAAATATTCAGCCTGGAGCCCAGTTACAAGTGGAGTTAGGCAAGGATCAATTCCGTCTACTCTGCTGTTTGTAATTTTTATTAATGACTTCGGAGAGGGAGTCGAAGGGTGGGTCAGTACATTTACAGACGATACGAAGATTGGTGGAGTTGTGGATCGTGAGGAGGGCTGTTGTCGGCTGCGAAGGGGCTTAGATATGATGCAGAGCTAGGCTGAGAAGTTGCAGATGGAGTTCAACCTTGTCAAGTGTGAGCTTGTCCATTTTGGAAAGACAAATAAGAATGCGGGATACAGGGTTAACGGTAGGGTTCTTAGTAAGGTGGAAGAGCAGAGGGATCTTGGGGTCTATGTTCATAGATCATTGAAAGTTGCCTATCATGTGGATAGAGCTTGTAAGAAGGCCAATGGTTTATGAACGTTCATTAGCAGAGGGATTGAGTGCAAAAGTCGTGAGGTGATGTTGCAGCTGTATCGGACGTTAGTACGGCCACATTTGGAGTATTGTGTGCAGTTCAGGTCGCCTCATTTTAGGAAAGATGTGGAAGCTTTGGAGAGGGTGCAGAGGAGATTTACCAGGATATTGCCTGGAATGGAGAATAGGTCGTACGAGGATAGGTTGAGAGTAGTAGGCCTTTTCTCATTGGAACGGCGAAGGATGAAGGGTGACTTGATAGAGGTTTATAAGATGATCACGGGAATAGATAGAGTTGGCAATCAGAGACTTTTTCCCCGGGTACAACAGAGTGTTACAAGGGGACATAAATTGAAGGTGAAGGGTGGATGGTACAGGGGGATGACAGGAGTATGTTCCTTACCCAGAGAGTGGTGGGAGCTTGGACTGCGCTGCCTGTGCGAGTGGCAGAGTCAGAATCATTGGTGACCTTTAAGTGGCAAGTGGATAGGTACATGGGTAAGTGCTAAAGTGAGGACAATTGCTCGGCACAAAATCGTGGGTCAAAGGGCATGTTCTGTTCTGTATTGTTCTATGTTCTATGTTCTAAGGCGGAGTGATTATGAGGAAATCGGGTGGATGCAGTGAATCTCATGTGGCAAGGATGACAAAGATGGAATAAATGTGATATGGCTAGGGTAACGTCAATGGAGTGAGTCTGACGGATCTGGTTATTAGTTCCAGGGTGAGTGTGAGGTGCTGTCAGGGTGACAATGACCAAGTGCCAGTGGGTCCGAGTGACAGTGACGGAGTGAGCGTGAGCTGGCCAGGGTGACATTGACAGAGTGAGTGTAAGGGGTCAGGATGATAGTTACTGAGTGAGTGTGAGGGTGTTAGGATGACGATGCCGCAGTGAGCGTGAGGTGGCCAGGTTAACAGCGATGGAATGAGTGTGATGGGTTCAGGGTGACTTTGGTGGAGTAAGTGTGAGGTGGCCAGAGTTAGAGAGATGAAGTGAGAGAGTGTGAGTGGCCAGAGTGACATCGACAGAGCGAGTGTGAGGGCCATGGTGGTAGTTCCAAAGTGAGTGTGTTGGGGTCACGGGGATGGTGAGGGAGGGAGTCTGATAAGGTAAGGTTGATAGTGAAGGAATGAGAGCGAGGAGGTCAGGGTGACAGTGATGGAGTGAGAGTGAGGGAAACAGTGTGACAGTGATGGAGTGAGTGCGAGTGATACAGGGTTATGGCGATGGTATGATTCTGAGGGCGTCAGGGTGACATTGAGGGAAAGAGTGAGAGCGGGTCAGGGTGCCTTTGCGAGTATGACGGTGGGCAGGGTTGGGATGAGGAAGTGATCAGAGGCGGGACAGGCTGCCAGTGATGGAGTGATTGTGAGTGATACAAGGTGACTGACTAAGTGTGAGGGAGCCAGGGTAGATGTGATGGAGTATATGTGATCACGTCAGGGTGGGGGTGATGGAGTGAGTGTGAGGCGGGTCAGTGTGATGGTGAGATAGTGACTGTGAGGTGGTCACTGTGACAGTGACAGAGTGAGTGTAAATGGTCAGGGTTATAGTAATGGAGAAGTGTGGAGGGGGATCAGTGTGACAGTAACAGAGGGAGTGTGAGTGGTTCAGGGTGACGGTGACTAATTGGGAGTAAGTCGGTCAAGTTTACCAGTGACACAGTGAGTGTGAGGGGGTCAGTGTAACGGTGACTCAGTTGAGTGTGGGGGTGTCAGGCTGACGGTGATGGAGAGAGATTGAGGGTACTAGCCTTACTGTGATGGAGTGAGACTGAGGGGTTCAGGGTGAAAGTGACCACGTGAAACTGAGGGTGTCAGGATGGCAGTGATGGAGTGAGTGTGAGGGGGTCAGTGCGACAGTGACAGATTGAGCGTGTAGGGATCAGGGTGATGGTGCCAGTTTGAGCGTGAGATCGTCAAGGTGATAATGGTGGACTGAGTCTAATGGGGTTAGTTTGACATTGACAAAGTAAGTGCCAGGGAGTTGAGGGTGACAGTGACTGAGTAAGTGTGGAGGTATAGTGTGATGGAAATGGAATGAATGCGAGGGGTCAGGGTGACAGTGAGGGAATGAGTGTGAGGGGTCACAGTGACAGTGACTGAGTGTGTATGAGGGGGTCACGTTGCCTGTGACTGCGTGAAGGTTCCAGTGAATAGTGTTTATGAGGATGGTCAGTGTGATGAAATGAGTGTGAGGGCTGCGGGTGATGCTGATAGAGGAAGTGTGAGGGTTTCAGGGTCATCCTGGGAGAGTGAGTGTGTGGAAGTCAGCGTGACACTGAGGGATTGATTTTGATGGTTCAGGGTGACAGTGTGTGAAAGAGTCAGGGTGACGGTGTGAGTGTGAGCAATTCAGATTGATGGTGATGGAGTGAGTGTGATGGGCACAAGGTGACTGTGATTGCAGGAGTCTATTGGGGTCCCGGTGACGGGGACAGAGTGAGAGTCAGCAAGTTAGCGTGACAGTAACAGAGTAAGTCTGATCAGTTTAGATGATGGTGACCAAGTGAAAGATGGGTGTTCAAGATGACGGTAACTGAGTAAGTGTAAAGGGGTCAGGGCGTCGGTGATGGAGTGAGTGTGAGGGTGTCAGAATGGTGGTGAAGGAGTGAGTATGGGGGGGTCAGAATGACGATGAAAATTGAGTGTGAGTGTCTTAGTGTGACAGTGACAGAGTGAGTGGAAGGGGATCATTGTGTCGGTGATGGAAAATGTGTGTGAGGTGTTAGGATGACAGTGATGGAGACAGTTTGAGGGTGCCAGTGTTACTGTGATGAAATGAGACTGAGGGCTTCAGTATGACACTGATGGAATGAGAGTGAGAGCTTAAGTGTGAGGTGGCAAAATGTGCGTTAGAAGGTCAGGGTGATAATAATGGAGTGAATGTAAGGGCTTTCAGGGTGACGGAGTGAATGTGACTTCATGAGGGTGACAGAGAGAATGTGTGCGGATCGAGTGACAATAACAGAGTGAGTGTGAGGGGTTTAGGGTGACAGAATGAGTTTAAGGGTGTCAGGGTGATGGTATCAGAATTTGTGTGAGAGAGGGTCAGGATGACAGTGGCACAGTGAATGTGAGGGGATCAGGTGACAGAATGTAGTGGCTGTGAAGCTGGACAGCGGAACAGTTCCAGAGAGAGTGTGAGGGTTTCAGGGTGACAGTAACTGACTACGTGCGAGGGGTATGAGGGTCGCTGAAAGAGTAACTGTGATGGAGTGAGGGTGACGATATTGATTGAGTGTGAGTGGGTCAGCGTGGAAGGGAGGACTGAGTGTGGTTGGTTCTGTGTGACAAAGTGAATGTATTGCGGTCAGGGTGATAGTGACGGAGTGTGTGTGCGGGATTCATTGTGACAGAGATGGAGAAGTGTGAGGTGGCCCGAAGACAGAGTAAGTTTGAGATGTTCAGGATGACATTGCGGGTTTAAGTGTGACAGGGTCAGGGCGGCGGGAAGCTCTGAGTGTAATTGGTCTGGGTGATCGTGATGGACTGAATGTGATGGGCTCAGCGTGTCTGACACAGAGTGAATGTGGGAGTAACAGGGTAATTGTGAGGGAGTGAGTCTGATGAGATCAGTGTGACGGTGACAAGGTGAGTTTCGGAGTGAGGGTGATAGTGACAGAGCGAGTGTAGGTTGAATATCTTAAAGATGATGGAGTTAGTGAGAGTGAGTCAGGGTGACAGTAACTCGCGTATGTGTGATGTGGACAGGATGACCAAGACTGTGAGTGTGAAGGGGTCAAGGTGCCTGTGAGTGAGTTTGAGGGCGTCAGAGTAACAGTGACAGAGTGAGTGCGTGTGTGTTTTCGGTTACTGTGATGGAGTAAATGTGTGAAGGTAAAGATGACAATGATAGATGAGTGTGAGGAGGTCAGGGTGAGGGGGATGGAGTGAGTGGGAAAGTGTCACGGTGACCCTGACGGAGTGTTTGTGAGATGATCAGGGTGACAGTGAAGGGTGAGGGTGAGGGGATCAGGTGATGATGGAGTGATTGTGACGGGCTCAGGATGAAGGAGTGTATGCGAGGAGGTCAGGGTGACAACGACCGAGTGTGTGTCAGGTAGATGAGTGACGAATGAGTGTGAGGAGGCCAGGGTGAGGGGGATGGAGTGAGTGTGAGAGTATCACGGAGACCCTGACGGAGTGTGTGTGAGTTAGACAGGGTGACAGTGAAGGAATTAGTGTGAGTGGATCAGGGTGATGATGATGGAGTGTGTGTGAGGCTCTCAAGATGAAGCAGTGATTGTGAGAAGGTCAGGATGACAGCGAAGGAGTGTGTGTGAGGGGATCAGTGTGACAGTGAGTGAATGAATGTGAGGGGGTTAGGTTGATTGTGTCCGAGTGAGAATGAGGTATCCGGATGATGGTGACGGAGTGAGTGTGAGGGGATCAGGGAAACGGTGATGGAGTGGATGTGAGGGGTACACGGTGATTGTGACGCAGTCAGTGTGAGGGGTCAGGGCTCCTGTGACTGTGACGACAGGTTTACTTTGACGGATTGAGTGTGATGGGCTCAGCGTGACAGAGACAGAGTGAGTGTGAGGTGTCAGGGTGACGGTGAGGGACTGATTCTGATTGGATCAGTGTGACGGTGACAATGTGAGTTTTGGAGTGAGGGTGACAGTGACAGAGCGAGGGTCGGGAGAATAGCATGATGGTGCTGGAATTAGTGCGAGTGGCTCAGGGTGACAGTAGGTGAGTATGTGTGAGCAGGACATGGTGACAGTGACTGAGTGAGTGTGAAGAGGTCAAGGGGCTGTGACTGAGTTTGAGGGCGTCTGGGTGAAAACGTGAGGACTACGGATGCTGGAAAGCAGAGCTGAAATTGTGTTGCTGGAAAAGTGCAGCAGGTCAGGCAGCATCCAAGGAGCAGGAGAATCGACGTTTCGGTCATGAGCCCTTCTTCAGGATTCCATTTTCAGCTGTGTGTGAGATGGTCAGGGTGACAGTGACGGAGTGAGTGTGAGGGTGGCAAGGTTATCATACTGACACCCCCTCATTAACTCCGTAACCTTCATCCTCAGCCCTCACACTTATTCTGTCACCATCTCAATGACACCTCACACTCTACATCACTGTTACACTGACCTCCTCACACTCACTCCATCACCGTCTGCCTGACATCTCACACTTACTCCTTCACTGCCAACCTAACCCCCTCACATTCACTCAACCAACATCACCCGGATCCCCACACAATCACTCGTCCACCGTCACGACACAAACTCATTCTGTCTCCGTCACCCTGATCCCTTCACACTCACTCAGTATCACAGTAAACATTATCCCATCAAACTCATTCTCCATTAACCTGACCATCTCACACTCACTCATCTATGACACCCTGGCCACTGCAAAATCGCTCCATCAAGGTCACCCTGAACCCCCTCACAGTCACTCAGGTATCGTCACTATGACGCCCTAACACTGACTTGGTCACTGTAAACCTGACCCCCTCACATTCACCATCACCCTGACTTCGTCGCACTCACTCCATCACCATCACTCTGACATCCTCACACTCATCCGTGACTGTCTCCCTTAAGTCCTCAGACTCACTCCATCACCGTAACCTATGACACCCTCACACACACTCCAGCATCGTAATCCTGGCACTCTCACACTCACTCCGTGAGCACCATGCTGAAACCCTCAGACTCACTCCAGCACCATAACCCTAACCCCGTCACACGCACTCCATCACTGGCAGCCTGACAACCTCAAACTCACTCTGTCACTGTCACCCTGAACCCCTCACGCTCACCCAGATTCTGTCACTGTCACCCTCTTACGATGACTTGGTCACCGTCAACCTAACCCTCCCACACTCACTTTGTCATCATCAAGGTTACCCCATCACACTCATTCCATAACTAACAGCCTGAGCACTCAATGCAGTTTGTCACCACCACCCAGTCCCCCACACACTCACTAAATCACCATCACCCCGTCACCGTAATAATGATACCGTCACACTCATTGCACCACTGTCTCCCTGACATCCTCATAGTCAATCCGTCACTTCCACCTGGACCGCCACACGTATCCTCCATCACTGCCACCCTGGCGCCTTCACATTCATTCAGTTCTTGACAACCGGGAATACCCACACTCACTCAGTCACCGTCACTCTGTCCCCCTCACACTTCTCTATCACCATTTCCCTTACAGGGTCACAATCGCCACAACCACTGCATCAATGTCAACCTGAACATACATATTCTGTCCCTATCACAGAACATAGAACATAGAACAGTACAGCACAGAACAGGCCCTTCAGTCCACGATGTTGTGCCGACCACTGATTCTCATGGATGCACCCTCAAATGTCTATGACCATATGCATGTCCAGGAGTCTCTTAAATGTCTCTAGTGACCCTGCCTCCACAACTGCTGCTGGCAACGCATTCCATGCTCTCACAACTCTCTGTGTAAAGAACCCACCTGCAACCAGCTTAAAACTATGACCCCTCGTGTTCGTCATTTCTGCCCTGTGAAATTGTCTCTGGCTATCCACTCTATCTATGCCTCTCATTATCTTGTATACGTCAATTCGGTCCCATCTTCTCCTCCATTTCTCCAATGATAAAAGTCCGGGCTCAGTCAACCTCTCCTCATAAGATAAGCCCTCAAGTCCAGGCAGCATCCTGGTAAAAACCTCCTCTGAATCCACTCCAAAGCATCCACATCTTTCTTATAATAGGGTGACTAGAACTGGACGCAGTATTCCAAGTGCGGTCTAACCAAAGTTTTATAGAGCTGCAACAAGATCTCACGGCTCTTCAACTCAATACCCTTGTTAATGAAAGCCAAACCACCATATGCTTTCTTAACAACCCTGTCCACTTGGGTGGCCATTTTCAGGGATCTATGCACTTGAACCCAAGATCCCTTTGTTCCTCCATACTGCCAAGAATCCAATCCTTAAAGCTGTACTCAGCTTTCAAATTCGACCTTCCAAAATGCATCACCTCGCATTTATCCAGATTGAAGACCATCTGCCACCTCTCAGCCCATCTCTGCATCCTGTCAGTGTCCCGCTGCAGCCTACAACAACCCTCTTTTCTTTCAACGACACTTCCAACCTTTGTGTCATCTGCAAACTTGCTGACCCATCCTTCAATCTGCTCATCCAAGTTATTAATAAGAATTACAAACAATAGAAGCCCAAGGGCAGAAGCACACAGAGTCATGCTGAAGCACACACAGTCACGGTCACCCTGAGCCCCTCACACTCTGGAACTGTCCGTCACCATGAGCCACTCACACTCATTTTGTACCGCCGGCCTGAAATGCACGGACCATCTGTCACTTGGTCACTGTCACCCTGACTACCTCACACTCTCTCTGACACTGTCAGCCTAAACCCCTCACACTCACTCCGTCACCATCACTTTGACTCTCTCACAACCACACACTCACTGTCACCCTAACCCGCTCATATTCACTCAGTCACAGTTTGACTGACAGGGTCACAATCCCTCAGTCACCATCCCCATGACTCCGTCACATTAACTGCTTCATTGTCACACTGACGCACAGATACTCACACAGTCACCGTCACTCTGTCCCACTCGCACGCACTCTATCACCATTGTACTGACCCTCTTACACTTACTTTCTCACAGTCACCCAAAACCCCTCACACTGACTCTGCCATTGTCACACCGACTCCCTCACACTCACTCGTGCACTGTCAACATAACCCCGTCACCGTCACTACATCACTTTCACTCTGATCCCCTCACACTCTCTCTGTCACCGTCAGTCCGACCCCCTCACACTCATCCTGTCACTGTTACTCTAACTCCCTGACCTCAGCTCTGTCATCGTCACCCTGACCACATCAGAACCCGTCCCTCACCATCATCCTTATGCTCAATCTCACTCCATTGCCGTGACCATTATGTCCTTACATTCCAACCCCAATTGTCTCCCTGACAACCTCCTATTCACACCGTCACCGTCACAATGAACCCCTCACTGTCACACCGTCACCCTGACTGTGTCACACATACTCCCTCCCTGTTCCACTGACCACTCAACCTCAAACCCTCACTGTCACGCTGAACCCCAACACTCACAGTAAACCTGTCTACATCACACTGACGACCTCGTCTTCATTATTATCACTCTGACACCTCACACTCAGTCTCCCAATATCACAATGATCGCTCACACATACCACATCATTGTCACCCCGACCCAATCACACTCTTTCCACCACTGTCACCCTGACCTCCCGACATTCACTTGGTCACGGTCATCCTGCCTCCCACACTCACTCCATCACCATAACCCTGACCCCCTCACACTCATTCCGTCACTGTCGCCCTGACCCCCTCACACTAACCTCATCACCATCACACTACCTCCACACACTCAGTCCATCACTGTCACCCTCAATCCCTGACACTCACGTTGTCACTGTCACACTGGCTCCATCAAACACAGTCCCTCACAGTCAACCTGATAGCCTCACACTCACTCCGCCTCTATCACGCTGAACCCATCACATTCAGTCCGTCAAAGTAACCCTGATAGTCACAGTCACAAGCACCCTGAACCACTCACACTCACTCAGTCACCATCACTATGTGCCACCCACACTCACCCCGTCAATGATTCCCTGATCCCCTTACACTCGCTGGGTCACAATCAACCTGGCACAATCACACTTCTTCACTCACTGTCACCCTGACACCCATGCACTGACTTCATCACCATCACACAACCTGCCCTACACTCACTCAATCACTGTCACCCACATCTCCCTGACACTCTCTTTGTCACCGTCCCAATGACCCCATCAGAATCACTGCCTGACCGACACCCTGATACTCTCACACCCACTCTATCTCTATCACGCTGACCCCATCACACTCATTCTGTCACAATAACCCAGACTAGTCGCATTCATAGGCATCCTGACATCTTCACACTCACTCAGACATCGTCACCGTGTCCCCTGACATTCACTCCGTCACTGTCACCCTGACGCCCTCGCAATCACTCTGTCATCCTGATCCTTCACAAACCCTCCATTACCATTACGCAATCCCAATCACACTCAGTCACCCCGTCACACTTATCCCCTCACACTCAAAACCTCAGTGCCATCCTGACCACCTCAAACTCACTCTGTCCGCTGACCATCTCACACTCATTCCATCTCTGTCATCCTGGCCACTTAACTCACTCTGTCATCGTCACCCCGACCCCATCACATTCACTTTGTCGCCCAGACACCTTGAGCCCCCTCACACTCAAACCCTCAAAATCATCCTGGCTTCCTCAGACTAACTCTGCTATTATGAACCTGACCCACTCGCACTCACTCCGTCAGCGACAACCCGACACACTGCACGTAATCAATCACCATCACACTGAACATCTCAGACTCAATCTGTCACTATCACACTGACCTTCACACACTTACTCCATCACTACCAATCTGAACTCCACACATTCACACATTCACTATCTTTCTGCAACCTTCACACACCCTCTGTAACTATCATGCTGTCCACCTCACACTCATTCCATTACTGTCACCCTGCCCTCCTCACACTCATTCTGTCACCCCGATTCCCTCGCACTCACTCCATCTGTCTCACCCTGACTCCCTCAATCCCACTCTGTCATTGTTGCCCTGAACCCCTCAGTCTCACTCGATCACAGTCATGCTGGCACCCTCAAACTCTCTCCATCACGATCACCCTAACCCCTCACACAGGCTCCATCACTGGTATACTGACCCCCTTAGACTCACTCTGTCACTGTCACATTTAAATCCTCACACTTAATCTGTCATTGTCACTTGATCCCATCACATTCCTTCACAACCACCTTGAAACCGACACTCTCACTTGATCACTGACAACCAGACCTCCTCACACTCATCCGTTACCATCACCCTGAACGCCTATCTCTCACTTGGTCTCCATTATCGAACCTGATCACAGTTACTCTGTCACTGTCACGCTCACTTGCTAACTCTCACTCGGTCCCCATCACCCTGACCTCATCAGAATCCCACAATCACAATCAACTTAAGCCCATTCCACTCACTCCATCACCGTCAATCTGAATCGCCCACTCTGACGGCATCACCTTGACTCGGTCTCTCTCTCACACACACACACACACACACACACACACACACACACACACACTCACTCCCTCACACCTTCAACCCTCAAAATCAATCCCTCAGTTTCACACTGACTCCCTCAGACTGACTTCGTAAACGTCATTGTTATCCCCAAACAATCACTATATCATTGTCACCCTGGCCTCTCACACACACACTCTCCGAGAATCAACCTGAACCGCTCTCACGCACTCCATCACCGTCACACTGACCCCTCACATCACCATCACTCTGAACCCATCACAATCACTCCATCATCGTCATCCTGACCCGGTTGCACTCACTCCATCATTGTTACTCTGACCCACTCACAGCCACACCCTCACTGTCACCTGACACCCTCACAGTCACTCCATCGCTGACACACCAACCCTTTCACACACACTGCATTAGTGTCATACTCACACCCACACACTAAATCTGTCATCGTCACTCTGACACACACACACACATTCACTCCGTCACTGTCAGCCTGACACCCGCATTATTACCCCCTACCACTCACTACATCACTGTCACCCTGATCCCTCACACTCACTCGCCCTGACCTAGCCACAATCACTCCACAACTATAACACTTACTCCGTTAAAATCAGTCTGTCACTTACTCCGTTAAAATCAAACATACCCTGACATGCACTCTGTCACTGTCATCCTGAGCCAAGTACACTCAGTCCGTTCATTCATCGTTACCTCCTTACAGTCACTCTACCACTGTAACCTGACTACCTCACACTCAATCCGTTACTGTCACCCTGACTCCCTCACACTCCCTCTGTAACTGTCATGCATATCACCCTCACACTCACTCCGTTGCTGTCACTCTGCTCTCCTCACACTCATTCTATCGTCCCTGTCCCCTCACACTCACTCTTACATTGTCACCCTGACCCTCTAACACGCATTCTGTCACAATCGCCCTGACCCCGGTGTTAACTGTGATCCGTGACTCACTCACACTCACTCAGTAACCGATATCCTGACCCCCTCACACTCACAAACTCATGGTGACCTGACCCCTCGCACACACTCCATCACCGATACACCTCCACCCTTACACTCACTTCATTACTGCCACACTCAGACCCTGACACTCCATCTGTCATCGTCACTCTGAACCCTTCACACTCCCTACTTCACAAGCAGCCAGACACTTGCACACTCACTCCATCAGGGTCATTCTGATCCCCTCACACTCGTTCCAACCCCTCACCATGATCGCCCCATACATACCCGTCACTGTCACCCTTACCTCTGTACAATCAGTCCATCACTGTAATGTATGATACCCTCACTGTCACTGCATCACGGTAACCTTGGCACATTCATATTCACTCTGCCACTGTCACAATGACCCACTAAGACTAACTCCAGCTCCGTCACCCTGAACGCATCACACTCACACCCTCAATGTCACCTGACACTCTCACACTCACTTCATCGCAGATACTTAGACACCCATATTCTCACCCAGTCACTGTCAGACCCTGACATGCAATCTGTCACTGTTACCATCAGCTTGACACCCGGATACTCACTCCTTCACTGAACCCCTGACCCCCTCACAATCAGGCCATCGCCCTCACCCTGATTTGATCACATTCACTCCATCACTGCTACCTATAGCACTCCGTTGCCCTGACCCGCTAATAATCAGTCACAGGCATAAGCACTCTGACCCCTCACACTCAGTGAGTCACAATTATCGTTTACTCCTCAAATACACCCCATCACCGTTTCCCTGATCGCCTCACACGCATACCATCATCATCACCCTGATACCTCACACTCACTCGGACACAATTAATTTAACCCCCTCACATTCACTCACTCACTGTCACCCTGATCCCCTCACACACACTCCTTCGCTGTCACCCTGACCTCCTCGCAATCACTGCTTCATCCTGACCCCCTCACACTCACTCCATCACCATCACACAGACCAATCACACTCAGTGCTCCCCGCCACCCTGTCCCTGTCACACTCAAGCCCTCAATGTGATCCTGACCATGTAAAACTTACTCTGTCCCCAGGCCACCTCACACTACTCCATCTCTGTCACCATGACCCCCGCACACTCACTCCTTCACTGTCACCCTGACCTCATTACATTCACTTTGTCACCCAGACGCAACCACACTCAGTCCTCCCTTCCACCCTTACCCCCTCACACTCAATCAATCACTATCACCCTGAGTCCATCACAGTCACTCCTTCAGCGACCCTCTTACCCTCTCACACGTAGTCAGTCACTGTCACCCTGAAACCCTCACACTCTCTCTGTAACTGTTCTGCTGTCCAGCCTCACAGCCACGACATTCTGTCACGTGATCACCTCACATTCACTGTGCCACTGTAATTCTGACCCTCTCACAAACACTCTGACACCACCACCCTGACACCCGCACACTCACTCTATCATTGTCACTCTGAAACTTCACATTCTCTCCGTCACCCCCATGAACTCACACTCACTCAGTCACAATGAAAGCCCTTACATTCATTCTGCTGTTATCTCCCTGACCCTCCAACGCACAATTTGCCACGTCACACTGAAGCCCACGCTCTCATTCCATCAGTGACATACTGACGTCCTCAGTCTCACTTCATCACAGTAAGGCTGGCACATTCAAACTGTCTCCATCACTGTCACCCTAACACCTCACACACATACTCCATCACCGACACATTGATCCCCTTCCACTCACTCTGTCACTATTACACTAACACGCTGACACTCAATCTTTCATCGTCTTGCTGACCTCCTCATAATCACTTCATCACAACCAGGCTGACACCCGCACTCTCACTCCATCACTGACACCCTGACCCCATTACACTCACTCAGTTAACGTCACCTGAACGGCCTTCTCTCACTTGGTCACCTTCAACTAAACTGATCAGACTTACTCTGTTACTGTTACTCTAACCTGCTGACTCTCACTCTGTCCCCATCACCGGGACCCCATCAGGCTCCCGCAATCACAGTCACCTTGAGCCCATCACACTCACTCCATCTCCGTCAATCTGTATCGCTCACTCTCACGCCGTCACCCTGACTCTTTCACACACTGTCACCCTGAACCATCAAAATCACTCCCTCAGTGTCATGCTCACTTCCTCACACTCACTCTCCCAGGAACACTCTGAAACCCTCATACTTCCTCTATCAGTATCACCTGCAGCCCTCACACTCACTATATCACACTGACCCTCCTCATAAACAACCCGTCACTGTCACCCAAACGCGCTCACACTCACTCTGTCACTGTCACTCTGAAACCCTCAAACGCACGCAGACACAGGCAACCTGACCCGCCACACTCACTCAGTCACTGTCGTTGTGTCTCCCTCACACTTATTCCCTCACTGCCACCCTGACCCCTCGCACTATTTCCATTCCCATCATTATACTCATTCCGCCATTGTCAACCTGACGATCTCATGCTCACACAGTCACCATCACCCTGATCCCTGCACTCTCACTTTGTCACTGTCACACTGACCCCCTCAGACTCACTCCAGTCCTGCCATCCTGACACCCTCAGTTTCACTCCATCACTTTCACCCTGAACCCCTCAGTCTCAATCCATCACAGTCAGACTCGCACACTCAAACTCTCTCCATCACTGTCACCCTGAACCCCTCACACTCACTCCATCGCTGTCACTGTCACCTTTCCTTCCTCACGCTGACTCCATCACCGTCATCCAGACACCCCCACTCTCAAGTGCGTCAACGTTACAATGACGCCCTGACACTTACTGTGTCACAGGTAAACCTGAACCACTTTCTCCCAATTGTTCACCATCACCCTGAACCGCTCACACACCCACTGTCACAGTCACCCTGATCCCCTCCACACTTCTCCATTACTGTAACACTGACCATTTACACTGACTCTTTCACTGTCACAGAGACCACCTCGCAGTCACTACCTCACCATCACCCTGACCCGCCTCATCCTCACCCTGATGTGATCACATATACTCCTACCCTGGCTCCCGTACACTTAGTCAAACACCTTGTCGCCCTCACAATCACTCCATCACCGGCACCATGTCCCGCCGCTGATCAATTCATCATCCCGACCCTGCCCACCGTCATACTCACACAGTCACCCTGACTCGCTCACAATCTTTCCCTCACCGTCACCCTGACCCCCTTAGAATCACACCATCGTAATAAACCTGAATCCATCACACTCACTCCATCACTGTCACAATGTTCCCCTCCCTTTCACTCCATCACTGTCATCCTGACATTCTTGTGCTCATTCCATCACTATCAACCTGACCTTATCAGACGCCCTCCCTCACCATCCCTGTGACCCCATCACACTCACTCTGGAACTACCAATATTGGCCCTCACACTCACTCAGTCGATGTCACCCTAGCCACTCACACACTCTCACTCCATCTCTGTAACTCCGGACACCTCACACTTACTTCACCAAGGTCACACTGAACCCCTCGCACACATTCCGTCGCTGTCAACCTGGCCACCTCACGCTCACTCCGTCTTCGTTATCCTAAAACCCTCACACTGACTCCGGAACTATCACCCTGACCCCTCACACTTACTCTGTCAATGTCACCCTGGACACCTCACGCTCACTCTGTCACGGTCACTCGGACCCACTTACAGGCACTTGGTCATTGTCACCCTGACCCCATCTTACATTCACTCTGGAACTATTAACCTGACCCTTCAGACTCACTCCATTGATGTCACCCTGGTCATATCACACTTACTTCATCTTTGTCATCCTTGACACATGACATTCACTGCATCAACCCGATTTCCTCACAACCAATCCGCATTCGTAATCGGGATCTCCTCACGATCACTCCATCACTGTCAGCCTAACCTCCCTCGCTCACACACACTCGGTCACTTTCACCAAGTCACTCTCCCACTCATTGCATCACTGTCACCCTGACCACTTCAATCTCGCTCCACACCGTTACGATGACCCCCTCACACTCACTCTGCCACACTGACACGATCATACTAACACCATCATCGTCACGTAGCCCTTGTAAAATAACTCCTTCTCAGTCACCCTGATCCCCACACTGTAACTCCATCACCGTCAGATGGACCCCCTCATACTGACTGCGTCACTGTCACACTGACTCTCACACACTCACTCCACCGTTGTCACCCTGACTCACCAACATTCACTCTTTCACCATCACCCTTAAACCCTGATATTCATTTTGTCACCCTGATATTCTCACACACACTGCATAACCGTCACCATCACCCCTCACATTCTCTCGATCACCCTGACCACCTCACACTCATTCTGTCATCCTGAACACCTCCCACTTTCTCTGCTGTTGTCAACCTGACCCTGTCACACTTACTCTGTCACTATCAAGCTGACTCCCCCGTGCACACTCTGGCTCTATCACCCTCTCTCTTGCTCTTTCACTCTCAATCCATTGCCCTCACCCTGATCTGATCACATTCACATCATCACTGCAAACCTGACCCCCTAACACGCACTCCGTTGCCTTGACCCACGAACAAACACTCCACCCCCTTTATACTTACCGACTTATACTCAGAATTTCACTGGCCCACGCACACACTGACACCCTCTCTGTCACTATTACCCTGACCCAATCACTCTGAGTCCGTTCCATCACAAATTTTTCCTTACATTCATTCCATCAATGCAATCTGAACCACTGACACTTACTCCATTACTGTCACCCCAACTCCCTCACGCTCACTCCATCACAGTTGCCTGAGTCATTCCCACTTTCTCCATTACTGTCACACTGACCACCTCATTCTCACTCCATCACTGTCAACATGACCCCCTTACAATCACTCTGTAAACATCACACTGGGTCACTCTCTCTCAGTCCATCACGGTCACCTTGAAACCTTCAGTCTCAGTCCATCACAGTAAATTTTGCACCCTCAATCTCTCTCCGTCACCATCACTCTGAGCACCTCACACTCACTTTATTGCCATAGCCCTGACGCCATCACACTCACTCCATCACCATGACGTTGACGTCCTCCATGTCACTACGTCACTCTCATCCTGAACCGCTTAGTCTCACGTCATCACTTTAACGCTGACACCCTCAAACTCTCCATCACCGACACTCTGACCCCACACACTCACTCCGTTACCATTATCCTGAACGCCTCTCTCACACTCTGTCACCGTCATCTAAACTGATCACACTTACTCAGTCACTTTCACACTCACTCGCTGACTCTCACTCTGTATCCATCACCCTGACCATATCAGACTCAAATACATTCTGTAACTGACAAGATGACCCCCTCACAAGCACTCCAACACTTTCATCCTGACCTCCTTACAACAGTCCGTCACTCTCACCCTATTCCCATCAGACTCCCTCTGTCACCCTGACCCCTAACACTCACTGTATCGCCCTCACCTTGACCCTTTGACACTCCATCCCTCACTGTCACCCCGACTACTTCACACTCACTCCATCACTTTCATCCTGACCTCGTCTCTCTCACTTACTGAATGTAACTCTGAACCTCTCATACTCACTTCATCACTGTCACCTTGACCCCCTCACACTCACTCCGTCATAGTCACGTTTACATTCGCGCTCACTTCATTGCACTGTCACACTCACAACCGCCTTCACTCCCGTGCACCATCACACTCATTTCCTCACTCAATCCCCTTCTATAATAATCACTACTGTGCCCCCTCACTAGCACGCCACATTATATTCTACCATTACGCTCCATCTCACTCTTGATCTATCAATGTGTCGCTCACTCCTGTGCATTTCCCCCCACTGTCAAGTTCACTAACTCCACCCTCAGGCCCGCTCTCCCGCACGCTTGCTTCGCACCAAAGTCATTCCTTTACACGCTCTCCTACATTCTCACTTACTCCCCTGCACGCTGATCCAGAACAACACTCACTCTCGTGTATATGCACACAGAGTCGCAGTCACTCACCTGCACAATCTCTCCCTGCGTGCTCGCAATCTTCTTTCTCACTCCCACAAAACGTCTCCAGCCATCATGCTCTCTTGCCTGCACACACCACAACCATCACGTTCACTCCCCTGCAAACTCCCCCATCGTCATGCTCACTTCTCTGCATACGCCTCCACCATTATGCTAATTTTTTTTTACATATTCGTCCACCATCACATTCTCTTCCCTGCACATTCCCCAACACAATGCTCACTCCCCTCCACAGTCCGCCAACCTCACCATCACTCCGCTGCACACTCCCACAGCATCTGCCTCAGTCGCCCCAACATCAAGCCAACTTCCCACAATCTACTTCACATCATCCTAACTACAGTGCACACTCACCCACTATCAAACTCAACCTCGCACTCTCCACACTGTCATGCTTACTACCCTGCACACTGACCCACCGTCATGTTCATTCGCCCACACTCTCCCCCACCCTCATACTCTCACAACCCCAACGTAGCGCTCACGCCCACATGCTCCTACCATCGCACTCCCACGCACACGCCCCCACCATCATATTCACCGCCTAACGCACGCACATCAACATGCTCATTCTTCCACAAATTCCCCTACCTTCACACTCACTCCCCTGCAGTCATACCCAATGTCATTCTCATTTGCCCTCACACTCCTACACCCTCACTCTTAGTCGACCACACACTCTCCCACCCTCACGCTCACTCTCCCACACACTCCCACGCAATGAATTTCATTCTACGACACACTGTCCCAGTGTCACAGTCCGTTATCACTACACTCACTCACCGTCACAGTCGCTCCCCTATAAACATTTACAGCATCGAACAAACTCCCCCATGCACTCTCCTATCATCACACTCCCTCCCCCACACACACCACTTCCTTTGCACTCAGTCCCTGACATACTCCCCCACCATCACACTCAAACCACTACACACTCACGCACCATCACACTGACTCTTGCATACACTCACCCATCCTCATACATTCTTGCCTGCACACTCCCTCACCATCTTGCACACTCCCCCGCACACTCTTCCACCATCACACTCAGTTCCATGCACTCCACTACCATCCACTCACTCCCGCACTTGATCTCCAGCCGTCCCGCTCACTTCCCCACACACTCCCCCACAGTCCCTCTGACTCCCCCACATACAGGACAATGTCATGCTCACTCCCCGCACGCTCTCTTATTGTTATTTTCATACTCCCCGCACCCTGCCCCAGTGTTGCGTTCACTCCACCGTGTACATCGCACCATCATGTTCACTTCTTTGTGCACACTGCTGCTATCATGCTCACTCCCCATCAGACACTACTGAGTCACTCTCACCTCCCTGCACACACCCCTACCATCACTCCTTCTCCTCTGCATGCTCCCACACCGTCACACACAATCTCCTACACACGCCCACCCATTGTCACAATCAATGTTCCCGGTACGTTCCCACTGTCATACTCACTCCCCCATTCAACTCTTTCCCATGCACATTGCCCCACCGTTACGTTCACTCCCCTCCCACAAACACCCCTACACAACGTTCATTGCCAGGTACACTCCCCCAACAGCACACTCACTGCCGTACACAATGCTCTGCATTATTTTCATTCCCCCATAATCCAGCACCATCACAGTCACTTTCCCGCACTCTCCCCAACCGTCACACTCACTCACCTGCACACTTCAGCATCATCACACTCACACACCCTTGCACTTCTAAAACGTCACTCTCCCTCCCCGTGCATACTCCCACCATCAGACCCCCACCCTTGCGTACTGTCCCACCGTCACTACCCCAAACATTCACGCACCTTCGTGCTTACTCCTCAGACACTTCCTCCCCTAACGTTGACTCCCTGACACACTCCTCTATCGTTAGTGCTACTTGCCGCACTCTCCCTCACCATCACACTCACTCCCCAGCACAATCCTCCACTGTTATTCCTAGTCATCCCACACGCTAGCCCATCGTCACACTCACTGCCTCACATTCCCCAATGCCGCACTCACTCAGCAGAAGTCTCCACCAACGTCACACTCACTCCCCTCATACTCCAATATCATCATGATCGTTTCCTGTGCCCTGACCCATTGTCACAAACATTCCCGCAATCTTTACACCATCACATTCACTCCCAAACATTACTGCACACTGTCATTCAACTCCCCGCACATTTGCCGACACTCATGCTCACAGGTACCCACAATCACCCTCACTGTCTTGCATACGTCCCCACTTTCACACTCAATCCTACATACTCCCGCACTGTACACTCACTCTCACGCACTCTCCCCCACCGTCAATGCCTCTTCCCTGCACATTCCCCAAACCATCACACTCATTCCTCCTTCCTCTTCATCACTGTAATGCTCACCTCCCGCACACTTCTCCACCTTCACTCTCACTCCTCCGCACATACACCCACCATCGCACTCACTCACCCACACAGTCCCCGACCATCACGCTCACTCCATCACATATTTCCCCACCATCATGCTTACTCCCTCGCACTCTCCGCCATTGTCATGCATGCACCTATACACTCCCCCACTGTCACACTTACTCTGCTGCACTCTCACACATGGACAGGCGCGCTCGCTTGTACAAATGCCAACGTCACTTTCACTCCATCTGCACTCCCACATCTTCATGCTTACTCCCCTCCAAGCTCCCATCCTATCAAACTCACACCATCACAAACAACATTACCAATGCAGTTACTCCCCACATGTTTGCCCACCATCTCACTCACATCCCCCAAATCCCTCCACCATCATGTTCACTCCTCCATATACTGCCCCGCTGTCATGCTCTCTCCACCACACAATGCCTCACCATCAAGCCTCCTCTCCACACATATGCCCACCATCACGCTCGCTCACTCACACACTCTCCACCATCATGCTCACTCCCCTGAATGCTCCCCACAGTCACACAATCCGCTGTGGTCACATTGACTCCCCTCCACACGTCCCCACCATCACACTCACTACCAAACAGACGCCCCCACCAACACGCAAACCACCACACCGTAAAGGTCAATATCCCGCACAATGTCCTTCCGTCACATCACTCCCCTGCACACTTCCCCACTGTCCCACTCACTCGTCCATGCACAGCCCTGCGATCAGATCCATTCCTCAGCACTCTCTCCCACTGTCATACCATCTCCCGACAAACTTGTTTCCATCACACTCATTCCCCAGAAACACCATCACAGTCACACTCACTCCCCTGCATAGAACTGCACCAAAATAGTCACTTCACTGCACACTCCCCCACCATCACATTCACTTCCCCTACCCTCTTCTCCACTGTCACACTCTGTTATCCGCATATGCCCAAACCATCATGTTCACACTCCTGCACACTTCCCCCAGTCAAGCTGACTGTCCAACAAGCTCTGTCACCGTCACGCTCACCCCGGCACTCACCCACCAAAGTACTGCCTCACCCACACTTTTCCCTCAACGTTACGCTCTCTTTCCTCCCACATGCCCACATTACCATGATCACTCCCCCACGGAGTTCCCAACATTATGGTCAATCCTCGTAAACTTCATCACTATAACGCCTACCGTGCTACACACTCCTCACCATCACGCTTACTCCACTGCACCCGCCCTCAGTTTTGCACTCACTCCCCCTCACAGTCCCTCACCATGACTTTTATTTCCCCTTCACTCTCCTCCACTATGAGACGCTCCAGCCTTCCCACGCCAACACCATAGCCCTCAATCCTCCACACACTTTTCCCACCATCATGCTCAATCATCGTCACGCTCACTCCCCCACACACTCGCACACCATCACTATCCCTCCCCACACACTCATACCGCATCACGCTCTCTCCCCGACAAACACCCACACTATCATGTTCGCTCCCCCTGAATCACCAATGTACACTACTCTTGCACTCGACTGCACAGTCCACGCTGACACGATCATCCGCCCGAATTCTCTCCCACCATAACGCTCACTCACCCGCACACTCCCTCCCCTGAACATTGGTCACATGCCCATCCCTAGTTAATTCTCTTGAACTGGCCTCTGATCACGTGCCCACTTAGATCAATGAGTATCGACAATAGGTTCCACACAGTCTCTGCCCTGTGAAGCAGCCTGCTGTCCAACTCACACCCTTCAGCCCGTTCCGATGGTGCCTCCCCGAATATTACCTCCTTGAATGCTCTCGCATTCACTGTATCCCCGAGACAGGACGTTTGCCCCAAGCCAAAGGCTGTTTAGTGAGCAACAGCCTGGCACGCCACATTCATCTTTTCTCCCCCAGAATCGGCCTGAATATCCACACCCCTCTTCTGTTCCCCCAGCAACGGAATGTAAAAAGAGGATTCGAGGAAGACAGAATTGGAGAGAGGGAGATTGGGATGTAACGAGTGCAGAACGCAGAGACCGCAGGAGAATGGGGAGCGGAGGGCAGTGAAATAGACTGTGTAAATGGAAGGCGGAGTGAGAAAAACAGAAGAACAGTGTGAGCTTGGGAGGGAGATATGGTGGGAGAATTAAAAAGGCAGAGAGGTGAATTGTGCATAAGGCCTGGTCTGAGTGGGGGGACGCAGAGGTGAAAGCAAGTACAGAATGACTTAAACCCAACTGCTGAGTTCAGTCCCAATTCCTCCCCTTCCTGTGGACCAGGATTGGGGCTGAGTCTTTCTCTCTCCAGCCCAGCTTCTTCAAACCAAAAGCAAACAATAATACCTTACACTCTGCTGTTTGGCGCTTTTTAATGAACAGTTTTGTTTACAAATTGAAGTGATAGAGTACAGTCAGTTGGATGTTGCCGTTTCCCATTGGCCACTAAGTTGTGAGAAACATTCTAATGTGTCCATGTAACCCCACTGTGGGATAATGTTGGACAGACCAGAGCTACCCTCAGTCTGTTAAAAGAGAGACAGACTGCTTCATTTCTGAATCTCTGAACTGATATGAGGAAATTCTGAATGGATTGAATAACGACTGAATGTGATTGATTGATGAATTTAGGTAAATGGATATTTCAGCACATTCTTTAGAAGCTGTCTGAACTTATTCTGTGTCACTGCATAAATCGCGGTGTTTGTGCAACAACTGAGGAGCTGCAGCATGAAGCCTAATTCCCGCAGATAACGATGGAGATGTACAGGGGTATTCACAATTTCCTGAATCCGCACCCACATAGAATACAGCATAAATATTGACCATAACAAGATGAAATTGGCCGAGATCAAAAACAGTAAAATGATGGATTTAATTCGATTTCTCATTTCTGTGTCCGACTGAGTGTCCCCATTGGTGGTAGCTCGGAGTCTCCTGCGGGCTCTGCTGGTCACTAAAATGTGTGTAGTTGTGAGACCATTGAGCAGCAGAATTAGGAGAAATGGTAGGGCCGGTGTTACAGTGTAGTGGATGGACTGGATTGTGACCCAGACATGGGAGGATTGAACACCATCTTTTGCTTCACAAAACCAGGGGCGTGTCAGCAACCGATACTGAGTTGTGAGCATAAAATACCAGAAAATGTTCTTTAAACAACTCAGCACCGTCACTGCTCCCAGCACCAAAACCGCTGTTTTCTCACTGCAATATTTACTTTTCAGTTTCTGGCAGCAAATTGCCACAAACCGATCAAAGGTGAAAGTTACGGTGAACCAGACAGAACAGTCAATGGATGCATAAATCAGGACGGCGTGGATATTACAGACGGGGATGGACGTGAAGAAATAAAACAATTCTGCATAAACAACGGGAATCTTTCTCAGTATCAGGTCGAAGATAATGACCAGTAGATCTGCCGCTGCCATGGCCACCAGGTAACGTCTCACGCATGAAGACAATCCACAATCTTTCTCATGCAAGACGTAGATTGTCAGTGCGTTAACTGTGAGGAAAAAAAAACACAAGCAGATTATCCATCAGCCTGTACGCACATTTCCTCGTTTGACTGAGGATCCAGTGAGATTATCAAATGTGTAACTTTACGTTATTACTGAAATAACTGGAGCTGCAATAACAAATGGGAAATTCTGAATTACTGACAAAAATGTCACAAATCACAAGAAACCTTCCCTTCCCAAACAGACAGAGACACGTCCACAAGTACAGATGGTTCTTGAGAAATTCCCACAAACTCGATAACACGAGAGCAGGCACAGGTCATTTCTTTACAGTACCTAATATACAGGGTGAACAATTTGCTATCCTGTAGGATTCATTCCCAGTTCCTTGACGACAAACGGAGTTTCGAAATTTCTGCTTTCTCGTTTAAGTTGTGGTGGATTTGGGTCGTGAAGAAATGTAAACGCAGGGAAAATGTACTCAATCCTTTCACTGCATGATGTATTCGGAGCAGTGTCTCCTCTTTGGAACGGGATCATTTCCCTCAGCATCTGACCATTTGTGCAATTCACTGGTGTCCGGCCGTTCACATATAATATCAGGCATAGAATGTTCGAAGAATGTGCGTTATAAAATATTGGGTACATTATATTCCAGGAAACCAATTAACAACGGACATTTCCTACAAACGCACTGACCTCCATAGAGACTTCACCTCATTCTATCCTGCCTTTTGTAAAAACGCAGATAACCTCCTTCTTCAAAGATTACAACTTCCCTTCCCACATGTTTGATGATGCCGTCCAGTGCATCTCTTCCATTTCCTGCACCTGCGCCATCCAACCCCAGTGCTCCCAACGCAACAAGGACAGACACCCTTCACCTTGCATCCCACCAACGTCCGTATACATCGCATCATCCGTCGCCATTTACGCCAACTACAAAGAGACCCCACAACTTGGAATATAGTTCCCTCCCTACCCTTATCAGGGGCCATTCCCTCCGCGGCATTCTTTTCAGATTGACACCCGCCAGCCCTGTTCCAACTCCTGGGACCTTCCCCTGCCACCGCAAGAACTGCAAAACCTTGCGCCTACACCTCACGCCTGATATCCATCTACGGCCACAAAGGGTCCTTTTGCTCCCGATGGAAACTTACCTGTGCCTCTGCCAGTGTGACCTACAGTGTTCTTTGCACTCAATGTGGTCTGCTCTACATCGGTGGTACTGGAGGCCATCTTGCAGATCATTTCAGACGACATCTCTGGGAAACCCGCAGCAATCGCCACCACCGCCCCATGTTGAACACTTCAACGCCACCTCCCACTCCACCAAGGAAGTGCAGGTCCTGGCTTCTCCTTCAAGAAACAATAACCAGCCAGAATCTTGAGGAAGACGCCTCATATTACGCCGTGGGACACTGCAACTGAACAGGGTCAATGTAGATTTAATCATTTTTCGCATTTCCTCTCCCCCTACATTATCACAATCCGAAGCCTCCAACTCGGCACCGCACCCTTGATCTGTCCTTCATCTTTCCCTTTTTCTGGTTGGTTCCTCTCTGTCCTACAACCTTCTATCCCACTTCACCTGTCTATCACATTCTCAGCCACCTTTCCCTCAGCCCCAATCTCTTTCCATTTATCTCTCAGCCACCCATCCCAGAAGCCTCATTCCTGATGAAGGCCTGATGTTCGAAAAGTTGATTCCCCTGCTCCTCGGATGCTGCCTAACCTGTTGTACATTTCGAGCATTATAATAGACAATAGACAATAGGTGCAGGAGTGGGCCATTCAGCCCTTCGAGCCTGCACCTCCATTTAATATGACCATGGCTGATCATTCCTAATCAGTATCCTCTTCCTGCCTTATCTCCATAACCCTTGATTCCAATATTTTTGAGAGCTCTATCCAACTCTTTCTTAAATGAATCCAGAGACTGGGCCTCCACTGCCCTATGGGGCAGAACATTCCACACAGCCACCACTCTCTGGGTGAAGAACTTTCTCCTCATCTCTATCCTAAATGGTCTACCCGAATTTTGAAGCTGTGTCCTCTGTTTCGGCACTCACCCATCAGTGGAAACATGTTTCCTGCTGCCAGAGTGTCCGATCCTTTCATAATCTTATATTCCCATATTACATTCCCAGTTAGAAAACAGTCTGACACCATCCTACTCAAAGAATCTGGCCTGATGGGGAATGTTTCATGAAGCACTATCACCATCCCTGGGTATATCTTGTCCTTCCGGCAGTACAGACCCAAAAGTGATGGTGGTTCCCTGGGTTAACGTTAGGGAAGAGGTTACCCTGCAATTTCCCAACATTGATTTCAGGATCCCGGAAATCTCATGCTAACAGTTCAAAGGTGGTCAAGGAAATCGCCTGAGGATGGATATATCCTGCTCCTCTTCATCCCACCTCTCAGTGGTAACTCAGTTCCCCTAGAATTTGAAAGCAAAACAAAGGAAGCACTGCGGGTGAGAAGGAAAAAGAACATTCTGGGTCTGGGACTTCATGGCCATCACCAAGTGTGTCTCCACACGTCCACCACTGACGAGGCAGGCAGAGACATCAAGTACACATCAACCAGACTAGGGCAACTGATGGGGTAACCAAAAAGAAGGAAACATTCTCACCAAACTCCTTTTTCCAGATGGATCTGTTTCTAACAGTATCTGTTGGAGCAAACAGCACACAGTCTTGTTACAGGGAATGTCTCTGCTTCCTCATATTGAAGATCCTGCCCACTGTGTTATGTGGCATTCCCTCCTGTGAAGTAGGACATACTTCGAAAGGACCAAGCAAATGGAAGTTGGTCCTCCATGAGACAACATTGTCCATCAGCAGCTGCAGCATCAATGGCGTTACCTCCATCATAATGTCAGAAGTGGACTGCTCACCGATGGTTCCAACATGTTCAGTAACATTCATAACTCCGCCTCTACTGAAGCAGGCTATTCAGCCCATCAAGATTTTTAAACAGGAACAGAATGAGGCTATTCAGCTATTCGAGCCTGTTGTTCAGCAATTGAAGCTGATCTTTAAATATCTCATTCCTGGTTCATTGGAAATTGCAAGGAACATTCGCCCTTTCAAAACAGCCACACGGGAATATGGGCGGACTGGTTATTGAGCCGGGAGAAGGGATAAGTTAGGGATAAATGAGTCTTGATCAGTTTAACACAAATTAATGACTGCAGTGACCCAGTGACCTTTACAGGGTCTTAAAGATTTGCAACGTTTTAGAGAAATGCAACAGATGTATTCGAACTTAGATAGTCAGATAACTAAGTTATCAAGACGAGGTAGAAAATTTCTAATTGGATACGCAATGGACAGCGACTTGGCAGCAGGAATGTAACGTGGGTGTATGTAAACCTATGATATTTTTCAGGAAGAATAATAGTCTGTATATTAAATAAATGTATGGAGATAACAGGACTTAGAGACACAGTGTGTACTGTTTGGTTCAGTCTGACTTTTTCAGTCATGGGAAGTGTTCCTCCATCTCCCTGATGATCTGCTCCTTCATGTTCCCAGTGGCCCCACTGCTCTCGTTACAAAATGGAATATTTTGAAGTGGTTGGTTGGCGGTGGGGGGGTGGTGAGGGCACCTGTGTTTGGAGCTGTGTTCCAAGGGGATGGCCTTTAATCATAAGGCTATCATTTCTGGCAACGTGGAGACCTGAAGACGATGGGAATGGCTGACTTCTTCTGAATGACGAGGTTGTGGTTTCTGCCAGTACAGTGGATATTCAGCAACATAATGTACTGTACATAGGCACACTGCAACATTAATGGATTGAGAAACGGAGGTTCCAATCACAAAATAAGAATGGAAGGCATTGCAGATCAGCTGAAATTGTTAGGTATAATACATTTTCAATACATAACAGAGAACTATTAAATCAGAGGAGTTATCTGTCCAGCACACGACACTGTGTCGATCGAGATCTGCTCAGTCCAAACCAGCAATCTGCCGAGTGCTGAAAACTGTGCAGACCACAGCAGTGCATTGCTCTATAAACCCAAACTAGACATCTGTCCAACACGGGGAGCTGTGCAGACCACAGCATTGCCTCGATCTTTAAACTCGGAGTAGATGCATGTTCATCACTGGAATCTGTGCAGAACGCAGCAGTGCATTGACCTTTATACACAGACTAGAATGCTGGAAACGCACATCAGGCTAGGCAGCATGCGAAGAGCAAGAGAATCGAAGTTTCAGAAATAAGCACTGATCAGATTTCTGATGAAGGGATTCTGCCAGAAACGTTGATTCTCCTTCTCCTTGGATACTGACTGGCCTGCTGTGCATTCCCAGCAGCACACTCTCGACTCTGATTTCCAGCACCTGAATCCTCACTTTCTCAAAGGGGTCTGTCGAGCACTGAGAGCTAGGGAGACCGCAACACTGCAGTAATCTATAAACCTGGAAAAAAAATCTGTTCAGTGTGGGGACCGAAGCATACCACCGCAGTGCTTAGATCTATTGACCTGGAAAATTTATCTGTCCAGCACCAGAAACTATGCAGACCACAGCAGTGCATTTACCTACACATGCGGACTTGATATCTGACAAACACAGTGAGCTATGCAGACCAAGCAGTTAAATTGCATCAAGGTCACCCTGAGTGAAGCAATTTACGAAAGGTTGAGTTTAATTTTAGTTCGCTTTGTACAACTTTGAATGTTTTTTGGATAAAGTCTTCGAAAGTATAGTGAGAATAGATTGTAAAGTCATGGAACAACCCCAATGGCAGCATACGGGCCATCGAAGGGCATGTCGATCTCTTTCTGTTATTACTTCAAGGACAACATTGCAAGGAATCGTAGAAAACTGCTCTGAGTCTTCAAAGGAATTCATTGAAGACGAAAACAGCGTGGAATTTAATAAAGATGATGACAGAGTCAGAATGTTCCAGGTTGAACACCTATGCTCCGCTCACACTTTGTGTCTTCTTCATTTATTCTATTTTCTGGAGAATATTTTCTTGCCAAGCTATTGCCTTTTTAACGTGACACCTTTGGGAATTGAGGAAGTGAGTCCCAGACCAGAGGATCGAGAGGGGAACCAAGGTTTCAAGATTTAACGAACAGTGCTGCCTGGAGTGTCCAAGTGCGGTCTGGACTCTGGGCCCAGGGCAGTCTGGAGATTGTGTCTGGTGCAATTTGGAGACTGGGCCCCGTGCGGTCTGGAGACTGGGCCAAGTGTGGCCTGGTGACTTGGCCCTGTGTCGCCAGTACAATAGGCCCGATGCAATTTGGAGACCGGTCCTGGAATGTTCTGCAGTCTGGCCCAGTGTGTCTCCAAAGACTCGATCTGCTGTGGCCTGGAGACTGGGCCTGCTGCGTTCTGGAGACTTGGCCCGATGTGCTTTGGAGACTGGCCCTGGTATAGTCTATAGGCTGGGCCCCGTGCGGCCTTGAGACTGGGCACAGTGCGGTATGGAGACTGGGCCTGGTGTAGTCTGCCGACTGAACTTGGTGTGGTCGACAGTCTCGAGACTAGATATTGTATAATGTCGCTCGTCGGATTTGGTCCAATGAAAGATAGTCGTGGGAAGTGTTAGTTGAAACTGAGGACATGGGGAAGCACTTATTTAGTACACTTGATCAGCGGATCCAGACACTCTATACAGTAAACACAGGAATTCTTGAACATCATCAGAAATATGCACATAGACAAGGAAGAAACAATGGTCTCATTCGATGTAACAGCAGTGTTCACCTGTATCAACAAAACCCGAGCCATAGAAACAACAGCCAGCCTGCTGGACATACTAAACGGACAACAAGACCGGGAACCTATCAACAAAGATTGCAAACTCAAACTACTGGACCTGTGCCTCACAACACATTTCGCATTCAACAACCAAATATATGAACAAATCAACAGCACCTACATGGGCTCACCCATCTCTGGACTCATAGCAGAAATGGTAATGCAAATGTTGGAACAAACAATCTTAAACAAATTCAACCCAAACTCTGTGTCAGATATGTTATGACACCTTTGCAACTATTAAAAACAAAGAAATAGAGAACACACACCGGATCATCAACGCCACCCTCATAGGAATCCGATTCACTAGAAAGGAAGAAAAGGACGATCAACTCCCATTCCGAGACGTGATGGTACAGAGAACAGCGAACCGAAAATTCACCACAAAGATTTACAAGAAAGCCACACACAGACCAAGTTCTAAAACTACGAAAGCACCACCCCAACACGCGCAACAGAAGTTGCATCAAGACACTATTCAAAAGGGCCACAACACACTGCAGTCCACCAGAACAGCAAAAAGAGGAAGAAGCACACCTTTACAATGTATTCACCAAAAACAGATAACCCCGCAATTTCATCAACAGATGCCTCAGGGAAAGACAATGGAATGAGGACATGCCACAACCCAAAGAACTAGCCACACTACCAGACATTAAAAACCTTTTCGATATGACAGCCAGACTACTGCGACCACGAGGACTCATAACAACACACAAACCAACAGCCACTCTCAGACAACAACTCACCAGGACAAAGGACCCGATACCCAGCATGAGCAAAATCAATGAAGTGTACGAAATCCCATGCAAGAACTGCACAAAACACTACATAAGACAAACAGGAAGACAGCTAACGATCCGCATCCATGAACACCATATAGCGATGAAACGACAAGACCAGCTATCCTTAGTAGCCATACACTCAGATGACAAGCAACATGAGTTCGACTGGGACAACACTACTATTATAGGACAAGCTGAACAGACAACAGCCAGGGAATTCCAAAGAGTCATGGCACTCATCCACTGATTCAATCAATAAGCACATTGACCTGGACCCAATATACCTGCCACTGCAACGGACAGCTGGAACTGACAACCGGAAGCGTCAGATTCAAATCACTATAAATGCCGGAGGAAAGATCACAGGAGCGATTCACAGGAGGTTCCCAAGCACTGATGATGTCACCTAGGCCAGGGGACGAAACGTCTGTCACACAAATTCCCAGCTCGGTGAACAGATCCACAACAATCCTCCCGCATATTCAATTATATCATCTCTGTTCGTTCTCCATTGTTTATCTCTACAAGCGATATCTTCAAGAAAAATGTCTGAGAATTATAAGTTCGATTTCATATATGCATTCTCTTGAAGTTTGCTATTACTTTCTAAATGACCAAGGCCACATTTGTTATAACAGATTTAAACAGATTCCCTCCGGTGCATGACAAGTTACTTGGTCTCTACTTCCCCACTTATCCTCTTCTTCCCGTTTCGGATTGTGGAATGCATTTATAACCTTCCAAATTGCACAGGAGAAGAACTGTGTTGCCTAATGCAATCAATCTTTGCATTGCTTCTTTCTCTAAAATTTCATTGTGAAGTACATTTGGTCTGTCAGACTTATCAATCACGAACCTGGTTATGTTTTCAAACACATCTTGTTACGAATATGAATGAGTTGAGTCTTTAGTTACACAAGTCTCATGGTCACTTTGTATTTCTGGGAGATGTTATGTATTCCTCCACCAAGACAGACACAGTATAACGAATTAGTTTCCCTGCAGTTTCTCCTTTATCAAGAATAAATTATCCTGTCCACATTTGTTCCACACTGCTTAACATTTCACGTGGCTTTAATTTTCCTTTCAAATATTGTCAGAAGGTTTGCATCAGTCTTTATGTTTCTTTCTAGTTTGTATTCTTGATGTCTTTTTCATGTCCTTATCAATTTCTTAGTCCTCCTTTGTTCAAATGAATCCATAATGTCTGCCATTTTTCTGAACGACTTTCCCTTGATACAATACAATTTTTAACTTCGTCTGTTAATCATGGTTGAGGCACCTTACCGTTTTGCTATATGCGCCTTGGAGGAACTATTATACTGTGCAACTTACAGTGTTTCGATAAATGAAGGGCGGCACGGTCGCTCAGTAGTTATCACTGCTGCCTCACAGCCCCAGGGACCCGGGGACAATTCCCGCCGAGGGCAACTGTCTGTGTGGAGTTTGCACATTCTCAACGTGTCTGCGTAGGTTTCCTCCAGGTGCCCCAGTTTCTTCACACAGTCTAAATATGTGCAGGTTAGGTGAATTGGTCATTCTAAATTGTCCATAGTGTTAAGTCCAGAGGAATGCGTCTGGGTGATTGGTGTGGATTTGTTGGGGCGAAGAGCCTGTTTCCACACTGTTGGGAATCTAATCAACGTCTTGCTTTTACCAGATGTATGCCTCCTTTTTCCCTTATTCAAAGCCTTAATATCCCTTGACATATCCTGTGCCCTGCTCGTGTTAGCATTGCCCTTTACACTGAGGTGAAGATGCAATTGCTGAAGTCTCACTATCTCGCTTTTTAATGAGTCGCACTTTCCTGACGTCGTTTCACTTTCAACAGCTTCCTCCAATCAACTCTTGAAAGTTTTTGCCCAATTCCATCACAACTGGCCTTGCCCCAATTTATTACGGAACCTTGTGGAGCAGGCATTTCGTTTTTCTTGACTATTATCATACTAATAGAAATATGTTCACAGGTCCCAAAATGCGTCAGCATTTACTGTGGAGGAAGACATGGAAGCTGGGGGACGGAGGGAAATATTTCAATGCAGTGATGTTTTGAAATGCGGCTACCTTACAGAAGAGGAAGTGCCGGAATTTTGAAAAAGCACAACTTTAGATAAACACCCAAGGCCTGTTGAAGCGTACGTTTTTTCTACGTGGACCTTCGTGAGACCCTCCAAGATGCCACATGCTAGCCTGGTTAATAAGTTTCGATCACAGGGGATCAGGAAGTGCTTCTAAATGAAAGTAGGAGACAGATGGTGCAGGGAGCGATTTGTGGTGACCAGCGGTGTGACAAAGGACCAGTGCTGGGGCCATCGTTGTTTGTTATTTTGAGAAATGATTTCGATGAGAATATACAAAGGATGGATGGTAACATTGTAGAGGACAGCAAATTGCTGGTTATTGCAAGGTTTACAGCAACAGCATCATGTCCAAATGACTATATTCACTGCTCTGACTGATGAATTAATCCGACCTACTGCCTTCACACCATCCTGTTCACATGTGTAAGTCCTGCTCTGATTTGCCTTAAAAAAGTCAGTACCTCATATTTATCTGCAGGAAGCTCCACCTGCCAATTCTCAGCCTACTGGCCCAGTTAATCATGGTCTCATTTTTCTTTTAAATGACCTTCTTGCTCAGGTTGAGCCTTAGGGTGTGAGTTTGCTCGCTGTAGGTTTGATATCCAGGCGTTTCATTACCTGGCTCGGTAACATCATCAGTGGCGACCTCCAAGTGAAGCGAAGCTAGTGTCTCCTGATTTCTATTTATCTCTTTCTCCTGGATGGGGCTCCTGGGGTTTGTGGTGATGTCATTTCCTGTTCGTGTTCTGAGGAGTTGATAGATGGCATCGAGATCGATGTGTTTGTTTATGGCGTTGTGGTTGGAGTGTTAGGGCTCTAGAAATTCTCTGGCATGTCTTTGCTTAGCCTGTCCCCGGATAGATGTGTTGTTCCAGTAGAATTGGTGTTTTTTTTCGTCCGTGTGCAGGGCTACGAGGGAGAGAGGGTCGTGTCTTGTTGTGGCTAGCTAGTGTTCGTGTATACTGGTGCCTCACTTTCTTCCTGTTTTTCCTAAGTAGTGTTTGTGGCCGTCCTTGCATGGAATTTTGTCGATGACGTTGAGTTTGTCCATAGGTTGTACTGGGTCTTTTAAGTTTGGTAATTTTTGTTTGAGAGTGTTGGTGGGTTTGTATTCTACTAGAATTCCGAGGATTGCTGGTTAGATGGCAGTGAAGAAGGTCATTTAAAAGGAAAATGAGACCATGATTAACTGGGCCAATTGGCTGAGGATTGGCAGGTGGAGCTTCCTGCAGATAAATATGAGGTACTGCCTTTTTTTAGGCATATCAGAGCAGCACTTACACATGTGGACAGGTTGGTGTGAAGGCAGTAGGTACGATTGCCTTCATCAGTCAGAGCAGTGAATATAGTAATTTGGACATGATGCTGTTGCAGTTCAAGAGGAGAGTAAGGTCAAATTTGGAGAACTGTGTACAATTCGTGTTGCCCTGATATACGAAGAATTTTAAAAACATGAAAGGGTGCGAAATATTTACAATGATGAGAAAGAGACTGGAAGCCATGTGGTATAATGATAACCTGGATAGAACAAAGAGAACAAAGAACAAAGAAAATTTTCAGCCCAGGACGCCCTATGGCGCTCCAAGCCTGAGCCAATCCAAATCTAGTGTGTAAATCTGTAACCCAATTCCGAAGCATCTGTATCCCTCTGCTCCCCAAGCACTCATCCACCTATTCAGACGCATCTGAAATGAATCGAACGTACCTGCCTCTACCACCTCTGCTGGCAACGCATTCCAGACACCTACCACCCTCTGTGTAAGGTATTTGCCGCGAGTATCCCCCTTAAACTTTTCACCTGTCATCTTGAAAGCGTGACATCTCATTACTGAATGCTTCACTTTGGAAAACGCTTATCTCGATCTACCCTGTCTATACCTTTTATTATTTTGTAGACCTCAATAAGGCCTCGCCTCAATCTCCTTTTTTCGAATGAAAACAATCCTCAGCTCGTCAACTGCTCTTCATAGGTAGCACATTCCATACCAGACAACATCTTCATAAACATTGCCTGCACCCTCTCCAAAGCCTTCACAGTTTGTTGGTAATGTGGTTATCAGAAATGTACACAGTATTCCAAATGCGGCAGAACTAATGTCTTGTACAATTTTAACAGACCTGATGTTCTTTTACTCAATAGCCCATCCGATGAAGGCAAGCATAGTATATGCCTTCTTGACCAATCCATCCACCTGTGAGCGACGTCCAGTGTACAACTGACTGGCACTTCCCGATCTCTCTGCTCATCAACAATGCCATTCCGTTTACTGTATAATTCGTACTAAAATTAGACTTTGCAAAATGCATCAACTCACATTTGCCCGAATTAAACTCCATCTACTACTTCTCTGCCAACCCTCCAGTCTATCTATATTCACCTGTATTCTTTGACAGTGTCCTACGTTTTCTGCTCCTCAACCTATTTTCGTGTCATCTGCAAACTTGCTGACTATACCAACAGTGCCCTTTCCCAGATAATTTATGTCCATCACAAACAGCACTGGCGTCAGCACTGATCCCTGTGGCACACGACTCGTCACCTATCTATATTTCGAGAAACTCCCTTCAAGGACTACTCTCGGTCTCCAGCTTTTCAACCAGTTCTTTAGCCACCGAGCTAGAACAATCTGCACACCATGTGACTTCACATTCTCCGTTGGTTTTCTATGGGAACCTTAACAAACGCCTTGTCAAAGTCTATGTATATGACATCCAAAATCCTTAAATCATCTGTCAATACTGTTACTTTATCAACGAATTCGAGTAAATTCGTAAGCCACGATCTCTCCCGCACAAAACCATTTTGCCTATCACTGATAAGTCCATTCTGTTCCAAATATAAATAGATTTTACGCCTCAGTACCTTCTCCATGAACTTTCCCACCACTGATGTCAGGCTCACTGGTCTATCGTTAACCGAAATGTTCCTAGTACCCTCTTGTACAGGAGGGTAACATGAGCAATTTTCCAATCTTCCAGCACCTCACCTGTGTTTAAGGATGCTACAAAGATAGCTGACAGGGCCTAGATATTTTCTCTCTTGCCTCCCTAAGCAGCCTGGAATACATCCCACCCGGTCTTGTTGATTTGTCCACCGTAATAAGCTCGAGCCTGACAAACACATCTTACCTACTTATGTGAACGTGACCAGAGTAATCAAACTTCTATCTCTTCTCTCCTCAGTGAACACTGATGCAAAGTAATCATTCAGAATTTCACACATCTTCTCAGGTTCAAAATGCAGCCTTCCTTCCTTATCCTTTAGTGGACCAATCCTTTCTCCAGTTACCCGTTTGTTTCTTATATCGAGTAATGGCTTTGGGATTCTTATTAATTTTACATACTAAAGTTATTTCATGACCACTTTTAGAACATAGAACATAGAAAAGTCGACCCTTTGGTCCACGATGTGGTACCGAGCATTAATCCTCGTGTAAAATCAAATAACTTAAGCTACACATCCCTGAGTTGTCTGCGATCTATTTGCATGCCAGCAGTCGCTTGAATGTCCCCAATGACTCCGCTTCCACCATCACCACTGACAACGCATTCCATGCATTCACAACTCTCTGTGGAAGGAACCTTCCTCTGACGTCCCCTCTATACATTTTTTCCTATTATCTTAAAAACGACAAGCCCTCGTACCAGTCAATCCTGTACTGGGGAAAAGTCTCAGACTATTTCTTTAATAAGCTTGCATACTTCGATCAGGTCACGTCTCTTCCTCATCTCCAGAGGTAAAAGTCCGAGCTTGGTCAACCTTTCTTCACAAGGCGAGCCCTGCAGTCCAGGCAGCATCCTGGTAAACCTTTTTTGCACCGTCTCCAAGGTCTCTATACCTTTCCTACAATCGGGCGACCAGAACTGGATACAATGTTCCATGTGTGGTCTCACCAGTGATTTGTAGAGCTGTAACAAAACCTTGTGGCGTTAAATTCGATCCCCCTGTTAATGAAAGCCAAAACACCATATGCTCTTTTTTCACTCCTATCCACTTGGGTAGCAACTATGTGGGATCTATCTGCTTGAACACCAATATCTCTCTCTTCCTCCACACTGCCAAGAATCCTCTCAGGAATCCTATATTCAGATTTCGAGTTCGACATTCCAAAATGTATCACCTCATATTGTCAAGGTTGAACTCCATTTGTTATTTTCAGCCGAGCATGACATTTTACCAATGTCACGCTGGAGCTGCAGTATCCCTCGATACTATAAAAGAACTTTCAACATTTGTGTCTTCTGCAAATTTACTCACCAACCCGTCAAACTCCTCACCCAACACATTCATGAAAAGTACAAAGAGCACAGGCCCAAGAACAGAGCTCTATGGGTCCCACTCAACACTGACCTCCAGGCAGAATTCTTTCAACCTACATGCACTCTCTGCCTTCTGTCTTCCAAGCAATTCTGAATCCAGATAGCTAGGTCTCCCTGTATCCCATACTTCCTGACTTTATGAGTGAGGCTAACATGGGGAACCTTATCAAATGCCACATCTACTGCTTGGCCTTCGTCGACCTGCCTTGTCAGCTCCCCAAAGAACTTAATAAAATTTGTGAGGCATGACCCGCCGCTCACAAGGCCACGCTGACTGCCTTTCGTCGGGCTATGCTTTTTCAAATCGTCATTAATCCTATGTTGACAAAAGTGGTGCTGGAAAATCACAGCACGCCAGACAGCATCTGAGGAGCAGGAGAATCGACGTTTTGGGCATAAGGCCATCTTCAGGAATAAAAAAGGGATTATGCCCGAAACTTCGATTCTCCTGGTCCTCGGATGCTGCCTGGCCTGCTGTGTTTTCCCAGCACCACTTTTTCATCTCTGGTACTCCAGCACCTGCAGTCCTCACTTTCTCCTAATCATAAATCCTATCCCTCAAAATTCTTTCCAAAACTTTGCTGACAAGAGATGTAAGACTAACTAGTCTGCAATTGCTATGGATTTCCCGATTAACCTTCATGAAAAGTGGAACAATCTCCTTTCTCGATTCCCGGAGGAGCTGAGGATAAATCTGGCCTTGCCCTGGGGACTCATGCATCTTAGTGTTTGCCAAAGCTTCCTGTACATCAGCTTCATCGATCTTGCTAGAATCAAGCACGTATGCGAGTTCCTCAAAGCTCCCAGTCGAAACAAGGTCCCTTTCCTTCGTTATAACCAAAGCAAAAGACTCATTTAGCGCTTCCTTTGTCTGCTCATATTCTACGCACAAGTTCCCTACGCTGTCCCTGAACGGCTCTACTTTATCCTTGATCATTCTCTTAATCCTCACGTATGAGTTGAATGCCTTTTTCGTTCCCGGTCCTGACTCTCCTCAGTCCACTTCTGAACTCCTTTCTTGCAAGCCTAATATCCTATAGAGCTGTGGTAGATCCTGGCTTCCTCCACCTTACGTAAGCTGCTTTCTTCCTATGAATACGAAGCACACCTGTTCTCGTCGTCCCCTTCTTACTCGTCTCAGAGGAACAAATTTTTGCATCACTCACAACAGCTTCTCCTTAAACAGTCTTCACATGTCGGCTGTGCCCTTTCTGTGGAACAATAGCTCCCATGCTGGACTTCCCACCTCCAGTCTGATAGCGTCATGATTTCCCTTTCCCCAATTAAGTACATTCCCTACCTGTAACTGCTGTCTTCCCTCTCCAAGACTTTGATAAATGTTTGGCGATTTTGATGACTGTCACCAAAGTGTCCTCCACCGCGAGATCTGGCACCGGTCCTGATTCATTTCCGAGCACCAGATCCAAAATAGCCTCTCCCTTCGTCGGCCTGTCTACATATTGAGAAAGGAAACCCTCCTGAACAATCCTTATAAAATGCGGCTCCATCTAAACAATCTTCTCTGAGGAGATTCCAGTTGATTTTGGGAAAGTTGAAATCACCCATAACAACAACTTTGCTACATCTGCATTGTTCCAAAACCTGCCCAACAATGAATTCTTCAATCTTATTCGTCCGCTTAATTCCTCGTTTAAGAATGGTCCTACTCTCCCGATATTCCATGCCGGCCCGTTCTGTTCTTAGCTACCTGGACTTTATGTACGCTTCCCTTTTCCTTTTGGCTACTGGTCCCATTTCTCCTGTCATCCATGGTTCACGAATTTTGCCTTTCCTATCCTTTGCTTTCAACGGGGAATGCTTATCCTACATTATCTTTACACTATCTTTGAAAGCCTCCCACATTTGAAATTCGCATTTACCAGCTTCTGCCTAATTTTGATATAATTAGCCTTGTCCCAGTTTGTTACTTTTCCCTCCAACAATGTAACTGCACGCTTCTTTTTTCTCGGTTCCACTCGTAATGCTTCACCACTAAAGCCCACCATAATGCCCTCCTTTTGCAGAGCCGTGATATCATCCCTGACCAGCAATGCAACTCCTCCCCACCCTTTATACTTCTCTCCTGCCCTGTCTCAAGCGTTTATATCCTGGAATATTTAGTTGCTAATCAGGCCCTTCTTTCAACCAAGTCTCTGTGACTGTAATAGCGACATAATTCCAGGCACTATCCCAAGCTCGACGTTCATCTGCCTTCCCCACTTCACTCCTTGCATGAAAGTACATGCACTTGAGGCGACCAGTTCTTTGCATTCAACTGCTCTCTGCCTAATCTTCCCCTTATTAATGTTAACTTCATGATTCTTATAGCGTTCAGTTTCCACCTTGTTGTCTACTTCTCTGCTATTCTGATATTCAGCCCCCTGCCACGTTAGTTTTAAACCTCCCCAACAGCAGGAGCAAAACCTCCCTCAAGGACGTTAGTTCCAGTCTGGTTCATGTGTATACCTTCCAATCTTTAATTGTCCCACCTTCCGCAGAACGGGTCCAAATGTCCAACAAACCTGAACCTCCTACACCATCCCCCAAGCCACGAGTTCATCCTGCGTATTCTTTCATTTTTATGTTGGCTAGCACGTGGTACTGGTAGTAATCCCGAGATCACTGCCTTTGGTAGTCTGGGAATTATTTTCACTTTTGTGTAGCAAGCTGAGTGGTGAACTTGCAGAGTGTTATAATTATGTTGGTCATGGATAGGGTAAATAGATGATGGATACACGAGTAGTGAAGCTTTGGAGGGCTATATGCCAGATGCAGACAAACAGGATTAGGTCAGTTTAGGAAACATGGTGAGCATGGACACGTTGGGCTGAAGGGTTTCTTTGTATATTGTGAGAATTTAAGAATCTATGACATTATAAATCTCTTTCATCACCAATGCTTTGCTGCTCTCAGCTCATTTACAGACAAAAAGCCTCTTCAAAGTTCGTGTTCGTCTTATTTTGAAAATAACATTCTTAACATTGATGTAGTAACGCAAGCCACAGCAGCAGCAGCAAAATGGTATTGAACCACAACGTGAAACCTTTTGCCTGGTATAGTCTCTCAGTCTACCATTACCAACGAGCTTATCTATGATTCAGTGATTAGTGTGTTGCACATGCCAGGGTTAGAAACGTGTGTACTGAAATCTGATCACAACCTGTTAAAGTTACTGGACTGGACTGGTTGCATTCCATACAGCAGAACGAACATCTGAAAGAGAAGGTGAAATGCTTTCAAGACCAACAGATCAGATTGAAACTCTTCACTCCGGCCCCATCTAGTCGTAAATGGTGATGAACAAATAAACAGCTTAATGGCGGAGATGGCTCCCCAAAGATCCCAATTATTAAGAATGTAATAGCCCTGCACATCAGGGTAAAACCAAAGCACGCAGTATTTGCACTATCATCAGCCAGAAGTGTTCAGTCGATGATCCACCTCACCCTCGCCATTATACCCACAGGATCAAAGATTTCCGACTTCAACCACTTCGATTCACTGCACTTGACGTGAAGATACAGCTGAACACAATAGATATAACTAGGACAATAGGCAATGACACCATTCCTGGAATAGGACTGAAACTTTCCGCTGCATGTTGTCCCTGGGGAAACTGTTTCATTCCAGCTCCAACTCTCATAGCTCCCTAACAACGTGGAAAATTATTTAGCTGTGTCCCATCCCGTAAGAGAAGAATAATTACAATTTGACCAATTACCACTGCTTCAGTCCCTTCAAGACAGTAACAATGGTGGGAGTTCTTTTTGACAGAGCTATCAAGCAGCTCAGAAATAACCTGCTCATTGTGGTTTCTGATAAGTCCCCATGTTGAGATGGTGCTGTTGTGGAAATCCCATTGGATTACTAATCCAGGCCACATTAATGCTCTGACAGCTGATGGAAGTAAAAAACAATTGATAACATCCCATCAATGCATTTTGCCCACATAATGTGCATTTCATTAATATGATTAACTATTATAAAAATATATAAATAGACATTTGATTAATCCCTTTGGGTCATTGAGTTTTCTACCAAATGACAGCTGTTGCTCTATCTCTCCACCATACGATAGTTATCTCCCTCTAGTGTATAGAAATCGTCATTTATATTCAGTGCCTTGACTTCCACAGTCTTATGTGAGAGAGAATCCCACAGGTTCACCAGTCTCTGAGCGCAGACATCTATTGTCATCTCGATGCAGAGTGACCTGTCTGTATCTAATACTGTGGGCAATTGCTTTAGACGTCCCAGCCAGGGCAATTATCATCCCTGCTTCCAATCTCTCTCACCCTGTCAAAAAATTATATATGTCACTGAGATCTCCACTCATTTTCCTAAACCCCAAGGAATACAGACAAATCTGTCACATACTCTTCTACCACACAATCCTTTTATCCCAGAGATCAGTCTACTTCGCTGGTCTCCCTCAATGTCTGGTTTGTCATTTGTTAGTTAAGCAGTCCAAAACCTCACACAATCCTCCACAATGTTCGAGATGAGGTATCACCAAGTCCCTGTACAGTTGCAGTGAGATACCATCACTGCTGGACTCAAATCCCCTGGAAATGAAGTGCAACACAACATTTATCTTCTTAACTATTTGCCATTCCTGCAAAATTGCTTTCGGCGACTGAAGTGAAAGGAGATACAGACCCTTTTCAGTGTTACAGCTACCCATGTGGATATATGAACACTGGTCAGCGTGCCAATGCCATTCCCAGTATTGACTTTTGGCTTCAGAACTCACTGTCCTGCAGGGACCTCGGAGGGGTTTGCAGCCGAAAAAAAGAAAATGACCATAATTCATCTTATTTTAACAACGTTCTTTCACCAATGCCTTTTCAAATGATATTTTGCCATTCAATTTTTCCCACCAAAGAACACAACATCAGATTTACACACATTGCTCTTCATCTGCCACTTATTTGCCCAGTCACGCGACTTGTCTCAATCACCTTGGAGCTTTATTACATCCTCCTCACCCACTACCATCCAACATCGGTTAGTGCCATCAGCAAAATTGTAAATATTCATTTGATCCTTTCAATCAAATGTTTGAGATGTACTGGGAAGAGCTGAGGCCGAAGTACCACTGTCTGTGGTATAACATGATGCTTTTGCTACCAAACAAGGATATCTTTAAAGCAACACACTGCTTCCTGTGAGCTCGCCCATTCTAAAACCATGTTCATGTATTAGCCCCATGACCACTCGGTTTTATTTTGCACTCTCGGCTTGGGACTTTATGAAAACTATTCCGAAAAACTCAAATGCACTGCATTCATTGTTTCTCCATACTGCATCGGACAGTCATGTTAACTTTGTCGATAACTATTACTTGCAACACAAAACGTTTCTCCCAAACCGTTTATTTACAAACATCATTGTGTTGTCGAGAATGTGTTGCTGGGAATGCACAGCAGGTCAGGCAGCAACGGCGGACCAGCAGAATCAACGTTTCAGGCATCAGCCATTCATCAGGAATGAGGTATGTTGGAAAAAGCTGAGAGATAAATCGGACGGGGTTGGGTTTGGGGGCAAGTTAGCTGAGAAGGTGATGAGTGTTTTAAGGTGATGGAGAAGGTGATAGGTCTGAGGGAGGAGGGATGGACAGTTCTGTTGGGCGGTGTCATGTTGGAGGCTTGGGACTGGGATAATGTAGGGGGAGAGGAACTGAGGAGGCTGTTAAAATCCACATTTAACTCGTATGTTTCTCGGGTCCCAAGGCGAAATATGAGGCATTCTTCATTCAGGCGTCGATTAGCAACAATTGGTTGGACCTGCATGTCGTTGATGGAGAGGGAGATACCATCCACAAGAAGGGATGACAGAGCGCCTTGTCTTCCCTTCCAAATTCCGCATTTCTCTTTCAATATCCGAGGCAGCTCACAGTACAACCTCCAACATAACATCCCCAGCACCGGCACTAACCTTTCAATAACAGGAGACAGTTAGTAGTCCGTAAGCAGCAAGATGGATGCATGACCGTTCAGAATGATACTTGAGGGACTTCCTCGTGAAACTGACCACACAATCAGCTGAGAGGGATAAACAGGTGGTCCATGGACAGGCACAGACCAAGTTACAAAGACATATGGAAAGCACCTCTCCATCATGGAGCACCATATGGGACACAATTGGAAGTGAATAACGGCCCGAAACACACCATTTCATTTTTTCTGATCTACAAAATGCCAACACTCGACACACTGAGAAGTCAAAAGCCAAGGTCAGGGAAAGGCAGAGAAAGACGAGTAATTAATTAATTAATTGGTAACATGTTGTGAACTTATGGAAAAGGAGAAAGGAGAGTAGAACTAACTGCAGAAGTGACAAATTGGTTGGCCCAATCACAAGGATGAGAAAATTCAATTAAGACATTGACAAATCAGAAGAAATGGTTTGTCACATCAAGTTCTGAATCTGCCTCATCGAACCTTCCCAGACACCATTAACAGGGCAAAGTACCAGTCAGAATGGTGATCTGTGCAGAGCGTTCGAGTGGAGTACTCCATAAATTGAGCCATCTGTGTTGCAAACCTTTGCAGTATATCACTCATATCCATCGAGTGACAGGAAATGAACTACCATAAATGTATAGTTCTGTACCACATTTGCACCAGTATAAGGTAATACATTATGTGTATTTGTGTGGGTGTGTTTTTTGCAGTCGATATGAAAACCGTTCTTTTGAGATATAATACGATTTGTGATTTACATATGAAAGAAATAATATGGGTCTTTTTCAATGTATAATTTCAATTACATCCCACTGTAAATTGGGCTATAAATTCTGTTGTACAAAATGTTGGTGATTTTTAACTTTGTACACCCCAGTCCAACACCAGCGTCTTCAAATCATGACTGAACAAATAGGTTCCGTTAACCCCTTACTTCCAGAATTTTTATGTCATAATAAAAGGGAACATTTACTCGGTCTGGATGGAATGGCCTGATCCTATCCCTCATTATCAGGCTCAATAGGCTGAATGGCCTTCTCCTCAGCGTTTACACCAGGCCGGGGATATTAAACGACACACCAACCCATGGATGATGAGCAGCCAGTAAACAGTATTTGCTGGAGCTGTCACCCTTCCCAGTTACAGAAAAACAAACAGCATTATTTACTCCAGGTGTCCTTTCATTAACACCTCGTATAGCTGCAGCAACACTTCTCAATGTTTTGAATCATTCCTTTGGCAAAATGCAAATTTCAGCTTTCCACGTATGGGCTGACTAACCTCCTCATATCCCTCTGTAACAGGCATATGGTGTCATATTGATTTCTCCCCGATCCTGAGCAGCAGTCTCGGTGGTCTGAAAGATGTCTCAATGTTGTGAAAGACCTTAATAACTGAGCTTTTAAAACTTGGAGCAGCACTGCACAAAGTCAGTGAACAATAAATATTTTTACGTTGCTTTATGGCCTCTAGACATGGCTCCATCAGCCATTTTTTTACAGCTGGTCTGTTGTTTTATTTCTGTCTTGTTTTATAAACAGGTTGGGACATAAGCTACCCTGCACTGATCTGACACTATTCACAAATACAAGGATTAAAATGATTGAAAGATTTATGGTCTATCCCTCAGCAACCGTCATCCATTCCGTTGTTGCAACACGCCGGTAACAGCTTCTTCTAATTAAATCATGCACACAGAAAAGCGCATCTTGCCTCGCAATCTGTTAAAGCATGGGTGACAGAGAACTCCCCCAAATATCATGTTGAACAATAAAACTAAGAATTCCAAAATGACCATTAAACAACAAAATATTCCAACTCCGAGCCTCCTTTGTCTAAAATATTTAGCTAACTTCTACTCTGTAACAATATACCGAACCAACAAAGCCCCTATTAAATTTACAGCCTATAACTCTCAAAACCAGCCGGCCATGTCGATCCTCCTCTGCAGAACTCCCCGGGTCATCTTTGGCCATCTGCCGAAGATTTTTTATATACATATGGGTTAAAAAGATACCTTTTAGAAAGAGTTGCAGTCGTTCAATGTCAGAAGGTGCTCTTTTTATTGCTAACTGTCTGTAATGTTGGAGTTTTATACCCCAAAACAGTGGATCATCTCATTGGTTCGATGCTGTCTAAACAGCAAAATTCAAATTCGATTGACTTTTAGAATATTGGGGTGGAATTTAAACAGGTTGGCTGAATTCTAAATGCTGTGAAAACAACAAGGTTTCTTATTTACAACGAAAATGTGTCATTAAAAGAATTGTCCAGGACATTTTGTGCCTGCAGTCAGCCACATGATAGCTTTTCAACTTGCTCTTAAAGTTATTCTTTCAACTTCATAACTTTATAACTTCTCCAGAGTGGGTCACCATTCAACTTCTTGAATGTACACAGCAGCTTAAAACACAACTTCCATGGAAACAATCCCCAGCATTTCTAGTAAATTTTCAATAACCGAATTAAATTAAATGTCACTGAATTACAAGTTAGAATCCTATTCTGAAGCAATCACAGTTCAAGGGATTCCTCATGCAACTGAGCAACTGATCAGCAAAGAGTGGTTAACGCGGGCTTTCAGTAAATAGGCTCAGCACAAGTTATAAAGACGTGTCTGAAAGCTGCTGAAATCCCACTGTCCAACATGAAGCACCGTGCAGGACAAAGAAACCGCAAGCTATGCTTTAAAAGACTTATCCTCAGCTTCTTAATAGTGGAATGTTATGCTGTAGGGTAAGCATCACTAAAGGCCAGGGAAAGATACAGGACAGTTATTCACTTTAAAACTGAATGTCAGTTTGATTAACAACATATGTGAGTGTTTGGAAAGTAGACAGCGGGAGAGACACTGGGAGAGAGCATTGTCGAAGGATGTGTTCACAGGTTTCAGTATGCTGAAATTAAGACATTTCAACAGCACTTTGTAGCATTTTAAGTAATGATGCAGAAAAAGAATGTTGGTGTGAGCTCAGACAGAGTCTGAGAGTCATGGAGATGTATAACATTGAAATAAACCCGTCCATGCAACTGATCCCTGCTGAACAGATATTCTAAAACAATCTAGTCACAATTGTCAGCATTTTGAATATATCGCTATAAACCGTTTGTAGTCATATACCTATCCAAATGCCTTTTAAATGTTTTAATTGTAACCGCCACCACCACATCCTGTGGCAGTTCATTCCAAACATACACCACCCACTGGATGAAAATGTCGCTCCTTAAGTCCATTTTAATTGATTTTTTCCCCTCACCTTAGGTTGCAACCCTCTAGATTTGGGGAAAAGTCCTTTGATTATACACCCTGTCCATGCCCCTCACGCTCCAGGCAAAGTAGCCCCAAACTATTCAAACTGTCTCTTAAGCTCAAGTCCCAGCAACATTCTTGTAAATATTTTCTGACCCTCTTCAAATTTAACAACGTCTTTCCCACAGGAGTAGAGCTAGAATTGAATGCAGTATTTGAAAAGTGATGGAACTACTGTCCTGTACATGACGTTCCGACCACGATAGTCAAATTGCTGACCAATAACGACAAACATACCAAAGCCTTTTCACAATCCTGTCTAACGGTGACTGCACTTTCATGGAGCCATGAACCTATACTGCCAGATCTCTTTGTTGATCGACGCAGGATCTGCTCATTGAGTGGATAAGTCTTGCAATGATTTGCCTCTCCAAAATGTAGCACTTCACATTTAACTACAGTAAATGCCATCTGCCACTCCTCAGCCTATTGTCCAATCTAATCAAGATCCCGTTATAGTCTGAGGTAACTTTCTTCCCTGTCCACTACACCATAGATTTTGGTGATATCTTCAACCTTACCAACTGGCCCTCCTATGTTCACATCCAAGACAATCATATAAGCAATGAAAACGAGTGGAACCAGCACCAATCCTTGTGGCACGTCCCTGGTCACAGCCGAGCAGTTCAAAAACAATTCTACACTACAACCCTCAACTCCGACCTTCAAGTCAATTTCCTAATCAAATGGCTAGCTCTCCCTGTATTCCACATGTATTATTCTTGTTAACCGGTCTACGAGATGGAAAGTTGTCAAATCATTTACGGAGGTACATTTCAATAATATACACTTCTCTGCCTCAATGAAGCATCTCAGTCACTTGTTCAGAAAACTCAGTCAAGTTAGTGAGACAAAACTTCCCATGCTTAAATCTATGTTTACTATTCCTAATCTGTGCATGCCTTTCAAAATCCATGCAAATCTTGTGCCTCATAATCCTCTCCCAACAACTTGTCCACCACTGGTGTCAGGCTCACCGCTTTGCCTTATCACTCTTCTTAGATTCTTTTAGAAATGACACCACGTTAGCCAAACTCCAGTCTTCCAACACCTCACCTGTGGCTATCCACAATTCATATATCTCAGCATGGGGCCCAGCATTCACTTCCCTATCTTTCCACGACTTCGAGGGTACATCTGATCAGGTCCTGGAATTTTTCCAACTTTATACGTTTTATGAACTCCTCTGTAATACAGACAATTTCCAAGATTCCATTGATAATTTCGGAGTTCTCGAGCTTCCATATCTTCCTGCACAGTCAATATGATACAAAATGCTTTTGTAATACCTCTTTCATCTTAAGCAGTTCTGCACATCAGCAACGTTGTTGATCTCCATAGTTGCTCGTTTCTCTTTAATGCATTTCTAGAATGCCTTTGGCTTCTTCTTTACTTGACTTGACATAGCTACCTCATGTACCTTGTTTGCCCTCCTTATTTCCTTCTGAGGTGCAGTCCTACTGCCTTTAACTCCTATGGCGATTCATTTTAAACATGAAATTAAGAGTCTAATGAGGATGATTAATCCATTTTCAATAGTTTGGAAACCAATCTGATACACGAATGTTTTTTTAAGGAAGCAAACTGCAAATCTTACTTGTTGCAAGGTTTGTTAAGTTTTGTAGCTCAGGTTGAGATTGAGGGTGTCGCTTTGCTCGCTGAGTTGTAGGTTTGATATCCAGACGTTTCGTTACCTGGCTAGGTAACATCATCAGTGGCGACCTCCAAGTGGAGCGAAGCTGTTGTCTCATGCTTTCTATTTGTATCTTTCCCCTGTATGGGATTCCTGGGGTTTGTGGTGATGTCATTTCCTGTTCGTCTTCTAAGGGTTTGATCGATGGCACCTTGATCTCTGTGTTTGCTTATGGGGTTGTGTTTGGAGTGCCAGACCTCTAGGAGTTCTCTGGAATGCCTATGCTTAGCCTGTCACAGGATAGATGTGTTGTCACAGTGAAATGGTGGCTTTTTCATCCATGTGTAGGACTACGAGGGAGACAGGGTCATGTCATTTTGTGGCGAGCGGGTGTTCGAATATCCTGTTTGTCCTATGTCGTGTTTGTGGCAATCCTTGCATGGAATTTTGTCGATGACGTTGGTTTTGTCCATGGGATATACTGGGTCTTTTAAGTTTGTTAGTTTTTGTTTGAGAGTGTTGGTGCGTTTGTGTGCTACTTGGAATCTGAGGTGTCTAAGTAGTCTGGCTGTCCGTTGACAGGCTAAGCAAAGGCATGTCAGATAATTCCTAGAGGCCTGGCACTCCAATCGCAATGCCATAAACAAACACATAGATCTAGATGCCATCTATCAACCCCTCAGGAAACGAACAGGAAACGACACCACCACAAACCCCAGGAACCCTATCAAGGAGAAAGATATAAATAGAAAGCAGGAGACAACAGCTCCGCTTCACTTGGAGGTAGCCACTGATGATGCTACCTAGCCAGGTAACTAAACGTCTGGATATCAAACCTACAGCTCAGCGAACAAGCCGACACCCTAATACTTATCTGGTCTAGTCTACATGTGTCTCCAGACACACAGCAATGTGTTTAACTCTGAACTGCCCTCTGGGAAATTAGAGATGGCCAATAAATCCTGCCTACCGAACGACACCTTCTTCCCATGACTGAATATTGAATAAAAACTCGATTCCTGCTGTCTATATCTGACATATGATTCCCACTTATCCGGAACAGAACCTCACTTTCTCGAGTCATCCAGCATTTCTCACACCTCCCACCTTTCCCCTTCACCCGAACAGGAGCATACTGACTCTGAACTCTTGATATCTCGTTTTTGTAGGCGTCCCCGTTCCCTGGTGGTCACTGTAAGGTCCAATCGTATTATGATAGTTTGTTCCTAATATCATCAAATTTGACCTTCCTCCAATTTTGAACCTTACCTTTTAGTTCCAGTTCGTCCGTTTCCACTACTATTTTAAAATTAATAGATTTATGATGACTTGCAACAAATACTGCCCTCCTTCCCCCACCTCCCCCAACAAAGGTAAGTCACGTTCAGCTCCTTCTCTGTGATTGCGAGTAACGGACAAGCAGCTGAGCTTTGAAACGGGGGTTGGGTTTAGCAAAGTCGAAGACTCTTTGTGCTGAATCTAACAATACTTTTTCTCAGTCACATTTTCATTGATTGTGACAGGGAATCGTCAGCTCGAGGCCGAGCCAGTTTCCTATTGAACGCACTTCATTACCAACATACCCCAATCCATGGTGTCCCTCTCATTCACTGACAGTTCAATTCTCCCACGCATCATGGCTGGTGATACTCACCATCGCCCGGATGCTCCTGGATATCCCGGGTTCCCTGGCACTGGCGATATCCTTAAAAGGACAATGGAGGTTTCTCACTTGGGAGCACAGTTTACCCTGAGCATTCCAGATAAGCTGCAATTACACAACGTTTTGTCGACGGGGGCACCGAAATCCTGGTGGATGGGCTAGACCAGAAGTGGACCATTCTCTTCCCAGAGGGGGCCACACCACCAGACCAACCAAGCATGATATGAGCTTACCATTCAGTCCAGTGCAGTTTCTGCAGTCTGAAGAAATGGCCAGCAATACAAGACAAGTATCAATGACCTTCACTGTACTCTCTCTGCTCCCTCATGCTCACTGTATATCTGTTATAGCAACTGCCCCGTTAACAAGGCTCATTCTCCACCTCTCTCGACACTGCATACTGCATCTTTCCTTCCTCTCTCTCTCTTTTTCTCTCTTTCTCTCCAATAGCACAACAACCTTCTGCTATCCTCCCACATTAATAACCCTGCATGGATTCAACACTACGGACTGACTACGTACAGACAATATGCCAATTCATATGCCAACACTAACAGCACGGCCACCCACTCCCATCCTCAAACCCTCCTTTTCGATCTCCCATTCCAGGAGAAAAAGCATGGAAAGTGCCAAGCCAAGCGTTGGAGTGCCCGATATCTGTGTCCTCACCCCCTTCCTGCCACCATGTGGAGGAGATCCTGATACAGTTCCGAGAGGACTAGGATGCCTCGCGTGGAGATTTGGAGATATCCAAGCCCAACAACTGAGTCAGAAGCAATGTTCATTGAGGGACAATTCTCACTTTAAACCCACTGGCAGTTCCGTGTAACCGTGGCATACCTCAGAAGGTGTGGCCCTGATGCCATCTATCTTTTGTGTCGAGTTGGTACATATGGAATCCCAACTGTTTCAGTCGGCATGAAGGTGTGCTCACAACGCATTGTCTACAACAACACCCAGGAAGGAAGCACGTTGGCACTCTCTTACGCATCCTACTGTTAACAGCTCAGAAACTGAAATGTATTTGTTGTATTTGCTGCTCGCCCTATCTGTCCTGGCATCTCCAATAATCTCTTCTCATGCATATCCAGGACCTTCTGCTCTTAACCCCGTCGAGAAAGATACAGATTGTTTTATGTTGTCTTTCAAAGTCATTCCTACCAAAGTGCGCCACCTTACACAGTTCTACGTTGATCCTCATCTGTCATATATCTGCAAGCATGGAAATTGTACTACATTGTGCTCCACGCAAGACAACTGACATACTGGCAAACTCAACTATCTGAGTAAGAGTAATACTGAGAAACCACGACACAGCGAGTGAAATAGTGAGAAAATAACCGAAGATCTGAAGATGTACTTACAGATTCCCAACGTCTGTATAAATGTCAAGGCAGTATTGTGTCTGCCTGTGGTTCTGTAGTACTGTTTATGTATCTGCATAAATGTGTATTTAAGTGTAGGTACATTTCTATGTGTATTTATCTCTGCGTGAGTCTGTGTGTGGATGCAGGTTTGGCAGTCTCTGTGATGCTAAAATAGATACAACATCGCCCACAGCGACAGGGGCAAAGGGTGATAGGCCTCAATGATTCAGTCTCGAATGCAGAGAGGGAGAATTTCAAGTCATAGCACCATCCAACATGACAGCGCGTGTGCGTACACACACACACACACACACACACACAAACACACACATGGAAAAATTGCAAATAAACTTGGGTCCATCAGAATAGAACTGTGCACCTCCGACTGAACAATTTTATCAGGGGATGAGATACTTTTATTGCACATTCTGTAACGTGCAATGTTTCCGAATGCTTAAAAACTCTACGAGAAAGAATCGAAAATTCTGAAAAAGGTTTCAATAGTGGTTGGAATATCGCAGGAACAACATTGCTTGCTATCAGCAAAACTGCTCTGTGCATCCAAATATACTATTTGAAAAACAAAACAAATGTGCATCGTTCGAGATTCACATCATTTGGTGTCTTCTCGAAGAAAAACCTGCCACACATGCAATCGTGTGGGGTCGCCAGCAGAGTGTAGTGTCGTTTGAATATTAAAAAAACGGACAGACAGAAGACAAGTGGGAGACTTTGATTCCAATTTTAATGGAATCACTCGGAAAACAAGATTGTGGAGATGCAGACTGAAGTATACACAAGCAGACACAATGACACTAATGCACAGAACACATGCACAAAGGGATACACACAAATATATGCCCATACACGCAAACACATGAATCCCCTCCCCCAGTCACGCACCCACAAACAAACAAATTTTTATGTATAGATAGATAGATAGAAATATGCATATATATATTATTTCAATAGGCAGATAATTGCTTGAGTTCAGTTGGCTGAATTGTTGTTTTAAAAGCAGAGTGACGCCAACAGTATGGGATCAGTTCGCATTACTGATTTGAGTTCCACATGAAGGATCTTCCTTCGCTACTGTTTCTCTCACCTGTGGTCTGGTGGCCCTTAGGTTAAATCACTACGCGTCGTTTCTCGCTAATAAAAGAGCAGAACCTATGATCTGGTCAGACTAATCCAACACAACAATTAATAGGCAATCAATGGTCAGTCAGAGAAGGCAGGTGAATGACTTGGAGAAAGATTTCAGCAATGATGAGTCGAATACCCTAATTCTGCTCCAGTTTCGCATTCGCATATGAACTTATGCTGTACAGAAATGTCTTTCTGCGAATTAAGTGGATGCTAACTTTGGAAAGAATTTGAGTGAAGCGCATTAATGGGGGTGTAGTCAGGTTTCAGGGGCTGAATGGTCTATATCTGTTCCTAACTGTCGTGTTACAAAAGAGCAGTGATTGGTTTGAAGTGAACAATCTTTGAGAATAAGGCATTCCCATTTCAGACTGGGATAGAGTTGTTTCTTTCTCTTTAGGATTGTGCAATCTGTTCTCATTTTCAATATGCTGTGAGCACTGGGATACTAAAAACATTCAAGTTTCGGTTCCAAAGGGTTTGATGAACAAGATGACAGGGTCAAAAGGAATGTTCAGCCACACACACATCAACAATGAGCATTCGGAATATTGCAGCAGGATCGACGGACTAAAGGGATAACTGCTTCTCCTAACCAATGTGCACTTATCGTGGCTGTTGAAGCGGTAGATGAAGATGCCAATCATCCATTCTGCCCTCGACGGATTTACACAAGAATAGATTGAAATAATATAGCCCTGTTAGTATATTACACAGTATCGGGGTGTGGTGGGGGTTGGGGGGAACCAAAGTATCTAGTCAGCTGCCCTGCAACAGGTGAGCACTGGTTAACTATAAGGGATTCACGATAAATGTTTATTTTCATGTTGTGAAGCAGTAACGTAGTGGAGTTCAGGAATCAGTGTGAGACTGTCAACTATTTATAATCTATACCAATGACGTGGATGAGGGGATTGATTGGATTGGAGCTCAATTAGTTCATTCACAAAGATCGTCATTTAATTGGACATGGAGACTCTGCAATCGGCAAAAAGAAAAGACAGGGGAGGTTAGTGAGAAAATCTTCGGCAGTAATGCTATAACGACGATTCGTGCTGTGATGGATGTACAAAACAATATTAAAATGCTTAAATGGAGAAATAAATCGTAATATTCTGTGGTACTCAGGGATTTATATGTTCCAGTACAAGAATCACTTAAACTTAGTCAGGAGATTTAGCAAGTGATTACGAAAGTGGATGCAGTGATGCAGTTTCATACAAAGGCTATCAGGTAAAATCATGGGGATGTTTTATTGTATTTGTACATGGCAATGCTTAGATTATAATCTGATGCATTGAGTATAGTTCTGAACCCGTATACTGTCAGAAAAATATGCAATTGATTTAGAAGCTTTTCAAAGATGTTGCAGTTTACTCGTTACTAAAATGAAGGCCTGATGGATGCATAGAGTCATACAGCGAATAAATAGACCGTTCGCCCCAGCTCATCTGCACCGACCAGATATTTCAATCTGATGTAATTCCATTTGATGCATTAGGCATTTAATCGTCTAACCCTTCTTATTCATACACCCATCCAGATGCCTCATAAAGTTTGTAATTGTATCCAACTCTACCACTTCCGCTGGCAGCTCATTCATCACGCACACTACCCTATGTTTGAAAATCTTGCTCCTATTTATGCCCTCGAGTTTATAGTCTCTGAAAAAATCTTAGCTGTTTTCCGTATCTACATCCCTCGTGGCCGATACAAGTCCAGGGCAGTTCAGGTATGAAAGTGGGGAATATTCATATTGAACCATCTAAACAGAGGAGAGTGCATCAGAAGCATAGCAGATGGATGAGAAAATTAAACTAAGGTCTCAATTTTAAGGAAACAATACATTAATTTTACGGCAGGTAATATGAAGACATGAATTTATTGTAAATAAATGCATGCAGTCACATGTAAACATGTATTTTCATTTTAAACTGTGAATCACTCCTAAATTGAGAAGAGATCAATGATTGAGTCATACTGTCAGGGGAACTTTCAACGAGACTGTACATGGTTCAGATTGATTTTCGCGTAACAGCTGAAAACCCAACAGACATCTTTTTCACTTCCATAGGATCCCTGATGAGGATTCAATGGAATATCTCTACTACCTGCAGCAAAGGAAATTCTGCTAAATCAATCTGTCCCACGATGACACACCAATGCTAGCAGCTTCTGTGAACAAAATAACTTCAGAGGTAGAATAACAACTGAGACATTCGCAATTTTCATTTTGTCATGAAATTTGGACGAAGCTCCTCTGAATTAATATTTTGCAGGATTGTACACATTTCTGAGTTTCAGAAAAACGAATATTGATGTACATATTGCTAATTTGCAAACTGTTTCTCATTTATCTTTCCATCGTAGCTCGAGTAACTTTGGTTTAGAACTTATTTTTTTAAAAAAATAATTATCTGCATGTCTTACTGATAACACTGAACCTGAAGGAGAAAGTGAGGACTGGAGATGCTGGAGATCAGAGCTGAAAAATGTGTTGCTGGAAAAGTGCAGCAGGTCGGGCAGCATCCAAGGAGCAGGAGAATCATCCTTTCGGGCATAAGTCCTTCTTCAGGAATGAGGAAGGTGTGCCAAGCAGGCTAAGATTAACGGTAGGGAGGAGGGACTTGCGGGAGGGGCGTTGGAAATTCGATAGGTGAAAGGAAGTTAATGTGAGGCTGATAGGCCAGAGAGGGGGTGGGAGCAGAGTGGTCGGGAAGAAGATTGCAGGTCATGGAGGCGGTGCTGAGTCCGAGGGTTGGGACTGAGATAAGGTGGGGTGAGGTGAAATGAGGAAGCTGGAGAAATCCGCATTCATCCCTTGTGTTTGGAGGGTTCCTAGGCAGAAGATGAGGCGCTCTTCCTCCAGGCGTTATTTGGCCATGGTTCGACGATGGAGGAGGTCAAGGACCTGCATGTCCTTGTCGGAGTGGAAGGGGGGTTAAAGTGTTCAGCCACGGGGCGGTTGGGTTGATTGGTGCGGGTGTCTCAGAGGTGTTCTGTGAAATCTTCCTCAAGTAGGCGGCCTCTGTGCCCAATGTAGAGGAGGCCACATCGGGTGCAGCGGATGCAGAAAATGATATGTGTGGATGTGGAGGTGAATTTGTGCCGGATATTTAAGGATCACTTGGGGTCTTGGAGAGAAGTGAGGGGGAGATTTTGGCGCAAGTTTTTCATTTCTTGCAGTTGCAGGGGAAGGTGCCGGGAGTGGAGGTCGGTTTGGTGGGAGGTGTGGACCTGATGAGGGAGTCGCGGAGAGTGTGGTCTTTCTGAATCGCAGATAGAAGAGGGGAAGTAAATATATGGTGGGGTCTATTTGGAGAGGGCGGTAATGACGAAGGATGATACGATGTACCTGGAGGTTGGTGGGGTTGTAGGAGTGGACCAGTGGGCTTCTGTCCTGGTGGCGATTGGAGGGGCGGGGTTCAACTGCGGAGGAGAGGGATGTGGATGGGATGCGGTGGAGAGCATCGTTTGAGAGGAAATTGCGGTCTTTGAAGAAGGAGGCCTCCTGTGTTGTTCAGTATTGGAATTGGTCCACCCTGGAGCAGATGCGGTGGAGACAAAGGAATTGGGAATATGGGATGGCGTTTTTACAGGGGGCAGGGTTGGAGGAGGTGTAATATATGTAGCTGTGGGAGTCAGTTGGTTTCTCGTAAATGTCCGTGTTGAGTCGGTCGCCCGAGACAGAAATGGAGAGGTCGAGGAAGGGGAGGGAAGCGTCTGAGAAGGTCCAGGTAAATTTGAGGTCTGGGTGGATGGTGTTAATAAAGTGGATGAACTGTTCAACCTCCTCATGGGAGCAGGAGGTAGCGCCAATGCAGTTATCGATGTAGCGGAGGAAAAGGAGGGGTGGTGGTGCCAGTGCAGCTGTGGAAGATGGACCTTTCCACATACCCGACGAAGAAGCGGCATAGCTGAGGCCCATGCGGGTGCCCATGGCTACTTCTTTGGTTTGGAGGAAGTGGGAGAATTGGATAGAGAATTTGTTCAGAGTGAGGAGCAGTTCAGACAGTCGAAGGAGTGTGTCAGTGGAAGGGTACTGGTTGGTTTGGCGGGAAAGGAAGAAGCTTTGAGGACTTCGTGATGGGGATGGAGGTGTATAGGGACTGGACGCCCATCGTGAAGATAAGGCGTTGGGGGCCGGGGAAGTGAAAATCATGGAGGAGGTGGAGGGCGTGGGTGGTGTCCTGAACGTAGGTGGGGAGTTCTTGGACTAAGGACTTGAACCTGAACCATTCTGAGACCTATGTCAACTGCCACAAGACACATTTGGTCGCATATGGAATTTGGTGGGATCAATGGAGAAGTGGGACTAGAAAAGGAAACAGTGACTCTCCACCAACAGTTGGAAGAGGAATCAGGAGAAATTCTCAAAAGGCCGTTTGATGGGAATTTCCTTCTCCACATGTCTGCGGTACCTGTGTGTTGGCATTTATTCAAAGCTGTGCGTTAGTTAAATAGGTTTTGAAAAAGCAACACGACGGTAATGAACCACAGATGGGAAAGTGAAGCCACAATCTAATCAGCCACAATTTTTGTGCCAGGTGGAGCATGGAACAGCTCCTGCTCCTCAGTTCTACGTCACCACATTTCAGTCAGCTCCTCAAAATAGTTAGACAGGAGCTGTTGAAGACCACTTTCTCCTTGTAACTGGTGAACAGACAAAAAAAGCGGGGAGAAAATTCAGCCCCTGCTCACAGTAAAGCATGGTTTGGAAAACGTTCTTAGGGTTGAGGAGGAGTTCGTGAAACATTCCCATTGTTTTGTTTCTTCCTGTAGAAGTTCCCCTGTCTCCATTTATTAGCGATGTTGTTCACCAAGGTTCACTATGAATACATGCCTGATGCCGCACCCAGACATTACTCGTAAAATCGTTCGGTCTGTCTGACTGCAAAATTCCTTCACAGGACTTCTGAGAAAATAAAAAACAATGAAACCCCTAATAACAGAATGAAAGTAAATAAGAAGCAGGTGGAGATCACTCAGCTCCTAACTTTCCCTTCAATCAGAGCATGACTGATCTGCTCTCGGCCCCAACTCCTGAACTGCCTGACATGTCAAACATCGATCGATACCCTGTCTTCCAAAATATCAGTGATCGATCTCCCCGAACACTCTGAAGAGGAAATGTCCCGACAGTGACTACTCTCTGTCAGAACGAAGCACTTATCACCTGTACACCGTGACCTATTTACATGAATAAAATATATGCACACAAGAGAAGAGTGTCAGGTTCTCACATCAAGCAAGACTTACCTGAGGTTGGTCTCAAGAAACTCGAAGAAAATTGAACTTAATGGCAACCAGAAGGAAGCTCCCCACTGGTTGGAGTGACTCAGAGCACTCAGAAAATGTTTGTGGGTTCGTGGACATCTAACATTTCTGTCATGGGACAAGACCGCAGGCGATCCTCAAGGTAGATTACTCGTCACGAACATCTTCAGCTGCTTCATCAATATTTTACGCCCATCATAAGATCAGAAGTGCGGATAACCACTGAAGATTACACAATGTTCATAACAATGTGCTCACCTCATCTCCTGAAGTGGCGTATGCTCATGTTCGGCAAGATTCGGACAGCATTCGGGCTTGTGCTTTTAAAGTGTGGGTACAATGCACGTTACAGTACTGCGAGACAGTGCATATTTCCCCAGAAAAAGTGAGGAACTTATTGACTTATTGAGCAGCTCAAAATTGATTTATAGGAATATTATTAAGCTAATGAGATCCCCCCACCCTCCCAGTATTAGATAAAAGGGATAACCCATTCTCTCCCGCCTGTTGTTTAAACAGGAAGAGAAAGAAACTCGTCAAAATGTTGAGCTGTTAAACAAGAACCAGCGGTCGCAGAATCATGTCCTTGAGCTTCTTCAATTGAAGGAGGCTTCAGTCTCTCAGGCCCTCAAAAAGGAGGTTGATATCAACGCCCCAACATGACAAACCAACAAGCAGACCCTGGACGGACAGACTGCTCCACGTTGTTCCGCCTGGCTGCAGTGTTAATGGTACACACGTGCTATTTTATAGTGGTTTGCTGACGGTGAGGAAGGACAGTGCTTGTTTTGTGCCGTGTCTCAAGAAGGCATCTTCCATCTCCAATAAGACAGGCTAGTGTTCTATTTGGAGGTCGGAAGCCGGTGGAACTTGCTACGTCTTTCAGGAATAAGACATTATGCTTGCTGACACAATTATGAACAACATGAACATAGCTGTCTGGATACAGAATTGGCTGGCCAACAGAAGACAACGATTGTTAGTAGAAGGAAAATATTCTGCCTGGAAGTCTGTGGTGACTGGTATTCCACAGGGTTCTGTCCTTGAGCCTCTACTGTTTGTAATTTTTATTAATGACTTGGATGATGGGATTGAATGATGCGTCAGCAATTTTGGAAATGACACAAAGGTTGAAGGTGTCGTTGACAGCGGGACATTGACAGGATGCAGAGATGGGCGGAGAGGTGGCAGATGGAGGTCAATCGAGACAAATGCGAGGTGATGCATTTTGAAAGTCGAATTTGAAAGCTGAGTACAGTATTAAGTGTAAGATTCTTGGCTGTGTGGAGGAACAGAGGGATCTTGAGGTGCAGGTGCATAGATCCCTTAAAATGGCCACCCAAGTGAACCGGGTTGTTAAGAAAGCATATGGTATTTTGCCTTTCATTAACAGGGCGATTGAGTTTAAGAGCCGTGAGATCTTGTTGGAGCTGTCCAAAACTTTGATTAGACTGCACTTGGAATACTGCATCCAGTTCTGGTCGCCCTATTATAAGAAAGATATGGATGCTTTGGAGCGGGTTCAGAGGAGGTTTACCAGGATGCTGCCTGGACTGAAGGGCTTATCTTATGTGGAGAGGTTGACTGAGTTCCGACGTTTTTAATTGGAGAAAAGGAGGAGAAGAGGGGACCTAATTCATGTATACAAGATAATGAGAGGCATTTATAGAGTCGATAGCCAGAGACTATTTCCCATGGCAGAAATGGCTAACACGGGGGGTCATAGTTTTCAGCTGGATGCAGGAAAGTATTCAGGGGATGTTAGAGGTGGGTTTTTACACAGAGTTGTGAAAGCATGGAATGCGTTGCCAGCAGCAGTTGTGGAGGCAGGGTCATTGGGGACATTTAAGAGAGTCCTGGCCATGCATATTGTCTCAGAAATTTGAGGGTGGATACATGAGGATCACTGGTCGGCACAACATCTTGGGCTGAAAGCCCTGTTCTGATCTGTTCTATGTTCTATGGTGTTCAGTGCAGGGTCACAAACTAACTGCACATTGAGATAGTGAGAGTTTATTCAGAGCCTGGAGCTCTGTCTCGCTTAATATGGGGGGCCCACAGAGATACATAAACTATCAGGCAAGGTATCATCGCGAAAATACAATTTCTTATGCCATCAATATCTTTCACTCGACATAAAGAGTGTTAGTCCGTAATCTTCAACATTTAATACAATCACCTCTTATTCTGTCAGCGTGCTACAAATTGAACACTTATTTCCTTCACACTCTACTCATAGTTTCATCAACCCAGTGATTAATCTGGTGAAAATCCTTTGCACTGTCTCTGTGACGTGGAGATTTTTGCTTATAAAGGAGCGAACCTCTGTCCAGAATACCCCAAATACTGCTTCAAGAACTCTCTCCAGCTTTACTCCTACCTCGATTCATTTTGTAATGAAGGGTAACATACAATTCGCTGTCGTGATTCATAGACGGCCTGTACGAATTCTGTTAGTGACTTATGACCAAGGACATCAAGGTCCGTTTCGAAAAAAGTGTATCCCGACTTTTCACATTCTAAGAAACACAAAATGAAAAGGACTGTATACGATGCGCACATCATTCGATGTGCAAATCACTTATTTGCGTTGTGAATCGTGGTGTTTCAACGACTCATACATGAGATACCAATGAGTAGTAATCTTCAGAACAGAACAGAGCCCTGCTCTCAGTATTCTCTCCAGCATTCAATTCTCAGTTCATTTAGAATATTCTCCCTTACGCTACACTGTTACTTTCGTCACTCACCTGTGCACAACCATGTGTGAATATCTTCTCAGATGAACATCCAATACTCCCATCGCTTCTCATTCGTCGATGTCACAACTAACATTCTTCATAAACTCCAGTATTTTTATCAAAATTAATTTCCCTGTCATGAATCTCGGCTGACTCTGCTAAATCATATCATTATTCACCGAGAGTCTGGTTATCGTTAATGACAAAAAAATGCGAATATTTTCTCATACCCGACGTCAAGTTATCGATCTTTTGTTTCTCTGTTTTTCCACTTTGCGTTCAGACAGGTTATTTGCATTCTGTTGGATTCTTTACCATCATCTAAAGAGTTTTGATGAACATTTTCCTCACTCCTCACTTAAGGAATTGACAGTGCAGAAGGAGGCCATTGACCAATGGTGTCTCGAACAGATCCCAAAAGCTCAATTCTCCAACACTATCTATGTAGCCATCTAAATTCATCACTCGTCTTGTCCAGCAGCTTACCAACCTTCACTACCATGAACTTTTCCAATACATAAACATTCATCATTCTAGATGTTTTAAGTTCCTCACTTTCGCCAGTCAACCTGTTCTCTAACTTTTCCAAAAGACTCAGAACAAACAGCCCGAAAAACTATCAAACTAAAAATTTAGGTCCGATAGGTGGATGACACCTTTGTCATCACAAAACGAAACAAGATAAAAGAGACATGTAGCATTATCCACAACTCCCTCACAGGCATAACGTTCACCAAGAAGGAAGAAACCGACAACAAACTCGCATTCCTGGACGTCACAGTCGAAAGAATGGACAACGGAGAACTACAAACCTGCGTGTACAGAAAACCGACAAACACTGACCAAATACTTAACTGCACCAGCAAACATCCCAACACACACAGAAGGAGCTGTGTCAGAACACTATTTCAACGAGCCACCTCACACTGCAGCACAGACAAACTTCGGAAAACAGAGGAGAAACACCTATACAACGTATTCAAGAAGAACAGATACTACAAAATACCGTCCGCATATTCCTCAGGAACAAACCACGGCAAGCAGGTTGAACACAGCCAGAAACCCTAAGCACCTTACCATACATCAAAGAAGTCTCAGAAATGACAGCCAGACGACGAAGACCTCTCGGAATCCTAATAGCACACAAACCCACAAACACACTCAAACAAAAACTAACAGAGTTTACAGACCAAGTACAACCCATGGACAAAACCAACGTCATCTACAAAATTCCATGCAAGGACTGCCACAAACACTACTTAGGACAAACGGGAACAAGGTGAGCCACTGGGATCCATGAACAACAGCAAGCCACACAATGTCACGACACTCTCTCCCTGGTGGCCCTACACACGGATAAAAAAGACACAATTTCAACTGGGACAACACATCTATCCTGGGACAGGCGAAGCGAAGACATGCCACAGAATTCCTAGAGGCCTGGTACTCCAACCGCAACGCCATAAACAAACACATAGACCTAGATACCATCTATCAACCACGCAGATAAAGAACAGGAAGTGACATCACCACAAACACCAGGAACCCCATCCAGGACAAACATATAAATAGAAAGCCGGAGACAAGAGCTTCGCTTCACTTGGAGGTCCCCACTGATGATGTTACCTCGCCAGGTTATGAAAGTCTGGATACCAAACCTGCAGCTCAGCGAGCAAACCTACACCGCATTTCCAAAAGATTTTCTGTCAGACAGAAGCATTCTTACCGAGAACAGAGATGACCTCGGTCACGTAGCGAATATGTGAGAGGCTGACAATGTGGCATTTTGGATATATCACCCCCACATATCCGGAATGTTCTGGAATCAAAACATTTGTTTGGAATTGTCAGTACAGTTTTCTCACTGGTATGAAACTACAGGATGTGCTGAATGAAGTTACAAAGATCTGTGACCTCTTCATTGTTGAAATAAACTGGCTTCACACTTCGGACCTGGATAAGACACTACATTGGGAAGTTGCAAAAGTGATAGTCGAGTGTCTTGGCCCGCCCTGTGCGGTCTCTGCTGACCCAGACAATTTGCAAATGCAGTGTCTATACCTTGTCCATTGTGGGGACACAAGATCCTCAGATCTCCCTGAACAATCAGTGCAGCTGACAACACAAATCCAAGGTTACCATCCAGCGAACTTCCTCTGACTTTCCAATAACAGGAACAAGTCAAAGCTTCACGTACATGATACACCCGCTCAGTGTTAAAATGCCATCCTCTCATTAGTTTGCATTCCTGACTAAGCACTGGCAGCCTGCAGAAGTTCACGAAGGCAGCTCACCAATACCTTATCAAGGGCAACTGCAAAAGGGAAACACATACTGACTCAGAAATAACACTGATGAACCATTAGTGAATAAAAGAAGATGACCGCACTCACGGAATAGAAACAGAGGAAACTTAACTTCACTTTAAACAGGGACATATACTGACCTGGGCATGATACTCAGGAATATGGGAAAAGGTGGAAAATCAGTGATATTAATCTCATATTTTAATTCCATCCCAGATGATTATTGACAATTCCTTTGCTGATTCCTTTTCGTTTCTCTCTATTTCTTCATATATTATATCACTCCACCAACACACATTACACTAATTCCCAGCTCCCTTCAGACCTGACCCGTGATCACTGTACTCAAAACCCTGTTTAAATGTCAACCAAGGCTGCCAAATCTGTCCCGTTTCCTCAGCACTCCGTTTCTTTCTGTTTCAGATCTCCAGTATCTTTCATTGTTTTATTTACCCTTTATATTGTTATTTTATGGGATTTCAGCATCGCTGACAAGGGCAGCATTTGATAACCATCACTTATTTCCATTGACTGTGGCCGTTCTGCAAGGCAATATAGAACCAAGCACATTGTTATGGATATGAATCACTCTTAATCCAAACTCGGTAACATGTTATATTTCATTACCAAAGGATAACAGTAAAACGGATAGGTTATTGGACAAAATGCTGCTCATTTTATGGTTACAGTTCGTGAAATTGGTTTTTTTTTAATTTCCGTTCTTATTATTTGAATTTATGTTCCGCTACCAGCTGTGGTAGGATTTCAAACAGTGTCTTTGGTGCAATGACCTGTGTCTCAGAATTATCCATCCAGCAACTTTCCTACTCTGACACATTGTCCCCATTATGAAGTAAATTTGGAGACAAGAGCAAGTTTATGATTGAAATATGTGTAACTGGATCAGTGACCAGAAGAGAACTGGATATGTAAAGTGTGATCTTAACCTTGGTTTAGATAATGGTTTATTCATCAACCGCACTGATGCAGAGTTGGAGATTCGGGGTATTATGAAACAGGTAGTGGACAGGTTTGTTGATGGAAGATAATTCAAGATATAATTCAGTTCAGGACAAAAACGGTGCTTGCTGTCTTGTTCTTAGATATTTGTGAGGAAAGGTTCTGAAATATACAGATAACGAATGGAGTTTTTAATGAAACTAGATGCAATAGTTTATATATTTACCAGATATACAACACACACAAAAAAGAATTTCGACATGGTTTCTGTAATTAATAAATGAGCAGAATTAGAGGGACTTACCAGGAATACCAATAATAGCGAGAACTGGATAATAACCTCCCTGAATAATCATGAGTACACATAGTATCTGTCTTGGTAAATCTGACTTCGTCCATTTGAACCAGTAAAGACCTTCGGATACACGCCTGTGCGTCATTGTAACATTCCAGTCCATTGTTCTCAGATTCTGATCGAGTTTTGGATCATTCCAGTCCATTGTTCTCAGATTCCGATTTCTCCTTGCCCTGTCTATGGAGCTGCTGAAATCTGTTAGTGACGGAGTGAATGCATCTCTTGCTACAATGGCATAACACATTGAAAGAAGCCTCTTACTTATCGGAGAGAGAAACCCTCCAGTGACACAGTTAGGATCCACGTAGACTGACATCAATCACAGTCTCTGAACAAACAGTTCCAGTTAACCCCTTCACTACAGAACTTCCAGCTCACATTAACATTTGGACTGGATTGGATGTCAACATCATTAACTATTGATTTAATCTCCAAACACGATTGCTCTAGCGAAGTTAGTGGTGAGGGGAAATGATGGATGATTTCTTTTCGTGGGCTATATGATTCAGAATGTTGTACATTTACAATTCTGCAACCGCTTGCCTCCAGAAAAATTACACAATCAAGTTGTTGTTTCTGTGCTGCTCTCTCCTCCGCTGCAGCAAATGCCAACCAAAAGATTGTAAAACGACAGAGTTGCCCTGGCATTACAGAAGAAGCTTGGATTTGTCTGGACGTGCCTCTCACTGCCATCAGAAGGCTACGTTGGAATGTGAACACACATTTCTGGTCAGGATACTTTAAATAAAACATTACAAGCATCTTATTGCTGTATTTGTCGTTGTAAAAGACTAATTGACTTTTCATGACTTCAGACCCAAGTCAAACTTGGCACGTACAAAGACCTTGCTCATTAAAAACTGTGGATTCATGTGTCAGGGACAGAGTGGATATACCATTAACTTGGAGACAGAAAGTAATGCGAACAGTTACTGTGGAGATATTGCCCCAGTCATCATCCCTCTTTTTGCCAGATAGAATGTAACGCAATGTGAACCCAACAAACTAAGTTTAGTAGGAGAGAAGAGTACGTTATGTATAAACTTTAATCACAGAATATCCAGATCGATAAGGTTGAGCATATATGCATAGGATATTCGGAATTAGAAAAACAGACACAGAGAACACAACGCGCAGAGCCATGTGAGAATACAGAACAACAACAGTCAAGAAATATCTCATTCCGAGCTGGTGCAGAGGTGATGGTCTCAGTAACTGACAGCTTTGTTGTAATTTTCACGTGAAATCCTAAATTGTAACAATGAGATATTCGGCACATCGAACCTACACGGACCTCTGAAGAGCACTGCACCCAGAAGCACCTGCTACCCTATCCTTGTATCTGCTATGGCGATCCTGCCACCTCCACTGTTCCTGTAACTCCCACAGCCAACTCAAGTAGCTACAGATGAGCAATTTAACATGGTAAATTACTTTACATATTGCATGTTTGGACTGTGGGAGGAATCGGGAGTAGCCTAAGGAAGCACTTACAAACAAGGGAAGAATGTGAAAGCTCAATACAGGCTCTGGACTAAGGGTGCAATATTACCAAGGCCCGTAATGCTGTAAGACAGCAGCGCTCACCCTTGAGCCACCGTGCCACCGTGCCACGCTCACAACTGCGTTCCTGTGACAAGGAATACTGGGGAACATGGAAATCTGAAATGCAAATAGAAAATGGTGGCGAAATTCATGAGATGAGTCAGGATCGAAGAGCGACACAGAATTGGCATATTGTGTGTGATGTGACTCTGTTCTGAAAACCTCATATAGGTCTCAAAACGTAAATTCTGTTTCTCGCTGCTCAGATGCTGACAGATGTGCTAAAGTTTTCCTGCACTTTCAACTGTCTTTTTTTTTGTTTTGGACTGGATATATATCTGACCTGAAAGGAGATGGTGAAGCTGCCATTTGAGTAGACTCTCAAGTATTTGCTTGCAATTTTTGAATGTAAAATTTAAAAAGAATTGTCTTTGAAAAAAAATCTCAATATCGATAACGTCATGGACTGTCATGACTCGCCATGAAACTGTAGAAATCAGTGGCCATGATGTTGCATAATCAACCCTCTGAAAGTAATCGATTGAAGTAAAATCCCCGATCATTACCTCAATGTCACGTCGTGTCCTGATGTCACTGGGGTCTAGCAAGCTCTCAAACTTTATGAAACATGAAATATCTTTGCATATTTATACAGGACATATTCATTCATCAGTTTTGAACGCACTTGCATCGGAAGATTGTATTTCACAAACTGAATCATTCTGCAGAAGATGACAGAGAGCCATCTGAATGAATCTCTTCTCTCCAAGTGATGCACATACGCACACAGCTGTTGTGAGGGACTTTTCAAGATGTTTTTAACAACTGATAGTGAATTATCAACAAATTAGTCCCGAGACAGAATGCCATGTAACTTGGAAGATAACTTGCAGAGATTGTTTTTATTCACTATTCCCATTACTTGTACAGAATATTCTCTAATTCGGATTTGTCATAATTTGGTCAGGGTCCTTCATGCCACCTGCCATCAAGTCCTGTTTCGATGGAAGTTCACTCTTATCTCACATCAAATTACACTGGAAGATTCATTGAAAGAATAAAGAGCAAAAGATGAGAAGACTGTTACCTTTAGTAATGTCCTCAAAATTTTCAAAAGTAAATTGGGCACGGACTTTTAAATCTGTCCGAAGATTTCTGTCCTATTGGTAATAAGTCTCTTTGGTTAAGCTTTGTGAAAGAGGGGCGAAAAGATCTCCAGTTTGTATCAGTATAGATCAAAGCCATTCAGTTCATGGTGCAGCAGATAGTTCGAAACATATTATTTTCTGTACATGTTGGAAATTGATCGTTCCAAATTCATCATTCATTGATGATCTGCAGTCGCACAGAAATCAGCAACTTTCAGCATCTAGTTGAGATCAAAAAGCGAAAGAGATCGTCACGGAAAGTGGGAGTAATCGGGGAAGTGGAGTGACATACAGTACAGGAAGTGTTAAGGGAGATGGTCAGTGGAAGCGTCTGAAGCAGCAAACTGTGTAATGCAAGGGAAGAGGTGTTAATGGAAAGAGTAGGAAGGCGAGGAGGAAGTGTGGCTGAAAAAGCATTAGTGGCAAAGAAAAACCTGTATTTGGAAAAGTGAAATTGATGGACAATCAAATATCACTATTCAGGAAATCTGTGGTCTGATTTCCTTTGAAAATTAAGAAAAGATTTCTCTTACTTCGAAAACTAACACTAGATTCTTGTTCATATTGTGCATTAACTCTGCATTTCTGTTTGTCTATCAAGTGCACACAACATTTTATTTTCTCCCCAATGCATTATTTCAACATGACGTCACTTTTTAAAACAATATTCAGAACGGTGATTGTTTCTTCTATTAATTTGCTTCCAACTCAACCTAGGGATGAGAACGAGAAAATTGATCTTCTACGCAATGTTTAACTGTAGAATTTAATGCAACCTTTATTCTCATCGCTCTACCTCTTTCAAGCAAACTTAACGAAAGAGTCTGTGTCCATCCTGCAGATGAAAAAAATGTCTTCAGATTTGACTATTGCATTGAATGACATAAAGAATAAGCTGCGTGTGCGCATAAAACGGAAATGTTACATGCACAGTGCCCAAAGCTTATGTAAAATTAATGATGTACTAGCCTTATGCATAATACATTCGATTAGATTACTTACACTATGGAAACACGCCCTTTGTCTCAACAAGTGCAGAACGACCCTCCGAAGAGCAACCCATCTAGACCCATCCCCTGAAATTTTATCGCTTTTCATAACACTACGGGCAGTTTAGCATGGCTAATTCACCTAACCTGTACATTTTTGGACTGTGGGAGGAAACCGGAGCACCCGGAGGAAACCCATGCAGACACGGGGAGAATTTGCAAAATCCACACAGACAGTAGCCTGAGATGGTGAATTGAACCCTTGTGCTGTGAGACAGCAGTGCTTACCACTGCGCCACCGTGGAGCAGAATACAAAGGCAGAATTCACCTTCATGTCCAAAATATTATTTGTGGCTCCATCATAAAAGTCCCAAACAGCATCACACGACAAATTCACGAAGGGAGAGAAAAACAGGGGAGTATAGAATTCTGATTCCACTGGCAGTGACATCATATTCGAAGTGAGTTTATCTCCTGTCCTGATTATCTTTGCCTCAGTTGCTGTTTCAAAGTGAAAAAATAGGAGTGCATGAGAGACACGTTTGTGGATGTGATTAAAATTAACTGACCGGGGGCATTTTTAATTTGACTACTTCGACTCATGTCCTGACACCAATAAGTGACTCAATCACGGAATTAGAATGGCCAAATGTTACATGAATCAAAAGCAACCCATCCATATCAACGAACACTCAAATGAGACGGATTGGATTTGTATATGATATGCCTCTTGGATGTGAGAGTGGGGTGCACATTTGATTCACAGAAACATGGAATCCCTGAAGTATGGAAACAGGCCGATCTACCTAACACGTCCATACCTACCTTCTAAACAGGATGCCACAGGGAAATTTCCCCCACCATCCTCCTGTAAACCTGCATTTCTCATGGTTAACTATCTAATTCAGACTTCCCTGGAAAATTTAGCGATGGTACATCCACGTAACCTGCACGTCTTTGGGCCGTGGATTGGAAACCGCACAGACATGGGGAGATTGTGCTAACGCCACACACAATATGACCAAGGCTGCAATTGAAGCAAGGGCTGTGGCCCTGTGAGAAAGCAGTGATTACCATTGCGCCAAAATGTCACACCTGACAGCATATTATTCAGCACCATTTGAGACTTCTCAATCACACAATCAATTCCTGTCAGGATAATTTGGAGAAAATTAGGCACTTCTCAGATGTTTTAAGAATTTATTTTAAATGAATTGCCATAGAACAGGAGGAACATGGAATACATATCGTGTCTGATGGAAATTATTAACTTCATCAGAAGGAAGTCACAATGGGCGTCATTCGATCATTAATTAAAAAACAGTGAAATTCTTTGGCACATCTCCACAAAAGCTGGAATTCAAACCAAAACTTATTGTTGAGATGTTGGCACGGTACGAAACACAGTAAAAAACAGACACATTCTTCACTTATGCACTTGCTGTTATTTCCGTAGGTTGGGTTTCACATCAAATCTCTTCCCACACTCGTGCAGATGAACAGCCACTCCCCAAAGTGAGATGGCGGGTGCACAGTGAGTCCAATTAACCACATGAATCCAGGCCAATTTTGAGAGTAACTGACGTTTCTCATCAGTGTCAACACGTTGATGTGTCAACAAATCCTCAGAGATTTTTAGGCGCTTCCCACATTTAGGGCATGTAAAAGACTTTCCTCCGTGTGTACTTGCTGTTGTTCCAACAGTGGGGTGGATTAAGTGAATTCTGTCCCACACTCGAAACAGACGAATGGCCTCTTCATAGTCCAACTGTATTTATGTTCTGACAAGGCAGATTATCTGCTGAAGCCTTGTCCACAGGAACAACACGTATACAGTTCCTCCACACTGTGAATGATGCTTTTCCTTTCCATATTCAAAAGTGAATCATATTCAGGCCACAATCAACTGGACAACACCATCAGATGCTAAAGTGATATTTGGTTTTAAGACTTCGCACTGTAAATCTTCTAATATTGCCCGATAAATTAATTGATAAATGAAACACAGAGGCATTGAAATTCCAGATAAAAAGACAATAAAATGCAAGAGAAGAAGTCGGCAATTCAACGTACACAGTCTGCTCTCAACATTCAGTGAGATTTTGGCTGATCTGTTAATCCTCAGATTCACATTCCTGCAATATCACCTAACCTTTGAATCTCTTGGTGTTTAACATCTGTTTCTCCCAGTCTTGGATACACTGAGCAGGCAATTTCTAGAGCTGTCTCCAGTAAATATTTACACATTATCAGTCGGCTCGAGGAGTACGAAATTGCTCCAAAACTCTCTTAAATCGGTGACTACTTACTCTGAGATTATGTTCTCTGGTCTTTGATTCTTAAACAAGGCGAATCATTCTCCCAGAAATGATCCGATCATACCGCTCAGTATCTAATATATCTCACCAAAATCTTGTTTCATTCTTCTAGACTCAAATGATTACAGGAGCAATCTTCTCAATCTCATCTCCCGAGAATATCCTCCCATATCCAGGATGATTTGTGTTAATATTCCCTGAAATGCTTTTTCTCAAATAGGGGGACGAAAACTGTTCACATTAATCCAGCTGCGATCTGACTAATGCCATGTATACTTTGAAAATAACATGTCCTCAGTCCATTAAAATAAATGAAAGAGATTATTTGACATCCCGAATACCTGCTGAAACTGGACGCGAGCTTTTCATATTTCATGTACAAGGAAACAAAATCATCTGTACGCTGAAGCTTTGTGCAGTCAATTTCCCCACTTAATATTCATCTCTGTAATTCTTCCTGCCAAAATGCATAATTTTTTTTTCCACGTAAAATGCTGCTGAGTTCTTGTCCACAAGTTTATCTTGATTCTGTCCGTCCACGATGTAGCTGTGTCACTCTCACTACTTGCATCCCCATCTATTTTGTGTAATCTCAAAACTGAACAACAGTCATTAACGTCTGCTATACGGGTGATTAGTATATGTTGTCAACCGTTGTGACACCATTATTGTTGGCTATGGGAATCTGGTAGTTACAATTTACCATCATGAAAAGGTCCTCATTAACTCTCCTCTGAATTCATCCCCTAATCCACGATTAATACATACTATCAACTGTGTGGGTTCATTCTTCTATACTTGTGAAGTGGTTCATATAAAACACCGTTCTGAATAATGTTAGAAATTCAGATATTTTCCATTTACTGCATTTCCAATAATGTATCGTGTTTGTTACGATTTAAAAATACTTCTAAAAATGTTCGATCTGATTTCTTCTACACAAAGCTGTACTGAATCAACTTTATTCTGCAATGCATTTCTAATGCTCTGTTATTCCAACTTTAATGACAGACTAGCACTATCCCTAAGACAGAGTTAGATGTAAACCTGAGCTGAAGTTGTTAGGCTGGACACTCACCAGAGGTGACCATGGATGAGTAAATGTGTTCTGGGTCTGGTCAAAACGAAACAATATCAAATATCAAACTGACAACTGGGTTGAAATTAATTTCTAGTAGGGACTTCAATAAGATGCAGACCAGGAAGTCTAAGAGGGGGTATGAAATAATCTAATCCAACTGGGCTGAAGATAATCCAAACAAGGTCTACAAGTACTTGTGTCGCAAGAGAACCACTCGAGAAATGGAACCTTAAAGATCAAGGAGTTTGACGTTGCGTTTGAGCTGAGCAGATGGAAGAGACATTAAACTGATTTTTCACGTCAGTTTTTACTGTGGAGAAAGCGAGACCCAATGTTTACACTCCATGCATGGAGAGGACGATTCCATTTCTTAAACTATTTGACGAGGCATCAAAGAAATTGAGATTAGGTGCTGTTTATTGTGGTCGGATTGCATTCGAATCTGTGTGGCTTCATGCATCAAAGAGTCTACATGTTCCCAGGAGTGGATTGTTAAGGGGAGACTGTACAGGCTTTGACTTGTTGGACTGCAGCATCGGAGGTTGAAGGACGACTTTATAGAGATTCATAAAGTCAGGAATGCTCTCGGTAAGGTGAAAAGCAAAGGTCTTTTTCCATTGGTTACAGAAGTCCTGAACTTGTACCCGTTACACGGAACGACAAGGCATACTCTTCACACAGAGGATGGTTTGCATGTGGAACCAACTGCTAGAGCAACTGGCTAGAGGTGCGATTACATTATTTGAAAGACATTGGGACATTTATATGAATAGAAAGTGTTTAGAGCGATTAAGACCAAATGCAAACAAGATGGAATAGTTCAGTTTGGGAAACCTGATCACCAACGATATGTTGGACTTAAGTAGGCTACAGAAATCATGGAAATACATCGTGATAAACACCTCATATTACAGGAAAATAATTGGAGATATCAGAAAATGTAAAACGGACAAATCTCCAGACCCTATTCTCGTGTACTTTTATGAAAGTGTTGTGAAGAAAAGAGTTGAAAAGCTTGCAAGGCGATGGCACAACTTGTTCTGAACAAGGTAACAATGTGACATTTCTTCGAAACAGCCAGCAGAGTTGGATTGTCATCAGGTAAAATTATGAATCAAGAACCCAAAGCAAAATCAGGTTTGAACTTAGCATTTTGATAATTTTAAAGCCAATGAAACAATTCGGTTATTTGGGGAATAAAACAGGATGTTTTGAACAGCTAGTCAAAGACATCCAGCTCAAAACATCCCAAAACATGTACCTACCTGGAGAATGTGGCAGAACATCTACACCGAAAAATACACAAAAGGAGGCATGGCAATGCTAAGTGGTTGTGAATAGTAATTTTTTTTTTAATCGTCATTAGGGATTTTTTATTCGGAATATCATTGTGGATTGGAAGGTAAATTTGGTTTTAAGAGAAAGTAGTTGTACATAGTTGTTAATTTTCATATTCTCTGTTAGACGTAAAGAATAAAGTTGGTAAATTACCTTTTAAATCGTGACCATTTGGCTACACTTTGCCTCTCGAATATTCACGGATTACAGCACGGGTTAAATAACTTTCTATGTCGCTGGTTTCAATTAGCATAGAGGTTTACCCTGTGTTGGAAATTTATCCCAAAGCATTCTGGGAAATAAGCGTGGAAATTGCAGGACTCCTTCCGGAAATAATTGTGTCATCTCTAAATTTGAGTAAGATTCCAAATGACTGGACAGTGATGAACGTTGTTGAAGAACGGATACAAGGAAAAGACTGGGACTGACAGACTTGTGAGTTTGAAATTTCTGGTTCGCAGGTTTTTAGAGATGGTTTTGGAAGACAGCATTTGCAGAGGCCAGAAACTATAGGGCGTCATCAGCATGGATTCGTGAGGTGCAAACTGGATCTCACAAACTTGTTTGAATTTTTGATCAAGTATTCAATAGGATTGCTGAGGCAAGACCAATAGACATTGCTTATTTAGGCTTTTGGAAAGCGTTTGACCAGATTCCGCATGGAAGACTAATGAGTAAAGTTAGATCACATGTGGTTCACAGTGAGCCTGCCAATTGTATGGAAAATTCAATTAACAACAAGAGAATGAGTGAGGTTTTGGAAGTTTGTTTGTCAGACTGGAGGCTTGTGGCCAGCAGTGTTCCACGCGGATCAGTACTGGCTGTTTTGTTTGTGACTTATGTAAATGTTTTAGATGTCAATATGGAAGGTAGGGATCGTCAGTTTGTGGTTGACACCAACATGAGGGATATGCATATAATGAGATGACAGCAGATGTTTTTGTGTATACACAAAGAAAATTTACAAGGCGTTTGGACAAATACATGGATAGCAAATGATGACAATGATATGGGCAAAGTGCAGAGAAACGTGGTTAATGTGGACTGGCATTATCATCAGTATGAACCATTTTGCACCAAACGACCTCTTTCTGTGCTCCGCGACTCCATAACTCTCCATCGTGATACAGTAGATAGAGAAGAAGGTAATCTAAGGTTATCTAAGATTAAAAGAGACATTGATCATGCAGGTATATGACCAAATGAATGGCAGAGAGAGTTTAACTTAGATAAATGCAAGGTGCTGCATTTTGAATTATAAACTGATGTAGCTAATGCACAATTACAATTGAATAATGCTACATAATATACACGTGAATAGATCACGAAATTGACTTTGAAAGTCGTGCCACATATCGACAGTTCCGTTAAAAATGCTGTTAGAATGTTTCCATCATTTCTCTTTTCTGTGTGTGTTAGAGTTGGGAGGCCATGAGGAGCTTGTATGAGATGTTGGTAAGGTCTCTTCTGGAGTACTCTGTCTAGTTCTGTGTCCCCTGTCATACTAAAAAGAATATTAAGCTGGAGACCGTTCAGAAGAGATTTACCAGTATGTTGGAATGAAGGAATTGAGCTGTCAGGGAGGTTTGACAGGCTGGGGCTTCTTTCAAAGCAGCATAGGAGGTTGATGTTTACCCTATAAAAGTCTTTGAAATCGTGAGGGGTACAGATTAGCTCATCAACAATTGTGCTTTCCTTCTTTGGGTGATTTCTGTACGTGTGGACATATTTTTAAGGTGAGAGGAGAAATTTTATAAAAAGACATGAGGTGCACTTTGTTTTAATTTACATGCTATGTCTCCTGTGCAAATGAAGCAGTGAATTTGGATAAAATTACAACGTTTAAAAGACAAGTGGTTAAGTGCATAATTAGGAAATGTTCGGAGAGATGTGGAGCCAGTCCACGCAGTTGGATCTACGTAAGGTTCGTAACTGGTAGCATGGACTGTTTGCAACAGCGGTCTGTTTCAATTATGTCTGAGTCAATGAGTCGATGTGATTGAAATTTACAGAATGATGAGAGGCCTGTGCAGAGCCAATGCGGAGAAGATGATTCAACCACTATGACACACCAGAAACTGAGAGTAAAGAGTCAAAGTGAAGCGATAACAATTTGGAAATGAGACGAGGAGAAATACCTTCAATCAGAGAGTGGTGATTCTATGGAGATAGTTGCTGTAGAGGGCAAAAGGCGCTAAGTTAGTGAGCAAATGTGTGACACTGCAGCTCATTGGTCAGCACGGCTGCCACGGAGCACCAGGGTCCCAGGTCGGATTCCAGTCTCTAGCGACTGTTTGTGTGGAGATTGCACGTTCTCTCCGTGGCTGTGCCGCATCACATGGCAAATTCGAGATCAGCGCATGCTTCCCCACGCAAACACTTCATCACTTCCCACCACCAACCAACATACCCCGAACATCACCTTTCCCTGCCACCGCAGGAATTGGAAATCCTGAGCCCACACCGCCCCATTACCTATGTCCAAGGCACAAAAAAAGCTTTCCATAATTGTCAGAGATTTACCTACACTTCAAACATGTGATTTACTGTATATGTTACTCCCGATATGGTCTCCTCTACATTGGGGAGACAGGCCACCTACGTGCAGAATTCCCGCACCAACACATCCCACCACTGACCCCTTAAACAACCCCTCCCAATCGGCCAAGGACTTGAAGGTTCTGGGCCTCTTCCATTGCCAATTCACAACCACTGCACACTTGTTGGGAGAACGCCTCATCTTCCACCTTAGGATAATCCAACCTCACGGGATTAAAGTGAATTTCAACAATTTCCTCATTTCCCCTCCCCCCCCCCCCACATTATCCCAAATCTAAACTTCGAACTCGGAAACTCCCTCATGACCTGTCCTCCAACGTCGAGCTTCCTTCTCAATTATCCACTCCACCATCCTCTCTGAGCTATCTCATCATCCCCAAATTCATCCAACTATCACACTCTCAGCTCCCAAGACCGTACCCACCTCCTTCCAATTATCTTACTCCTGTCTTGACTCAGAAGCCTCATTCCCGGTGAAGGGTTTTTGCTCAAAACGTCAATTCCCCTGTTCCTCAGATTCTGCTTGACCAGCTGTACTTTTGCAACACCACACTCGACAGCAATGAATTAACTGAATAACATTTGATTTCAGCCCCATGCACACCCAAAGACAGAATAACAAACAGTTAAGCGATAACCCAAACGAAACCAAGACAAGCTGATTCAAGGATAATGGCCGTTGTATGGCCCTGTTGGTACGAAGAAGCCTGAGGCTCTCTGCGGCTTCAATCACGGTCGATAAAACCACTTGTTTGGGGCTACAGTCCTGCACAGACCAATCATGCAACCTCCAAACCTGTATATAGGTTGGTACACTGCCCTCCCCTTCAAAGTTCACTCGCTGTCTGTGATGGGAGAGGCCAACATTTCTGTCTGGAGATAACTTGTGGCGAGCATGTTCATAATCAACTTTGCTCTTGCTCCAGCACGCTGCCCAATGACATGGTGTTGTGACACTGTCAACAGTAAGCAAAGGGTGGACTGGTGGCACAGGGTTGGAGAGGGGTCCATGACTAAACATGAAATAAGGGAAAGATAGAACCTCGCTCTCTGTAAGTGTGAGTGACAGCGCGAGGGAGTTGTTAGGTTCGCTGGGTCATCGATCATCACTGCTTTCTCACAGTGCTGAGGACCCAGATTCAACTTAATCCTCTGGCAATTATCTGTGTGGACTATGCACATTTGCACTGTGCTGCATGGATTTGTTTTTCTGGGCGCTCCAGGGTCCTCCGACAGTCCCAAGATGTGCAGGGTAGGTGAGTTGGCAAAGCTAAATTGTCCTTAGTGTTCAGATTTATGTAGGTTAGATTAGATTAGATTAGATTAGATGACTTACAATGTGGAAGCAGGCCCTTCGGGCCAACAAGTCCACACCGCCCCGCCGAAGCGCAACCCACCCATACCCCTACACCTACCCCTAACCTAACACTACGGACAATTTAGCATGGCCAATTCACCTAATCTGCACATTTTTGGACTGTGGGAGGAAACCGGAGCACCCGGAGGAAACCCACACAAACTCCACACAGTCAGTGGCCTGAGGCGGGAATTGAACCCGGGTCCCTGGCGCAGTGAGGCAGCAGTGCTAACAACTGTGCCACCGTGCTGCCCGATGCATTAGTCTGAGGTAAATCAAGAATATTAGGATATCAGAATTGCTCTTGCTCGTTTCCTCTTGGGGGTAAAGGTCCTGTTTGCACACTTCTGGGATTCCTTCAGATATACCGAATTCTTAGGTACAGGCTATGAGAGGGAAGTGGGCAATGCCCCCACAAAGCAGCATCTTCAGAAAAAGTGTCCATCACCAAATCTTTGTAGCAGAACTTGGAGAAGAAACATATGCTTTATCAATATAAAAGTTGAGAAAATAAATAAATTTGAAAAAAAAAATACATTACAGTTTTTTTTAAGCCATAAGCTGCAAACTCTCCAAGTTGGGCTTTTTGCAAAAGTGTTCGTACTTCCTCGCCGTGGTCATACGTTCCCACGTTGTGCAAAGATGCACATTTTTCTTCCAGCTGACCCCCTGCTGACTGCTGCTGCCGCACCTCGATGGTTATATTACATCTCACCAGTTCAATCATCCATCGCTGTCACGACCACATTCCGGGCTCATGCTCGGCCAATTCTGCTGTTTTGCTCCGGTACTACGTCAGCTGTCTCGCTGCAGAATCCAGTTGCAGACATTAATGAAGCAATGATTCTGTTGGCCGTGAACAGCCGTCTCGTGGCCGACTGACAAAGTTCTGCAGGAAAATGTAATACCACCTCCACGACCAAGTCCCAAAGGCAAACCAGTATTCGCACCACGTCTAACGCACCCAGAAACCCGATAAAACATTTTAAAAACTGACGTAATTCTATTCAAATCTTTTGATAACCACCTCTGCCTCGGTCGTTAAAGTCCACCAGCCGTCTCCATGGGCAATTAGGGCTTGTCAAGAAATGCCAACAAAGCCAAAGATGCCCATATTCAAAGAATTAAAGTTTTAAAACACCCTTCATGATATCTGCATTACCTCAAATCCGTGCACCTCATTATTCTCGGTTTTAACTTTTCCATATTTTCACAAAGACTACCCACAACTTCTCGCTGCCAAAGCCATAAACTGTGCAGCCTCTTCGCTAAACTCCCTCCCTTGATCTCAGATTTTCAGTTTAAAATACTCCTTTAAAAACCAAGCACATTTTGTGACCTCCATAATAATTCGTTACATGACTGGTGTCAAAAAGTTGTGTTCGTAAAGGTATATTTATGTCATGAAATGGTAATTGAATTGGCACTTTTAACATTAACTATTTTTGTACATGGAAATGTTCTCTGAAGTGATTATTCTGTTCCTTCAAACTGCCGCTACCTGACATATCTCCAAGTCATATATCATATTTGGCAAGTAATCTTGTGGATATGTTCCCTCATTCCATTTCAAACAGGCATTGCACATTCTAACACTTTCTTCTGCGTGGACAGCGTTCAGTCGATGCTGATGTCACTGTTGCTGGGTGAAGTTGCTCCAGTCTCAGCAACCATTCGAACCATCAAACCATTTGGATCAATCAGACACCGTGGTTGTGAGATCAATCCTCATTTTCCAATTTCAAATGGCATTGACCAGACAGTGTTCGAGCATCACTCTGAGGAGAAGAATACAGAGCAGTAGCGAGGAAAAGGGACATTTTTTGGAAAAGAGACATTGATGTTGCTTTCTGTGAGATTTATATCATTTTCTTCCTTGAGCTGCAGATTTGTGTTCGGTGTTCCGCAATTTATGTTGTAGCAGCAAAATGACAGCGATGCGAAAAAGAAAGAAGTGAATTATGAGGATAGTTTCTATGCTGAAGAGCTAAAGTTAAGAGGTGAGATGACACACTTTGGGGTTGTATTTTCTGAGGAAGAGGGATAACATGAGGAGACATGATTAAGCAGCACAAAATAATGAGGGGTATGGACACGGTAGACAGAAAGAAAATCTTTCCCTTGGTGGATGGCTTCATTCACCAGGGTGCCATAGATTTCAGGTAAGAGTTAAAAAGGTTTGTGTAGATGTGCGGTAAAATTTTATCAGCCACCATGTGGTTGAATCTGGACCGCAATGTCGGCAGGGGCAGGAGAGGCAGAAACCATCAAAACCTTCAGAAGCATTCAAGTCAGTTTTTGATGATAAGGCACACAGGACAAAATGATGGAAAGTGGAATGAGGAGAGCCAAGCAGTTGTTATTGACAAGAGCACGCACAATGAACAGGCGCCCCACCGGATGTACTGATTTCTTTGGTGGTGAGTATCTTCGCCTATTCCACAGGAATCGGAGTTTCAATTTCCTGCCGGTGAGGACCGTCTTGGAGCTTCAAGGTTTTTGGAAAGATTTGGCCCCATGGAAGCGGGTGCAGTTATTATGGCTGTGTTCTGTCGACCTGGGACGGCGGCTTGCAGCCATTTCCACCCATTTGTTGGATCATAACAACTGATTTATGTAAATTAGTTGTCACTGGTTTTGATGCACATCACAGTCATTTCACTGTTGCAGTCATTTTCATATCTCCGAGCATAATGGCCTTATGGGACCTTCTTAAGGAAGAAAATTGTCAGTAGCACATAGTCAGAAAATGTTCAGCTCTAAAACCTAATTCAGAGAGTTAATAGAGGTCAGGATAAAAGGAAACCAAGACAATACTGATATTCTTGGAGAAAGAGGTCGTTAAACCATGACAGAAACTTCATTCAGGATAAAAGTATCAAACAGATCAATAGATGAACTTTGCCTGATTTGGTATGAAAAGGTCAATCAGCCAAAGAGACACGTAAAACAGTTTTCAGATAGAAAAGCACAGCACGGAAATCCGAACTGGGGAGTTTACCAGTTAAAAATCTTAAAATATTTCATTTCTTTCCAACTTGATAATCTAATGCTGGAGCCGGCAACTTGAAAGAAATCAGAAGCACTGTGGTCAGAGCAAACGCTCTCGGTTGAGGAAATACCCAGGAATCAGGATGATGTTACTGAGCAATTGCCTGTGCGTGATAATATCTTCCACAGGAATACACAGCAGTTGGGTATGCGCAAACAGGTGATCATCATAAAGATTGTGAGCGTCAGTGGAGAAATCTAAAAGGAGAATTATCAGAACAGTGAAAAAATGCTGAATATTATATGTATGTTCAGGGCGGAGAAGTTGAAGTTTGTTCTGCACAGAGCAAAGAAGATTGAGGTCTGATTTGTTAAAGGTACCGAGATTTTAATACATTTACGAAGTTAGATGAAGAGCAGATGTTCCCTTTACATTGGAAACAAATTTATGATATTATGCAAGAATTACTGCGAGTCAGAAGGAAGAACTTTTATGTTGCTTTTGTCTTAGCGAATAAAGTGGCATAATTTTATCTTGATACCTAATTTGGTTTCCGTGTTCGAATCTCTAACTCCTCTTCTAACATGCTGTAAGATAATTGTCCAAAGGTCATCTTAGTCGGTCGGGGACTGAATTTCAGAAAAGAACAAATATTCCTGCTATTTAGAGCTTGCTAATTTTAAATTCTCCCCGCCTGACTCCACGTAAAAGGAGTTATTAGGTCAACTTCTGTCAGTCCAAGTGAGACCAGACAAAACCAGCAAATAAAATCATCCACACTGCTTGTGTTCAATAATCAGCACTTTGTGATGCGGTAAGTTTTATTGGCAAAGAAAGTACATTTGTCCTCATAAAGATTCCTTTCACCGTCAATCTGACCACTCATTCAATTTGATCCCTGCTAATCTGATAAATGTCACCATTGTTCTTCCATAATTCGAGGGAAAATTGAGCCGAATCACAAAATCATACATTCACTTTCAATTTCGGATGTTTAGTTTACTTTAACGAACTGAACAAGATTGCAGGAAATTGCATCGTATGGAAAATCAAAAGATTTTTAAAAGACCCTTCAAGAAAGTTAAACGACTGCAGAGTCAGACAAGTGAGAAACGTTAGAGGACAATGATATTAAACCCATTTCCCAATGCATAGGTGCTAATACACGAGCTCAGTCGGTTTAAAATGTTTATTTTTAGTTGAGACAATTCCCTGGGGGCAGATTCCTCAATCCACCAAAAGTGTGCTACCGAAACCAATTTCAATTCTGATTAAAATCGCTCAGGATACTTTCACTTAACGCAATGCTCCCTGCGCGTTTTCAATTGAAGTGTCTCCAGTTAACGTTCGACCTCGCAACCCCTTCTTCCAATTCTCCCTGCTCCTTGTGAACAGAGTTGTTCCAGGCGAGTTTGGAGCTCCCAGCCTCGGCGTTTCACGCGCTTCCTTTACCTCATTGAAGGACTGCATGATCACGGACTTCGTCAGTGGCAGATAGCGTCGAGATCCACTCCCAATTTTCGATCGGATCGTCGCCAGTCCACCACTCAGTTTCTCTGATTCCAAACCTGGGAACTGGTGTGATGTGCTAAAGTAACGAAGTGAAACTACGTTGTTATTGAAACCTGCATTTCAACAATATTAGTGCACTATCGCCTGTACCTTTCATCCTTTATAGATCTCTATCGAATTCAGTCTTCATCATTCTCAATGCTGGAATCTCCACGGCCACTGGGGACATCGAAGATGACGATTCAATCCAATCTCAGTGGGTTTTCCTGTTGTACATGTGGTGCTGTTCCTCGTCTATTTCTGCTGTTGCATTTATTGCTTTTTGTGTTGTGCTTTTTCATGTGATCGTGTCGTGGTTCGTCCTCTGCATTGTGGCCGAAGCGACCTCCACTTAAATCTGAGTATCAGTTATGCACAATTGTTCCGTGTTACTCCACATAACCTGTGCAAAAGAAATGCAGAAAAGAAACAATGAATTTTAAGGTGAAATTACTCTGTAAATTGATTATTTTATTGCTTCAAACCGCCACTGTCTGTACCTAATCTCAGAGATTTTTCTCCCTTTCACAATGACATTTCCCCCTCTCCATCCCTCCTCCCATGTCAGTGGGCCATTGCACAAATTAACATTTACGTTCACATTGGCACTGTTAAGTTTGTGCTGCAGCTGTCACTCCTGTCAGGTGATATCTGCTCCAATATCACTATCAGGACCTTTCAAACACTTAATGCAATCAGATAATGTGGTTGCGTTATCAAACCTCATGTATACTGTTTTATTTGCATGGACCAGAGATCATTGGAGCATTGGGTTCATGAAAAGGACATAGAACAGTACGGAGGGAAAAATGCTTTCTTGGAAAGGACCAGTGTTTGTAGTATTCCCACATTTATGTCAAGTCGATATTCATCTCTCGCCAGAGTATTGCGTACAATTCTGCAATTCACATTATCGAAGCGATATGACAGCCGTGGAAACGGTGCAGAAGTGATTTGCAAATATATTATCTGGGTTGAAGAACTTCATCTATTAATTAGTTTAGACAGACTGGCGTTGTATTTCTGAGAGCAGGGGGGATGAGAGGAGACAGTATTTAGATGTAGTAAAGAATGAGAGGCATGGTTTGCGTACATTCAACGGAAGTTTTCCCTATCATGGAAGGATCATTCACCAGGGAGCCAGAGATTTAAGACAACAGACACAAAGGTTTGAGTCGGAGCTCGTTAAAAAAAACTTTACCAGCCAGTGAGTGGTTCGAATGTGGAACTCACTGTCTCTAAGTGTTGGAGCGGCAGAAATTCTCATTACCTTGAGATATTCAGATGTGAATTTGTAATGCTCAAGGCATACAACGTTAAATAATGGAAATGGGATGAAGTTAATCCAGCAGTTGTTTTTGAGAAGAGCATGCACAAGTAGCATACAGGCTAAATTAGCTCTGGCATCCACCACGTTTAGCACCCTCATCTGTCACGTGGAAGGCCAGGGTCCATTTTCCCGCTTGGGCAGCACTGACAGTTTTAGGGTTTCCAGGTTTGTGTAAAGATTTGTAGTTCCTGTGAAGGGTGCAGATGATGTGGGGATGTTCGGTGGTTTTGTGAAATTGGTTTTCAGCCGTTTTCACCTGTTTCTCGGTGACATCCTCAAGGTTAATAAGACTCTTGTGAAGCGCTGCTGTCCTAGAGCGTTTCGAATTGGTTTGATTTCCTTAACACTGCTTTCAGTTGCCAGTCGTTCGTCGTTCGTTGCATGTCCTGATATGTTAGGTCCAGGTCAACATGTTTATTGATGCAGTCATTGGATGAGTGTCGTCATTTTAGAAATTCTCTGGCTGCCCGCTGTTTAGCTTGTCCTATTATTGCTGTGTTGTCCCAATCGAATTTGTTGTCGTCATCATCTCTGTGCATTGCTACTGCGGAACAGCTGGTTGTGGTGTTTAATGGATCAGCCAGACATGCTTTGCAGCAATAGATATTCCCACAGCTTCCTTAGTTTCCAACGCTAAGAGGACATGCCATGACCCAACACACCACGCACTCTTATCTTATATATAAAAAAAATCTCAGAACAGACAGCCACACTCCTGTGACCACTCTGATTTATGAGAGAACATAAACCGAAAGCCACGTTCAGACAAGAACTCAGCAGAACAATGGACCCAATGCCCATCACATGCAGGACAAACAATGCTGCACGTAGTGACTGCAGGAAATATTATATAGGACAGATAACTCAGGACACGCATTCATGAAGATCAACTTAACACTAAACACCACTGCCACCTCTCGTCAGGAGGTTCACTTCTTAAACTGAGTGTCGTTGAATCCGTGGCTGGAAGCTCGCATTATGTGACAGTCTGCAGCATTGGAGAGTGTGTTCCTGGACAAGTGTAGCAGGTTAGGAGGCATTCAAGAAGCAGGAGAATGGAGGTTTCTGGCATGAGCAAGCCATCAGGCATACGCCCAAAACGTCGATTCTCCTGCGCCTCGGATGCTGCCTGATCTGATGTGTTTTGCAGCAACACACTCTCCACTCTGACTCCAGTATCTACAGTTCCCACATTCTCCTCCATCTGCAGCCGTAGTCATTTGCTTGTGTGAGGGAACCGTTGATATAACCAATGTAAAATTCAATTGCTGATTGAGAAATAAAACCAGGTCTGTAACCCAAAAGAGGGTTTCTATTTTTTCTCAGGTGCTGTTCCTGGCACGACCTCGGTGACTGAAATTATTTTGAGATTCTGGCTGTTTAATGTGTGCTTCTGTGATCGCACAGTTGCCAGTACTCTGAGAAGTTGCTGCAGCTATCTGCATTCGCAACCGAGATGTTATTGATGCGGTTTGATTTGTTCTTAATTTGTGCAACAGGAACACAGTGATGGATCAATCGATATTGCAATAAGGCAGACAGGCGGTGAAATATCCAGTTTCTTGTCACATTTGTGCAATGTTTAGAGATTACCTAGATTCAGGAGAAAAGAATGTTGAATTCTAATGCGGGTGGTGTGAAGAACAGTCAGGGAAACAAGTCACCAGCGGTGTAGTTTACAAGCGTACTCACAGGAACCACAATGCGAAATAAAACGTACAAGAAATTAAGAAGACTGATCCAGGACGACAGTAATCATGGGTGACCTGACTTCCACTCACCAGCTCCCCCAATTCCCACTCCCAGCTCCATTGTAAACAAATTTTAGAGAGCCATAAGCGTCAGCGTTGTCCATTGGAATGTCCCAAGCTTTTCTTCGTTTTCGATTAGGCTATTAGTTTCATTTTTTTTTTCTTTCCTAGGAAACCACCACTTCATTGTGAGATTTCAGAAAGGAAATCAACCTTTTTTGTCAGGGAACGAGTTAAATATGAAACTTTGTTTGTGTTGTACGTACTATTCCTCTCTGTCACACGTTTCTTCTCCTTTCTTTCGATTGTAATACTACTCTGTACGTCATAATCCTGATATGAAACTGCATCTGACAAGTTTTTCCCCACTCACTTGACCTATGTATATGCCTATGCAGATTCCCACGATCAATTATAATATGCGCTCACACTTGTGTGTATTGTCATCAAATTAGGACTCATTTCTCTCAGCCACTTGCTCCACGCTTTTAACAGAGAAGTAATTGAAGCCTTGAATATACACAGTCTTGACAGACCTCTGCTGTAAATACTTCTACATACTTGCTACCTTCGGAATGTAAGAACATCCTCCTCATCTGTGTCTTAAGTGGGTAACCCCTTCCTCTGAGATTCGGACGTCTGGTCCCGCACTATTCTGGATATCAAACCAGAGCAAAACAAACACTTAAACTAAAGTATAATCTCACTGGCATCTTCAGTGCCAGTTCTGAGTATTATTCTTTGACCTCTGGTTGAAAAACTGTCCGGATTATCACATTAGATTTGACAATGACACGTTTGCTTCAAAGGTACTTCAGTGCCTGTGACCGAAGACGTGCCGAAAGGCGCTGTAAAAATACAAGGACGTCTTTATTGCTCGACCTCTGCCGTATTATTATTCTCTCTGCTCATGAAAATGAATCCCTCCCATTCACTCTATCTCTCATCAATACCGAGCATCTTGCCCTCACTGTTCATTGTAAATGATTTCCTGTTGGATAAGTTATCCCTGCAACCCCTGAAGAAACGTAAAAACAATTCGACATTTTATCTGGTCTGCTTATTTGTTGACATGCAGGAAACTTGCGTTCTTAACCAGAAATGGACCTGAATCAAAACCTTCGCTCTGTTCTTCCATCCATAAATAATAACAAACGCATGGGGTATGTGTATGTTTCACTGGGTTTATTGTGTTTGTCATTAAACTCCTTATCTCCCTTGTCCTCTGGTCAGTTGTCCTGCTCAGAGGCAACAGTTCCTCCTGACAATCAACTCGCCCATCGACAACGCTTTCTCCCTCATCATTATAAACCACGCCAGGAAATCTCCAAACAAAACATCGCCAGATTCTGGAATCTCTCCACATTTGAGATTTTATTTATCTCAGGAGATGATGCGAGGCAAAGGATTGTGAAGAGATTCTGGGAAAATGATGCCAATTGGCAGGTGAGAAAACTTTCAAGAAGCAAAACAGAAATCGTAATCTTGAGCTTTGTGAAGCTTTAGATATTCCTTGGGAAGCGGATTCAGAGGAGAATGAAGGGTGAACTGTTCGACTGAGCAGAGACAGTTTGGAAATCTTCCCGTTCTTTCGGAGGCAGGTACGTTGACTCTGATATTCACTGAACCTGAACTGATCTGTGACATTAAAAGGATTCTCGTTCCTGCACGTCAGGAAGTCAAATCTCAAGACAATGAGAAAACGCGGGAACAGACAGGACACTGAAAGGCTGGAATGGAGACGATCCCATTTGGAGGAGAACTGGTTCCTGGTGTCATGGGTGCGTTTATAGACGGTGCGATCAGACTATTCCCATGACTTCACCATGAATTTCCCAGGATTTATTTCGTAAAAGCAAAGCTAATTAAGGACGATTGCCAATATGGGAGGAGGAGACGAAAGCTTGCATTCGGGGGTGATTGACACCTTTGGCTATCAGTGTCTGTGGCGATGCTAGTCAGTGTGTTCAGCTGTTCACTGACAGGTTGCTGGTCTACCATGACCAAGGAACAGAGCGAGAGCTGTTCTCACACCATCCTTTTTTTTGGCTGCACGGTTCCGGGTTTTTAACCGTGGTCAGTAATACGTTCCTCATAAGGCTCGAAGGGAGAAGGTCGCGGTTTTAGGAGAGCTGGTTCCCAGTGACATGCATGTGTCTACAAAGCGTGTATACAGACTGTTCCCATTTTCCCAGGATTCATTATGGAAAAGTCAAACCATTTGAGGACAACTGTTATTCTCCGAAGGGCAGGCAAAAACTTGAATTCACTCACAGTGCACCTTCTGAGATCCTCTATGGAGCCTTCTAAAAGTTCCTCCCCAGTCTCTGTGGAACAATAATTCTCTCGTTCGGCTCTTTGCCGAGAGGGCGTACCCATGCATGGAGCGGTCGCTGTTCTTATCCATTCGAATCTGTTGCTGTGCAGTTTCGGGTTTTTAATAGGGTCAGGGATATGTTCCCCAAACAGAAAGCTTATTCAGTGAGGAACAACAAATGCGTTTCTCTATTGTTTAGTGGATAGTAAAGGGATGCGGATGCTCAGAATCTAAAACAAAAACAGAAACTACTCAAAGTATTTGCCAGGTTTGGCAGTACCTGTGAGAGAAAACAGAGATCTGAGACAATCCTAAAGAAGCTCTGAATCGTCGTCTCGATTTCTCTCGCCCAAGATGCTGTCACACCTGCTTATTTTCTCCTGAAATGTCTGATTATTTTAACTATAGAGATTGAATTACACAGACCAATCATGTCCTGACATTTAACCCTGTCGAAGCCATGGTGAATGAATTCAAACAAATCGAACAATGGTTGCCTTTCGTTCAGCTCCACAGGGAGGGAGAACTTAAATCCAATTTAGTAACGTGCTTCTGAAGCAGTGGCCTATTGATTGAGGCGATGGGCTTTAAAATTCACTGCGGATTCCTCGTGCAGTGTAGCATTTTGCTGACTTTGATTGAGAGCCGAGAGTGAAATAGAAGAGAACTTGTTCTCTGCCTTCTTGTTTGAAAGTCAAAACGCAGGATGAGGTAAAAAAAAACATATAACACAGTTAAGGAAGGTTAGAATCTGCAACCAACCGTCTGTCAGTTTGGAAAAGGCAGAAACCTCCAGAGCAAGTAAGACACATTTTGTTGTACACTTCCATTACTTCATTCGTTTGCGACTCTGAGCCAAGTGCTGCCAAATGAGATGAGAACATTTCAGGGGATTGCCTTGGACTGGTGCAGATGTAGTGGGTCAAATGGTATTTTCTGTGATCGACACATCCATGACCAGTTGCGAGGAACTCAGTTAGTGAAATAACAGGGCATTCTTTGCAAAATGTCCCTCCGTGAGTAAGGGGTCGAAGCTACACTCCACTGATCTTTCTGTCAGTCACGGTATTCATTGGGCATTTCAATTGATAATAACTGGTACAGTGCGTATTTGTGGAATCAGTCTATAGGATAATCAGGGCGATGAGACCTTGGTGTCTCATTACCTAGCCGTGAGCAAGCTCTTACAGATTATATGAAATGGCTCTGCTTTTGAAATAAAGATTACTTTCTCGATGTGCCCATGTTTGTATCAAACAGATCATTGACCTAGTGACTGGACGTTCAGAGTTAGCCGAAGGTGTGACAGCAACAGAATCAGATCGAGACGAGACCTGAAAGTGTTTATCGTTTGCCGAGTGTCAGTTGTTTTTAGTGAGGAATGTCTGCTGGGCGCTATGCTGTCAGATCCTTGGAGCCACAGGGCTTGTTTAGGTGAAATTTGCGTTATTGAGAAGCGTGTGGAACTATTTCAGTTCATGAAACATTTCATATCGCGGCTCACCGCAACGGTACACATTGTCTGGAGAAGTGTCATGTATTCCACTTAAAGCCATCTTTCTCCGGAGAAACTTGCGGATGCAAAGCGCATGGAGTGGGTATAAAGCTAAGGCCTCTGTCATTGGTGGGGAATGTGCCTGTGTGTCTTCCTCTGTGTGTGAACATGAGAATACGTTCTTCAAGGGGATTATTTCGCAGTGTGACAATGGCAACCATTGTTGTATCATTTAAGATCACAGACAGAATCTGATTGACATTCTGCCCGGAAACATCAGAACATTCAAAGTTGTGGGCCATATGCTGCAAAGTGGACGGTAATAGATGGATATCTAATAACCTGCGCTGCACGATGGACGAATGGTCCTTCACTCCCCACCGACTGCGCTTTTAAAACTCGAGGATAGAGAGAAACTAACCTGATGAGAATATCTCTTCACAATCTTCCATAGCGTTTTTATTATCCATTCTATGACCAATTTTGCAAACTTCCTTATCATGCTTTCTGTATTCCCACCTAAATCGTTTATTTAAATGAAAAAAAATGTAAGTGAGCTCAGCAGCAATCCCTGTGGGACACCATTGGTGACAGTCCTCCAATCTGAAAATTACCCTCCAATAACATTTTCAGCCTCCTGCTCTTGCACTAATTTTATATCTAATTGGAAAGCTCACCTTGAGCTCTATGTGATCTAATTTTATGAATGAGGCGAATCGACGTTTCAAGAGGGCTGAAGAAGGGCTTATGCCCGAAACGTCGATTCTCCTGTTCCTTGGATGCTGCCTGACCTGCTGCGCTTTTCAAGCGAATTAGTCAATGTGAATTAGTCAACCATATGGAACGTTGTAAACCTTATTAAACTCCAAGTGAGCAATGTCTCCCACTTTATCCCCAAAAATCTGCTTGGTTACTCACTCAAAAACTCAATCATGTTTGTTAAAAAAAAGACATTTCGTTATCCCGATTCATTCCTTGTGTCTCAAAATGCATATAAGTTCTATCGTATAGGAGTGGCATCCAAGAACTTACCTAAGACAATCTTCACACACACAGGTCTATTATTCCCAGACATCTACATGTATCCCTTTCTAAACAAAGACTGCAAGACATTAGTACTCACCACTGAGTGAGCCATTATAGACCTCCTGTCCACCACTCATATCACATCCTGACTTAGATATGGGCACACAAACTGCTCCCAATGTTCCAACTGCATCTGTCCAGAGCCTCTTATTGTTTGAGGTGGACACTCCTGCACATATTTTCTAACTCGCTTGAACTGAACGCCCACATTGAATTTCCCTTCCTAAACCCCAACTGAAACTGCATGTAAAACATCGGAGTAAATTGAACTCGATCTCCCAAGTGCCATTTCATTTCAGATCTATGAATTCTTTCCGCTTTCAGAAAAACTTCTACGCCTCTACTCTTTCCACCTCATACTTTTCCACAAAGTATTTCATCTACAACTATTTTAACGAAGCACTCATCTCGTTTAAGTCATTCTGCAGCATGCCCGCTTCATCAATAAGATCTATCCTTCCACCTATCCTTGTGCATTCTTCAAATGGAGCAACAACACCTCCATTCCTTTAACCGGATCATTCATACGTAACTTGAATATCTGTTGGTTTAACAATGAATCCTGCTGAACTCCACTATTCACGGGTTGCCATCCTGGAAAAGACTACTTTACTCAACAGTCTGCCTTCTGCCAGGCAGCAAAGCATCTATCCATGGCCTATTATTTAGCAGTTTGCCATACTGCACCTTGACAAATGCTTGTTGCAAATTCAATCTCGTCACCTCCACAGGGTAGACTTCGTCTAACTTGCTCATTACCTACTCAAAGAATTCTAATATATTTGACAGACATGAATTCCTCTGGATAACCTGTGCTGATGTTTCAAGTACTCTGTAATCCCATCCTTCCAATGACCTTTGATTGTGTATTTAACACAAAGCTGATTTATTTGAGTGTTATTTAGAATATTAAATCTTTGCTTTCAGACCTGAATGTGATGAATAACAATGTTCAATCGCTGTTGAGATGTGAAAACTCTACGCTGTTTCAGCAGGGGCGATGGTTTTAATGGAAAACTATCCATTTACTGTGAAATGAATCACCAATTTACTGTGAAATTAATCACCCATTTATTGTTAAATTTAAAGAGAATAAGTCAATTTTAAATCAATGCTGTGCCGAGCTTTACAAACGATGCTTTGATGAGGGTTTGCAGTTAGCTTATCTCTGATGAATTCTGTAAACATTCAACTCGACGTTGCAATAGTCGAACTCAGCGAAAGCTGAATAACTGTTATGTCCAGGACCAGGGGATCAGAGGATAACAACTTGAGTTTCCCCAGTCTCTGTCCTTGAGAGTGTGATAACGAAGGCTATAAGGTAGGCGTATGTGTAATTTTTCGGTACTCATTGCATTCAGGCATTTGAATTCATGTAATGATTCAATCTTGCAAGATTTTAAATGAAGACCGTTGCTTTGCTCTTGCTAATTATTGAGCCAAGTCGATTTAATTTTCACGTCAGTAAACTTGAGGGCTCGTCCAGGATCCCAAGACTGGATGAGATTCTGAAGATTCCCAGGAGATTCAGTCACCAGCGCCTTGAAGGTCTTTCACTTCATCTCGACTGCTGAATTGGCCCTTCTGCGTGAGAGGACTGGGAAACTGTGGATCACCTCGCGCCGGGGTTTCGAATCAAATAAGGGCAGGGTAAGAGTCGTGGGTTAAGTAATCCTGCATGGGGACTCATTCTCTTCGAATAAATGCAGCTATTAAGGGCTTCAGTGATCTCTCGCGTGGTATTCCAGTAAAACCCAAAGGGAAGGGGCTTGCCGTCTCAAGACTGTTTAGGAGACAGCAAGGTTAACGATGGTTTTTGACTTGGAACCACCACTGGCTGAGTTGGACTCTCCAAAGACGAACCAGGTACATGATTTCTTGGTGTACGAAAACCAAGGCATTGAGGCCGACGCGCCTAATGCGAGATTGGACCTCCGGAGATAAAAGCAATTCAAAGGGGAAAGATAACAGTACCACAAGAGCGAGGGAGAAAGATAGAGAGAGAGAGAGAGAGAGAGAGAGCTGAACACTTTGCCAGTTACACTCAAAATGGGCTCCAGCAAGAGCAAACAAAGGCAGAATACACAGGGCTTGGAATGGCCAATCAAAAGTGCAATATATGCTGAATAATTATGACCCAGAGTCAGTATAGCAGTGATAATTGTGGATTAACGAATGTGGTTTTCCGGAGGGAGGAAGTTTTCGTAAAAGGCAGCTGGAAATATAGTGGCCGAGGTTGGAGGAGAGATAGAAGAAGAAAAGGAAGTGAACAATAGAACCTGTGAATTGGAGTGCTTATAACATGTGGAAACTGATATCAGGGAAGGGAAATCTCAAGCAAAAGATAAATCAAATGCACGTGCAAACACCAGCACACATGCAGACGCGCGCAGCAAATAATCTTACGAAGCTCTACGGTGCCATAACTTCCGTTTCAGATCCTGACCTTGATGAAAGCTCTCTGATACTTGCAACCCACCCCCCACCCCACGAGATCCGCCTGGCGAAAGGTTCACGTCAGCGGCCACCGCCTCAGCGCCTGCTGGATCACCGGTAGTATCTCGTACCCCCAACAGATTGAACCAAGAAGGCCAAGAGAAGTGTAACTGGATTGCTGTAAATGTCGATGCCAGAGAAGCCAACACGCAAGTAGAAGAGAACGGAGACGTTAATGCTTTTTTTGCAGAGCTGGCAAACGCCTGCATGGAGGCATTCCCAATGCCAATGGACATGACCAAGATAGCAATGTGTAAACAACGGGAAGGTGAAACCGTGTCCCAGTACCTTAGGAGCCTCACTGAAGTCCATAATGTCCAGAGTTGACTGACCAACTGAAGACATAACGGCAGCAGAAATCACGCCGTATGAAGCACACCAGAAGAACAGCTTCATCAATGGAATAAACGATGAAATAGCCAAAAAGATTGTCACCCAGCCGTTGGAGGAAGGTGCTGCAGAAAAGGCGGTCATGGAAGATGCGCTGGCAGAGGGCGGTCTAACTGGTGCTTTGCTTGCGGAGCAATGGACCACTTGGCGGGGCAGTACCGGCACACACAGTCCCAATCGGCCCTGGAGGCTGAGTGACCGGGTGACTGACAGAGGAAGGCTGAGGTGGAGGTGGGCAGTCCACAATTTAAAGGTAAGCCTCTTTCCTTTGTGCATGGCAATGAATACTCGCTTATGCTCTTCTCTTCTACTAACCTTACGGGCACTGAAACATGTCCCACCTCGATGTTGAGCGCTGAGATTGCGAAGTGTGGACAGTATGTCAAATATCACAATGATGTGTACAAGTCCATGCTCACCTCTATGTTATATGTGGAAGGAACATCAGCTACCTTTTTGGTAGATACAGGGACAACATATTCAGTCCTTACACCAAGCCAGTTTGCACAACCACACACAAATAAAGATGAGTGAAAGGTTCGTGAAAACAATGGGTGCTTCAGGAGTCGTGGTGCTGGAGAGATTTTCTGCGACCCTATTTTGTTCAACTACGAATGGGGAAACTTTCCAATTCTCCTTCTTGTTATCGAAATTTTGTCCTTTAAATCTGAAGGCTCGGGATCTCATAGTGAGACTGGGTTGGACTTGGTCTTTACTCCGACGGGCTTGCAGGTAATTCAAAGGGAAGATTTACAGTGCTGTAAAATATGACCCACGACGCTTGATCTATGTCTATGAGTGGTGATTAGGCCAGAGCGTGATAAGTTTAGTGAGCGATTCACTCACCCAGGAAGCACGCAACCATGTTAATCCTAATAACACAGATTTTCTTGATGCAGATATGTTGCACTGCACAGCACAAATACATCATGACGGCCCTGACGAACCATGTTAAAGGAGTGGTTCAGGTGATTGGTTAGACCAAAGCAGTTGTTATTGTGCGATTTTTATTGGAGTGATCACAAATGTGCAGACAGTAAAATTTACCTAAGTAACTGTAACAGCAAGTAGACCCTATCTTTTTGATGTGAAAGGCTCAGCTCCTCACGCGTCACTGGCGATGGCGTCCAGTGACAGGTGGCAGGATTTGGGACCATGGGTGCTAAAGGCACAAAGAACAAAAAGTTGGGACTCGAGGGATGGTGTGGGTATCTGGTTCAATGCAGCTATGCGAACATATAAGAAGAAACTACATTGGCTAACCCAGGCAGATAGGACAGTCCAGGTAACCCCCACTCGCCATGAAAAGTCTAGGGGGATAGTCTGCCGTTTCTTTAAGATAGACGTCTCATACCAAAGATTAAAATTGGTCCCTACTGAGTTGAGGCCATGATGTGTGGCTCATAAGGGGCTGGAAGCCCATAAGGATAACGCCGAAGTTCTGAGAATCGTTCTTGCAAGCAAAATGCCCGTTAAAACGTGGAGACATAGAAGGAATAACTCCAGTCTTTGTATCCCTCCTAAAGGTTGGAGTGATAATCCCCTGTGAAAACTCACTGGCGAGTACCCCGCATTTTCTGGTCAAAAAGTCAAACATTCCCGGTGTAACGGAGTAATGGAGCTTTGTTCTAGACCTGCAGGCAGTCAACAGCGCTATTGTCCCCGTGCGCCCCAAATGCTCCTGACCCCAATACTCTATCTGAACAAGGGTAGGCTGTTGGTCAAGACAGATTTCAAGCAATCCAGCAAATTCCAAAGCATCACACAAAGAAACAATTGCTATCCTTTATGGGCATCTGCCCCTACTGGAGAAGGTTTATCCCACATTACACAACCCTTGAGGCGCCCCTAAGTGACAATACCCATGGCAAAAGTATGCAAACCCCAACAGCAGATGTACGGAAGTTACAGTCACAGGCCACACCGGAAGAAAAGTGTGAGTGGACAAAAGCAGGATGCAGTATGAGGGAAGGAGTATGTTGTGCTCCCAATGATAAACACTCTCTATCACGATAATTATTTCCATTCTATGCCACACTGACACAGGGTAAGGACCATGTGTCAAAAGGGCGGATGTACAACAGTATTTCAGCACACTGGTACACGAAGGGATTTACTCATTTCTCCCAGAAATATGGTGAGCGTTGTGTTATCTGCGCCACTAATGATGTGGGGAGGGGAATACAGATGACTCAGGCAGCAGACCCCCAACCCCAAAAACCTTTTGAACATTTACAATTAGATTTCATCGAACTAACACCCAGTGAAGGGAAAATATATTGTCTCTTAATAGTTGATATATTATCCAAATGGGTGGAAAAGGTTCCCACGTCTAAACAGGATGCCAGTGCAAACGACAAAGCTTTGCTAACTGAGATGATTCCGAGATGGGGCTAACCTGAAAGGATCTGTAATGACAATGGGTCACCATTTGTTAATAATGCCTTACAGCAGATCAGTGATTACTTGTGAATAAACATGAGACAACACTGGGCCTACCACCCAGCGAGAGGTGGGGCACTGGGAAGAGTAAATGCTACTCTCAACAATAAAATGACAAAATGTTGTGAGGAACGAGGGGTGACACGGGCAAAGGCACTTACAGTTGTGCTCATGTATATGAGATCTAAGAGGAGAGGAAGAGCTAATCTTAGCCCGTTTGAGATTTCGTTGGTCAACCGCCCAATACAGGAATTGGCCCAAAACCTAAGGTAAGACAGATAACACGCCACTGTGAGAATGTGATGTTGTGTTACTGTATAAAAATCTCTACACTTTTATCTCAAATACAGAATCAAGTGAAAGTAGCACTACACCGACCAGCAGGAGGCGAGTGGCATGATCCAGAACTGGGAGATTGGATAGTGGTGAAAAACGTCGGGGCAAAGACTGGAAGGCAAAGAGGTGATTTTGGACCGTTTCAAGTGCTTATTGCAACACAGACAGCAGTTAAGATCGCAGAAAGAGCCGCGTGGACACAAGACAGCCATTGCAAGCGTGATGCTGGTCCTGAGGAGATGTCAGAAAGCACTGGAACCAATTAAGTGCAAGTAGTGATTAGAAGCCTCATACGAATATGGGGCTGCCCCATCTCACACCTTGAGCAAGCGCTCTTGTAGGAGTATTCATAAGGGCAGGGGCATTGTGTGGACCCCACCCTACCATGGATTTGACGAATGGGACCTGTGGACATGAGCTGTGTACCGTTCACACCAGAACAAGTGGCAATCCCACCACAAAGCTGTGTGTCGGTTAGGTGTTGTCTGAGGAGCAGGCCTAGTGTTTCCTAAACATTTTCTGATGTATAGGTATTCTGGCTCTTATTAAAAAATTGTTGTTGCAGTTTTCCTTGTTGTCATAAAATCACAAATAGGTTGAAATTTAAAGGAAAATTATCAATTTACTGTGAAATTAATTACCCATTTACTGTGAAATAGAACGAGGATGAGCCAAATTTCAATCAATGCTGTGCTAAGCTTTGCAAACGATGCTTTGACGAAGGTTTGCAGTTAACGTATCTCTGTTTGAAATCTGTAAACATTCAACTCAAACTTGCAATAGTCTAACTCAGCAAAAGCTGAATAAATGTTATGTCTAGGACCAGAGGATGAGAGGATAACAACTTGAGTTTCCCCAGTCTCTGACCTTGAGAGTGTGATAAGGAATGCAATAAAGGCAGGCGTCCATGTAATATTTCGGTACTCATTGCATTGAGGCATCTGACTTCGTGTAATGAGTTAATCATGCAACATTTTTAATACAGACACTTGCTTTGTTCTTCCTAATTATTGAGTCAAGTCGTTTTAAATTCCACCACAGTGAGTCAGTGAATTCCTTCCCTCAGTGGGATCCCTCTACTCTCTCAGCAGGGTCAATGAGTGAGTTTTTTGTTTTTCTCACATGGAGCAGGTAAATGCTTTCCGCCCACTGCAAACTAGCTGGTGTACAGAGACTTGGAACGATCGCTTGAAATCAATCCTGGAATAAATACACTTGAAACGTCTCTCACATTGCGAAAATGTCGATGGGACATCAGTTCTACATGGACTCGAGAGCACATCCCACATACTATATATTTGATAGGTCTCTCCTCAATGTGAAGACGTTTATGAAAAACTGTCCAAAGGAATTTTATAGTGTTTAATGTCTTTCGTCAGTGTGAACGCGTTGATGACACGTCAGTCTCTAGGAACTTGTGGAGCACTTCCGTCGTGAGGGCATTTAGAAAGACCTGTTAATATTTTCAGCAAGGTGATGAGCCATCCAGTAGCTTGGACTTTTACAGCATGTCTCACAGATTTGGAAATGAAGATGTCTCTCTTCCGGGTGAGCACCTGGATCAGACTTCAGGACTCGAGAATTCTTAAAGATCTCTCATTCATGTGAGAATATTTCTCAGAGATGAAGCACATAGAGGTTTGATAATATTTTCCAAAGTCTGGAGTGATAAAATGTTGCTCATTAGTATTAGCGTGATGTTCGGTTATCCAATCACTGAATGTTTAATAGCATTTTCCACAGTCCAGACATTGAAATGGTTTCTCCTCATTTTGAACGAGCAGTTGTCGCAGCAGGTCAGAGACTGAGTGGATCCCTTCCCACACTCTGAGCAGGTGAATGGCTTGTTCCTGGTATCATTGCGTCCATGGAAATTCTGGTCAGATAAGAAAATGAATCCCCATATTTCCACAGTCTTTCCTCAGTATGAATGCAATTGTGGTTTGTGAGCTCTGATGACGGGGGGAAACCTTGTACACACATACAATAAGTTAACGATTTCTCTCCCACTTTAAACAGAGATTTTTTTCTTTCATGTTCTAAATCTGATCATGTTCTATTTGTGATAAAATGCGCGACTTCATCAGATCATGGTGGAGAGGTTGGTTTGTAAATCTTCCCCTTCCAATATCCTTCGAAACTGTTGTTGTCCAAAAATGAGAGTGGGAAAGCGTCTTTCCTAAGACTTTTGATTCTGTCTGAAGATATGGTCTGAGGGGAAGAGATTTTTGACGCTAAGAATGTGACCACAATTTTGTCAGAATCTTTCATGCACACAATGTCCAACACAGACAACGGGCAGGTCAGCAGCTGTCCTGACTTGTCTGACATCCAGTTGTGTGGGAGCAGACATTTCTTACAATTGAATCATGTCAAAACTGAGGCCTCTGTCTTAAGTCCCTAACTCAAAATCCACTGCCTTGGTACTGAGTCAAAAGTGTGATGCTGGAAAGGCACAGCACGACAGGCAACATCCAAAGCGTAGGAGCATCGACGTTTCGGGTAAGAGCCTTCATCAGGAAAGATGTTTGTGAACCAAGGAGGTAAAGAGCCAAATACAAGGGGATGGGGCTGGGACAAGGTAGCTGAGAGTGTGATAGGTGGAAGGAGGTGTGGGTAATGGTGATAGGTCATAGAGCAGAGTGGAGTGGATTTGTGGGAAGGAAGATGGACAGGCAGCACAGTTCATGAGCGCGGTGAAAATCCAGGATCTGGGTGAAGTTGGCTGAGTGTGTGCGAGAGTTGACGTGTTCGACCAGGGGCAAGTGGTGTTGTTTGGTGTGGGTGTCCCGGAGATGTTTTCTGAAGCGGTCTCTAATTAGGCATCTCGTCTCCTCAATGTAGAGGAGACTGCATCGGAAGCAATGGATACATTAAATGACATGTGCAGAAATGCAGGTAAAATTCTGATGGGTGTGGAAGGTTCCTTTGCACAGAGTTGAGGGCAGAGTTGCAGGTGGAGGATTGCAAATTCCGTGTTGGAATGAAAAGGTGCCGGGAGGGGAGGGTGGTTTGGTTGGGGGCGTGCAATTGACAAGGGACTCGTAGAGGGAATGCGCTTTCCAGAAAGCGGAAAAGGGGTGGGGAGGGAAACACATATTTGCTGGTGGGATTCATTTGCAGGTGGCCGAAATGTCGGAGGATGACATGATGTCTGCGGAGTTTGCTGGAGTTTGGAGTGATGAATAAGGGCGTTGTGTCCTTGTCCTAGATGGAGGGGTGGGTATTGAGAGCGGAGGTGCTGGAAATGAATGAGATGAGCTGGAAGGCATCATCGATCTTGTGCAAGGAAAAAGTTCCTGGCCACTGACTCCAACTTCTCCATGGCGATTGTCTGAGTCTGAACAAGACACGTCACAAGCAAAGTAGCATCCTTCACCTCGTGATGTGTTTTCAACCACATATCCCCATCATCACTATGTCAGCCTACTTGCACCACATTAACATCATTAACTCTTCCACCTCTTCACTCCCCTGAAACTCAAACTCTCATCCATTTGTTTGGACGAAACGGTGGTAATACACTTCACTCCGTCATCTCAAATTCCCTCTCTGGTCTGTCTATTTCCCTCTGTGTCTATTCAAGTGTGTTCTTGCGTTCTGTTCAGTGTTCATGTTCCTTAACTGCAAGTCATTTTTACCACAGCCCATTTTCCAAACGCGCGCTGCGGCCTTCACAGCTTTACCTTTCCACACGGGCTCCCACGTGGTGGAAGGTGGGAGTTGCGGGTTATTCACCCAATGATGTAATCCTGAGGTCTTCCGACAACTCTGCTGCACGTGGGATCATTCACGACAAGAGTCGTTCAACCATCACTGGGCAGCTAAATTCCAAAGATTTCATAATTTTCTGCAAATCACATGACTGTCTTCCCTCTATCTATCACTGTCATGTCCTCCAGCCCTCTCAAGAGCAATTAGAACTGTTCAATAAATGCCAACCCAGCCAGCGGACACGACACGCAAGATTTTGTTTTAAAATGTACTCTCAGATATCTGCATTCCCTCGAAATCCGACCTCCGGAGTGTCTTCTATTTGAACTGTTTCAAGTTTGGTGCCTAAACTTCATCTACCAAGGCCATAAATTGTGAAATCTCTTCACTTCGTAAATCGCACCATGCTATAGGAAAGGAATTACTCACCAACCGATAAAGAAAAACTGTAATGCATGCTGAAATCAGGGAATGTAAACAAAGTTTGATCACAGTCACATAATGAGACATTGGGAAGCTGACAAACTGTTATTTCAAACAAGTGATCAAAGAAGTGGGTTTCAAATCATATTTCAAAAGACAAAACGAAGCTTGCATCACAAACCTCTACTAACCGAATTTGTTCTGCGAGAGGTCATCATTTTTTGTCAGTTTTAAAAGTGGTGTCTTGTCGATAGCTCCGTAGCTCAGTGGTTAGAGCAGAGGTTTTGTGTTCGATTTTTACTGGTGCCTTGCTGAATCTCCGTACAACAATTGCAGCAAACATCCAAAGGTGCATTCTCCATGTTGTTTGGAATTATTTCTGAATGAAGATCGTGAAGTCATTTTCCCCTGAGTCCAGGCCTCATCTGCTTGAATTTCGAAGTCCACATCCGTGTTTCTCCTTCGATGAACATGAGGACGACAAGCTTCTCATGCAAAGATCGCTCTGGTTTGGCAGGAATAACAACGTGACTGAGCAAAAGAAGTAAAGTAACGGTGAAACAGTGGGGGAGGGAAAGGTACAGGGAAGCAGCTGATTGCTTCTGTTCATTGTGTAGAGACAGGAATCTGCTGGAATCCACATTAAACAGGTAGGAGACTGGAAGAGCACAGCTGGCCAGGCTGCCTCAAGAAGTGGAGAAGTCAACGTTTAGCATGTACCAATTATTCACGACTGGGCTAATATTCGAAGGACTGCATCCTGCCTATTTACCCCTTTGCTTATGTGAAATGACTCGGGTTTTAAAGCTTGAAGTGAAGAAAGAAGAGGTCAAACGGATCAATTCGTCATTTTATGAACGTTGGGCTCTCCTGAGGTCTTTAACATCTCACAAGATATGTCTGTATATTTCCCTCGATGGATGAAAATGAGGTTCAGTTCTCCCGTAGGTAATGAACAAATTCAATCGTATCTGACTTTAGTTTCATTCGTTGGTTCATTTGACATTAAAACTGTGCAGGGAAAGTCTCATTGAAGTGAACTCTTCAGACGTCAGGCTGCGGACCAAGTACTGGAAACTGGAAATGAGAATGGAAGACTGTTTGGTGACTGATATTGGCATAATGCATTATTCTGTTCTGTAAAAGCTCGATGTCACGAAGATTTTTTTTTGGAAGAAACTTCTCTCCGCAGGAAACAAAAAGCTATTCTGTAAAGAGAAGACGATATTGCACATGCTGTCCTAAATGTCAACTAGTGCTTATGATTCAGCGCTTTCACCGCTGTGGTTGAATTCATTGCGTGGTCTGGGAATCAGGAATTATTGTTTCTGATAAGGACAACAACAAAATCTGAGCATCTCTGACAGGAATTGCATTTCACACACATCTGCATGTGCCTTGCAATATGGCTGCAGGGCCGCAAGGTGGCTCACTGGTTAGCACTGCTGCCTCACAGTGCAAGAGACATGGTTTGACTCCAAATGGGTCGACTGTCAGTAAGGTGCCTTATTCAGGAGCAAATGAAGAGTAATAGGTTAAGGAATTGTTCTGTGATGGTTTATCCCTGGAGAGTCGGTGTGAATTTGTTGCATCGAATGTCCAGTTTCTCAACAGTCGGCATTCTGTGATCGCTTACTGTGTTGCTTCAGCACATGTTTAGAGTGGGGAGAAAAGTGACGAAAAACTGTCATTACCCAGTGAGGGATTGATCCATTGTGTGACAACCAACACATCCACATGTGACTGAACTAGCTCCCATCTTCCCTACACTGGAAATGACAGTAAACACCATTCGAGCGGGTTTTCATGTGTTTCTTTGGACCAGCATCCTTTCTCAAGATGGACTTTCCTGGAATGTAAAGAGATGTTAAAACACACAGGTGGCGATGACAGGAATCAAAATACGTCAGGAAGAATGGACAGCGTTTACTTGGAAACATAACAATGGAAAGTAAGTTAACGAGGTACTGGGGAATAACGCTTTTAGAAAAGACAAGGCGGAGTTTATTGGAATGGTGGAAGATACGAATAGATCATGTGGCGTGAAACCAGGTAAAACTGAATTGTGTCCATATGAAAATTTTCCAGATGATGTGTAAATGGTGAGAGTAAACAGGAGGGAAATTCCCTCATTCAGATGGATTCTATAACTGGACTTTCTTACATCAAAACCAATGAAGAAGGACAATGAAAATTTGAGAGCACGGTGTTCTTTCTTCATTGCACAGTTACTGAAATCGAAAGTGATTTTTTTTCAGGAAAAATGTTTCAGAAGCTGATTCTAAAATATTTGTAAAGACGCATGCAGCCAAACAATGAGTGAATTTCACTGGGCGGCCGGTATGTGTACACGTTGGGTGCACACTCTCTAATTGGTTATCGTTAATTGGAAAGAAACCACATAACACCTGCAACCGAGTACGACGAAGATTCGAAAGAGCTGATTGTGAGGAAAGGTTTAGCAACTTGTTGTATGTGAACTTCGATAAATGTTAACATAACTGAGCTGTTTGTGTCAGCTCAGCATTAAAGGGAAGCCTGTTAGCTCAGTCCGTTGCATAACTAGTTTATGATCTAAAGTGATGCCAACAGTGTGGGATTAATTCAATCAAAGTCTCAGATTATCATCAGGATCTTCATCTCCCCACTCATCTAACCCTTTATACTATAGCGACAAAGTGAAATTATGTTACAGTGCGTTGGAACTTACCTGTCATTGGAATGCACCTTTTTATTATCTCTTGCCTTGCACGTTTTGCTGAAATCACAGAGAAGGGAGTAAGTCGATTTGCTGCTCATCCATGTCCGCCAAAACTATCCAGTAACAAGATTCGAAAAATGCTCGTTTACGAATCATGTAATCTTCATAGCAGTACTTAAAAAATCTTTATCAATTCGATTCCAGCATTTCTGACAGCACTCAAATTGTCCAGTTACATAAATCTAAGTTTTTGGATTGTATTAATGGCCTGTGCGAGGTTGCAGTAAAATTAGTAATACGAAACGAGCTAAACATCATTTCCAGAATATAATGCAGCACAGGAGCAGACATGTGACAAACGTCATCGACCTCAAACGTCACCTCTGTATCTCTATTGAGAGATGGCTATTCAGTCAGGCAGTATTTCTGGCTAGTCGTAAGTAACTGATGTATTTGCCAAGAACAGAACACACCACAAAACTATAAATATTTTTTTAAGAATAAATGCCCTTTACCTCAAAAGTACTTTTGCAACTTTTAAATATATATATATGCACACATACATGCAAGCGCATACACATTTTTATATGCATACATGTGGAGAACATTAACAATGAATGATCGGCCACTTGAATGTTCTTCCTGTCGAATGTGGGAGGTAAGTGTCTTCAATAATGTCCATGATACCCGCATGTGCGGGAAGTGCACGCAACTCCAGTTCCTCAGCAGCTTCATTAGGGAACTGGAGCTGGATGTCAGATCATTCGGGTGTCTGAGGGGAATTGACAGGAGGTATAGGCAGGCACTAATACTTCATGTACAAGAAAAAGGTCGATGGCAGAACAGGCAGACAGGCAGACAGTGCAGGCATCCCCTGTGGCCGTGTCCCTCAGTAATAAGTATACCATATTTATTAATTTGGGGGGCAATGACTTATGAGAGGTAACCCATAGTGTACAGGTCTCTGGCACAGTGTTGCTCAGAGGGTATGTGATCGAGGAGGAGAGCATTAGTCGCCTGGGACTCCATATTGGGGAGCACAGATTACAGATTCTTTGGGTACAGGGCAGACTCATGATTAGTGTGTTGTCTCCCAGCGACCAGGGTCTGTGATGTTTCACATCGTGTTTTCAGGATTCTTAAGGTGGAGGGGGAGCAGCCCCAAGACATGATCCACACATGCACCAACAACATAGGTAAGAAAAGAGATGAGGATGTACGGTAGAAACTCAGGGATCTCGAGTGGCTTCTTCTATCTAGATCACACAGAGTTGTCCTCTCTGATTTGTTACCCATGCCACATCGTAGTGAGGTGAAGAATATGGAGAGAGCAGTTGAACACGTGGTTACAAGGATGGTGCAGGAGGGAGGGATTCGGATTATAGAACATAGAACATAGAAGAATACCGCGCGGTACAGGCCCTTCGGCCCTCGATGTTGCGCTGATCAAAGCCCACCTAACCTACACTAACCCACTATCCTCCAAAAACCTATCCAATGCCCGCTTAAATATCCATAACGAGGGAGAGTCCACTACTGCTACTGGCAGGGCATTCCATGAACTTACGACTCGCTGAGTGAAGAACCTACCCCTAACATCAGTCCTATATCTACCCCCTCTTAATTTAAAGCTATGCCACCTTGTAATAGCTGACTCCATACGTGGAAAAAGGTTCTCACTGTCAACCCTATCGAACCACCTAATCATCTTGTACACCTCTATCAAGTCACCCCTAAGCCTTCTTTTCTCCAACGAAAACAACCCCAAGTGCCTCAGCCTTTCCTTAGACGATCTTCCTACCATACCAGGCAACATCCTGGTAAACTTCCTCTGCACACGTTCCAGTGCCTCCACATCCTTCCTATAGTATGGCGACCAAAACTGCACACAATATTCCAGATGCGGCCGCACCAGAGTCTTATACAACTGCAGCATGACCTCAGGACTCCGGAACTCAATTCCTCTACCAATAAAAGCCAGTACGCCATATGCCTTCTTCACTGCACTATTTACCTGGGTGGCAACTTTCAGAGATCTGTGTACATGGACACCAAGATCCCTCTGCTCTTCCACACGACCAAGTATCCGACCATTAGCCCAGTACCCCATCTTTTTGTTACTCTTACCAAAGTGAATCACCTCACACTTAGCTACATTGAACTCCATTTGCCACCTTTCTGCCCAGCTCTGCAGCTTCTCTATATCCCGCTGTATCCTGCCATATCTTTCCTCACTGTTTGCAACTCCTCCGACTTTCGTATCATCCGCAAACTTGCTCACCCAATCTTCTAACCCTTCCTCCAGGTCATTTATAAAAATGACAAACAGCAATGGTCCCAAAACAGATCCTTGCGGAACACCGCTAGTGACGGCACTCCAAGATGAACCTTTGCCATCAACTACTACCCTCTGTCTTCTTCCAGCCAGCCAATTCCTAATCCAAACCTCCAACTCACCCTCAATGCCATATCTCTGTATTTTCTGCAGTAGCCTACCATGGGGGACCTTATCAAACACCTTACCAAAATCCATATATACCACATCTACCGCTTTCCACTCATCTACCTCCTTAGTCACCTTCTCAAAGAATTCAATAAGGTTTGTGAGGCACGACCTGCCCTTCACAAAACCATGCTGACTATCCTTGATCACATTATTCTTATCCAGATGTGCATAAATCCTATCCCTTACAATTCTCTCTAAGACTTTGCCCACAACAGAAGTGAGACTCACTGGCCTATAGTTACTAGGATTCTCTCTACTCCCCTTCTTGAACAAGGGAACCACGTTTGCTAGGCTCCAGTCCTCTGGCACTACTCCTGTAGACAAAGAGGACACAAAAATCAAGGCCAATGGCTCTGCAATCTCCTCCCTTGCTTCCCGGAGAATCCTAGGATAAATGCCATCAGGCCCAGGGGACTTATCTATTTTCACCCTTGCCAGAATTTCCAACACCTCTTCTCTACATATCTCAAAGCCATCGATTCTACTTATTCGTGCCTCAGTATTCATATCGACAACAATGTCCTGTTCCTGAGTGAATACTGACGAAAAGTATTCATTCAGTGCCTCCCTAATCTCTTCAGCCTCCACACGCAACTTCCCATTACTATCCTTGATTGGACCTATTCCTTTCCTAGTCATTCTTTTATTCCTAACATACCTATAGAAAGCCTTAGGGTTTTCCCTAATCCTACCAACCAAGGACCTTTCATGTCCCCTCCTTCCTGCTCTTAGCTCTCTCTTCAGTTCCTTCCGGGCTACCTTATTACTCTCAATCGCCCCTATTGAACCTTCACGCCTCATCTTTACAAAGGCCGCCCTCTTCCATTTAACAAGGGATTCCAACTCCTTATTAACCCACGGCTCCCTCACACGACCCTTTCCTCCCTGCCTGATAGGTACGGACTTATCAAGGACACTCAATAGTTGCTCCTTGAACAAGTTCCACATATCAATTACGCTCTTGCCTTGGAATCTACTTTTCCAATCCACACATCCTAAGTCATGCCTCAACGCATCATAATTTCTCTTCCCCCAGCTATAACTCTTGCCCTGTAGTACACACTTATCCCTCTCCATCACTAGAGTAAAAATCACCGAATTGTGGTCACTGTCCCCAAAGTGCTCACCTACCTTTAGTTCTAATACCTGGCCTGGTTCGTTACCCAGAACCAAATCCAGTATGGCCTCACCTCTTGTTGGCTTATCGACATATTGTGTCAGGAAACTATCCTGCAAACATTGCACAAACACTGACCCATCTAACGTACTTGAGCTATAGCTTTCCCAATCAATATCAGGAAAGTTAAAGTCTCCCATAACAATCACCCTATTACTGTCATTCTTCTCCTGAATCATCTTCGCAATCCTTTCTTCAACGATTCTATGACTATTAGGAGGCCTGTAAAAGACTCCTAACAGGGTGACCTCACCTCTCCTATTCCTAACCTCAACCCAAACTACCTCAGATGGCAAATATTCGTCCATCTTCCTTTCCACCGCTGTAATACTATCTTTGACATGCAAAGCCACACTCCCCCCTCTTTTACCCCCACCTCTGACCCTACTAAAACATTTAAACCCTGGAACCTGCAACAGCCAATCCTGTCCCTGATCTAGCCATGTCTCCGTAATAGCCACAACATCGAAGTCCCAGGTACCAACCCACGCTGCAAGTTCACCTACCTTATTTCGCATACTTCTGGCATTAAAGTATAAACACTTCAAGCCACTCTTGTGTTTACAGGCACACTCCTTTAAGATTGATGCCATATTCCTAACCTCACTACACTCCAGGTCCTGCACCCTAAAGCTACAGTCTGGGTTCCCATGCCCCTGCAGAGTTAGTTAAACCCCCCCCACACCCCCCCCCAAGAGCACTAGCAAACCTCCCCCCAAGGATACTGGTGCCCCTCAGGTTCAGGTGCAGACCATCCTGTTTATGGAGGTCCCACCTTCCCCAGAAAGAACCCCAGTTATCCAAGTACCGAAATCCCTCCCTCCTGCACCATCCCTGTAGCCACGCATTTAACTGTTCTCTCTCCCTATTCCTCGACTCTATATCACGTGGCACGGGTAACAAACCAGAGACAACAACTCTGTTCGTTGTAACTCTGAGCTTCCAACCTAGCTCCCTAAAAGCCTGTCTAACATCCTCAGCACTCCTCCTACCTATGTCATTGGTGCCAATATGGACCACGACTTCAGGCTGCTCCCCCTCCCCCTTAAGGACCCGGAAAACACGATCAGAGACATCACGTACGCTTGCACCTGGGAGGCAACATACCAAACGTGAGTCTCTCTCGTTCCCACAAAACCACCTTCTGTGCCCCGAACTATCGAGTCCACAATTATTATTGCTCTGCTCTTCTCCACCCTCCCCTTCTGAGTAGCGGGGACAGGCTCCGTGCCAGAGGCCTGAGCCCCGTCACTTACCCCTGGGAAGTCGTTCCCCCCTACAAGTATCCAAAACGGTATACTTGTTCTTGAGGGGAACGACCGCAGGGGGGCCCTGCACTGGCTGCTTCCTCCCAATCCCCTTCACTGTCACCCATCTATCTGCCATCTTTGGAGTTACTACTTCCCTGTAGCTCCGATCTATGACCCCCTCTGCCTCCCGAATGATCCGAAGTTCATCCAACTCTAGCTCCAGTTCCCGAACACGGTCTTGGAGGAACTGGAGATGGGTGCACTTCCTGCAAGTGTAATCAGCAGGGACGTCCATGGCATCCCTCACCTCATACATGTTGCAGGAGGAACATTGCACTGCCTTCACTGCCATCCCTCTAAAGCTAAACTTTATTTTAAAACAAAACTGGGTCTAAAGAATACAACAAGCAAAATTCAGCACTTACCTACTTACCACAACGGATCTTATTATTAGGTTAGTGGAGGAGGGCGGGTGGGAGGCACTACCTCCGTAGTGCCTCGGGTTCTTCAGCTGCGCGCTTTTAAAGGGGAAACAAACCTACCCAGGTAAGCTTACGCACTACCTGCTTCCGGGTCTCGGCTGCCTCTCTGGTCGTCGTCACTTCCCCCTGCTGCTCCCGCTCTTTCTGTGAAGAGAGAGTGAAAAAAAAACACCGCTGCCCGCTACCGGTAAGTACTTTTAAAACAAACAGTCTTACCTTAGCTGCTGCTCGCACTCAAAAATACCTGGATAGTTGACCCTCATTCTGGAGTCGGTGGAATCTCGGCAACTAGGATGATCTTCAGCTGAACCAGAAGGGTATCAATATCCTGAGGGGATAATTTGCTAATGCTCTTCAGGAGGGTTTAAACGAATTCAGCAGCAGAGTGGGAACCTGAATTATAATCCCACCTTGCAGGAGATTGTGAGTGGTTGGGTCATAAATAACTTTTCAGGTTTGCAAGAGTGTACTAGCAAGGATGAAGTTGATTTTAAAGTGTGCCTATATCAACGCCAGGAGCATCTGGGATAAGGTAGGCATCATGGGTTGTTACGTGGGACTTCGAATTAATGGCCATTTCAGAGACATGAGTGGAGCACTGAAAGGAATGGTTGTTCCTGTTATCTCAGTTTCGATTTTTCTTTAAGAACATGAAGGTCGTTTCAGAGGGGGAGATGTGGCATTATTAGTAAAAGACTGTAATATGGCAGCAGAAAGAATATTTGGTGAGGACTCTACTGAATTTGCTGAGATAGAATGGGCTGAGATTAGAAGCAGAAAACGAGAGGTCACGACAGAAATGTTCTAGATATATGGAGGAAAAGATTGAGAAGATGATCCTGGAAAGGAACGAAAGTAACAGGGTCGCTGTTGTGGTGAACTTTAGCTTTCCAAATATTGATTGAACATGTTAACGTTTGAGTACCTCTGATTGGCCAGTTCTTGTCCAATGCGTGCTTAAGAGTTTCCTGACATGGCATGTAGACAGGCCAATAAGAGGCAAAACCGCATTGGATTTGGTACTGGGTAATAAACCAAGCCAGCTGTTCGATTTGGAGGTAAGTGAGCACTTTATTGATAATGACCACAATTCGGTTATGTTTATTTAGTGATTGATAGCAATAGGTATAAATCGCAGAGCATGAGGTATTGCTGGGCGAAAGGCCATTATATTGCGATTAGGCAAGAGTTGGGATACACTGGATGGAGAAAGTAACTGCAGGGATTGTGAGCAACTGAAATATGGAGCCTGTTCAGGGAAGAGATACCTCCTGCATGTCTTTGATAAGTATGTAAGCGTCATGCTGGGAATATGAGGTCGAGACAAGGAGCTGGGTTTACTGAAGAAGTTGAATGCCTTCTGAAGAGTGGGAAGGAGGCGTATGCAAACATGAGATATGAAGGCTGAGGTCGGCTGCTTGAGAATTAAAAGCTAGCCAGGAAGGGCCTGAAGAGAGAGCTACTTAGAGCTACGAGGGGACATGAGAAGTCTTTGACTGGCAGAATCAATGATAACCTTAAAGCTTTCTATTTGTAATTCAAGAATAAAATAATGCCTAGGATATGATTAGGGCCCGTCAAAAACAGCAGTTGGAGGTTGTAAGCGGAGTCCAGGGATAGGAGTGGCGCTGAAAGTATATGTTTTCATCATATCACAAACGAAAACGACAATGCTGTCGAAGAGAATATTGAGATGCAACGTATTAGAATAAACGAATTTGATATTCATAAAGAGGAGTAGTTAGCAATTCTTGAAAAACTGAAAATAGATCACTTACAGTGTGGAAACAGGCCCTTCAAGTCCACACCGACCCACAACCCCTAATACTATGAGCAATGTAGCACGGCCAATTCACCGAAACTGCATATTGTTGGATTGGGGAAGCAAACTGGCGCACCTGGACAAAACCCACGCAGACACGGGGCAAATGTACAGATACCACACATTCAGTCTCCTGAGGTGGGATTTAAATCGGGGTTGCTGGCCCTGTGTGGCAACAGTGCTAACCACTGCGCACCGTTCCACCCATGGTTTTGCCCCCTGGGCTTGATGGAATGTATCTGAGAATTCTATGCAAATCGGGGGAGGAGATTGCAGAACTTTTGAACATAAACTTTATTTCGTCAGTGTTTATGTGATTCGTGCGAGAAGACTCGAGTTGAGCAAAAATTGTCCCCTTCTTCACGAAGGGGAGTAGAGACAACGCTGGCAATTATAGTACAGTGAGCCTTAGCTTCCTTGTAGGTAAAGTGTTGGGAAAGGTGATGAGAGATAGGATTTATGATCATCTAAAAAGGAAGAAGTTGATTCGCGATAGTAAACACAATTTTGAGAATATTAGGTTGTGCCTCACAAACCTTATTGAGATCTTTGAGAAGGTGAGGAAACAGGTGGATGAGAGTTAAGTGGTTGATGTGGTGGAGACGGTTTTCAGTAAGGCACTGTTGGCTGCTGCAAAAAATACAGAGACTTGGGATTGAGGGTAATTTAGCGGTTTGGATCAGAAATTGGCTCGCTGAATGCAGACAGAGTGAGGTAGTTCATGGGAAATGCACATCCTGGAGTTGTGTTACTCATGGTTTACCGTTTTGGACCCACTGCTGTTTATTTTTTTATATAAATGACCTGGATTACGGCTTGGAATTATGGATTAGATAATTTGCAGATGACTATAAACTCGATGGAGTTGTCAACAGTGACAACGTCTGCTGAAATGTACAGAGGGACATGGATAATCTGAAGAGCTGAGCTCGGAGGTGGCAAATGGAGTTTAATGTGAAATAGCATGACATCATTTACTTTGGAAGGAGCAAGAATAATTCAGAGTTCTTGCCTATTTGTAATATTCTTGGAAGTTTATTTGAGCGGAGAGATCTCGGAGTCTATGTACATAAAAATCTGAAAGTTACCACTCACATTGACAGGTTTGTCTGCAAGAAGCACGGTGTCTTAGTTTTTCCTGGGAGTGGGATTGAGTTTCAGATCCAAGTGATCACCTTGCAGCTCTAGAAATTCTCTTGTGTGGCAGCACTTGTAGAGTTACGTGCAGTTCTTGTCGCCACATTATAGGAAGGATGTGAAAGCATTGGAACGGGTGCAGAGGAGATTTGCTAGGATGTTGCCTCCTTCAGATTTGTATCACAGGTCGGAGCAACATGAGGGCCAAAGAAACTTTACTGCGGTGTAATATTCGGTGTTTTAACTGTTTTTCAGCTTGGAGTTGCTGTCACCTATGGTCACTATCAGTAAAACCAACACCTGGCGAGAATTGAATGTGCAACTGCGTCAGCTCACGCACTTGCGTACGGCCGTGCAAGTGCACCAACCTGACGAATTGCACCACTGGAGCTCCCGTGTAGTGATGACTAACGGCTCCTGATCTTAACACTGGGCCCCTCAACACAATTGCTCGATTTTTGGTGTGGATCTGGAATGAAATACTGCGCAGAGGAGGTTACACTGATGATGGATCATCGGTTATGAAGAATCAGGTTCAGGAAAATGACAGAGAAAAATGTAGTGAAAATTGGCATTATTGAATACGGTGTACATTTACCGTGGCATCCTGCGCTGATCACAGGCAATATAATGTCGCCAGAGAACTGAGATTTTCCTTCTATCGGCTTCAATTTATCAGGGAATTCGATTCACTGATACTTCACCAACTTCCCTTGGAATGTTCATACGACACAATGAACCACACTGCACGCAACGTCAACAATCTCGAGGATTACTTCACCCAACAGTACGTGGCATTTTTAAATATAAATAGTGAAGATTGAATAATGCTATGCAAGGGCAAATTGAATTTCAGTTTACTTAGTTGAGTCGCAACAATCCAGAGTAAGATTCAAAATGTCAGAAATTCATTTACATTACCTTGGCTAGAAATCCAACCCAGCAATGGGGAAATCTGTCCCTGAACCCCAGCATCCATGCAATCACTTGCTCCATGTGTCCACTTGGAAACCTATGTGAAGGATCGTCCAGCCTGACAGAGAACTTGGGAGAATCCTCCACTGTTTGATCTAAAGCTGAAACAGGAGCTATCTATTCCAGCTGGGAGGGCTGGGAGGTGGTTTTGCGACCAAAATATTCCTTGGTGTAGATTCACATTGGCCTCATTGTGATTGTTTCCAAACCTGGGCCGGAAATGTTACTGACAGAAAGGAGCAGAAGGAGGCCATTCTTAACACCGCTGCTGCCCCGCTACGACATTCGAAATCATCATGGCTGACACAACTTTTTAAAATCTTTTTCCAGCCTATCCACATCATCGTGTTGCCGACTGGCTAACAGATATTTATCAAACTATATTATAAATAGACATAGAATTGTTCATCTTTGAGAGAAAAATGTTGCGATTCGAGACAGTTGGATTTCTGCACGAATATAATCGGTTTTGCACATGAGCAGCCAAGTCTGGTCTGACCACCTTACAAACGATGAACTAAACTCGGATGGCATGCGAATCCAAAACTTTTGAATCGTGACTTTACAAAGGTGTAAACGCCCAACGCGCTTTCCACTACGCCACAGAGTGGCGCCCTGAAGCAATTTTCGGCCCACAAGTTTGCCTTCGAACCATTTTGTTCGGGACACCCATCTCGCCTCTGAGTGTCCTCGTCACACGTTCCCGAACCTGGTCCTTATCCACGTATGCTCTGGATCTTCAAGTGTCCAGCTACATACTGCTGAAATGATCTCATGACACATAATTTTACCACACGTTCAGATAATGAATTCCAGATAAACAACACTCTATGGGTGAAAGCGTACTTCCTCAATCTCCTCTGAAACTCTTCTCACCTGTACACCATACTGTCTTGTCATCATTTAACCAGTACGCCATCTATGTACTGGTTATTTTTCCTTCCCATAACAGACGTTTTCTTGTCATACACAATTATCCTCTTCAAAATATGTGCGTGTTAATCGGTTTCTCACTCAACCTTCTCTGCACTTCAATGGAGAGCCCCAGCCTAGCTCCTGTACCTTCACAATGGGAATGATCCAGCCCTTGTCATTCTTTTCAACTCCTGCGAACCTCTCCTCCTGCAATCAGACGCTTCCTGCAGTCTGGCAATTACAACGGAAAAAAAATAAAGTTATCGGAAGAAAAGCCGAAATGTCTGAAAAAAAACAGCAATTCTTGTCCACCTATGATCACAAAGGAGAGCTAACGTTTCCAGTACAATGATCCATGTTCTGAACGGATGGGATGTGCGTGTGGGTGAAGAATGTGGAAGAGGGCGCACAAGTTCAAAAATGATTGAACTCCATGTTGGGTCCTCAAAATTGCATGTCCTATCAGGAGAAAATGAGTTGCCGTTCTTCCAGCTTGTGCTGTGCCTTGAAGGAGCACTGTAGCGGATTTCAAACTGAAATGGTGGCTTGTGTACATAGTTTAATGTTGAAGTGACAGGAGACTGGAAAATCGGGATAAATTTTATTGATTCTGGACAGATTGGAAAACTTTGTCACCGACTCTGTTTTCCTCTCTCCGTTTTAGGTAGATCACATTCTGAGCAAGAAATACATTTGCCGAGATTGAATGAAGTGCAGACAAATCACTGGAAGATGTGTCTGGAAGCTTCCACTGTGAGGAGAGATAACCGAAACCAGCAGGAAATGTAGCTTACAACATAGAACTATACTGTGCAGTACTGGCACTTCAGCCCTCGATGTTGCAGCGCCCTGTAAAAATAACTTGATGTACATTGTCATGGAAAATCGACATTTATTTTGAATAAAAACATAGGGAAACAAAGAAGCAAGGGCCTGACTTTGCAGAGGGAAAGTATTTTTGCATACAGACAAAAAAAATGGAAAGTTATACAAACAGTAATAGCATACTCACAATGCAAGGAAACGACCATATCAAAGTCAAGAAATGAGAAAAAAACTCCATAACTGGAAAGGAACTCGAATGTTTCAAGCCCGTGATATTGAGGTCATAGAGTCATAGAGTCATAGAGATGTAGCATGGAAACAGACTCTTCGTTCCAACCCGTTCATGCTGACGAGATATCCCAACCCAATCGAGTACCACCTGCCAGCGGTCGCCCCATATTCCTCCAAACTCTTCCTAGTCATATACCCATCCAAATGCCTCTTAAATATTACAATTGTACCAGCCTCCTCGAATTTCTCTGGCTGGTCATTCCATATATGTACCACCTTCTGCGTGAAAAAGTTGCCTCTTAAGTCTCTTTTATATCTTTCCTAACTCACTCTAAACCTATGCCTTCTAGTTCAGGACTCCCCGACCCCAGGGAAAATACTTTGTCTGTTTATCCTATCCATGCCCCTCATAAATTTGAAAACCTCTAGAAGGTCACCCCTCAGTCTCCGACGCTCCAGGGAAAACAGACCCAGGCTGTTCAGCCTCTCCCTGTAGCTCAGATCCTCCAACACTGGCAACATCCTTGTAAATCTGTTCTGAACGCTTTCAAGTATCACAACATCTTTCAGATAGGAAGGAGACCAGAATTGCAAGCAATATTCTAATAGAATCCTAACCAATGTCATTTAAAGCCACAACATGACCTCCCAACTCCTGTACTCAGTACTCTGATCAATAGATGAAAGTATACCAAACGTCTTCTTCACTGTCTACCTTTGACTCCACTTTCAAGGAGCTATGAACCTGCGCTCCAAAGGGTCTTTGTTCAGCAAAATTCTCTCGGACCTTAGCATTAAGTGTATAAATCCTGCTAAAATTTGATTTCCCAAAATTTAGCACCTCGCATTTATCTGTGTTGATAAAAAGAATCGAATTATAGTATAACGGGAAGATGCGAAAGCTACCAGCACCCGTTATATGAGGCATCTTGCCAAGGTATTACTGGGACACGGGAAAGCTTAATTTGATAGAACACGCGATATATGCTGAAAATGTTCTGGCCCAAGAGAAGGCTAAACGGAAATTAAAGATGGAACAGCATGCACATAAATCTCAGGTTACTCTGATGCAAATGGTCACCTAGCCGTTCGAGGGAGGTGCTGCGTGAAAGTTGGAGCTAGCATAGGTAGATCTGGCGGGTGCTGTGTTTGGACCACTGTGCGAAGCCGTGTCAGCACAGACAGCCTGGGTCGGCCCCGGAGGCTGGACAGCAGTGTGACTGACTGAGAAGGCTAAGGTGCAGGTGGGCAGCCAAAAAGTTACAGGTAAGCCTCTTTTATTTCTGCATGGCAAAGAAGACTCCCTTATGTTAACCTCTTCTACTAACCTTACGGGCACTGAAACATGTCCCAACTTTATATTGAGCTCTGAGATTGCGAAGTTGGATCATATTTTCAATATAATGATGATGTTTATAAGTCAATGCCTACCTCTATGTTACATGTGGAAGGTGCACCAGTTACCTTTTTGGTTGATATAGGTGCAACACATTCAGTCTTTAAATCAAGGCAGTTCAGCGAGTCGACACAAATAAAGATGAGTGGAAGGTTCCTGAACTCTGCGGGTGCATCAGGAGTCATGATGCGAGAGAAATTAACCGCAACCCTATTGTGTGAAACCAGTAATGAGGAAATATTCCAATTCTCATTCCTGTTATCGGAATTCTGTTCGTTAAATCTGATGGCTCGAGATCTCATAGTGAGTCTGTGGTGGATTTGCGCATTTCCCCGATGGGCTTGCAGGCAATACAAAAAGAAGATTTACCAGTGCGGACTGTAAAATACGACTCACGACAACTGATGCATGTCTATGCAAGGCGATCAAGTCAGAGATTGATAAGTTCAGTGAGCGATTCACTCGCGCAGAAAGCAAGTAACCATGTTAATCCCACTGACATCGATTTTCTTGCTGGGGATATGCTGCACTGCACAGCACACATACATCGCGATGGCCCTGACAAATCATATGAGAAGGATTGTTTCAGGAGATTGGTGAAACCAGATCAGTTGTTATTGTGCGAATTTTATTGGAATGATCACAGATGTACAGTCAGACAAAACTTATCTGAAGCATCTCTGACGGCAAGTAGACCCTGTCCTTCTGATGTAGAAGGCTCCTTTCCTCATGTATCATTGGCAAAGACATCCAGCGACAGGCGGCAGGATTTGGGACCATGGAGAAGAAAGGTACAAAAATTAAATATTGTGTCTTCAGGGTCGATGTGGGTATCTGCTTCAATGCGGATATAAGGACACATAGGAAGAAACTATATTGGCGAACTCAAGCAGATAGGCAGTCCAGGAAACCCTCGCCAGGAGAGTAGCCTGGTGTTTAGGTATGGAAGATGTCTCGGCGCCAAGATTAAGAAGGGTTCCTGCTGAGTTCAGGGCAAAATGCAAACGTGATGTAGGTATCATCCCAAGCTGTGAACCCGGAAGAATTACCCCGAAGTCTGAGTATCGTCCTTGCAGAGCACAAGACCCGTTAAAACCCGAGGCTGTGGAAGGAAGTACTTCAGTATTTGAATCCCTTCTAAAGTCTGGTGTGATAATTCCCTGTGTATTATCACCAGTGAGAACCCCGATTTTTCCGGTCAAAATGACAAACATTCCAAGTGAATTGGTGGAATGGAGGTGTGTTCAAGACCTGCAGGTAGTCGATAACGCTGTTGTTACGCACACCCCAAATGTTTACAAACCCTATTGGAAATTGACTCAATTTCCACAGGACAGTAAATGGTTCTCTGTTATGAATTTAGCAAATGCCTTCTTTAGTGTACCGGTGCATGGAGAAAGTCAATTCCAGTTCACTTTTTCATTCAAAGGCAAATTGTATAGTTTCATGCGACTTTGTCAAGATTATTGTGATTCCCCAATCATAAATAATGAGGCTCTACGCAGGAGTCTGGAGACTCTTGTTTTAACCTCGGATCAGTGCTTCTGCAGTATGTAGATGAATGCTTAATAACAGTACCAACAGAGAAACAATGTGAAAAAGACACGCTTGCGTTGTTCTGCCATCTCGCTAGGGATGGGCACAAAGCTAGTCTCGCAAAACTACAATTTGTGCAACAGCAGGTGATGTTCTTAGGTCACTTAGTATCTGAACAAGGGAAGGCCATTGGTCAAGACAGCTCTCAAACAATCCAGCAAATTCCAAAGCCTCAGACGAAGAAACAATTGCTATAGTTTTTGGTCATGCGCTCCTACTGTAGAAAGTTTATCCCACATTACGCAACCATTCAGGCGCCCCCAAGTGGCATATCACATGGCTAAGTGATGCAGAGCCAGAGTCCGTTGGAGTGAACCCAGAGTCCGATCGTGACATTGTTGAATTGAAAATGGCACTCCAAACTACACCTACACTGGGGATTCTGAATCCAAACAAGCGCTTTGTACAAACAGTAGATGAGGAGCGTGACTGTATTACAGCTGTGCTGATGCAGGATAATGTGGGAAAATTGAGCCCGATAGTTTATTTTTCAGTTAAACTTAGACCACGTGGTGGCAAGATTGCCTCAATGCCTTCGAGCCGTCGCTGCAGCTGAAAAGGCTGTTGTAGCATTCATAGACACAGCTGGCTATGGTGAAATAACCCTACTGGTCCCACATGCGTGTCCGTAATGCTTCCCGTGCAAAACAAAACACACATATCGGCAGCACATTGGCTCAGATACAATACGATGCTATTGGAGATACCTAACATGGAGAAAGTGAGGACTGCAGATGCTGGAGATTAGAGCTGAAAATGTGTTGTTGAAAAAGTGCAGCAGGTCAGGCAACAGCCAAGGAGCAGGAGAATCGACGTTTCGGGCATGAGCCCTTCTTCAGGAATCTTCAGCTTCCTGAAGAAGGGCTCATGCCCGAAACGTTGATTCTGTTGCTCCTTGGATGTTGCCTGACCTGCTGCACTTTTCCAACAACACATTTTCAGCGGAGATACCTAACATTACAATAAAGCAATTTAACATCCTTAATGCTGCTTGCCTTCTCCCCACAGAAGGGGAAGGAGACCCAAATGACTGTGTCCCTGTTATTAAAGACATTCAAAAGCAGAATATGGCATTTTGGTGTGAGGGACCAGGGGTGACATGAACAAAAGCCCTTCCAATTATGCTAATATATATGAGATCCAGAAGGAGAGGAAAAGCAAATCTTAGCCCATTTGAGACCTGTTTTGGTGGGCCGCCCAATAGAGGAATTGGCCCAGAACCCAAGGTAAGAAAGATAACAGACCACTGTGAGGATGAGATTTTCTGTTACTGCATAAAAATCTCTGCACTTCTGTCTCAAATACAGAATCAAGTGAAGCAGCACTACCCCAATCAGTAGAAGCGAAGATGCACGACAGAGAACCTGGAGAATGGATAGTGGTAACAGACTTCAGGAGGAAAACCTGGAAGGCGAAGAGGTCTCTGGGACCGTTTTAAGGCCTCCTTATTGCACAGGCAGTTGTTAAGTTCGCTGAAAGAGCCACGTTGATGCACGCCAACCATTGCAAACGTGTAGGTGGACTTCAGGAGACATCGGACAACACCATAACCAAGTAAGTGCAAGTAGTGATTAGAAGCCTCAAACAAATATGGGGCTGCCCTGGCAGGACGATTCGGGAAGGCAGAGGCGTCGGGGATACAGTTGCCGACGGTAATCTTAACCAAGAATGCTAAGTTGTTCTTTACATGCGACCCATGGCCGCTCAGCAACGAAGACGACTATAAATTGGACAATAAATATTTATGAAGGGATCTTTGTGGTCCCAGTGACTGTCACTTGGTAGTAGCCACCACGGTTATATGGACATCTCACACAGGATATAGATATTCTATTATCAAGGAAGGATAATAAGCGAGACTCAGAAGCGGGATGAGGAAGCCTGATGACGTGGAATGCATAGACCTTCTGAGGAAAGGTCTGGTGCTTAGTAAGCAGTTTGATGTATAACTATGTGGCGCTGTACATGCCTTTTTCTTTTTGAAATAAAATGACAAAAAGGGGGAAATGGAATGGAAAATTATCATTTACTGTGGAATCTCTAAAGCATAGAGGAAACAAAGAAGGGCCTGATTGAAATTAGGGGCAGGTATGGCAGACAGACAGAAAAAATGCAAAGGCAAACCGAACTAACAGCAGACATACTAGTCCAGTTAAAACGACCTAACAGCAGAATTACAAGGCCAGATAAACCGACCTAACAGCAGACTTACAAGGCCAGATAAACCGACCTAACAGCAAACTTACAAGGCCAGATAAACCGACCTAACAACAGACCGACAAGGCCAGTTAAACCGACCTAACAGCAGACTTACAAGACCAGTTAAACCGAACTAACAACAGACTTACAAGGCCAGTTAAACCGACCTAACAGCAGACTAAAGGCCAGTTAAATCAACATAACACCAGACTTACAAGGCCAGTCAACCGACCATGTCAACAGTCAATGATTGAGAAAAACAACTGCATATCTCGAAACGAGATTGAATGTTTCACGCTATTGGCCTTGATGTGTTGACAAGGATAAGCATTGTTCACCTAATCTAATCCAGATTGCAATTGGTAATCTTTGCTTTATAATGTCATTGAATAAATGGAATATGTCAAAGCTATCAGGCGCCCCTTACGTGAGGCAACTTGCCAATGTATCGGGTCCATTTGCAAAGATCGAAAATAAACGCTTTCTTTGCTCTTGCTTGCATTTGAGTCGAATTGATTTAATTTCCACGGCATCACAACTGAGACGATTCAATGGCGACGAACAGCTTGAATAGTTGATTGGCAGGAGCAAACGGCAGTCTTAAATCAACTAGTACATGTTGTTAGATTTTTTTGAAAGTGGTTGTTTCGAAACCAACCAGAGGTTAAGGTTTTCCAAACTTTTTCTGCCAATGACCATTCGTCTTGACACATTCCCAAGTTTTCTGTCAAAGATCTTGGTGGCAGAAAATACGTCATATATCGTTTTACCCCCTCAGCTCTCCAGCGAATCCAAAAACTGAGAGCAATTGACGTGGAATAGAAGCAGAACTGGCAAATATATCTTATTACCTGACACACCGAAACATGAATGCTTTCTGGGAGGAAGTTCAGTTTTCTGGATCACGAACTGCTCGCACAAATGGCAGCGAGGCCATTCCAAACGGTGCTCAAAAACTCACTGGAGCCTTAGTGCACCACTGTTACCTGGAAAGTGCGAAAGTAATATAAAACAGAACAGACTATCAGTGAACCACGAAAAGTGAAGATTACCAATTGCAATCTGTTTTATAATAGGTTCACAATGTGCTGGTGCCTCCCACAGAACAAGAGGGCCGATCACCAGCCGCTCTCATGTGGGCAGAAATGCAGGAAATGAGAGGAATGGAACTCAGTTGCACATTGCGATTGCCCGTTTTTTGCCACAACAACAAAAAATGGCGAGTGGATTCAGTGCTGGATCTGGTTTCCCAACAACGGTGAAATAACGATCTCTATTCACTTTCAGAGAAAAAGGTGAACCACACAAAACACCTGAAATATGACGGGGATATCTGGGTCCCGCATTATGCTGGGGGCCATTCCAGCAGGAGGCTAAGGTGAAAATAACAGCGGCAGGGGAACACAGCGTGAATACTGACACGTTAGTGTCTATGTGCGACTCCACATTACAGCGTGGTTTCGAAGAAATGATTACGTTTTATTCTGTTCAACTTCAAGATCAGCTCATCCCGACCAAGCGTTGCCAACTTAATCCATTAACACAAGTGGAAACGCTGGGATTCAAACCTAAGCCTTCCTTAGATCTGGGACGTGAAAGGCAGCGTCTCAGCTTGCTCAGTGACCGTGGCAGACAGGCTAAAAGCGGAAAGTGAAGACCGTGTGCCTGACCATAGCCTGCAGAATGCTCACAGTGAGTACGCCTTTTCTGCAGAATAAGCAGCAGAAAGGTATTCCGCCACCTGAAAAACTATACTTAATCGGGAATCCGACAAAGGCAGACCACGGAGTGAGGTTATTTGAAATGCGGTGCCATAACGAACTGCAACTTTCCTTGTCTTTCTCATTAACCATGCGCTTTCCAGCAGAGTTATGAGCAACTGCCAACTGGCTGCCAGCTGATTTGTAAACCTGTGTGGGAATCGAGGAGATGCGACTCACTTGCTGTTTGTAAATTAAACGGTTCTTACTTTGAGATGTACAAGACTCAGTCTCTGCACATCGTGAGGAAAGGTCAAAGGCGATCTGAGATGTGGAAACAGTGCTAACTGTACGTGATTATTCTTTGTACAATATGCGAAATGGTCTCCCTCAGTGCTCTTATTCATGTCTCTTGTTCATGACTGAATCAGACAGACGGAGTTTCACCAGAGTTTCATTTGACTTGCATTCCTCCCTCTCCCTGGTCATATTTTTCTGCAACTCTGTGATATAAAAAAAACCAAAATGGCTACAATGGCATTTGGCACCCTGCCCGTAGTTTCCTCAATTTCAGTGGATTGATTTCAGACCCCACGGTAATATTAGTGACTGTATGAGAGTGTGAGTCAAGCAGTTCACCTGAGTCTGCATTCCTCTTTTTATTCCGCTTCATGACTGAATGAGATATAAGTATGTCCTGTGCTCGGCACTCGAATGAATGATTTGGTCGAAAACATGATCGAGGATTTTTGGTTGAGGTTCACCCAGGTTGAATGAACCAGAGAGAATCCAAATTGGGCGTTTCAGAGCCTACTTCTGGATGCATTTGACAGAGACTGTACATCAGGATTCCAGTGTTGCTGTGACAGGGGCAAATGGGTGTTCTCCTTGACACTGAACTAGCATGCCTTCACATGTAAAGCAAGTGCCTTACTACAGGTACAGAAAGGATCAATGCCCGGTAACTGTGCCCTTACAGTGGACGCCCTTCGAGATAGACAAATCGAAGCATATTGTCAACCAGGGAGGAGAGAAATTTACTTGAGAGTGTGGTGCTGGAAAAGCACAGCAGGTCAGGCAACATCCGAGCATCAGGAGAAACAGCGATTCTGGCAGGAGCGCTTCATTATCTCCGTCCTCATTTTATCTGTGGAGAGAAGCTGAACAACGTTTCACGCAACAATAAATTGGAACTGTAATTCTTTTCACTGCAGAGGCAGATATGGGCGAGCAAATTTAAAGGAAGTTTGTCAATGAGTTCAACAAGCACGAATACTCCATTCTCAACGATTCAAAAAACTTCAGCATCTAACAAGGGAACAAACCAAACTCCTGCCTGGTATGAACCGCAGACGTTTGTAGTGTGACATGAACGTAAAAAACGACGTCGCAACAGTGCCAACTGACGTTTATCCAGCACCGAAACTGGCAGCCGCTCAATGCACTACCTCGGTGTTTGAAGTAGATCGATGTTGTCCGGGGTTATTAGCATGAGCCAAAATGATTGGAGAGGGTGTAACAAAAGAGAAGCTGAGTATAAAGATGGAAGGCAGGTGATATTCAATTAAAAAACGCGTGCAGAAAGGCACAGGGAGATGCACATCGAACAAGATGTTTCACTGGTCTCGAGGTCTTAACTCTGTTTTGCTTTCCAATATACTCCAAGACTTGCTGAGATTTTACAGCAATTTATGTTGTTGGTACAGAAAGGGAATATGGGAGAGTGATCCTGGACCGATCAACTCTCTCTGCTCTGTGGATATTTGACTTCTCTTTTCAACCGGATCACTTCTGTCTCACAGTGAAACCCCCACTCCCGTTACTGACAATAAATAGTTCATTACCTATATCCACATTGGCACACAACAAAATCATTTTCCTTGTGAATTGGGAAACTTCCAGGGAGTGTTCCCTTCGTTTTCCATCAGAACATACTGAATGAGTTAATTTTGATTCAGGACCATCTGACATGGAACCATCACTCTCAGTGCCCCCAACAAGTGGCCTTTCCCATTCAGTGTCTCTGAGCACGTTGGGTGTTGTACGGCTGGAGTGGAACATCACGTTTTGAAAGGGTCACTGATAGACTTGTCTCAGGCCCTTCCAGTAAAGTGGAGATAGTTATTACTCAGAAAGCGACTTGTGATCAAAAACAGCGGGACCAACGTGGCAACATAAGTGTCACCCTGTTGTCATAATGCAAGTGGAATGGAGGGCAAGTAACACACCACAGAAACACTCGTAAGTACGCGCGCGCGCGCGCACACACACACACACACACACACACACACACACACACACACACGCACACACACACGCACACACAAACACACACACACAACTTCTCGATTCTTATCCAAGAGGATTTCCATTTTCAACGAAAATAGATTGATTACAGAACTTCATTACAGAGTTCTTTACTTGATTGTTTCCGTTCTGTTTGGATTACCAATTCGATTCCTGATTCATAACATCCCCATGGACAGTTTTCCTCATCCCATTTCCTGTGTCCTGCTCACAAACTCTGCATTTGATTCCAATACCATCTGTTGTTTGACACAGGAACCTTGCTGTTTCGGGAGGATTGAGTCTTGTGTCTGACCCAGGTGTGTGAATATCCTGTTTATCTGATGTCTAGGATTGTTTAATGAAGTTTGGAAGTTTGGAAATCCCGATGTTATTTTGTCTCCAGTCCCTTAGTAGAACGGTATTTGTTTTCAGTCAAGTAATCCTTGACTCTGGGTCTTATTAATTTATTCAACATCATTGTCCACAGGCTTGGACACAAATCGGGAGATTTGAACAGATGGCGTCATCAAATATTTGTATGGTTTAGCAATTATAGCCAGGGCTTGGGTCTAGGGAGGTGAAGAAGTTTTACTGTGATCGTGCAGGAAGTATCTCCAAAAGGCGAACGGATGAATGTGGCAAGTCACAATCTTCTGGGCGAGCAGAGCGAAACAGGCAGACATACTGTCTAACAGACAGAGAGTGACAGGATGATTTTGGGATTTCCAACAGGCATAGTTCAAGTCAGTCTTGATTTATAAATTGAGGAAATTATTGGTGAACCTAGTTTACAAGTAAGTTTTGAAGTGGAAGTAAGCTGCTGTCACAAAGATCAATGGAGCGATGGTAAGTGAATGGGCAAACCATTGTCTGTTACAATATGAAGTGGAGAATGTGATGTCTGTCAGGGAGAATCGAAAAAGAAATTTTAGTCCAAATGGTGAGATGTTATAGGACTCTGACGGAGAGAGGGATTTATGTTTCCTGGGATATCAAAACACATTGAGTCACTCTGCAGGGGCAGCAAGGTATTAGCAAGGCAAAGGGATGATGTTTTCGTTTGTTCATTGAATGTGAGCATCACTGGCTGGGTTCAGCATTTATCCCTCATTCCCATCAGCCCTTCAGAAGATGGTAGTGAACTGCCTTATTGAACTGGTGTACTTCATAAAACTTCAACATGTGCCGGTTCGGTAATATTGGCCAAGAAAAATTGCCCATAGTTATCAGAGATTTGTTGGTTAGGTGCAGTAGTCAAGGAAATATACAGATAGAGGGCAGTGGAATTTAACACCGCGGGGATTATATATTCATTTACTCTACACTGAGTTAGAGACTGGAATTCCATGTTTTGTCAGCGAGCTGATGTACAACAGAACAAAGTGTCGAATCTAATTGAGGGGATCAATTCGTAGAGAAGGGAGAAAATAGGGAAAAACAGAAATTGTTGATAAAACCTCAGCAGGTTTGGCAGTATCCGTGTAGAGAAAGCAGAGTTACCACTTCGGATCCGGTCACCCTTTCTCTGAAGCAGACCTGAAACGATAACTCTGATTTCTCTTCACAGATGCTGCCAGACCTACTGAGATTTTTAAGGAACTTTTGGTTTTGTTTCTGATTGACAGCATCTGCAGTTCTTTCAATTTATATTTAGGTAGAGAATGGGGTTAAGTTCAGAGTAAAGCTGTCTCTACACTTCAGCTTTTCAAACTCCGAGACCATGTTCACCGTTGAGTTCGATAATGACTAAGTCAACCCCTATCCCCACACTGTCCATATCAAGCACACTGAGCAGAGTCATATCACTAGCTTAGAGGTAAACTATGTTTCCCTGTACACTTTATCCACCTACATCTGCCAGGGTCTGAGATGAATGGGTTACATACAGTGTACAGATCGGTCCACAAACGCTCCCATGTCAGGTGAAGCTCTGTGTTAGATTACAGAGTAAAGCTGTTTCTACAGTGTCTCTCACATACTCTTACATAGCTCATACACACAGACACATTATCATGCAGTCACACATGCTCAGTCACATACACAGGAGAGCGTTGCAAACTCCCTGTCTCAGAATCCCACACTCGAACACAACCCCTCACTCAAACACTCTCAGTCACCAATTCTCAGTCAATCAGTCACAGACACCTCAAAACCACACTCGCTCGTTCACATACACAGTGACACCTTCACAAATATGTACTAATGATACATAAATACACAATCTGCTCGGCTTGCAGAATGGAAAATCAATTTCTTTGTTTTTAGAGAGCATAAAATTTGAAGACAAATTAGGTCAGGCTGGCCATTGATTAATGCCTGTTTTCTGGATAAAATACATCTTACGCCACGCTAAATCTCTGACAGATTCTGAAGACCACGCACCTACAACTCAGTAGCTGACCTGTCATATTCCTATCTTATTTTCCTCATGAAGTTTGCAAATTTAGACAGACTTTTAAAAATCTCAGGGCACGGATTTTAAAAGGATTCTGGAATCTGCATCATAATCAGTGCAAAATTTATAACAGAATTCTCCATATCCTGCTTTTACAGTTTAATTTGTAAATTGACATTTTTACAATTCAGGAATGTATGAATGGAAAAAAAAAGCTTTTCACTCTTTTGCCCTTCTCCTGTGCTGACAGAATTCAGACACAAACTGAAGCTTCGCTGCTCCTGCACCCAGTTTAACATTGTACCATTTGGTTGAGATTATCCCTCCTCTAATATCGATTCTCATCTCAGTTTATTTCATTTGCAGGAGGCCGAGAGATCGTAATGTATAAAGTGAAGATATGTTTTTATCTGCCAAAACAGGACACATGATTCCAAAAGTGTCAGTTAGCCATTTTAGGTTTGTTACAGGCAGCCATTTCATGTTAGCACAGCGCTGGCAGCGACTTTAAAAACCGGGAAAGGCAAGAACGGGTTGGGGACTTGGGAGTCCATGTGCAAATGAATGCAGAGTATATTCACAGAACTAGAGCTCGACGGCACGGGTTCAATGGCCAGCGAAATGACGCAAGCACAAGACTGAGACCCTGGAATTCAGAATGGTCTAAAATGATGAAAGTTTGAGAGTCAATGACAGGAACTGCAGGATTAGATCGGGAAAAAATATCGTTGTTGCTTCTGGAGACTATAACTAGCTTCAGTGTCGAGTAATCTAACGTCAGACTGGAACCCTTTGACAACTCAGGCCACGTTCAGCATGAGGTTAGGTTTTGTTTAAATCACCCGACACTGCCCCCAACAAACTCTCACAGAAAAGAGTTAAGTACAGATTAAAGCCCAATTACACTGTTCTCATCAACAACTCCCAGGGCAGGAACAGCACTGAGTTAGATGAAGAGTAAAGCTCCCTTTACATTTTCCACATCAAACTCTCCCAGGACAGGGACAATACTGTGCCAGATAGGAAACAAAACATCGTCCATATGACCATAAAATGACTGCATTCCATCTGCTGCTGCCTTACCTCGTGTGGGTCAGAGATCGAGCTCCGAAACATCTCCAGGACAATCTTATCCAGTACCTGCGGCTGTGGCTCTCTACCTGTGTCTGCAACTCTCTCTCGGTTTCTGAAATTCCCTCCCATTTGCGCGATAATGCTGAATAAATTTCAAAACCGTTCAATTACCTTTAAAACATTTTAGGATACCATTAAGACTTTTTTGACAGTGTTTATAAATATCCATCCTCAAGTTACTTGCGGATATCCAGTGTAATTCGTCTACATTTATATTGTCCGTAAATCACAAAGCAAATTAACATCCAGGGTCCATGAACAATCCGGAATTTACATGAAGTGTCTGACTTTATTGCATGTGATTGGCCATTAACAGCATGTGATTGGCCTTCCTATGATTTTTTTTTCACTGAGAAGTTATCATGAATCATATGGACCACTTTGATCCTCAGACCGACTGTGTATTGTCAGTGCAAATAAAAATCAAAACTTCCAGATGCAGGAATGTCTGAACGAAAAACACTACGGATGTGCTTCCCCAATATAATCTCTGATACCTTTTTGGATGAGAGTTTCAGGAGGGCATTTAGATGACAGAAACCAGGAGCAGGAAGAAGCCAATCAGCCCTTATAACCTGCTCTCCCATTCAATGTGGTCATGTCTGATTCTCGATCTCACTGCTAGATTCCCACTTTCTCTCCAAAGTTTGTGGTGGAGAATGGTACAATTTCAAAATTTGGCACACGTTTGTAGGAGGAATCGATAAGCCGATAAGCTTGTTCTGGTAAGGCCATTATATCCACAGTCTTTTAGATGCAGTCCCTATCTGCCCATTTTCTGCAATGTAGTTCACACTGAATCAACAACATTTGTTTTTTTTCGAGCAAACAGCATAATTTACCCGGGCAATTTTTTATCTGACATACTGTAGATGTCATATGCCCTTTCTGTAGTTGCAAATCTCATCGCTCATTTGAAAATGACACCAATAGTAATGTGATAGAATCTGCATTAAGTCCAATGGCCCAGATATTCTGACTGTGATTGCAAATCGAATCACTTTATGTTTTAAAGTGTTAGTGCAGGTCGTGCTGTTATGACAGTCTGCTTAAACGTAAACACAATTTTGCAGTACCGATTGACGAATTGGGGATGTTGCTTCTACAGCACAAAGTTTTGAAACGTGTTTCTTAACTGTCACACGATTACAACGTCAACACTTTAAGTGGTTTCGAAAGAGCAATTTTTCTATACCGCATGATTGCACAGGAACGCAACCATCGTGTAGAAGAAGAACTGACTGTACTGAGCTCCAAACGTCCAGCTGGAAATTGGATTCCAGTCCCTTCACAAATACAAAGTACAATTGAAATGAACACATTTTTCTTTAACTCAGGTGTATTGGGAAAAGGCAAGCCATGTCCTTCTTTGCAGGAGTGTACCGTGTCTGTGATTTAAACACTCAGATCCACAGCCAAATGCAGTGAAAGAATGCGCATCCAGGTAATTGTGGGGTCAGTTGGCAGTTTGTTCAGGCGTTAGAGTATCATAAAAGTGGTTATGGGAGGCTGGAGTTGAGCGGTTTTAGGGATGTGGGGCTGGTGGCTTGGGGTTTTGGGCGAGTGGGAAGGATTAAAAAGGAAGGGTTAGCAGAGCGAGATGTTGGGTATGTGTTGAGGGCTGCATCTGGCCAAAGTGACAATTCAAATGGTGTTGGGTCGGAGCATTTTTTGTCTCGCATTTCCTGGACAATTAGTAACTTTCCAAGTGGACCCCTCCAAATGCTCCAAATTTAGTGGATTCTTTAGGAGGGTCTCCCCATCAGAGTCTTCCAGTCACCAGTTGATTACCACAGAGTCTATGTCAAAGTTTTTGCAGGGGCCAGGCATGCAACTCCAGCCTGTGATTCTCCAACAAATACCTGACCACTAGAATGGGTCCTTTCTGACTGAGTGAATGCAGAGAAATATTTATACTTTTCAGTGTAATTCTCTGCTTTCACAACCCACTAGAATCTGCTGTAAATGATACCCCCCATTAGATGTTCAGCAGTACATCAAGTCTTCATCAGTGGAAGAGTTCTTGTGCTAATCACACGCAGTTAAATTCCCAGGCAAAGTCACTGGGCACAGGTGTCACATCGGTTGCCTTAAACTGGCTGTCCAAGCTCTGTGTGTAATTCTCACCGTCCCCTGTGCAGCCCACAGTGAGGCCCACAGTGATTCCTTCCTGGACGTGCCTTTCCCGTTGGGGAACACTGAGACCTGGAGATTCTATAGACGCTGCGCTGTGGCGTCTGGTCCCTGAGACTCATCACCCTGCGGCTGGGTCTCTGACTTCACAATTGGATATAAGCCTCTCTCAGCTCGAGCTGGAGATTCAACAACACTCTCTCGGTGGAGCAGGTAACGGCTGTCCGTTGGTGTTTATTTTAAGTCCCGGTATTGTCCAGTCATTGTTTTTTTTACCGGTTAAAATTTAAAGTTTTTTTAAGCGCCTAACGGACCCGGAAGCTACCTATAAAAGCGCGCAGCTCCAAGCCTTCGGCCTCACTCTCTCGGCGGAGCATGTAATAGCAGTATGGTGGTGTTTATTTTAAGTTGCGGTATAGTCCAGTTATTGTTTTTTTTAGCTAGCTTACCTGGGAAGGTTTTTTTCTCTATAAAAGCGCGCAGGCGAGGAACCCGAGGCACTACAGGAGGAGAGCCTCTAACTCGCCCTCCTCCTCTGACCTAATAATAAGACCCGCTATGGTAAGCAGGTAAGTGCTGCATTTTGCTTGTTTGTTTCTTTAGATCCAGTTTTCTTTTTAAAGTTTACCTTTTAGAGGGATGGCAGCGAAGGCAGTGCAATGTTCCTCTTGCAAGACGTTTGAGGTGAGGGAAGCCATTAGCGTCCCTGCTGATTACACTTGCGGGAAGTGCACCCATCTCCAGCTCCTCCAAGACCGTGTTAGGGAACTGGATCTGGAGTTGGATGAACTACGGATCATTCGGGAGGCAGAGGTGGTCCTAGATCAGAGCTTTCGGGAAGTAGTTACTCCGAAAGTTATAGACAGATGGGTGACAGTGAGGGGGACTGGGAGGAAGCAGCCAGTGCAGGGACGCCATGCGGTCGTTCCCCTCAATAACAAGTATACCGTTTTGGATACTTGTTGGGGGGATGACTTACCAGGGGTAAACAACGAGGTTCAGGCCTCTGGCACGGAGCCTGTCCCGGTTGCTCAGAGTGGAAGGGCAGAGAAAAGTACAGTGATAGTTATTGGGGACTCAGTAGTCAGGGGCACAGATAGGCGGTTTTGCGGGGGCGACTCACGTTTGGTATGTTGCCTCCCAGGTGCAAGGGTACGTGATGTCTCTGATCGTGTTTACGGGTCCTTAAGGGGGACGGGGAGTATCCCCAGGTCGTGGTCCACGTTGGCACCAACGAAATAGGTAGGAAGAGGGCTGAGGATGTTAGGCAGGCTTTCATGGAGCTAGTTTGGAAGCTCAGAGCTAGAACGAACAGAGTTGTTGCCTCTGGCCTGTTACCCGTGCCACGTGATAGTGAGTCGAGGAATAGGGTGAGAGAACAGTTAAATGTGTGGCTACAGGGATGGTGCAGGAGGGAGGGATTCCGGTTGCTGGACAACTGGGGTTCTTTCTGGGGAAGGTGTGACCTCTATAAAGAGGATAGTCTCCACCTGAACCTGAGGGTACCAGCATCCTTGGGGGGAGGTTTGCTAGTTCTCTTTGGGAGGGTTTAAACCAACTCTGCAGGGGCATGGGAACCTGGACTGTAGGTTTAGGCTACAGGACCTTGAGTGTAGGGAGGTTAGGAGCAAGGCATCGATCTCGAAGGAGGCTGCCTGTAAACAGGAAGGTGGCTTGAAGTGTGTATACTTCAATGCCAGAAGTATAAGAAATAAGGTAGGTGAACTTGCAGCGTGGGTTGGTACCTGGGACTTCGATGTTGTGGCCATTACAGAGACGTGGGTAGGACATGGACAGGAATGGATATTGCAGGTTCCAGGGTTTACATGTTTTAGTTGGGTCAGAGGTGGGGGTATAAGAGGGGGAGATGTGGCATTGCTTTTCAAGGATAGTATTACAGCGGTGGAAAGGACGATGGAGGAAAACTTGCCATCTGAGGTAGTTTGGGCTGAGGTTAGAAATAGGAAAGGTGAGGTCACCCTGTTAGGAGTTTTCTACAGGCCTCCTTATAGTCCGAGAGACGTAGAGGAAAGTATTGCAAGGATGATTCAGGAGAAGAGTGAAAGTAGTAAGGTGGTTGTTATAGGGGAATTTAACATCCCAGATATTGACTGGGAAAGCTACAGCTCGAGTTCGTTAGATTGGTCGGTGTCTGTCCAATGTGTGCAGGAGGGTTTCCTGACACAATATGTAGACAGGCCAACAAGAAGTGAGGCCATACTGGATTTGGTTCTAGGTAATGAACCAGACCAGGTGTTAGACTTGGAAGTAGGTGAGCACTTCGGAGACAGTGACCACAACTCGGTGACTTTTACTCTAGTGTTGGAGAAGGATAAGTGTGCACTGCAGGGCAGGAGTTATAGCTGGGGGCAGGGAAATTATGATGCGGTGAGGCGTGACTTAGGATGTGTGAATTGGAAAAATAGGCTTCAAGGGAAGGACACAAATGATATGTGGAGCTTTTTCAAAGAGCAGCTATTGGGTGTCCTTGATAAGTATGTACCAGTCAGGCAGGGAGGAAACGGTCTTGTGAGGGAGCCGTGGGCGGCACGGTGGCACAGTGGTTAGCACTGCTGCCTCACAGCGCCGGAGACCCGGGTTCAATTCCCGCCTCAGGCGACTGACTGTGTGGAGTTTGCACGTTCTCCCCGTGTCTGCGTGGGTTTCCTCCGGGTGCTCCGGTTTCCTCCCACAGTCCAAAGATGTGCAGGTCAGGTGAATTGGCCATGCTAAATTGCCCGTAGTGTTACGTAAGGGGTAGATGTCAATGTAGGGGTATGGGTGGGTTGCGCTTCGGCGGGGCAGTGTGGACTTGTTGGGCCGAAGGGCCTGTTTCCACACTGTAAGTAATCTAATCTAATTTAATAAGGAATTGGAATCCCTTGTAAAAGGGAAGAGGGCGGCCTATGTAAAGATGATGCATGAAGGTTCAGTTGGGGCGATTGAGAGTTATAAGGTAACCAGGACGGATCTAAGGAGAGAGCTAAGAGCAGCGAGAAGGGGACATGAAAAGTCCTTGGTTGGTAGGATTAGGGAAAACACTAAGGCTTTCTATAGGTATGTCAGGAATAAAAGGATGACGAGAGTAGGTATTGGTCCAGTCAAGGATAGTATTGGGAAGTTGTGCGTGGAGGCAGAGGAGATTGGAGAGACACTAAATCAATACTTTTCGTCATTATTCACTCAGGAACAGGAAATTGTTGCTGATGTGAACAGTGAGTCACAAGTGATTGGAATGGATTTCTTTGATGTATGTAGGGAAGAGGTCCGGGGAATACTGGAAAGGATGAAAACAGGTAAGTCCCCTGGGCCTGATGGCATTTATCCTAGGATCCTCTGGGAAGCTAGGGAGGAGATTGCGGAACCATTGGCCTTGATTTTATGTCGTCGTTGTCTACAGGAATAGTGCCAGAAGACTGGAGGATAGCGAATGTGGTCCCATTGTTCAAGAAGGGGAGTAGGGACAGCACAAGTAACTATAGACCATTGAGTCTCACTTCTATTGTGGGCAAAGTCTTAGAGAGAATTGTAACGGATAGGATTTATGAAAATCTGTATAGGAATAATGTGATCAAGGATAGTCAGCAAGGTTTTGTGAACGGCAGGTCGTGCCTCACAAACCTTATTGAATTTTTTGAGAAGGTGACCAAGGACGTGGACGAGGGTAAAGTAGTAGATGTGGTGTATATGGATTATAGCAAGGCGTTCGATAAGGTACCCCATGGTAGGCTACTGCAAAAATTACGGAGGTATGGCATTGAGGGTGAGTTGGAGGTTTGGATAGGAATTGGCTGGCTGGAAGGAGACAGAGGGTAGTAGTTGATGGTAAAGGTTCATCTTGGAGTGCAGTTACTAGCGGTGTTCCACAAGGATCTGTTTTGGGACCATTGCTGTTTGTCATTTTAATAAATGACCTGGAGGAAGGGCTTGAAGGCTGGGTGAGCAAGTTTGCGGATGATACAAAAGTCGGTGGAGTGGCGGACAGCAAAGAAGGATATGGCAGGTTACAGCGGGATATTGATAAGTTGCAGAGATGGGCAGAAAGGTGGCAAATGGAGTTCAATGTAGCTAAGTGTGAAGTAATTCATTTTAGTAGAAGTAACAAGAAGATGGATTACTGGGCTCATAATAGGCTACTTGGTAATGTGGATGAGCAGAGGGATCTTGGTGTCCATGTACACAAATCTCTGAAAGTTGCCACCCAGGTAAATAGTGCTGTGAAGAAGGCATATGGCGTACTGGGCTTTATTAGTAGAGGAATTGAGTTCCGGAGTCCTGAGGTCATGTTGCAGTGGTCTCAGACTCTGGTTCCGCATTATCTGGAGTATTGTGTACAGTTTTCATCTCCATACTAAAGGAAGGATGTGGAGGCACTGGAACGGGTGCACAGGAGGTTTACCAGGATGTTGCCTGGCATGCCAGGACGATCGTATGAGGAAAGGCTGAGGCACTTGCGGCTGTTCTCATTGGAGAAAAGAAGATTTAGGGGAGATTTGATAGAGGCGTACAAGATGATTAGGGGTTTAGATAGGGTTTCACAGTGAGAATCTTTTTCAGCGTATGGAGTCAGCTGTTACTCGGGGACACAGCTTTAAATTAAGGGGAGGTTAATTAAGGAGATGTTAGGGGTAGGTTCTTTACTCAGCGGGTTGTGAGTTCATGGAATGCCCTGCCAGTGTCAGTGGTGGACTCTCCCTCTTTATGGTCATTCAAGCGGGCATTGGATAAGCATATGGAGTTTATTAGGCTAGTGTCGGTTTGGTAGGCTTCGCTCGGCGCAACATCGACGGCTGGAGGGCCTGTACTGCGCAGTATTTTTCTATGTTCTATGTTCTATAACAGCCAATAGTATTTCCCCCTGGAGCACGGCCGCTTAAACGGGAAGGAAAGGAAATCAGAGAAAGCTGCTCAAATAGAGAGTGCACTGGGGAGAAAAACTGAAGTTCTCACGTATCCAAAATTAGGTTCGGTTGCAATGACTACAGCTATCTTTTCCCATTTGAACTGAACTGATTGTACTGTAATCTGAAATATGAAAATTAAATCACAGAAAATACTATATTGTCAATAAGGAGGAAACCGCAGTTTATATACCAAAATCAATGTGCTAAGCGTAAATGTTAATGAATCCTAATCATACTTTACTTATTATATTGCAAATTAGCAAATACTCCCAATCTGCTGTAGACTTTTACTCTGTCTGAGTTCCACCTGCTTTCGTCAGAAATGAAAAATCCAGCAATTAAAAGGATTTAGTGACAAAGAACAAAGAGGGGAACCGGAGGGAACGAAAACAAAATGGAATTGCAGTAATGGTGAGATACCAAAATGATAAGGCTGCAAAACGGAACCTCTCTAACCCATCTTTCTTGCCAAATGTTGCTTGGAAGCACGAAGTAATAGGTCGGGAATGGATTTTTTGCTGGAATTGATCATAAGTGACAAAATATTACTGGAAGCTATGAAATACTGGGACCAGTATTGGGAGCAGGAGGTGTGGCCACGTTGGTAGGGTAGGAAAAGTCTTGAATGCAATCTTATCAGATCTGGTCAATTAACGGTCGGTCAGCAGGGGGGCGTCGTTCAATCAATGTGGGTAGAGGATGTTCTGGTTGAGACAATTCTGCAATCATACTTAAAGGTTATAACCATACTTTCAAACAACATCTCTGGAGAGACATTGGCTACAAACAAATATTTATCATCATTTAGATTCAGGTTACTCCCTGATTCATTAATGTTCCTCCAGGCGGCTTGGGCACAGGAACAGTCCCTGTTCCATCAAGGCTTAAGAGGATCAATAAGTCAATGTGGGCAAGTTCAGGGCGAGATTACTGAGGTGTTGAGTACGTATGGGGAACCTGGTTGAGTTGACCAAAAGGATCAGCGAACCGATATTTTCTGGAAGGGTTACAAAGTTAAACTGAAGAACGTGCGTGTGGCCAGAGATGAAAGTGAAATTGAAAGCAAAACAAATCACATGCAGACATTGGCAAATCCATGGCAGCAAACTCTCCTTCCAAAAGGTCAGGGTAAATAGGATCCAGTGTGCCCAGACAGGGTAGATCAGCTGCTGACTGCAGTAACTTGATTATGGGGAGTGGTTGGGTTTCGGGAGAGTGAGGGTTGGGGGCCTCACAGGCACTTCCCGTGACCAAGAGCAGCTCCTCATCCCCTCTGAAAATTACAACAGAATCCGCGCAGAAAGTTCTCAGGTTGTCGGAACCCTCTCGTCTTCAGGCAAATAGAGAGCCAGAATGATGAAAATCAATGGAGAAAACAGATAGCAGCTTGACATCACTTCAGCTGTCAGTGAAGAGGTACAACATCATAGCACCCGTATTTGTGAAGAAGGTCACCTTGAAGACCTTAGACTTCACAAGAATCTACTTTGGTACTGCATGTCATCGTGGTGTGTCGGCATTTTCAATTAATTCTGGTGGGATGCATGACAAGTCAATACCGTCAATTTTGCATCCCACTGGGAGTAGCGAGTCAGTGAACTGTCTCCAGAAAGGGACAGTTGGCAACAGGATAAGGAGCGGTCGAGAACAGCACAGGTAGTTGGTTTAGTGCATGACCAAGTGTAGCAAACCTTACCTGGTTAGATGGTTTAGGGCTGTGTGAAATTACTGCCTGCAGCATGGAATTATGGATGTACTGGGTTCTCTAATGTGAGACACTCAGAGGAACAGTGGATACTGGCATTCAATTTACACAAAGTCTGCCGGGAGAGGAGGGCGAATGGATAAGAGTCCGAAATAGTGTCAGTATCAGTCGCAGTGGCAGGTCCAATACTGAAGTTAATGAGTTAGGAGAGTGGGTCTGTTATGGGTACTGCCAGAAACCCTACAGTGCAGGGGGTCTTGTAATTCAGGTAATTTTCCTCGTCAGGAGCCTCAGACGATTGGACAGACCCAGAATCCACCACAAAAGAAATGAGCCGCTCCCCAACACCTCCACATCCATTATCGAATTTCAGACGGGACGCTTGAGAGACATATTGAGATCGCCTGTGAATCCTCCCTCTTACGATAGCCCTAGATTGTTTCTGAAGCATGGGGCAAGAGATCAGCCAGTGCAGGCAGTCTGTTGAAGCTGCCTCTGTGGTGTGGTTGGCTGCTGTCTTGCCTGTGGGGAGAGGGGGAGGGTACATTGTCCTGGGCGACATTGCCTGGACCAGCACTGTCTCACCCAGTGTCCCAAATTCCCACCGTTCTAGCAGTGTCTTCTTTGAATTGCCCTAGTTTGCTGTACTGGCCTGGTGATGTCCCTTTGGTTGTCGGGTTGCGCAGGCAAGTCGAATGCCCCCATCCGTTTTGGCGTCATGAACATCGCATTCCCGTCCAAATTACTAAGTGCAATTAAAGAGTCCATCCAGCTCGTCGTTTGATTGTGCAACGTGAAAACGTGAGCATATGTAAGGTGTGCACGGCCAAATTTTCGTCCTCTGCTAATGGAATGCCTGACGTGGAGTCCCAGACCTCCCTAAAGCGGACATTGACATCGAGGAAGTGCGTGGAGGCTCTGCAGATACCAGATAACAGCCAAAAATCGGCCTGCAGTCTTGCACTGGACTTTATTGAATCCTTCATGGTGCTGTCCAGCCTTTGTTTCCCAGTCTGCAGGGGTGTCCCAGGGGTGGACGGGGGATGTCAATAACAGGGCTAATGGGAACACAGTGGGTCATATGCACAAGCTGCAATACCGTCGGCACATCTTGAGGCAGACACCTGCATATACAGGAAATTTTGAGGACCCAATTATAGAACCGGAGCAGTCACTTCAACGGGTCTGCTTCATCTTGGAGCAGGGCCCGGACCAGTGCGCGGATCCAGGTCTTCGAGAAGGGAGTGTACACAATCATGATGCGGGGGTCCTGGCAGTTGTTGCCCTGGTATTTTAGGGAGGCACACGCGCAACACATGAGTCTACAGTTATCATTTGTGTTGGGCAGCAATGGTGATTCATACTGCCCGGCGGCTAATGTGCCAATCGCGGGATTGCTGTATAATGTCCGGTAGAAAAAAAAATGCAGCCACTTAATTCAGGCCCAACGCGTTTAGCTCTGCAGAGTGTATCGCAAATGTCTGGTACTGTGCGGTCTAGGGCGGTGCGGCCGTGTCTGGAGTTATTGAGGTCTCACTGTCGGTTGTTATTGCAGCAGTCTTTCGTCTTCGCGGCCTGACACTGCTGGGCAACCTGTCGAAACTTTGTAAGACACTCCAGCAGGTATACTATATCCCAGGAGGAGTCAACATGCCCTCCTGCAATGGCCATGGTCCAGTAGAATTTAAAGGACCTCCCATATGGCCAATTTCCTTGTGGCTATATGTGTAAGTCTCTTACAAAGTGGGTAAAGCAACTGCCTTCCCCTGTCTCTTTTAGCACAGTGTCTGCCAGTGAACCAGGTAGAACAAGATAATCTCCGATTTTTATTTTGAAGTTCACATATTTACAGGGCGGCGTGGTCAGCACTGCTGCCTCACAGCGCCAGGGTCCCAGGTTCGATTTCAGCCTTGGGCGACTGTCTGTGTGCAGTTTGCACATTCTCCCCATGTCTGTGTGGGACTCGTCCGTCTGATCAGGTTTCCTCCCACAATCACAAAGAGGTGCAAGCCAGGTGAAATGGCCGTGCTAAATTGCTCATAGTATCAGGTGCATTAGTGGGAGACAAATGGGTCTGCGTGGGTTCCCCTTCCGTGGGTCGGTGTGGACTGGTTGGGCAGACTGGTCTGTTTCTACCCCGTTGGGTAATCTCTGATTCTAATTTGCCAGGCTTCCCTTGCCCGTCCGGCTTGCCCCTGGCTGGATCCGGATCACAGCACAAGCCCTGGCCGTGAATAATACAATCAAGATCCAATCAAGCATTCAGCAGCATCAATCAGTTCTAGAATGGAATTGGAATTGGGAGTTCCAGCTCACTTCGTGGGTATGTGAAAATGCCCCTTTCCTTGTTGCTCTCCAAAGATAAGCATGGCATTCTGGTGCATCTCCGGATGAGCTGAGCTTCGTGTGGCTTTGATGTCACTCGGGTACTTGACTACCATTCGGACTTTGGAACAGCGGTGTTTATCAGGTCCAGGAAGCTTATTGGTAGTTTGTCTTTGGAAGTGTATTCCCTGGTTTGTGAATGACTGTGGTCATGTATGATTTCCCTTGTCAGCCTGTTTGGTCAATGCTGAGGTATTCTGGGTGATCGTTGGATGGCTTGTACAGGCTTGATTTTCTGTATTCTTATTGGCCATGTTGTGTGTAGGTAGGCTTGCAAGTCATTTCCCACACTGTTGAAAAATAAACTTTAAGATCTGCAAAGTTTGTAAATTCAAAATCTTAATTCAACATCAACCTGTTCACATAGGGACAAGCCACTTTGCTGTTCCATGGACGGGAAGGTATTCACTCAGGGATCAATCCTATTGTCACGCAAACGACTTCAACAAAGGGAGAGAAAGTTTGTTTGCTCTGTTTGGTAAGTGATTATCTTCACAGCTCCGCGAAATGTCACCCGATCGACATGACACTGGTGACATTGCTCGCCTGCTCTGTGTATGAGAAAGAATTTATTTATCAACAAAGCGTAAGATAAACAATAATGGGCACACTATAGAGACGCCTGCACTGAGTGTGGAAAGAGATTAATCTGGTCATCTCTATTCAGTGAGCACGAGCATACTCACACGAGCGAAAAATATTTACTTGCTCCTTGTCGGGGAAGTGACTCACTCGGGTCTCAAATCTCTGCAGATATGGATTTGTTCCAACAAATGAGAGAAAATATTAATGGTCTGACTTTGGAAAGAGCTTTAGAAGTAGCAATGATGTGACGAAACACCAGAAAACATAAAAGAATCCTTGCAGTGCAGAAACAGGACCTTCGGTCCAACAAGTCCACACAAACCCTCCAAAGTGCACTCAGACCCTTTACCCTCACTTATATTTACCCCAACTATTAACCTACTGAATGGGGAATATATCATGGCCAATCGACCTAAACGGCGCACCGTTTTGTATTGTGGGATGAAATTTAAGGACCTGGAGAAAACTCGCACAGACACGTGGAGAACGTGCAAATTCCACACAGACAGGCCTCGGAGGCAGGAATCTAAGCCAGCTCCTCATGCTCTGAGAGAGCAGTGCTAAACATTGAGCCACCATGCGTGGAGAGACAGTTAATTTGCACTGTGGTAGCAAGGGATTCAATTACTCATTCGCATGTGTGACAGCTCAGTCTGGTGGAATCTGTTTCGCTCAGTGGCTATTTTCTTGGCTTGTAAACCAGTGTGATGCTCGCAGCGTGGTTCCAATTCCCATCACTGGTTTGAGGTTAATTTAAAGGTTCTCCATCTCTGAATCTTCTCTGACCTGAGGACTGGTGGTGCACTGGTTAAATCACCACCAGCCCCTTCTTTCTCAAATGAAGGCAGCAGCCACTACGGTCAGGTAAGACGGTGATAGTACAACATTCCAGTGAGGTCGCATGTAAATGCTTGATGGTGTTTTTGCATCGAGAATTGATCTGTGTCCATTCTGTCAGAAGGGGTTTACTTCATTGGATGCATTGCATCTCTTTAATTGATCTTGTGTTTAATTTTTCAGTTTTCAATCACATCAAATTCTAATATTTTTTTCCATTGATTTCTCTACAATTAGAGGAGAATGGTAGATATCCATTGACTGCTTAAAAATATTTCGATGCACTCAGCATTTTTGAATGCTCTTCACATCTTATATCAAAGAAACAGCAGTCCTACAGTGAAAGCAGAAGATTGCGTTCTCGGCAGCTTGACCATGTCGATGAGACCTCAATTCCTGGGAACTTATAAACCATTTCCCACACTGTGTCACTAAAACAATTTGTTGTCACTGTGAACCCGTTCGTGTATCAGGTCGATGGAGGACTTAAGTGCATCCTTTCCCCAATTCAGAACATATGAATGTCCTCTCGCCAATATGAATTCGCTTGTATTTCAATAAGTTTTAGAAATGTATGAGCAGGTGAATAGTCTTTTTCCAGTATGAACTCGCTTGTATTTCAGCAGATTGCCGGAATCAATTAATAACTTCAAATCACAGCGGACGAATGGTCACTCCTCTGTGTGAACTCGCTGGTGTCTCAGCAGACTGAATGAATGAAAGGATCCTTGCCCATTCTTCGAACCGGCGAAAGGCCACTTTCCACTTAGTTCGCAGATGTAAAGTGAAATCAAATGACGGCCTGAACCCACTCCCTCTGTGAGAACACTTGTATGGTTTCTCATCTGTGTCAACACATTGATGGTACAGCAGTTCGTGAGAAATTTTAAAGCATTTTCCATTCTCTGTACAATGAACTGTTTTTTTCTCCGTGTGAACCCACTGGTTAGTCAGCAAGTGAGAAAATGAACAAATGCCTTTCCACACTCAGAACATTTGAATGGCTTTTCCCCGGTGTGTTTGCACTGCTTAATTTTCAGGGCAGACAAGCAATTGAATCGTCACCACATTACAGCAGTTTCTCTCCAGCGTCCCTCCAATTATGCCTCGATAGTTCAGATAGTGAATAGTTTCACTCCATTGTGTATGTAGATTTCTCCTTTCATTTTCAAAAGTCGGTGAGGTTCAGGCTACATTGAACAAATCAACTCCATCAAATTCTGATGTGATGCCTCGTTTCAATTTTCCAACCGCAAATCCTCATCTTTGATATCCCTCAAATAAAAACAGACATATCTCAGTAAGACAGACCTTCTAAAAACACCAAAGCAAGATGATTTTCATTCTTCATCGGATGTGGGTATTCCAGAAGAGGTCAGCATTTATTGTTCAGTCCTGATTTGACTGGACATGGTGATGACGAGATGCCTTCTTTGCCTTCTTGAACCATCGTTTCCATGTGCTGTCGGTAGACCCAAATTACAGGGGAGTGAAATCCACAATTTTGACCCATTGATTCTGGAGGCACGGCAACATATTTCCAGGTCAGGATGCTAAGTGGGTTGTAGGGCTTTCCTATCTATCTACTACCCTTTTCCTTTTCGATGGAAGTAGTTGTGAGTTTGTAATGTACTGTTTAAGGAGCCTTGGTGAATATCTGCAGTGCATCGTGAGGATGGTGCAGACTCCATGTATGAGCTTTTGGCTTTGGAGGGAATGCATGCTTTTCGATGTTTTGTTAGTTGTGTGTTGCTGCTCAGTTCAGCTGCTCTGTTCTGGACAGTGATGAGCTTTTCAGTATTTTGCAACTGCGGTCAGGAATCCTCAACAAGGTTATGATTTAACCATATCTTGCTACTCAGATGCTGACTAATCTGCTGTGCTTCTCCTGTGAATTGTTTCTTTAACACGACAATCATCCAGGCGAGCAGGAGCTATTCCATCATGTCTCATTCTGTATTGTAAAAAGTAAACAGTTGGTCGCGAAAGAACAAAAGAAAGAGAAGACCATTTGGACAATGAAGTCAATAACGCTCTTCCTAGGAGAGTGAATAGCTTTTAATGGAGACTTACGGTGGCAAATCATAAGTGGCGTGTAATCGCAGGCTATGTGATAGACAGGCTTCAGGGAGTCAAGAAAATCCCTGACTATTGCCCTCTCTTGTGGCCACAATGCTATGTGGCTGCTGAAGTTAGTTTCTCAAAGACATTGTGACTTTTACAGCACCAAAGAACGACTTAGGACCCATCTTGCAAAAGTCCATCATCAAGCAACGATCCATTCTGATCCCATTCTTTTCAGAACTTGGTCTGGGACCTTAAGCGCAACGGTAGTCCAAGTGATCAGTGAAATATTTTTCTACTTCTACCACCTTCAGCGAAATACTATGACCAAACATATGTTCCCCTCGCCGCCCTTGCCTGCGTTCCCCAGAAACCATTCCATCCAGAGCACCGTGGTGCACTGTGTCTTCACTCTCAACACCTTACCCACAGCCCCATCGAAGCTTTCTCTAAAATCATGGAAGATGTGACACATACATTCATATAACATGAGAACTAGGAGCAAGACTATGCTGCACGGGCGTTCGAGACTGCTTCGCATTCGATGAGATCATGCCTGATCATTGAATGGATATACATCCACTTAACCACCTTCGAAAGATAATCTTTACTTCCTTTACTGTTCAAAAAAAATCAGCCCTAGCTTTAAAAACATTGAGTGATGCAGCATCAACTACTTCGTTGGACAAGCAGTTCTATCGAGTAACAACCCTCTGGTGGACTAAATTCCTTCTCAATTTAGTCCTTCTAATGTTGAGGATGTGCCCTGTTGTCCTGGTTTCATCCACCAATGGAAGCATGCTCTCCACTTCTATCTCACACACGCCCTTCATAATTTTGCATGTTTCCATAAGATTCTGAATTTTTCTGAATTCTTCTGAATTTTCGATATCATCTTATTCCACATAGGCTCTTGTCATCAGCATACACCTTCAAACACGAAATCAACCTCGTTAAACTCCTCTGCTCCGCCTCCGTTTCAATATATCCTTTGTCAAGGAAGGATAATAAAACTGCACACAGTACCGCAGTGTGAGCTTCACTAGCACATTGTACAGCTGCAAAATAACGTCTCTGTTTTTAAACTCAACTGTTCAAGAATTAAGACGAAATTATATTTCGTTGCTTGTAACTTGTCGCTCCTGCAGTTCAACCTTGTGATACTCGTATAAGTCTACCCAGTTCCTATTGCATGATAGCATGCCGCAATTTTTTTGCCATTCACGTTACAAGATTTTTTTTACTTTCATTTATACAAAAATGTGTGATTTCACATTTATTAATATTGCATTCCATCCGCCAGGATATTGCCCATTAAGCAAAGATTGCAATGTTCCTCTGCAAATTTTCACAGTCCTCTGCACACTTTGCTCTGCTACTCACTTTTATTTCAACTGCAAACCTTGATAGGACGCGCATGGTCCAAACTCCAAATAATCCATATAAGTTGTACGTAATTGCGGTCCCAGTACCAATTCCAGAGGCACACCGGTGATGGTCAATAGAATAGCACTCATTTATCCTCAAACTTCGCTTGCTATTGGGCAAACAATCCTCAATCCATGCTCATGCTTTGCACTTAACAGCATGCACCCGTTCGCTGCCAGTCCCTGAGCGGCTCCTTGTCAAGGGCATTTTGAAAATCTAGGTTTTCCAATTCACTGGCTCCCATTATACACCATGTTTGTAATGCCATCATAGAATTCTAAAAGATTTTGCAGATATGAAATGCCCTATATCACCCCATGCTGCGTCTGTCCAATTTCTATCGAGATGCCCTGCTATTTATTCCTTGATAATACACTCAAGAAATTTCCGCACTACAGAGGTTAAACAAACTCGTCTATAATTAGGGGAATGGGTCTGGGTGGGTTGCGGTTCGGCAGTCAAGGTGGAATTGTTGGGCTGAAGGGCCTGTTTCCAAACTGTAAGTAATCTAATCTAATTCCTCATATCTTGTCTGCCTCCCTTTTTAAACAGTGACATCATATTTGTGTTTTCCAGTCTGCTGGGACTGCCCCAGAGACCAATGAATTTTGGAAAATTACGACAAGCGCACTTCTTTTTCACATACCATTGTATTTAGTCCCCTGCGGTGCACTCAATCAGGGCCTGAAGACGTAAATATCCTTTGCTAAATTAGCTCCAACAATCCAACACTAGCTCTGTTGTTATAATGACTGTTCCCAGGTCGTCACCACTTTGTCAATTACTCGCATGTTATTAATGTCCTCAACTATGAAGACCGACGCAAATGCCTGTTCAATGTCTCGGCTATTTCCTCTTATCCAAGAGGTAAATGCCCTTTCTTATCCATGAATGGATCAACGTTTACTTTTGGCACTCTTTTTCATTTTATATTTTAATAGAAACTTCTGCTATCGATTATTATAGTCTGTGCTAATTTTAAATGCCATGTTCTTTGTCGCACTTTTCTGCAATAAATTGCATGTGCCAACTCTCTGCCCAGTTCTGCAGCATAACTGTATCCCTATCTAACACAAAATATCCTTCAGCACTATCCACAACTGTACCAAACTTAGTGTCGTCCGTAAATTTACTAACCCATCCTTCTACGCCCCCATCCAGGTCCTTTCTAAAAAGTGACAGAAAGCAGTGAACCCAAAACAGATAGTGGCAGTACACCGCTAGCAACTGAATTCCTGGATGAAGTTTTCTAATCAAGTAACACCCGCTGTCTTCTTTCAACTAGCTAATTTCTGATCCAAAACACGAAATCGCCCTTAAGCCCATATCTCAGTATTTTGTGCAGTCACCAACCATGGCAAAATTTATCAAACGGCTAACTGAAATACATACGTGCATAACATTAACGGCTTTATCCTCATCCATCTGTTTAGTCCACTGGCGAGTTTTGACAACATTTGTAGCTCAGGTTTAGCTTCCAGATGAAGCTTTGCTCGCTGAGCTGGAAGGCTCATTTCAAGACGTTTCGTTACCTACTGGGTAACATCTTGAGTCGGCCTTCGGGTGACGCACTGTTCATGATTTCTGCTTCCTATTTATTTGTTTGGGTTTTTTTGGTTTGGTGATGCCATTTCTTGCAGTGATATCATTTCTAGTTCTTTTTGTCAGGGGGTTGTAGATGGGGTCTAACTCGACGTGCTTTTTGCTCGAGTTAGAATGCCATACTTCTAGGAATTATCGTGTGTGTGTCTGTTTCACTTGTGATCGGATGGGTGTGTTGTGTAAGGATACCAGTGAGAGAGGGTCATGTCGTTTTGTGGTTCATGTACCCTGGTGGCTCGTTTTCTGCCTGTTTTTTCCATACGCAAAAACTAATGACATTCACAAAATGCCGTGCAAGAACTGTAACAAACACTACATTAGACAAATATTACATTCGACTGAGACTGCACATCCATTCCTGGGACAAGCCAAACAGATACATGCAGGAGAATTCCTCGAAACATGGCGTCCCAAGCAGAACGCTCTCAGAAAACACTTCGAGTTCGATGCCATGGACTACCCCCGAGAAAAAAGACCAGGCAATGGCATCGCCACCAGAAATGACATCACCAACACAAAGAATCCCAAACATATAAACTGAAAGCAGGATTCATGAACAATGCTTCGCCTCGAGACCCACTGCAATTGTTACCTAGTAGGGTGACGAAACATCTGGAAATGAACTTTCCAATTCAGTGAGCAAACCGACATCCAGTTTAATGACCTACTCAAAGAACTCAATAATGTTTGTGAGTCACGACTCCCATTCAGAAAACCGTCTTGACATTCCCTCATAAACTTATTCCAATCGAGATGATTACAAATCTTATCTCTCAGAACTGTTACAACACTTTACCCACAACCGATCGAAGGGTCAATGGTCTATAATTACCAGGGCTTTCTCTCCTCCCCTTCTTGAATGAGGGATCAACTTTTGCCGAAGTCTCGGAAATCTGATTCTTGGCTTCCCACACAATTCGAGGAAAAATCACATCCGGACAAGGGGAATTTATAAATTTTCACATTTTCAGAGTTTGTAACACCTCGTCATTGGGAACTTCAATCCTATATCGTCTAGTCGCCTGTTTCTCAGTATTCTCCTCGGCAACATTTTGTTTTTCCAGTGCGAATACTGACGAAAGATTTTGCTTTAGTCCTTCCCCTACTGCTTCTGACTCCACGCACGACGAAGCACGACTGCCCTTCATTGGTCATATTTTATTCCATTCATTCTTTTAGCCCTTACATCCAAATGGAAAGCATTTATATTGTCGATATCCTATCTGCCAACAATTTCTCAGTTCCCCTCCTGGTTCATCTTCAGTCTCTCTTCAGGTCTTTCCTGTTTAACTTGTAACTCTCAATCGCCCTAACTGAGCCATCACATCTCATGCTAACACGTTCCTTCTTCATCTTAACAATTTCCTTCGTAATCATTACTCCTGCGCTTGACAATTTCCTCCCTCTCTGACAGGCGCATACTTATCAAAGACAACGGAACCTGCTCTTTGAATAAGCTCCACATTTCTATTCTGGCAATTCCCTGCCGTTTCCTTGCCAACCTGTGCATGTGTCATCTTACCTAATCGCATTGCAATTTTCTTTCCCACAGCAGTCGCGTTTGTCCTCCGGTGTATACCTATCCATTTGAAAAGCTAAAATAAAAATAACTGATTTTTGGTAACTATCACCAAAGTGCTCACCTACCGACAAATCTAACACCTTACCATGTTCGTTAGACAGTACAAATCTAATTTGGCCTCTCCCCTTGTTGGCATGTACCATTGCACAGTATTTAAGGAATTTATCGCAGATACACTCAACACTCTCTTGGTCAAGGCTACCCTGACTGAGCTGCTTCGACAGATCGACATGTTGATTAGAATCCCGCATGATAATTGCCATAGCATTTTTTCAGGTGTTATTTAGTTCTTTGTTTACTGCCCTCCCCAATGTGATCTCAAAATAAGGAGGCGGATAGACGACGACAATCAGTGACATTTTCTTCTTAGGACTTCTAATTTGCTCCCAAATGGATTCAAACTCATTCTCCATTGAACCTATATCATCTGTCAGCATCGGTCTGCGATTGTCTGTGAATGTTGGAGTTGCACCACCTTCCTTACCATCCTTTCTGTCCTTCCAAAATGTCTCACGCCCGTAAATATTTACCCTCCCCCCCGCCCCCCGCCAGTCTTGACTGTGCCTCTCCATGTCTCTATAATGTCTACTAAATCGTATTTGTTCGTGAAGATTTATGCCGTTATTTCTCCAGCCTTATTCTGAAAAGTACGAGCATTCAAGCAGACTGCCTTTACGGTCGCTTTCTTACACAGTGATTGACATCATCTTTAATAATATCTTCTACGTTATCCATCCTTCTTGTTTCTTGCTTCTGATCACTTGTCCATTTCTGACCGCACTGCTTAGTACAAAAGTGCTAAAATACACCTTCCCGGTGGAGCAACACTTTCCTTTCACTTTGCACAATCCAGTCTACTCGATTCACTGCATGCATTGTGGTCGCCATTACCTTGGGAAACGAAGTGTTGACTGGATGTCCGTTTGGCAGAATGCCAAGTGCCATATCCAAAAATGTCCCTGAGCTTCCAGTTCACTGCTCCTTCAGCACAGTACCATGTTTCCTAGCAAACGTCCCTAACTCAGGCTTCCTGGAGTGTTCCACCACAGCTCAGTACATGCTGAAAAGGAAACAGACCATTTTCTGCTTGACGACCCCGCAACCCTCCATATCAATTTCAATCACTTTAGAGGCCTTAAGCCTCAAATATCCTGGCGCCCAACACACCCAACAGGTCTAGTTATAGCATAGCAGCCATTACACACTACCTGTCGTTTGTCACTAACAATCTCTGTGAACAGTTATTTATGCTCCACACAGATCACTATCAATTCCTTTGTCCAATCGTTCCTCTCTACTTCGGCTCTATCCCCGTAACTCGTTTAATCCTAATTAATGTGCCTCCTCATATCTTCAGCATGTAGACCAAAATTTTACTGGAAACCATTAGTGCGAAGGAAGGGGTCACTGGACAGAAAATGTTAACTCTGATTTCTCTTTCCAGCATCTTTTGATCTTGCCCCAGAGGAAGCTTGATACTGTGCTTGCGTAATGACCCACTGCACATAAGACAGAACTGTGTTCATCCTGAAAAGTTTTCTTCTTGATGAATCATATTACAATGTAAGCCATTGGCATCGTCTCCGTAGGTGAATGAATATAGAAATCAAGTGCTTGGGATTTGTGCAGCAGTTTTGTTCTGGATATGATAAACAACAGAGAGCAAAATTTCCGTCATGCCAGTTGTGAACAGATAGGAATCTCCACAAGAGTGGAATCAAGTGAATGTTTTTCATCCAGAGAAAATTCAAATCATTTCTCACTGTAACACCCTGTAGCCATCGAAGCAAAATATTTTATAGCCACAAAGGCTGAATACAGCAGCTTCCAGTTAAAATACCTGAATGATCTCCCTGCAAAGTGACAGTACAGTTGTGTTAGTAAATGGGAAAACTGAGTGAATCACTTTACTTTGTCAGCTGGCGAACAGACCTCTTGTCGTAAGATAAAGGGGCAAAATGCAGGAAGAGGGATGAGGAGGTACTTAATCAGTTTGACTTAAGGGCTGAGGAAGTGTTCGAGGTTCTGACCGGCTTGAAGTGGACATATTCCCAATTCAGGACGGACTGTAACTTATGTTCCTCTCTGTGACAAGGGAGGAAATTGCAGTTGTTCTGAGCAATGCTTTACATTCCTCTTTGTGTTTGTGGTGGACTGAACTAACGCAGTTCCACTTTTCCGCACGATTGGGAGAGATAAACCACAGAATCACACAGCAGTGAGTCTCATATCAGTTGAAGGAAACTTTTGGAGCAATCCCGGAAGGAGAGAGTTAACTGCAACTTGTCCAGGCAAGGTTACATCAGGGAGAGACGTCACCTATTTGTTACAGAATGTCATGCCTAACAGATTGGATTAAATACATTGTTTTCGCAAGTCATCAAGCTTTTTAACCAGGCTAGTGAAGTTCATGATGTTTGTGTGGATTTCAACAAAGCCTTTAAAAAGTCACCACACTGGAGATTGGTAAGAGAATAAAAGTGAAAAGGGATTTAAGGTCCCCAGGCAAGTTGGATCCAAACTTAATTTGGTGGTGGTAGGAGACACAGGATGGTGATAGAAGGCTGCTTGTATGACTGGAAATGGTATTCAATGGTGTACCAGAAGAATGCATACTGGGACACATGTCGTTTGAGAATGTGTGGAAAGAATACAGAACAATTTAGGGGAAAATGATAAGCAGAGTTGCCGATGATTCGAATATTGGCAAAGTGGTTAACAGTGATGAGAAGGTCGTAGGTTGGAGGAACTCAGAGATGGGTTTATCAAATGTCAAATGCCGATAGGGGATGTTGAAACTAACCATGGAAAACATGAGGTGATGCACATTGGAAGCAACACGTCAATGGATGACTCCATGAATGGCAGGACACGAGGAAACCCAGAGGAACAGAGAGACAGTGCATGTTGGGCCACATATCCGTGAAGGCTGCAAAACATATTAGTTAAGAAGACAATCACAACTTTATCAGTCAAGGCAAAATTTGTAGAAGCAGATAAAATGGTGTCACAAGAAGACAATGTTGTGAAGAAAGTACTTATACAAGAGGCAATAGACAATAGGTGCAGTAGAAAGCCATTCTGCCTTTCGAGCCTGCACCACCTTTCAATATGATAAGGTCTGATCATCCTTAATCAGTATCCTGATCCTGCCTTATCTCCATAACCCTTGATTCCACAATCCTTGATAGCTCTATCCAACTCTTTCTTAAATGAATCCAGAGACTGGGCCTCCACTGCCCTCTGGGGTAGAGCATTCCACACAGCCACCACTCTCTGGGTGAAGATGTTTCTGCTCATCTCTGTCCTAAATGGTGTACCCGTATTTCTAAGCTGTGTCCTCTGGTTTGGCACTGCCCCATCAGCAGAAACATGTTTCCTGCCTCCAAAGTGTCCAATCCTTTAATAATCTCATATGTCTCAATCAGATTCCTTCTCAGTCTTCGAAACTCAAGTTTGTACAAACCCAGACGCTCCAGTCTGTCAGTGCAAGTTAATCCCGCCAGTCCAGGAATTGACCTCGTAAACCTACGCTGTACTTCCTCAATTGCCAGAATGCCTTTCCTCAAATGTGGAGAACATAACTGCACACAGTACTCCAGGTGTGGTCTCACCAGGGCCCTGTAGAGATGCAGAAGAACCGCTTTGCTTCTGTCCTCAATCCCTCTAGTTATGAAGGCCAGCATGCTATTAGCCTTCTTCACTACCTGCTGTACCTGCATGCTTACCTTCATTGACTGGTGGACAAGAACACCCAGATCTCTCTGTACTGCCCCTTCACCTAAATGGATTCCATTTAGGTAGTAATCTGCCTTCCTGTTCTTGCCACCAAAGTGGATAATCATAAATTTATCCACATTAAACTGCATATGCAATGCATCTGACCACTCACCTAACTTGTCCACCTCACCCTGAAATCTCCGAACATCTTCATCACATTTCGCCCTGCCACCCAGCTTCGTGTCATCAGCAAATTTGCGAATGTTATTTCTAATACTTGGCACGCTTTTCGTCATTAGTCAGAAAGTCGATTATCCAAGTTGGAATATCATGTTGTGGCTATGTAGAGCATTGGTGAGATCACATTGTGAATACTGCTTGCAATTATAGTCAATTTCTACAAGAAGGATTTTGTGAAAATTGAAACTGTGCACAAATGATTTACAAGGATGTTGCGGGGACCTGAGGGCTTGAGTTAAGCATGGAGACCGGGTATGCAGGGACTTTGACGTTGGAATGTTCCAGACAGCGCGTAACGTTTTAACGGTTTGTAAAATCATGAGGGGCATGGATGGGCAACTGGCCTAAATAGTTTGTGCAGGATGGTGATATTCAGAACTAGAGGGCACAGGTTTAAGGTGACAGGCACTGAGGCACACGAAACAAAGTATAGAGAGTGACGGAATGATGTTTGATTTCCAACAGGCATTTGTCCAGCTCATTCTTTGGTTTCAAAAATAAACATTTTCTTCGGGAAAGTAGTTTGGGAGTTAATTCGTGAATGGAACATAAGGGCAAATAAAATTGAGTGATGTACCGATGAGTTAGTGATTGGGTAAAATATTGTCCAATGCACTATAAAATGGAGCTGCAATATTTATATGGAACAATCAATAAAGATCTTTTAAATTAAATGTGATGTTGCAGGACTCTGAAATACATGCCTATCTGGCTGTGGTGGGATTTGAGTTACATTGACTTTTCTGCAGGAGCATCAACTAATTCGGAAGGCAACATTATATTTTTCATCAGTTCAGCAGTGACGAAGCCAATAATTATTCCTCCATTCCGATCAGCACTTAACAAGGTGAGCATGCAATTCCTGATCGAAACATTCCACTTCATGAAACTCGTTTTTCTTTTGAGGAACAAAATGTAGCAGTTGTTAACTGCAGCTTTCTTTTTTCCTTTACAAATTTTAATATTCAACCCTTCACTTGAACTAAAAGAATGCTAAATTCCACAACAATCACTGCTTTTCTCTCAGATATTCAGCGTCTGCAGTTTTCCTTTCTTTAGTGAACTGAATGATCTGATATTTATGGGGAAAAGAATGTTGCAGTTTGACTCGCATGTGACATAAGAATTAACTGAGTGGTGACAGGTGTTTTAATTAATTTTCTAAAGAAGATGAGCTGAGGTGGTGTCGAGTTAAAAGTGTGGATCCGGAAAAGTACACCTGGCAAGGCAGCATCCATGGAGTAGGAAAGTCGTTGTTTCGAGCATAACTTTTACATCAGGAATGTTCGAAACATTGACACTCCTGGTCCTCAGATGTTAGCTAACCGCGTGCTTTGCTAGCGCCATACTTCCTGACTCTGATCTCCTGCATCTGAAATTCCCGCCTTCTCCTCCGGTGGGGTAGTTTCAGATACTGTTCCTGAGATGTAACAAAATGCTCGTAATGAGAGTTTCGATATGCATTTAAAAGCTCAGCATTGATGCAAAACATTCTCCCCCTCCCAATCTGCCAAGCAAATGCAGGTCCTTCGCCTCCTTCATTGACATTCCTTAAACACCTGACGCCTGAGAGAAGATGGCATCACCTTCCGCTTGGGATCTTGATGCCACATAGGACCACCAGTTTCCACATTCGCCCTCCCCTCACATTATTCTAATTCCAAGACTCCAGTTCAACCATGGGCAGCACGGTTGCACAGTGGTTAGCACTGCTGCCTCACAGCGCCAGAGAACCCGGATTCAATTCCCGCCTCAGGTGACTGACGATGTGGAGTTTGCATATTCTTCCCGTGTCGGCGTGGGTTTCCTCCGGGTGCTCCGGTTTCCTTCCACATTGCAAAGATGCGCAGGTCAGGTGAATTGGCCATGCTAAATTGTCCGCAGTGTTAGGTAAGGGGTAAATGTAGGAGTATGGGTGGATTGCGCTTCGGCGGGTCAGTCTGGACTTGTTGGGCCAAAAGGCCTGTTTCCACACTGTAATGTAATCTAATCTAACATTGCTATCATGACCTGCACATCACCTTTCCAATCTACCCGCTCCACCTCCTCTCTGCATGAGCATGTTATTTTCCACCTTCATTGACTCATCGCATTCTCAGCCATCACGTCCCCAAACTCCCAAACCGCCAATTTACCTCTCAGCCCCCGCGGCCACAAACCTCATTCCTGATGTTGGGTTCATGCCCAAAACGTCAATTCTCCCACTCGTCGCATGCTGCCGGACCTACTGTGTTTTCTATCACCACACTGTCGACTCTAATTTCTAGCACCTGCAGTTTCTCCACGGCGCAGTATTGTGTAAAAGTCACTTTATTGGAAAAGTCCAGTTTCCGTGGTTTTCTATGTCGTTAATTTCATTTGCTCAATCGGCTCTAGCAGGAGTATTGTTTGCCTTTCTGCAATTATCATTACAGCAGGGATGTGACAACATTGGAAACGGTGCAGAACAGATTTCCCGGGATATCATCTGTTCGAAGAGTTTCAGTTGTGAAGATAGTTTGGACGGACTGGGCTCTCACAAAGATGTTTTGTTCAAAAAAATGGAGCTGCACGTTTTCTCAAGGACACTGTGTTTTGATTTTTTTATCAAAGGCGTTGGAAAACAGTTCAGGCTCCGAATCGGATGAAGTGTTACAGAGATGAAAGTGTTCGCTGTGAGGCCTTTCATTTTTGCATCAACAGTTGAGGCTTGAGGCCAAAGACTTTATGATTTAGAAATGAACTGTATAATGGTATAAGAGTGGTCATTCCGGACAGCTGAATTCCGGTTTTTAGATTTTGCAGCAGTGGTGCGCTAACTAAAAACCTCAATACTTCTGCGTTTCTAATTTTTACCTGTAAGCTTCTAGTTCATTTTTACTGTGTTTAATGTGCTTTCTTTTGGGATTGTTGTGTATTTTCAGAACAGCATGATTTAGTCTACTTTGGATGGACTAGGTTCTGTAGGTATTCTGAATTCTGTTTTTTTTGTTTTTCAATCCCTCATTTTGTGAATAATTTTTAAAACTAGTTTACTCGGGTAATTGTCACTGTACACTTAACGAAACAATATATAATGTTAAGGTCTGGGTTGTCTGCTTAATAACGTTTCGAATGGTTTAGTCTTGTCCATAACAAATTGGGAGGTACTTGATGTATTAAAAGAGCGACTGAAAGGTGCTAATGTCTCTATTTCGGGTGTTAATTTGGCTGGGGATCGACAATGCTTGGGAAAACAATGTCTCATTTAGGTACAAAGAGTTGTCTGGCTATGGACGATATAAAGTTGTTCGTTTTACAAAAATGATTCAGGTCAGGCTTTTGGAATTCGCAGACATGCTGAGTGTGTATTTGCCTATTTCGGTGAGGAAAGGAGAGATCATTCCCGCAGTAGCTCAGCATTTAACTAAGCTGGAAAATCCATGAGAATCTGTAAAATTTAATTGAAAATGAAACAGCTTGAGTTAGACGATAGAGATAGGGAAAGGACACCAGATTTGAAGCAATTTGAGTTATGATTCGAAGCAGAGAGATGGAAGAAGAGAGAGCTGCAGAGCAGAGAGAAGGGCAGACAGTGTTTGAAATTCAGAAATTGGCAATTATTAAATGAATTCACCTTAAAAGATGAGGTGTACAAGATAATTAGCGGTTTAGATAGGGTTGAAAGTGAGAACCCTTTTCCACGCATGGAGTCAGCTGTTACTCGGGGACACAGCTATAAATTAAGGGGAGGTTGGAAAAGGACAGGTGTTAGGGGTAGATTCTTTACTCAGCGGGTTGTGAGTTCATGGAATGCCCTGCCAGTATCAGTGGTGGACTCTCCCTCTTTATGGTCATTCAAGCGGGCATTGGATAAGCATATGGTGGTTATTGGGCTCGTGTAGGTGAGGTAGGCTTCGGTCGGCATAACATCGAGGGCCGAAGGGCCTTTACTGCGCTGTATTTTTCTATGTTCTATGTTCGAAAAGACTGGAGATAAAGGGTGAAGATAAGCTTAGTCTGGAAGAGCATAATGTTAAAACGGCAACGTTAGTAGCTGAAATGGCTGATTGTTTTGAACTGATCCATAAAAATGGATGGTCTTCCAGAATCATTTTAAGTCTCAGGGATAGAAATTGGGGCAAAGAGAAATCCTCACATGGAAAGGGATCGTTAAATCTCAGTGAAGATTACTAGGATAACGTACCACAGGGTAAATAGGAACCCTTTGAAGGGAACAAGATCTGAGGTTTTCATTGCAATAAAGTAGGCCACATGAAATCAGTGTGGGAGAACAAGGGAAAGCACTGGAAAGCCAGATGCAGTAAAACAAAACAAGCCTGGTTGTTTTGTTGGCATGGTAATAGAAAGCACAGTGGAGGTTGGAAAGCTGCATCAGAATGTCCAATCCGATCAGAGGTTGGTAAGGGGGAAGTGCCAGATCTGCTTTCAAAATATACCTGCAAAGTTAAAGTTTAATTAACTTGGACAGGAGTAGGTGATAGAGAAGTAACAATATTAAGGGACACGGGATCGTCTCAGTCGGTGGTGCAGAAGTATGGGGAAATATGTACTCCTGAAGAACTATGTGTATGGGAATTCATGTTGGGATGAAAAATTGCTCAGTTATGTATAGTGAAGATATTTGGCCAGAAAAGAGTGGAGACTTTGTGGTGAGAGCTCTGGACAAACTCACAGCCACAAGAGTACAATTTGTGCTTGCAAAAGATATCACTCAATCACCGGTAATCGTGCTGCCTACTCCAGTTGAAATGCCAGTCGAAATGCAGGCAAGTGTAGCAATGCAGGACGTTTCTCAAGGGATTTTCCTAGATTGTGACTTAATGCGATCACAGAGTCACAAGCTAAAGCAAGAGAAATCAAAATGCACGGATTAGGAAGCTGAAATATGAGATTTTTTTATCAGATAAGTGGGACACACCAGGGGACAAACGTTAAAAATGCAATTATAGTCAGCTCCGCTCTGCAACTGAGTTACAGCATAAAGATGAATAATGAAAGCAGTTGGATTAGAAGACATGTATTTGGAAGCAGAGTGAATGCATCCCTGTGTGATATTACTTAGCAAATGATTTGTCAAGGAGGAAATGGAGACCAACAGAGACACAGCACGTGAGAATTGGGAAGTTTTTTTTCCCAGTAGGGTACAGAAAAGTGATGCTGAGAGTCCCGCATGTGCTACAAATTGGAGGTCATTTAGTCGTTAGCAAAACGGAGGATAAAATACAAAGACATGTTTACTGGCCTGGATTGGACAGGAATGTAGTTGAATTTTGACATAAATTTCATCTAATCAGAAAACCATGGGAAATAATAAAGCCTGCACTTTTAATACCTATTCGAGAGTTCGAGCAATCTTTCCTCTGTGTCTTGATTCATTGTGTAGGTTCCCTACATCCAATAAAAGATGGGAATAAGTATTAATTAACATAAATTGATGTATAGACGAGATTTCCAAAATGTTGCTCAATTGTGAAATACGACAGCTAAAAGGATAGTGGAAGAATTACCATTTTAATAAATACTAGATTAAGACTGCCATCAGAGATACAATAAGATCAAGGGTCAAACTTCACATCCAAACTTTTCAAGAAATATATAGATAGCTTGGGAATAAAACGATTCAAATGTACTGTGTACCATCCAGAATCGCAGGGTACACTGGAAAGGTGACGTCAAGTATTAAAGACTATGCTGAGGTTTTATGGTTAGGAATAGCCAGATTATTTCCGTAAGGCAGTTGCATCAGTCCTGTTTGCAATCTGAGATGTACCGAACGAATCCACCAAACTAAGTCCATCTGAAACCATTTGTGGGCATAAAGTAAGAGGACCATTAAAATTTGTTTAGGAGAAATGGATAAGTCAAATTACAGAGACCACGCATTTCAACGATGTGTCAAATTTTAGAGGTGGACTAAATAATGTTGGGGAGTTGTCGAGACAACAATTAAAATTATCGAAGCATACGGTGAAGCTGGAAGTTTATGACAAATAAAAAAAATCACAATTTTGCCACTGGGAATAATGTATTTATTTAAATCTCATGAATCGGTGAAACCTTAAATCAAGTTTTAGAAGACCTTATCAAATTGAGAGGAAATTGGGTGCGGTTAGCCACTTGATTCGGACTCCAACCCTGAAGGAATCTCACAGAATGTGTGATGGGTATATGCTCTCATGGTATTTTGGCAGAGAACGAACGCAAGAGGAGAATGTGTTATTGACGACAACACACTGGGAAGAACCAATGTCAGGGAATTCTGCATTGCACATTTCTTACCTAAAATTGGACAATGTAAAATTTGTCCAATATTTGTATAATTATTCAGTTATCCTCCATAAACTGGGAATTGATAATCAAATTGTAGATGATGTGAATATTGGAGATGCTGTTCTGATTTTGTAACAACCTGGCAGGCATACCCCACTAAATGTGGTACAAGTTCATAAGGAGATAGCAAGTATGCTCCAAAATGGCATATTCAAATTAAGTTTGAAAGAATGGAGTTCACCTATCATCATGGTACCAAAGCCAGATAAGACCCAACAGTTACATGTGGACTATCACAAAGTCAATGTTGTTAGAACGACTGATGCATATACATGTCTGCAACGTGGAAAAGATTGGGAGAGCAACTTAAATTTCTAAGTTGGATTTGCTGAAGGTTACTGGCAGTGAACGTTGTCAGAAAGATCAAAGGCAATTTTGTAACGCCAAAAAATTTTGTAACGCCAAATTTTTGACTTTAGAAAATTTTAAAAAGTAGTTTGTACGAAAAACACCTCAGCCACATTTCAGAGATTAACTGACAAGGTCATTGCTGGATATTCAACTGTGTGGTGTATATTGTGCCTGGTGACATTCAGTCACTCATGGATTGAATATTTACAGCATTTATCGGGCTTGTTTGATCGAATTCGGAAGTCAAAATGGTTTGTAAACCTAGCTGGACTTGAATCTGCCAAAGCCAAGCCACCTTCCTCGGCTATGTCATTGAACACGGAGATATAGCCACACGGGATGCGAAAACGAAAGTTACAGGGGACTTTTTTCACATTGTTGAAGAAAGGAGCAATAGTCCGTTTCCCGGATTGAGTGGCTTTTACGAAAGTTTGTGCTGAATGTTAGCAGTGGGAGTGCTCCACACACTGAATTGTTAAAAACTGGCAAGACGTTTCAGTGAACACAAGACTTTCAAAAGGTATTTGACAGCCTCAGTACTTTGTTAACCATTGGCAAAGTATCAGCCACACCTAATTACACGAAGGCTTTCAAGATGCCTATCGATGCCAGTGATGTGCGTGTCTCTCTTCTTCTGACCCTCTAATTTGGACCGTAAACCTGTTTCATTTTACTCTGTGTTTATGCGGTTTAATTATCGGGATTGTTGTGTTTTTTTGGAAAAGCATAATTAATTCTACTTTGGATAGATGATTTCTGTGGACATTCTATATTCTGTTTATTATGTTTCATTCCTCAAGTTTATGAACAATTTTCTCTCTGTTTTAAAACTGGAAGTCAAACTCCTAGCTAAAGTATTCCAAGTAAATTTGACTGTAAATTTATCAAAACATATCGTGAGGTTACGCTCTGGATTGTCTGCATAAGCATATTTTGAGTGTTCTGGCCTCGTGGTTGTTTTTCTCAGACCAGAGTTGATTGTGAGGAGACATGATTGACGTTTGTGAAACAATGAGGAACATGGAATTACAGATTGAAGGAAACCTTTGGTCTTGATCAATCACCAGGGTTTGTAGATTTCAGATTAAACGCAGAAAGCTTTGAATAGATTTCTAGGAAAACTTTATCAGTCAGCGCGAGGTAGACTCTGGAACTCACTCTCTATAAAGATCAGTTGGACACATTAACCCTTCATTCTCCTCTAATTCCATTGGCCAAAGAGTTTTGAAAAATGCTCAAAGCTGGGACTGAGAGAATTAGATTGTTTCCTTAGCATTCTCGCGAGCAATTGTGATTGAATCCGTGCCCATGAGCAACGTGTCCTACTATACGGCTTCCCTCCTGTGATGACGCTGGAGCATTGATTCGCAGTTCTCGGGGATATTTAATGAAGGAATTCTCCCTCCTGCCGATTAGGAAAACTCATACATTATTTCGGCTTCAGAACAATCAGTTCGGATGCAAAATAAAAGTCGACATTGCCTACGAGCCAGGAAGGACTCGAACATGCAATCGCTTTGTCCATTGTTCGGCGCGTTACCCATTACACCACTGGCCCGCTGCATGCATTTGGCCTTAAGAGCTGTGTTGTTAGTACGGACATGATTAATAGCAGTCATGTTCACCAGTTGAACAAGGAATAAAGATAATCACTGTCACCGCTTCAGTCCTATCTGAGAAATACTTTCCAGCAATACGCTGCAGTATTGCATGACCTTTTCAAGTTTTGCAGATATCAAGCAAACATAATCTACTACAACCTCAGTGTTGCAATCTCTACAGTCTCTCGGGTCATTAAAGTTAAAGATTCAACCGAATCTGAGTTCCCACATCTCAGTCACTGTTTGACAAGTATTCCTTTGTACGTGTGGTTCTGTTCCTGACATAACCTCTGCCACGATTCTTATTGGTTTTTGCATCGTGCTTTTCCACGTGGCGCCAGGATCATGAAATCGTTCTTCCTTGGCATTGTGGCCACAGCACAGTGACAGAAATCGGCAGTTTTCCCGTTTTACTGCATGTGATATGTGCTTAGCATACGCTGGGAAAATCAATCATTTTTAACAAACAAATACTCTTCGTGGTGATAAATTTGCTTCTTCAAACACCCGCTGTGTCACATCTTTGTGTTTGAAATATCATAAACACCCTTTACCGGAGGTGTCTCTCCATCCCACAAGAACCAACCCTCCGATATGTCACTGAGGTATTGCACAATATCATATTCACATTTACACTGCTCATTCGGTACTGCTGCGGTATTTGTTTTGGGTGAAAGCGCCCCAATCCCATGGTTAGCACGTTCAAGCAATTCAATCCATTTAGATGCAGATTTTCTGTGATATATCCTCCTGTAGCAGCTTTTACTTACACGTTCAAGAGATTACGGGAGCATCAGGCTCAGGATAAGTGCACAGCGCAGTATTGAGCAAAAGAAGTTTCATTGGAGAAGACAAGTTTCTGTGGATTTCTCCAGTCATTTAATTCATTTGTTCATTCGGTTCTCCCGAAATATTGCGTGCAGTTCTGCAATTCACATTTCAGTAATCATGTCATTGCGCTGGAAACCGTGCAGACATTTACGGAATTGAAAAGTTTAGGTTATGAAGACAGATTAGTTTGACTGGGGTTGTTTTCTTAAGGCAGAGCAGATTGTGAGAATACATGTTTCATAATGAGTGACATGGACAATGCAAACTTAAAGAAAACTTCCCCCTTGGCCTATCAACAGGGACGTTGACTGAAGTTTTGAGGTTGAATGCGTTGAGGAGATATGCAGAAAGATTTCATCAGCAAGCGGATGGTTGAATCTGGAGTTCACTGTCTGCAAGGATTCGCAGAGGCGAACCCACATAACCTTCAGAAATACTCGGATCTGAACTTGAGATGTTAATGCATACAAGGCCAAGTGGTGAAAATGAATAAAGATAGTCAAGCGATTGCTTCTGACGAAAGCATGTACAACGAGCTTGAGGGCTGTCATTCTACACATATGTGATGTTCGTGTAGGTGTCCATGGTGCACGAGCAGCTCCATTTTTTTTCGCTTTCTTCGCTGTGACCCGGCTTTGATTCCCAGGGTTTGTTTTGATCCTGACAGAGACATCAGTAAAAGCAGAGCAACCGCAAGTGGAGTGTTCATACTACCTCGGATCAATTAATGACATTGAGAAATGAGAGACAATGTCCCAGCCTCTTAAAGAAGGGGACGGTGGCTCGGCAGTCTCTGCTCATTCAGACAATTCACTCTCTAATTCTCCTCTGATTCTGCTTCGCAAAGATTTTCCCAAGATTGTCAAAGTTGAGACCTGGCTCTGTGTCTTGTTCCCTTGAAAACCACAGGGGCTGCAGTGAACCTCGGAAAGTTGACATGGGTAAACGGCTGCGTGAGCGATGAATTTAGCTTTCCCTCCCGTGATGACTCTCGGATTTTGACTCTCACGTTCGCAAGGACATACAATGAAGGGACTCTTGACCCTGCAGTTCGAGGTGCAAACTTCATTTCGGCTTCAGAACAGTCAATTGTAAGTGCAATAAAGTCAGCGCTGCCCGCAAGCCAGGTTGAAGTCGAAACTCCAATTATCAAATCTGTAGTTGGGCACTTTATCCATTGTGCCACTGGCCCAATGAATGCGCTAAGGTTTCAGGGTTGTGATGTTATCACTGACACGAGCAATCGCTGTCATGCTCAAAAGTTGAACGACCAATAAAGATAATCACTTTTACTGTTTCAGTACAATGTTCCTCACTTTGCAAAGCAGCGAGTTTCTCAAAGAAAACATAAATATCCTCATGAAGCTTCTATTCACCCACTGTCTGCTTAGCCATTCAATGTGATCTGATGAATTTCGAATCCACTTTCTTGGTGTTCCGCCAGAACTGAAGTGAACACGAGCCTATTCACCACATCGTATATACCACTTAATTTTCGGAGGTTTAACGATCTGTGCGACTATGTGTGAAATTATCTACTTTGAAACAAGCTAAAACTAAACATTTCTTGATTCAGTGTAACCCAGTGTAGAGTCATCCACAGAAAAACGGTCAGATAACGCAAACATTACATCTATGTCCCTCTGCACATGTCGTTCTCCAAGAGTTTAATCTCTGCAGCAGTTTCCTTTGTGATTGAAGTATTTCTCTGTGACATTTCTCCCTTAATCCAGAAGCATGTGTCCTGCTACACAATTACTTCACTTTTGATTAAAATAGCTGAGTAGCCTTTCCCTCAGTCTGATGACGCAAGGTCCCCTGCTCCAGGTCAATAGAAGCTGCCCAAGGTGAAGATGGAGCTCACATTTCATGCGCCGCTGTACCATTAGCGAAGGACATTGCACTCACCGATTGCATCACAGCAGCCACGTCCTCACGCTCATCATCATCTCCATTTCCAATGCATCAATCAATTTCTCTGACTCCACGACTTTGAAAGTTAGATTATATGATATCGCACAGCAGTGATAACTCATTGAGTGGGGAAATTGGCGAATTAACTGATGTTAAACCGATGTTAGAGAAGTAAGAAAACAAGGCTGAAGATTTTACAGAAAGAGAAAAACAGGCCTGGAGATGTTGCAGAGAGAGGAAAGCAAGGCTGGAGACGTAACAGGGATGAAAAAGAAAGGCTAGAGATATTACAGTGAGAGCAATGATAGGCTGGAGATGAAAAAAGAGAGAGGTAAGTGAGGCTGGAGATATTACAGAGCAAGGAATGCAAGTTTGGAGATATTATGGAGAGAGGTAAGCAAGGCTGGAGGTATTACAGAGCAAGGAATGCAAGGCTGGAGATGTTACAGAGAGAGGAAAGCACGGCTGGAGATTTTAGAGAAATAAGGAAACAAGGCTGCAGGTGTTACAGAGAGAGAAAAGCACGGTTGAAGATATGACACAGAGAGGGCTGGATAGGTTGCAGAGAGAGGAAACAAGGCTGGAAATATTACAGAGATAGGAATGCGAGGCTGGAGATGTTACAGAGATAAGAAAGCCAGGCTTGAAATATTTGAGAGATAGGAAAGCAAGGCTGGAGATGTTATAGTGATAGAAACGCAATTCTGGAGATGATACAGAGATAGGGATGCAAGGCTGGAAATGTTGCAGAGACAGGAAACCGAATATACAGATGTACCAGCTGGAGGAAAGAAAGACGGCAGATGTTATAGTGATAGAAACGCAATGCTAGAGATGCTTCAGAGAGAGTGACATAAGTCTGGAGATGCTGCAGAGAAAGGATATCAAGACTGGAGATGTTACAGGGAAAGGAAAGCAAGGCTGGAGATGTTAGTGAAATAAGAAAACAACGCGGGAGATGCAACAGAGAGAGGAAAGCAGGGCCGGGATAATGCAGCGAGAGGAAACCAAGGCTGGAGATGTTACAGAGAAAGGACAGCACGGCTGAGGACGTTGTACAAGGAGAAAAGCAAAACAGGAGGTGTAACACAGAGGGGAAACCAAGGCTGGAGATATTATAGAAATAGGAGTGCAAGGCTGGGAATGTTACAGTGACAGGAAACGAAACTGGAGATGCGGCAGAGAGAGGAAAGCAAGGCTGCAGATGTTACAGAGAAAGGGAAGTAGGCTAGAAAGGACACACAGAATGGTGAGTAATGCCGGAGATGCTACAGAGATAGGAAAACAAGGCTGGAGGTGTTAGAGGATTAAGAAAACAAGGCTGTAGATATTACAGAGAGAGGAAAGCAGGGTCGGATAGTTTGCAGAGAGAGGAAAGCAAGGATGGAGATGTAACAGAGAATGGAATCAAGGGTGGAGATGTTACAGAGAGTGCAATTAAAGGCTGGAGATGTCACAGAGAGAGGACAGGAAGGCTAGTGATGTTGCAAAGATCAAAAGTAAGACTGGAGATGTTACGGAGAGAGGAAAGCAAGGCTGGAGATATTACAGAGCAAGGAATGCGGGACTGTTGATGTTACACCTTTAGGAAAGCCAAGCTGGGAGTTTTAGAGAAATAAGAAAACAAGGCTGTAGATGTTACAGAGAGAGGAAAGCACGGTTGGGGATGTTACACAGATTGCAATGCAAGGCTGGAGATGTTACAAAGATTAGAAAGTAAAACTGGACATGTTACAGAGAGAGGTAAGCAAGGCTGGAGATATTACAGAGCAAGGAAAGCAAGGATGGAGATGTTATGGAGAGAGGAAAGCACAGCTGTGGATGATGAAGTGAGCGGAATACAAGGCTGATGATGTAACAGAGATTGCGATGCAAGGCTGGAGATGTTACAACGAAAGGAAAGCAAGGCTGGATATGTTACAGAGATATGGAGCAAGGCTGGAGATCTTGCAGAGATGGGAAAGAAAGGCTGGAGATTTTAGAGAAATAAGACAACAGGGCTGGAGATGTTACAGAAGAATTAAGCACGGCTGGGAATGTTGCAGAGACAGGAAAGCAATGTTGGAAATGTAACCGAGAGGGGAATGAAAGGCTGTAGATGTTTCAGATATATGGAGCCAGGCTGGAAGTGTTAAAAAGATGGGAATGCAAGGCTGGAGATGTCAGAGAAATACGAAAGCAAGACTGGAGATGTTACAGAGAGAGGTAAGCACGGCTGGAAATCTTAAAGAGACAGGAATGCAAGGCTGGAGACGTAACAGAGGTTGGAAAGCATGGCTGGAAATATTATAATGTTAGGAACACAATACTGGATATATTCCGGAGAGGGGGAAGCAAGGCTGGAAATGTTTCAGAGGTCGGAATGAGATGATGGCGATGTAACAGAGATGGGAAAGCAAGGCTGGAGATGTCATAGTGTCAGGCAATTAATGCTGGAGGTGTTACAGAGGTAGTGAAGCAAGGCTGGAAATGTTAGAGAAAAGAAAGGAAGGCTGGAGCTGTTAGTAAAAAGAAAACATGGCTGGAGATGTTACAGAGAGAGGAAAGCATGGTTGGGGATGTTGCAGTGTGAGGAGAGCAAGGCTGGAGATGTAACCAAGAGGGGAATGCTAGACGGGAGATGTTACTGAGAGAGGAAAGCACGGCTGGCGATGTTGCAAAGGCAGGAAAGCAAGGCTGGAGATGTAACAGAGATAGGAAAGCAAGGCTGGAGATGTCATAGTGTCAGGAACTTAATGCTGAAGATGTTACAGAGATAGGGAAGCAAGGCTGGAGACGTTACTGAGAAAGAAAAGCTAGGCTGGAGATGTTACAGAGATGAGAAACTAAGACTGGAAATTTTACAGAGATAGCAAAGCAAAGCTGGAGATGTCATAGTGAGAGGAACACAATGCTGGAGATGTTACAGAGATATGGAGCAAGGCTGGAGATGTCATACAGATCGGAAAGCAAGGCTATATATTGGAGAAAAATAAGAAAACAAGGCTGGAGTTGTTACAGAGAGAAGTAAGTACGGCTGGGAATGATGCAGAGACAGGAAAGCAAGGTTTCAGATGTAACCAAGAGGGGAATACAAGGCTGGAGATGTAACAGAGACGAGGAGAGCGAGGCTGGAGATGTTACCGAAATAAGAAAACAAGGCCAGAGAACAGAGAGAGGAAAGCCCGGCTGGGAATGTTGCAGAGAGAGGAAAGCACGGCTGGAGATGTAACAGAATTAGGAGAACAAGGCTGGAAACGTTAAAGTGACAGGTACGCAATGCTGGATATATTCGAGGGAGAGGGAAGCAATGCTGGAAATTTTACTGAGATCGGAATGCGTGTCTGGTGATGTTGCAAGAGATGTGAAAGCAAGGCTTGAAATTTTAAAGTGGAAAGGGAAGCAACGCTGGACTTGTTACAGATAAACGGATGCGAGTCTGGAGATTTTAGAGAAATTAGAAAACAAGGATGAGATGTTACAGAAAGAAGTAAGCACGGCTGGGAATGATGCAGAGGCAGGAAAGCAAGGCTGCAGATGTAACCAAGAGGGGAATGCAAGGCTGGAGTGGCTTCAAAGAGAGGAAATCAAGGCTGGACGTGTTTCAGAGACATGAAAGCAAGGAAGGAGCTGTTACAGAGATAGGAATGCAAGGCTGGAGATGTAATAGAAAAAGGAAAGCTAGGCTGGAGATGTTACGGAGGTAAGAAAGCAAGACTGAACATGTTATTGTGATAGGAAAGCAATGCTGGATATTTTCTAGAGACAGTAAAGCAAGGCTGGAGATGTTACAGAGATGAGAAACCAAGGCAGGAAATTTTGCAGAGATAGGAAAGCAAGGCTGGAGATGTCATAGTGAGAGGAACACAATGCTTAAATGTTACAGAGATATGGAGCAAGGTTGGAGATGTTACAGAGATCGGAATGCAAGGCTGGATTTTGTAGAGAAATAATAAATCATGGCTGGAGTTGTTACAGAGAGAAGTAAGTACTGCTGGGAATGATGCAGAGACAGGAAAGCAAGGCTGTAGATGTAACCAAGAGGGGAATGGAAGGCCAGAGATGTTACCGAGTGAGGAAAACCAGGCTGGGGATGTTGCAGAGACAGGAAAGCACGGCTGGAGATGTAACAGAGTTCGGAGAGCAAGGCTGGAAACGTTAAAGTGATAGGAACGTTGAGCGTCGTCCAGGTGATTGCCATTAATACCCACTCCCCCTCCTCTAACCAAAAAAAACCTCTGATTTGTTAAGATAAGGATTTTCTATTTCTTTATCAGTGATTGGTTGAAAATTTACTTTTTATGGTTTATCTATTAATTGGTTTTTAGAAAAAGACAAGAGCAGACAGGTATCAGAAAGTATTTTAACTCAACTTTATACAAAGTAATAAAGTAATTAACTAATCAGAGATGGCTGGGCAGGTGATGTGCTGTCGCTGTATGATGTGGGAGCTGGCTTATCCCATTGTGAATGGCAGTGACCACATCTGCAGCAAGCGTTGGTTGCTGGAAGACCTCCGGCTCAGAGTTGATTATCTGGAATCTGAGCTTCAAACACTGCGGCACATCCGGGAGGGGGAGAGTTACCTAGACGCTTTGTTACAGGAGGCAGTCACACCTGGGAGATTAAGAGCACATTCAGTTAGTGATCAGGGACATCAGAGCTAGACTGTAAGTGAGGCAGGGAGGGGGAACCTGAGTTCAGGAGTGCAGGAGCCTCAGCCCTTGACCTTGTGCAACAGGTATGGGATTCTTGCTCCCTGTACCGATGAGGAAAAGGGCTCTGGACAGGATGAGCCAGCTGACCACGATACCATGGTGCAGAAGGCAATTCAAGAAGGGAGAGCAAAAAGACAAGTAGTTGTTATAGGGGAGTCTATAATTAGGGGGGCAGATAGTATCCTTTGCAAGCCGGATCGGGAGTCTCGCATGGTGTGTTGCCCCGCCCAGTACTAGGGTGCGGGACATCTCCGACCGGCTTAAAAGGATATTGTAGCGGGAGGGGGAGGATCCAGTTGTTGTGGTCCACGTGGGGACTAACAACATAGGCAAAGCCAGGGTGGAGGATCTGATTGGGGATTATCAAGCACTAGGAAGGAAATTGAAGAATAGGTCATAATCTCCGGATTACTTCCGGAGCCACGTGCCAATTGGCATAGGGAAAAGAAAATTAGGGAAGTAAACACGTGGATAAGAATTGGTGTGGAAAAGAGGGATTCCATTTCATGGGGCATTGGCATCAGTTTTGGAACCGGGGGTATCTGTACCATTGGGACGATCTCCACCTGAACCGATCCCAATGTTCTAGCGGATGATAAATACGGTGATCAGTAGGAATTTAAACTTCTGAGTTGGGGGAAGGGAAAGTGAAAACGACAGGGAGTATGGAGTTAAATGTAAAAATAAGCAGCAGGACAGCATGTGTGCAGGTGGATTTAAACTTGAGGCAGACTAGAACGGCACAAATCATCGTGAATGATTATGATGTGGTAGGCATCACAGAGACGTGGTTGCAGGGGATTCAGGACTGGCAGTGAAACATCCAAGGATTTGCAACTTATCGAATAGACAGGGAGGTTGGGCAGAGGGGGCGGGGTTGCCTTGCTAGTTAAGAAAAAAATTAAATCTATGGCGCTGAATGACATCGGTTCGGATGATGTGGAGTCTGTGTGGGTGGAATTGAGGAATCACAAAGACAAAAAACATAAATGGAGTTCTGTACAGACCTCCTAACAGTGGTCAGGACCAGGGACACAACATATACCGGGAAATAGAGAAGGCATGTCAGAAAGGCAAGGTCACAGTGATCACAGTGATCATGGGGGTTTTCAATATGCAGGTGGACTTGGTAAATAATGTTGCCAGTGGATCCAAAGATAGGGGATTAATGGAATGCTTACAGGTTGGCTTTTTGGAACAGCTTGTCATGGATCCCACAAGGGAGCAGGCTATTCTGGACCTAGTGTTATGCAATGAACCAGACTTAATAGAAGGTCTAAAAGTAAGGGAACACTTAGGAAGCAGCGATCATAATATGGTAAAGTTCAGGCTGCAGTTTGAAAGAGAGTAGGCAAAATCAGATATAATGGTGTTACAGTTAAATAAAGGTAATTATGAGGCATGAGAGAGGAACTGACGAAAATTGACTGGAAGCAGAGCCTAGTGGGGAAGACAGGAGAGCTAAAATGACAGGAGTTTGTGGGTATAATTGAGGACACAGTACAGAGGTTCATCCCCAAGAAAAGAAAGCTTATCCGGGGAAGGATTAGACAGCCATGGCTGACAAAGGAAGTCAGGAAATGTATCAAAGAAAAAGAGAGATCCTATAAAGTGGCCAAGACCACTGGGAAATCAGAAGATTGTGAAGTCGACAAAACCAAACAGAGGATAACAAAGAGAGAAATAAGGAAGGAGAGGATCAAATATGAAAGTAGGCTAGCCAGTAATATTAGAAATGATAGTAAAAGTTTCTTTCAATACCTAAGAAACAAACGACAGGCAAAAGTAGACATTGGGCCCCTTCAAACTGATGCTGGAAGGCTAGTGATGGGAGATAAGGAAATAGCTGGAGAAATTAATAAGTACTTTGCGTCAGTCGTCACAGTGGAAGACATGACTAATATCCGAACAATTAAAGTGATTCAGGGGGCTGACTTGAGTATGGTTGACATTACAGAAGAGGAAGTGCTAGAAAATCGAAAAGGTCTTAAAATTGATAAATCTCCTGGCCCCGATGGGCTACATCCGAGAGTCCTGAGCGGGTGGCTGAGATCTTTCAAAAGTAACTGGAGTCAGGGAAAGTACCGGATGATTGGAAGAAAACTGTTTTAACCCCCTTGTTCAAGAAAGGATCAAGCCTAAAGATGAAAATTATAGGCCAATTAGCCTAACCTCGGTTGTTGGTAAAATTCTAGAATCCATCATTAAGGATGAGGTTTCTAAATTCTTGGAATAGGAGGGTAGGATTAGAACAACTCAACAAGGATTTAGTAATCATCATTCGGAGATGCCGGTGTTGGACTGGGGTGTACAAAGTTAAAAATCACACAACACCAGGTTATAGTCCAACCTGTTGGACTATGACCTGGTGTTGTGTGATTTTTAACTTTGGATTTAGTAAGGGGAGGTCGTGCCTGACAAACCTGTCAGAATTCTTTCAAGAGGTGACAAAAAGGTTAGACCAGGGAAACCCAGTGGATGTGGTCTATCTGGACTTTCAAAAGTCCTTTGTGAAGGTGCCACACGGGAGGCTGTTGAATAAGGTGAGGGCCCATGGTGTTCGAGATAAGCTACTGGCATGGATTGAGGATTGGCTGTCTGACAGAAGACAGAGAGTTGGGATAAAAGGTTCCTTTTAGGAATGGCAGTCGGTGACAAGTGGTGTCCCGCAGGGTCCAGTTTTGGGGCCGCAGCTGTTCACTTTATATATTAATGATCTGGATGAAGGGACTGGGGGCATTCCAGCGAGGTTTGCCGATGATACGAAGTTAAGTGGACAGTCAGGTAGTACTGAAGAAGTCGGGAAGCAGAAGGATTCCAACAGTTTGGGAGAGTGGTCCAGGAAATGGCTGATGAAATTCAATGTGACCAAATGCGAGATCTTGCACTTTGGGAAAAAAGAATACAAGCATGGACTACTTTCTAAACGGTGCGAAAATTCACAAAGCCAAAGTAGAAAGGCATCTGGGAGTGCGAGTTGAGGATTCTCTAAAGGTAAGCATGAAGGTTGAGTCCGTGATTAAGAAAGCGAATGCAATGTTGTCATTTATCTCAAGAGGGTTGGAACATAAAAGCAGCGATGTACTACTGAGACTTTATAAAGCTCTGGTTCGGCCCCATTTGGAGAACTCTGTCCAGTTTTGGGCCCCACACCTCAGGAATGACATACTGGCACTGGAGCGTGTCCAGCGAAGATTCACAATGATGATCCCTGGAATGCTAGGTCTAACGTGTGAGGAACAGCTAAGGATCCTGGGATTGTATTCATTGGAGTTTAGAAGGTTAAAGGGAGATAGAATAGAAACTTACAAGACAATACATGGTTTGGAAAGTGTGGACACTAGGAAGTTGTTTCCATTGTGCGAGGAGAATAGAACCTGTGAGCACAGTCTTAAAATTAGAGGGGGACAATTCAGAACAGAAATGCGGAGACATTTCTTCAGCCAGAGAGTGGTGGGCCTGTGAAATTTATTGCTGCGGAGTGCAGTGGAGGCCTGGACGCTAAATGTCTTCAAGGCAGAGATTGATAAATTCTTGATGTCACAAGGAATTAAGGTTTACAGGGAAAATGCGGGTAAGTGGAGTTGAAGTGCCCATCAGCCATGATTAAATGGCGGAGTAGACTCGAGGGGCCGAATGGCCGTTCTTCCACTCCTATGTCTTATGGTCTTATGGAATGCAATGCTGGATATATTCCAGAGACAGGGAAACAAGGCTGGAAATTTTACAGAGATCGGAATGCGAGACTGGTGATGTTACAGAGATGTGAAAGCAAGTCTTGAAATTTTAAAGTGGTAGCGAAGCAAGGCTGGACTTGCTACAGAGATAGGGATGCAAGGCTGGAGATGTTACAGAGCAAGGAAAGCAAGTCTGGAGATTTTAGTGAAATAAGAAAACAAGGCTGAAGATATTACTGAAAGAGGAATGCACGGCTGGGAATGTTGCAGAAAGGGGAAACCAAGGCTGGAGATGTTACCTAGATCGCTATGCACGGCTGGAGGTATTACAGAGACAGGAAGGCGAGGCTGGAGATGTTACAGCGAGAGTTAAGCAAGGCTGGAGATGTTACAGGGAGAGGAAAGCAAGGCTGGACATGGTACAGAGAATAGAAAGCAAGGCCGCAGATCTTACAGAGACAGGAAAGCTGGATATCTCACAGAGATAAGAAAACAAGGCTGAAAATCTTACAGAGAGAGGTATGCACGGCTGGGAATGTTTCACAGAGAGGAACGCAAGGCTGGAGGTGTAACCGAGAGGAAAATGCAAGGCTGGAGATGTTACAGAGACAGGAAAGCGAGGCTAGAGATCTCACAGAGATAAGAAAACAAGGCCAGAGATGTTATACACAGAGAAAAGCAAGGCCGGAAATGATAAAGTGATAGGAATGCAATGCTGGATATATTCCAGACACAAGGAAGCAAGGCTCGAAAAATTACAGAGAGGGGAACGTGAGGCTAGAGATGTTACAGAGACAGGAAAGCAAGGCTAGAGATGTTACAGAGAGAGGAACGTGAGGTTAAAGATGTTGTAGAAATTGGAAAGAAAGGCTGTAGAAGTTACACAAATAAGAAAATAAGGCTGGAGATGTTACAGAGATTGGAAAGCAAGTCTGAGAACGTCGCACCGGAAAGCACAGCTGGAGATGTTACAGAGATAGGAAGGCAAGGTTTGACATTTGAAAGAGATAAGAAAGCCAGCCTGGAGATGTTATAGTGATAGGAACACAATGCTGAAGACTTTACAGAGATCGGGGAGCATGGCTGCTGGAGATGCTGCAGAGACAGAAAAGCAAAGCTGTAGCTGTTAAAGAAATAGGCAGGTAAGACTGGAGATGTTACAGAGATAGGAAAGCAAGGTTGGAAATGTTACCGTGACAGGAAAGCAAGGCTGGAGTTGTCAGTGTGGTAGGAACACAATGCTGGAGATGTTACAGACTTCGGAAAGTATGGATGGAGATGTTACAGAAGTAAGAAAACAAGCATGGAGATGTTACAGAGGGAGGAAAACACGGCTGGGAATGTTGCAGAGAGAGGAAAGCAAGGCTGGACTTGTAAAACAGAGGGGAATGCAAGGCTGGCGATGTTACAGAGACAGGAAAGCGAGGCTGGAGGTGTTCCAGAGATAGGAACTCAATGGGGGCGATGTTACAGAAATAAGAATACAAGACTTGAGATGTTACAGAGAGAGGCAATCACGACTGGGAATGGTATCGTGATAAAAAAAAAACTTTGCTGGAAATATTCCAGAGATAGGGAGCAAGGCTGAAGAAGTTACAGAGATAGGAATGCGAGGCTGGCGATGTTACAGAGAATGGAAATTAAGGCTGGACATGTTACAGAGACAGGAAAGCAAGGCATCTCCAGTGATACGAACGTAATGCTGGCGATGTGACAAAGACAGGAAAACATGACTGGGAATGTAGCAGAGAGAGGAAAGCAAGGCTGGAGATCTTAAAGAAAGAGGAAAACAAGGCTGGAGATGATACAGAGATAGGAAAGCAATGCTGGACATGTTACATAGGAAGGACAGGAAGGGTGGTGTTGTTGCAGAGGTAAGAAAGTAACGCTGGAGATGTTATGGAGAGTGATAAGCAAGACTTGAGATATAACTGAGAAAGGAAAACAAGGTTGGAGATGTTACAGAAAAGGAAAGCACTGCTGGGGATTTTGCACAGACACGAAACCAAGGCTGCAGATGTAACAGAGAGGGGGAGAGATGCTGGAGATGTTACGGAGATAGGAAAGCAAGTTTGGAGATGTTGGATAAATGAGAAAGCAAAGCTGGAGATTTTACAGAGAGAGGAAAGCAGTGCTGAGTACATCGCAGAGATAAGAACGCAAGGCTGGAGATGTTGCAGGGAGAGGAGATCAAGGCTGGAGATGTTACTGAAATAAGAAAACAACGCTGGAGAAATTATAGAGTGAGAAAAGCAAGGTTGGAGATGTTATAGAGAGAGGAAAGGAAAGATGGACATGTTGCAAAGATAGGAAAGTGAGTCTAGAGCTTTTGCTGACATAAAAAAGCAAGTCTGGAGATTTTACAGAGAAAGGAATGCAAGGCTGGCGAGGTCACAGTGAGGACGGAAAGGCTGGTTATGTTGCAGAGATAATAAAGTAAGGCTGGAGATGTTACAGAGAGACAAAAGCAAGGCTGGAGATGTTAGAGAAATAAGAAAACAAGTCTGCAGATGTTACAGAGAGAGGGAAGCACGGCTGGCGATGTAACAGAGACAGGAAAGCAAGACTGGAAATGCAACAGAGAAGGCAAAGCAAGGCTGGAGATGTTACAGAGAAAGTAATGCAAGGCTGGAGATGTTACAAAGAGAGGACCGGAAGCTTGGTGATGTAGCAGAGATAAGTAAGTTCCACTGGAGGTGTTACAGAGAGAGATAAGCAAGCCATGAAATATTACAGAGAAAGGAAAGCAAGGCTAGAGATGTTACAGAGATACGAAAGCACTTTTGGGGACTTTACGTAGACAGGAAACCAAGCCTGCAGATGAAACAAAGAGGGGAAGCAATCCTGGAGATGTTACAGCGATAGGAATGCAAGGGTGGAGATGTTACAGAGACAGGAAAGCGAAACTGGAGATGTTGCAGCGATAGGAAGCCAAGGCTGGAGAGGGTGCATAGAATGGAAAGTAAGGCTGGAGATGTTACAGAGATAGGAAAGCATTGCTGCAGACGTTGAAGCGAGAGGAAAGCAAGGCTGGAGATGTGTGAGAAATAAGAAAACAAAGCTGGAGGTTTTATGGAGATAGGAAAGCATTGCTGGAGATGTTGCAAAGAGAGGAAAGCAAGGCTGGAGAAATAACAGTGATAGCAATGCAAGGTTGGAGATGTTACACAGAGAGGACAGGAAGGCTGGAGAGGTTGCAGAGATAAAAAAGCAAGGCTAGAAATTTTACAGTGACAGGAAAGCAAGGCTGGAGATGTCAACGTGATAGGAACACAATTCCTGAGATGTTACAGAGATAGGGAGCAACTCTGTCGACGTTACAGAGATCGGAAAGCATAGCTGGAGATATTAGAGAAGAGAGAAAACAGGGCTAGAGATGTTACAGAGTGAGGGAAGAACGGCTGGGAATGTTGCAGAGACAGGAAAGCAAGGCTGGAGATGAAAAAGAAAGGAGAATGCAAGGCTGGAGATGTTCCAGAGACAGGAAAGCGAGGCTGGCGGTTTTACAGAGATAGGAAATCAAGGCTGGAGATGTTACAGAAAGAAGGATGCAAGACTGGAGATGTTACAGAGACAGGAAATGACGACTGTGGATGTTATAGCGATATCCAGCATGCTGCTGGATATATTCCAGGGATAGTGAAGCAAGGCAGGAGATGTTACAGAGACAGGAATTCGAGGCTAGGGATGTTACAGAGAATGGAAATTAAGGCTGGAGATGTTACCGAGGCAGGAAAGCAAGGCATCTCCAGTGATTTGAACGCAATGCTGGCGATGTTACAAGGAGAGGAAAGCACGGCTATGAATGTAGCCGAGAGAGGAAAAAACGAGTCTGGAGATGTTACAGAGATAGGAATGCCAGGCTGGAGATATTACAGAGAGAGGACAGGAAGGCTTGTGTTGATGCAGAGATAAGAAAGTAATGCTGGAGATGTTAGAGAGAGATATAAGCAAAGCTGGAGACGTTACATAGAATGGAAAGCAAGCCTAGAGATGTTACAGAAATAGGTAAGCTTGCCAGAGACTTTGCACAGACAGGAAACCACGGATGCAGATGTGACAGAGAGGGGAACAAATGCTGGAGTTGTTACAGGATAGGAATGCATGGCTGGAGATGTTACGGAGAGAGGAAAGCAAGCCTGGAGATTTTACAGAGAATGGAAAGCAAGGCTGGCGATATTACAGAGAGAGGTTGGGAAAGCTAGTGATGGTACAAAGATGATAAAGTAAGGCTGGAGATGTTACAGAGAGAGGAACGCAAGGCTGAAGGTGTTACAGAGAGGAAAGCGAGGCTGCAAATGTTCGAGAAATAAGCAAACAAGTCTGCAGATGCTTCAGAGAGGAGGAAAACATGGCTGGGGGTGTAGCACAGAGAGGAAAACACGGCTGGAGATATTAAATAGATAGGAAAGCCAAGCTGGAGATGTTGCAGAGACAGGAAAGCAAGGCATGTCACAGTTACAGGAACGCATAGCTGGCGCTGATTCAGAGTGAACAAAGCAAGGCTGGATATGTCACAGCGATAAGAAAGCAAGGCTGGTGGTGATACAGTGAGAGGAAAGCAAGTCTAGGGGTGTTACAGAAATAAGAAAGCAACGCTGTAGATATTACAGAGAGAGAAATGCATGGCTGGAGATGTAACAGGGATAGGAACGCACGGCTGTGGATGTTGCAGAGAGAGGAAAACAGGCTGTAGATGTTACAGAGACATGAAAGCAATGCTGGACATCTTCCAGAGAGAAGAAAGCAAGTCTGGAGAAGGTACAGAGATAGGAAATAATGAATGGGAATGTTACAGAGAGGGGAAAACAAGGCTGGAGATATTTCAGAGACAGAAATGCAAGGCTGGAAATGTTGCAGACAGAGGACAAGAACATCGGTGATGTTGCAGAGATAAGGAAGAGAGCAATACGCACGGCTTGTGACGTTACAATGAAAGGATAGCAAGGCTGGAGATGTTACAGTGAAGGGAAAGCAAGGCTGGAGATGTTACAGAGACAGGAAAGCAAGGCTGGAGGTGCGAATGAAAGAAAAAAACAAGGCTGGAGATTCAACAGAGAGTGGAAAGCAGGGCTGGAGATGTTGCAGAGTGGAAAGCAATGCTGGAGATGTAACAGAGAGGGGACAGCAAGGATGGAAATGTTACAGAGATAGCAATGCAAGACAGGAGATGTTACACAGAGAGGACAGGAAGGCTGGTGATGTTGCAGAGATAGGAATGCAAGGTTGGAGATGCAACAGAGAGGTGAAAGCAAGGATGGAATTGTTACAGAGATAGCAATGCAAGGTTGGAGATGTTACACAGAGAGGACAGGAAGGCTGGAGATGTTCCACAGATGGGAAAGCAAGAAGGAAAATCTGGACAGGCTCGAGGGACAGGAAGGCACGGCTGTAGTTTTCGCATAGTTAGGAAAGCAAGATTGGAGATGCTACAGAATCGGAAACCAAGGCTGGGGATGTTTCCGAGACATGAATGTAACGTGGGAAATGACACAGAGATAAGAAAGTGATGATGAAGATGTCACAGAGATAGCAATGCAAGGCTGGAGATGTTACAGAGATAAGAAAGCAAGGCTTAAGACGTTACAGTGATCGGATAACAAGGCTGCAGTGGTTACAGAGACAGTAATGCATGGCGAGAGATGTTGCAGAGACTTGAAAGCAAGTCTGCACATGTCATAGAGGTAGGAAAGAAAGGCTGGACAGGCTCTAGAGACAGAAAAGCACTGCTGTAGAGTTCACAAAGATAGGAAAGCAAGTTTGTACATGTTATAGAAATCAGAAAGCAGCTCTGGAGATGTTTCAGAGATAGTGAGCAATGCTGGATATGTTATGGACAGAGGAGAGCAAGGCTGGAGATGTTGCAGAGATATTTAATTAAGGGTGAAGAGTTTACAGAGAGAGGTAAGCAAACCTGGAGATGTTTCAAAGAAAAGAAACCAAGGCTGGTGATGATACAACGATAGGAAAGCACGGCTGGAGATGTTAGAGAAATAAGAAAACTCGGAAGGAGATGTTACAAACACAGGGAAGCAAGGCTGGAGATGTTACAGTGATTGGAAAACAAGTCTGGGAATGTTACTGAGAGAGGAAAGCAAGGCCGGAGATGTTACAGAAGTAAGAAAGCAACGCTAGAAATATTACGCAGAGAGGAAAGCAAGGGTAGAGATGTTATCTCGACTGGAAAGCAAGGTTTGGCATGTTACAGAAGCAGGAAAGCAAAGCTGGACAGGATTTAGGGACAGAAAGGTACGGCTGTAGATTTCTCAGAGATAGGAAAGCAAGATTTGAGATGCTACAGAGATCAGAAAGCAAGGCTGGACGTGTTACAGAGATAGAGAGCAAGGCTGGAGATGTTACAAATAGAGGAAACGAATGCTGATCATTTAGTAGAGATAAGAAAGTAAGGTTGGAGATGTTACAGAGAGCGGAAAGCAAGCCTGGAGATGTTACAAAGTAAGGAAAGGAAGGCTGGAGGTGTTACAACGAGAGGAAAGCACGGCTGGAGATGATAGAGAAATAAGAAAACAAGGCTGGGGACATTACAGAGAGAGGAAAGCACGGCTGGGGATGTTGCAGAGACAGGAAAGCAAGGCTGGAGATGTAACAGAGATAGGAAAGCCAGGCTGAAAATGATGTAGTGATAGGAACGCAATGCTGGATATGTCACAGAGATCGGATGCCAAGTGTGCAGATGTTAGAGAAATAAGAAAACTAGGCTGGAGATCGTACAGAGAGAAGAAAGCAGGCCTGAGGATCTAACCGAGTCAGGAAAGCAAGGCGAGAGATGTTATTGTGACAGGAATGTCATGCTGAAAAAGTTACAGAGATAGGGAAGAAAGGCTGTACATGTTAAGGAGATAGGAAAGCAAGTCTGGACAGGCTCAAGAGATGGGGAAACAAGGCTGGAGGTGCCACAGCGATTGGAAAGCATGGTTGGAATGTTATACAGAGAGGAAAGCAAGGCTGGAGTGTTAAAGAGATCGGAAAGCCAGGCTGGAATAGTTAGAGAGAGAGGAAAGCAAGGCGGGAGATGTTAACGAGACTGCAAAGCAAGGCTGGAGGTGTTACAGAGGTAGGAAAGCGGGGAACAGTACAGAGAAAGGTTGGGGAATCTTATAGAGATCCGAAAGCAAGGATGGAAATTTTACAGAGATAGGAAAGCAAGTCTGGAGGTGTTAGCGAGATCGGAAACCAAGGCTGGAGTTGTTAGTGAAAAAAGGAAACAAGTCCGGACCTGTTACAAGGAGAGGAAAACAAGGCTGGAGATGATATAGAGTATACAGGAAGGCTGGTGATGTTGCAGAGATAACAAAGTCAGACTGGCGATGTCACAGAGAGAGGTAAGCAATGCTAGAGATGTTACAGAGATCGGAAAGTTTAGCTGAAGATGTTACAAAGATAGCAAAGCAAGTCTGGAACAGTTATAGTGACAGGAACACAATGCTGGATATATTCCAGAGAGAGGGAAGCAAGGTTGGAGATGTTACAGCGAGAGGAATGCAAGGCTGGGGATATGAAAGAGATAGCAAAGCAAATCTGGAAATGTTACAGAGATAGGAAAGCAAGGCTGGAGAAGGTACAGTGATATTAAAGCAAGACTGCAGTGGTCCCAGACTGAGGAAAGCAAATTATAGTCGTTTCAGAAAGAGGTAAGCACGGTTGTCGATATCTCAGAGATAGGAAAGCAAGGCTGGAGATTTTACAGAGAAAGGGAGCAAGGCCAGAGATGTTACAGAGACAGGACAGGAAGGCTGGTGATGTTGCAGAGATAAGAATGTACGTTGGAGATGTTACAGAGAGAGGAAAGCAAGTCTAGAGATGTTGCAGAGAGGGGAATGCAAGGCTTCAGATGTTACGGGGATGGGAAAGCAAGGCTATAGATGTTAGAAAAAAAGACAAGTCTGTCGACATGAAAGGCTTCAAATGTTACAGAAACATGAAAGCAAGGCTGGAGATGTTACAGAGATAGCAATGCAAGGCTGGAGATGTAACAGAGAGAGGAAAGCAAGGCTCGAGATGTTGCAGTGAGGGGAATTCAAGGCTTCAGATGTTACAGAGATAGGAAAGCAAGGCTGTAGATGTTAGATAAATAAGACAACAAGTCTGTAGACATGAAAGGCTTCAGATGTTACAGAGACAGGAAGGCAAGGCTGGATATGTTACAGAGAGGAGATACAAGGCTGGAGATATTACAGAGATGGGAATGCAATGCTGGTGATGATACAGAGAGAGTACTGGAAAGTTGGCGACGTTGCAGTGCTAACAAAGTAGACTGGCGATGTCACAGAGAGATGCAAGCAAAGCTGGAAATGTAACAGAAATACGAAAGTAAGGCTGGAGATGTTACAGAGATAGGAAAGCAAGGCTGGAAATGTTATAGTGACAGGAACACAATGCTGGATGTATTCAAGAGATAAGGAAGCAAGGTTCAAAATGTTACAGAGATGGAAAACCAAGGCTGCAGATGTCACAGAAATGAGAATGCAAAGCTTGAAATTTGACAGTGATGGCAAGACAAGGCTGAAGATGTTATGGCGATAGGTACGCAATGCTGGAGACGTTACAGTGATAGGGAAGCAAGGCTGGAGATGTTACAGCGAGAGGAATGGAAGGCTGGAGATGGTACAGGGAGAGGAAAGCAAGGCGGGAGTGGGTGCAGAGAAATGATTGCAAGGCTGGGGATGTTCCAGAGATAGGAAATCAAGACTGGAAATGTCATAATGATTGGAATGCAATGCTGGATATATTCCAGAGATAGGGAAGCAAGGCCGGAACTTATACAGAGATAGGAAAGCAAGGCTGGACAGTCAATACAGATAGGAAAGCACGTCTGGAGATGTTACAGAGATAGGAATGCGCGGCTGGAGATGTTAAAGAGATAGGAGAGCAACGCTGGAGATGTTAAACAAATGCGTAAACAAGGCTAGAGATGTTAAAGAGATAGGGGATCAACACTGGAGATGTTAGAGATAGGAATGCACGACTGAGGATGCTTAGCGCCAGGCAAGCAAGGCTGCAGATGTTACCGAGATAGGATTGCAAGGCTGGTGATGTTACACAGATAGGAACACAAGGCTGGAGATGTTACAGAGTTATGAAAACAAAGCTGTAGGTGTTGCAGAGACAGGAATGCAAGGCTTGACATGTTTCAGAAAAAAGAAACCAAGGCTCGATAGGCTATAGAGATAGGAAAGCGTGGCTGGAGATGTTACAGAGATGGGAAGGCAAGGCTGCAGATGATAAAGAGAAAGGACAGTCAGGCTGGAGATGGCACAGAAACAGGAAAGCAAGGTTGGAGACGTTTAAAGAAATAGAAGTGCAAGACTGCTGATATTACAAGGATAGGAAAGCCAGGCAGGAGATGTTACAGAGATAGGAAAGCAAGGCTAGAGATGCTGCAGAGTTAAGAAATCAAATCTGGAAATTTACAGAGATAGGAAATCAAGGCTGGAGATCTGACAGAGATAGGGATGCAAGGCTGGAGATGCTACACAGGTATGAAAGCAAGGTTGGAATGGTTACAGAGAAAGGAATGCTGGCTAGACAGTCTATACAGATAGGAAAACACCTCTGGAGATGTTTCAGAGATAGGAATGCAAGGCAGGCGATTATGAGGAGACTGGAACGCAGGGCTGGAAATATTACACAAACAACAAAGCAAAGCAAAGCTGGAGATGTTAAAGGAGACCTCAAAGCAAGTCTGCAGATATTACTGGATAGGAATCAAGGCTGCAGATATTACAGAGATAAGAGTGCAAGGCCGGAGATTTTGAAGAGACTGGAAAGCGGGGTTGGAAATATTACACAAACAGCAAAGCAAAGCTGGAGTTGATAAGGAAACAGCAAAGCAAGTCTGCAGGTATTACTAGGATAGGAACGCAAGGCTGGAGATGGTACGGAGATATGAAAGTAAGGCTGGAGATGTTACAGAGGAAGGAAAGCACGGCTGGAGTTGTAACAGAGACAGAAAGCTAGGCTGGAGATGTTACAGAAACAGGAAAGCAAGGCTGGAGATATTACAGGGATAGGTAGGCAAGGTGAGAGATGTGTCAGAGATAGCAAAGCAAGGCTAGAGATGCGACTGAGAGAAGAAAGCAAGGCCTCGAAATTTTACAAAGATAGGAATGCAAGACTGGAAATGTTTTAGTGAAAGTAATGCAACGTTGGAGATGTGACAGAAATAGGAATGCAAGGCTGGAGATCTTAGAGAGATACTATTTGAAGAGTAGAGATTTGACAGAGATATGAAAGCAAGGCTGGAGTGGCTACAGAGAGTTGAATGAAAGGCTGGAGATGTGGCAGAGACTGGAAAAGAAGTCTGGAGATGTTTCAGAAAAAGAAAAGCAAGGCTAGTTAGGCTCTGGAGATAGGAAAACGTGTCTGGAGATGTTATAGAGATAGGAATACAAGGCTGGAGATGTTACAGAGACAGGAAAGCGAGGCTGGAGATGTTACAGAAACCGGAAAGCAAGGCTGGAGATGATAAAGTTTTTCGAAATGCAAGGCTGCAGATATTACAGGGATATGAAAGCCAGCCGGGAGAATTTACAGAGAGAGGAAAGCAAGGCTGGACGTGTTACAGAGAAAGGAAAGCAAGGCTGGAAAGTCTCTAGCGACAATAAAGCATGTCTGGGGATATTGCAGAGGTAGGAATGCAAAGCTGAAGGTTTTTAAGAGACAGGAAAGCGGGGCTGAAATATTACAAAAACAGAAAAGCAAAGCTGGAGATGTAAAAAGAAATGGAAATGCAAGTCTTCAGTCATTACCAGGATAGGAAATCAAGGCAGGAGACGTTACATAGAGAGGAACGCAAGGTTGGAAATTTTACAGAGAAAGGACAGCAAGGCTGGAAATGCCCTAGTGATAGGAATGCAATACTGGAGATGCTACAGAGAAAGGAAGGCACGGCTGGAGATGTGATGGAGATCTGAATGCAAGGCTGTAGTTGTCAAACACATATGAAAGCAAATTTGGAGATGTTATGGAGATCGGAAAGCGAGGCTGGAGATGTCAAAGTGATAGGAAAGCAAAGCTGGAGATGTTGGGGAAATAAAAATACAGGGGGAGAGATGTTACAAAGCGAGGAAAGCACGACTGAGGATGTTACAGGGATAGGGATTCAAGGCTGGTGATGTTACAGAGATTAGACAGCGAGGCTGGAGATGTTACAGAGATAGGGAAGCAAGGCTGATCATGCTGCAGAGATAGGAAAGCAATACCGGATAGGCTCTAGGAATAGGAATACAAGGCTGCAGATATCATAGAGATAGGAAAGCAAGGCTGTACATGTCAGAGAAATAAGAAAACAAGGTTGGGGATGTTACAAACAGGACTGCGATGCTGGAGTTGTCACAGAGGTCGGAAAGCAACCCTGTCTAGGTGACATCCTCAGTGCTTAGGAGCCTCCTGTGAAGCGCTTTTGTGATCTTTCCTCCGGCATTTGCAGTGGTTTGAATCTGCCGCTTCCGGTTGTCAGTTCCAGCTATCCATTGCAGTGGTCCAGATTAATGCGCTTATTGATTGAATCTGTGGATAATTGCCATGCCTCTCGGCCAATTCTCCGGCTGTTGTCTGTTTGCCTTGTCCTATAATAGTAGTGTTGTCCCAGTCGAATTCATGTTGCTTGTCATCTGCATGTGTGGCTATTATGGATAGCTGGTCGTGTCGTTTCGTGACGAGTTGGTGTTCATGGATTCGGATCGTTAGCTGTCTTCCTGTTTGTCCTATGTAGTGTTTTGTACAGTCCTTGCATGAAATTTTGTACAATATTTGGTTTTGCTCATGGTGATTATCGGGTCCTTCGTTCTGTTGTGTTGTTGTCTGATTTCAGAAACCACCAATCAGGACTGGACCCGAACCATAGAACAGGCCGTCACCATAGTACAGAGCAGGACCACACACCACAAAAAAATGTCACCCAAAGAAAAAATGGCCAAACTAACACAGAACAGAGAGGACACCAGAACACACACCTGGGTTAGAAACCTCTCCCACAGACAGATCACTGACACGGAAAGAACACTACTGGCCAAGGAACTCAACTACACCCACAGGGACGGCAAGACAGCAGACTTCCGAGCAGCAATAGGATGCACACTCGTGAGCAATGGACTGATAGAAGAGACACAACAATCAGTGAGACAATGTATCGTACCTCTGACAACAAGGAAAAGACAAACACAAAACCTCAACACCAAGGAGAGGGAAGCACTAAAATCACTAAGAAACGATAAGAACATAATCATACTACCAGCAGACAAAGGCAGAATGACAGTCATCCTGGACAAAGCAGACTACATCCAAAAAGCACAACAACTACTTGCAGATACCAACACCTACCAAAAGTGGGAGTTTGACTCCACCCCACAGCTCACCAATAGGATAAACAACACACTGAGGAACCTACAAAAAAGCACAGATAACCAGGTTTGACCGACAAAGAATGAATCCTGAAAGCAACAGCACCCCCAGATTCGATGAACTACCTAAAGTGCACAAACCAGACATCCCAATCAGACCCATAGTTTCACGACCAGGGTAACCATCACACAAACTGGCTAAATAACTACAGCAGAAACTGAAACACCTGAACAGAGGATCCAGACACTCCATAAAATCATCACGGGAATTCCTGGACATCATCAGAAACATACACATAGAAAAGGAAGAAACCATGGTCTCATTCGATGTAACGGCAGTGGTCACCTCTATCGACAAAACCCTAGCCAGAGAAACAATAGCCAACCTGCTGGACATACAGAACAGACAACAGGACGTTGAACCTATCAACAAAGACGGCAAACTCAAACTGCCGGACCTGTGTCTCACAACACACTTCACATTCAACAACCAAATAGATGAACAAATCAACGCACACCCATAGGCTCACCCATCTCTGGACTCATAGCAGAAGTGGTAATGCAAAAATTAGAACAAACAATCTTACCGCAAATTAAACCCAAACTCTGGGTCAGATATGTGGATGACAGCTTTGTAATCATAAAAAAACAGAAATAGAGAACAAACACCGGATCATCAACGCCACACTCACAGGAATCCGATTCACTAGAGATGAAGAAAAGGACAACCAACTCCCATTCCGAGGCGTGATGGTACAGAGAACACCGAACGGAGAAATCACTGTGAAAGTATACAGGAAAGCTACTCACACAGACCAAGTCCTAAACTACGAAAGCAACAACCCCAACACACACAAAAGAAGTTGCATCAAGCCACTATGCAAAAGAGCCACAACTCACTGCAGCACACCAGAACTGCAAAAAGAGGAAGAAGAACACTGATACAATGCATTCGCCAAAAACAGATACCCCCGCAATTTCATCAACAGATGCCTGAGGGAAAGACAACGAAACGAGGACATGCCACAACTCAAAGGACTCGCCATACTCCCAGAGATCAAGAGCATTTCCGAACTGACAGCCAGACTACTGCGATCACTACGACACATAACAGCACACAAACCCACAGTCAGTCTCAGACAACAACACAACAGAACGAAGGACCCGATACTCAGCACAAGCAAAACCAATGAAGTGTACAAAATTCCATGCAAGGACTGTACAAAACACTACATACGACAAACAGGAAGACAGCTAACGATCCGCATCCATGAACACCAACGAGCCACGAAACGACACGACCAGCTATCATTAGTAGCCACACACACAGATGACAAGCAACATGAATTCGGTTGGGAAAACACTACGATTATAGGACAAGACAAGCAGAGAACAGCCGGGGAATTCGTAGAGGCATGGCACTCATCCACAGATTCAATCAATAAACGCATCGATTTGGACCCAAGATACCGACCACTGCAATGGACAGCTGGAACTGACAACCGGAAGTGGCAGATTCAAGCCACTGCAAATGCTGGAGGAAAGATCACAGAAGCACTTCACAGGAGGCTCCCAAGCACTGAGGATGTCACCTAGACAGGGTTGCTTTCCTATCTCTGTGCCAACTCCACCATCGCTTTCCTCTGTTTGTAACATCCCCAGCCTTGTTTTCGTATTTGTCTAACATGTACAGCCTTGATTTCCTATCTCTGTGATATCTACAGCCATTTCCTAGAGCCTGTCCAGTATTGCTTTCCTTTCTCTCCAACATGGTCAGCCTCGCTTTCCTATCTCTGAAACATCTTTAGCTTTACTTTCCGACCGCTGGAAAATCTCCTCCATTGCTTGCCTCTCTCTGTGACATCGCCAGTCTGACGTTGTTATCTCTGCAACATTACCAGCCTTCCTGTACTCTCTGTATCATCTCCAGCCTTGTTTTCCTCTCCTTGTAACAGGTCCGGACTTGTTTCCTTATTTCACTAACAACTCCAGCCTTGGTTTCCGATCTCGATAACACCTCCACTCTTGCCTTCCTATCTCAGTAAAATTTCCATCCTTGCTTTCTTATCTCTGGCCCAATCCCCAGTCTTTCTTGTCTCTGTACTGTCCCCTGCTTTCCTCCCTCTGTAACACCTCCAGCCTTGCTTTGCAGTCTCGTTAACATCTCCCTGCCTTGCTTCCCTCTCTCTCTAACTATTCCAGCCTTGCTTTCCGATCTCTTTAACCACTCCAGGTTTGCTTTCATCTCTGTGTAATATTCCAACCATGCATTCCAATCGCTGTGGCACCTCCAGCCTTGTTTCCCCATCTCTTGAGCCTGTCCAGACTTGCTTTCCTATCTCTTCACATGTACAGCCTTTCTTCCCTGTCTCTGTAACGTATCCAGCATTGCATTCCTGTCACAATAAAATCTCGAACACTGCTGTCGTGTCTCATTACGATGCCAATGCCTGCTTTCTTCTCTCTGTACGATCTCCAGCCTAATTTTCTTATTTCTCTAACATCGGCACACTTGATTACCTACCTCTGTCACATATCCAGCATTGCATTCCTTTCACTGCATCATTTTCAGCCTGGCTTTCCTATGTTTATTACATCTCCAGCCTTGTATTCGCCTCTCTGTTACATCTCGAGACTTGCTTTCCGGCCTCTGCAACATCCCCATCCGTGCATTCCGCTCTCTGTATGATCTCCAGCCTTGCTTTTCTATTTCTTTAACATCTGCAACCACTTTCCTATCTCTGTGACATATCCAACACTGTGTTCCTCTCACGGCCATTTCCTACCTTGCTGTCCAATCTCTTTAACATTACCGTGCTTTCCATTCTCTGTAGCCACTCCACTTTACATTCCTCTCGCTGTAACATCTCCAGCCTCGCTTTCCTGTCTCTGTAACAATTCCAACCTTGCATTCCTATCTCTTTAAGATTTCCAGCCTTGCTTTCCCCTCTCTGTTACATCTCCAACCTTGCTTACCTGCCTCTGCATCATCCCCGGCCGTGCTTTCCTGTCTCTGTAATATCTGCAACCGTGTTTTCTTATTTCTCTATCATCTCGAGCCGTGCTTTCCTATCTGTGTAACATCTCCAGCCTGCCTTTCCTTACTTTGTAACATCTCCAGGCTTGCTTTGCTCACTCTGTGACATCTCCAACCTTACTTTCTACAGATCATAGAACATAGAAAAATACAGCGCAGGACAGGCCCTTTGGCCCGCGATGTTGTTCCGATCCAAGCCCACCTTACGTACATTAGCCCACTATCCTCCATATGCCTATCTATTGCCCATTTAAATGCCCATAAAGAGGAAGAGTCCACCACTGCTACTGGCAGGGCATTCCAAGAACTCGCGACTCGCTGAATAAAGAATCTACCCCTAACATCTGTCCTAAACTTACCACCCCTTAATTTAAAGCTATGTCCCCTCATAATAGCTGACTTCATACGTGGAAAAAGGTTCTCATGGTCAACCCTGTCTAAAGCCTTAATCATCTTGTCCACCTCTATCAAGTCACCCCTAAACCTTCTTTTCTCCAATGAAAAAGCCCCAAGTGCCTCAGCCTTTCCTCAGACGACCTTCCGAACAGACCAGGCAACATCCTGTAAACCTCGTCTGCACCCGTTCCAGTGCCTCCACATCCTTCCTATAGTATGGCGACCAAAACTGCACACAATACTCCAGATGCGGCTTCACCAAATTCTTATTCAACTGAAACATGACCTCAGGACTCCAGAACTCAATTCCTCTACCAAGAAAAGTCAGGATGCCATGTGCCTTCTTCACAGCCCTATTTACCTGGGAGGCAACTTTCAGAGATCTGTGTACATGGACACCAAGATCCCTCTGCTCATCCACACTAGCAAGTATCCGACAATTAGCCCAGTACCCCATCTTTTTGTTACTCATACAAAAGTGAATCAGCTCACACTTACACACATTGAACTCCATTTGCCCCCTTTCTGCCCAGCTCTGCAGCTTATCTATATCCCGCTGTAACCTGACACATCCTTCCTCACTGTCAACAACTCCACCGACTTTCGTATCATCCATAAACTTGCTCACCCAACCTTCTAGCCCCTCCTCCAGGTCATTTATAAGAATGACAAACAGCAATGGTCCCAAAACAGATCATTGCGGAACACTGCTAGTAACTGCACTCCAAGATGAACCTTTACCATCAACTACTACCCTCTGCCTTCTTCCAGCCAGCCAATTCCTATCCAAACCTCCAACTCACCCTCAATGCCATACCTCCGTATTTTTTGCAGGAGCCTTCCATGGGGAACCTCATTAAACACCTTACTAAAATCCATATACACCACATCTACCGCTTTAACCTCGTCCACCTCCTTAGTCACCTTCTCAAAGAATTCAATAAGGTTTGTGAGGCACGATCTGCTCTTCACAAAACCATGCTGACTGTCCTTGATCACATTATTCCTATACAGATGTTCATAAATCCTGTCCCTTACAATTCTCTCTATGAGTTTGCCCACAACAGAAGTGAGGCTCAGCGGCCTATAGTTACTAGGGTTATCCCCACTCTCCTTCTTGAACAACGGAACCACATTTCCTATCCTTCAGTCTTCTGGCACTATTCCTGTAGACAATGTGGACATAAAAATCTATGCCAATGGCTCTGCAATCTCCTCCCTTGCTTCCCAGATGATCCTAGGATAAATGCCATCAGGTCCAGGGGACTTATCTATTTTGGCTCTGTCCAGAATTTCCAACACCTCTCCCCTACATACCCTAAAGCAGTCCATTCTAATTAATTGTGACTCAGTTTTCTCATAACAACAGTGTCCTATTCCTGAGTGAATACTGACGAAAAGTATACATTCATTGTCTCCCCAACCTCTTCAGCCTCCACACGCAATTTCCCACTACTATCCTTGACTGGACCTATTCCTACCCTTGTCATTCTTTTATTCCTGACATTCCTTTAGAAAGCCTTTGTGTTTTCCCTCATCCTAGCAACCAATGACTTTTCATGTCCCCTGCTTGCTGTTCTTAGCTCTCTTTTCATGTCCTTCCTGGCTACCTTATAACGCTCAATCGCCCCAATGGAACATTCACGCCTCAACTTTACATAGGCCGCCCTCTTCCCTTTAACAAGAGATTCCAATTCCTTATTAAACCACGGCTGCCTCACACGACACTTGCCTCCGTGACTGACAGGTACATACTTATCAAGGACATTCAATAATTGCTTCTTGAACAAGCTCCACACATCAATTGCGCCCTTGCCTTGAAGCCTACTTTTCCAAGCCACGCATCCTAAGTCGTGCCTCACCGCATCATAATTTTCCTGCCCCCAGCTTTTTCTCTAGCCTTGCAGTGCACAGTTATTCCTCTCCATCACTAGAGTAAAAGTCACCGAATTGTGGTAACTGTCCCGAAAGTGCTCACCTACCTCCAATTCTAACAACTGGACTGGTTCGTTACCCAGAACCAAATCCAGTCTGGACTCACCTCTTGTTGGCCTGTCTACAACATGATCAGCCTTCCTTTCCTCTGTTTGTAACATCTCCAGCCTTGCTCCCTATCTCTGCACATCTCCAGCCTTGCATTCCCATCTCTAGGAAATCTACAACCGTGCCTTCCTAACCATAGAGCCTGTCTTGCCTTGCTTTCCTGCCACTGTAACATGACAAACCTTGCTTTCCAGTCTAGGTAACGTCTCTAGCCTTTCTTTCCTCTCTGTGTAATACCCGTAGCATTACTTTCTTACTTCTATAACATCTCCAGCCTTGCTTTCCCTCTCTCTGTAACATTGCCAGACTTGTTTTCCAATCAGTGTAACATCTCCAGCCTTGCTTTCCTATCGTTGTTTCAACTCCAGCCTTGGTTTCTTTTCGTTGAAACATCTCCAAGCTTGCTTAATTCTCTCTGTAACCTCTTCAACCTTACTTAAATATCTGCAACTTCGCCAGCCTTGCTTTCCTCTGTCTGTAACATCTCCAGCATTGCTCACTATCTCTGAAACATCTCCAGCGCTGCTTTCTGATTTCTGTAACATCTTAAACCTTGCTTTCCTATCTCCGCGAAATCTTCAGCAGTGCTTTCCTGTCTCTAGACCCTTTCCTGCCTTTCTTTCCTACCTCTGTAACATGTCTAGCCTTGGTTTCCAGTCTCTGCAAAATCTCTGGCCATGCATTACTGTCTCTGTAACCACTGCAGCCTTGTTATCGGATCACTGTAACATCTCAAGCCTTGCTTTCTTATCTCTGTAACATCTACAGCCTTGCATTCCTCTCTCTGTAACATCGCCATTATTGCTTTCTTATCTCCGTGTCATCGCCCACCTTGCTTTCATGTCTCTGTAACATCCCCAGCCTTGCTTTCCGATCTCTGTAGCATCACCAATCTTGCTTTCCTATCTCTGAGAAATCTACAGCCGTGCCTTCCTGTCCCTAGAGCCTGTCTATCCTTTCTTTCGTACCTTTGTAACGTGTCCAGCCTTGCTTTCTAGTCTCATCAAGATCTCTAGCCATGCATTCCTGTCTCTACAACCACTGCAGCCTTGCTTTCCTATCACTGTAATATCTCAAGCCTTGCTTTCTTATCTCTGTAACATCTCCAGCCTTGCATTGCTTTCTCTGTAACATCTCCAGAATGCTTTCATATCTCTGTAGCATCTCCAAGCTTGCCTTCATATTTCTGTAACATCTCCCGCATTGCTTTCCCATCTGTGTAACATTTCTAGCCTATCTGTCCTCTCTGTGTAAATCTCCAATCTTGCATTGTTATATCTGTAACATTTCCATCCTGGCTTTCACCCCTCTGTTACATCTCCAGCCTTGCATTCCTATCTCTGTAACATCACCAGCCTTCCTGTTCTGTCTGTGTAACATCTCCAGTCTTGCATTGCTATCTCTGTAACATTTCCAACCTTGCCTTCCCCTGTCCCTTCCATCTCCAGCATTGCTTTCCACTCTGTAACATCTCCAGCCCAGCTTACTACTCTCTGTTGAATCTCCAGCCTTGTTTTCTTCTTTCTCTAGCATATCCAGCCTTGCTTTGCTGTCAGTGTAACATCTCCAGCCTTGCTCTCCCATCTCTGTAACATCTCCAGCCTTGCTGCCCTTTTCACTGTAACGTCACAAGCCGTATTTATTGCGCTCTTCCTTATCTCTGCAACATCACCAGTGTTCCTGTCCTCTCTCTGCAACATCTCCAGCCTTGTATTCCTGTCTCTGCTACATCTTCAGCCTTGTTTTTCCCTCTCTATACCACCTCCAGCCTTGCTTTCTTCTCTTTTCAATATCCCCAACCGTGCTTTTCTCTCTCTGCAATTACTCCAGCGTTGTTTTCTTATTTCTGTAACATCTCCAGCCTTTCTTTCCTGTCTCGGTACTGTCTGCAGACTTACCTTCCTCTCTCTGCAATATGTCCAGCATTGCTTTCATGTCTTTGTTACATCTACAGCCTTTTTATTCTCTCTCTGCAACATTCCCAGCCGTCCTTTCCTATCTCTGTAACATATCCAACCTTTTTTTCTCTCTCTGTAATATCTCAAGCGTTGCTTTCTTATTGCTGTAACATCTCCAGACTTGCTTTCCTCACACTGTATCACCTCCAGCCTTGCTTTCTTATCTCTGTGACATATCCAGCCTTGCTTTCTTCAGTCTGAAATAGCGCCAGCTTTGCGTTCCTGTCACTGGACATGCCTTGCTTTCCTGTCTCTGCAATATCTCTAGTCGGGATTTCCTATCTATTTACAATCTCCAGCCGTGCTTTCAACTCTCTGATACACCCCCAGCCGCGTTTTCCTCTCTCTGTAACATCTCCAACCTTGTTTTCTCATTTGACTAACATTATCAGCCTTGCTTTCCTGTCTTTATAACATCCCCAGTCTTGCTACTCTACCTCTGTAACATCTTCAGCTTTGCCTTCCTATCGCTATAACGTCACCAGTCTTGCTTTCCTATCTCTGTAAAATTTCAAGCATTTCTCTCTCATCTCTGTAACATCGCCAACCTCGCATTGCAATCTCTGTAACCTCTACAGCCGTGTTTCCATAAGTCTGGAATATTTCCAGCATTGCGTTCTTTCACTATATCGATTTGAACCCTGCTTTCCTATTTCTGTTACATCTACAGCCTTGTTTTCTGTCTCTGCAGCATCCCCAGCCGTGCTTTCCTCTTTCTGTAACATCTGTGGCCTTGTTTTATTATTTCTCTCACATCTCCAGCCTTGATTTCCTGTCTCTGCAACACCTCCAACATCACTTTCCTGTCCCTGTAACATCTCCAGCCTTGTTTTATTATTTCTCTGACATGTGCAGCCTTGCATTCCTATCTCTGTGATATCTGCAGCCATCCATTCCTATTCCTCCAGCCTGTCCAGTATTGCTTTCCTTTCTCTGCAACATGGTCAGCCTTGCTTCCCTATCTCTGTAACATCTCCAGCCTCGCTGTCTAATCTCTGTAACATCACCAGACTTGCATTCCTATCTCTGCAACATCCTCAGTCGTGCTTTCCTCGCTCTGTATCATCTCTAATCTTGTATTCTCATTTCCCCAACATCTCCAGCGTTATTTTCCTGTCACTTTGACATCTCCATCCTCGCTTTCCGATCTCCATAACATCGCCAAATTTGCTTTCATATGTCTGTGACACCTACAGCCTTGCATTCAGATCTCCATCACATCTCCAGCCGTGCCTTCTTTTCTCTGTCGCATCTCCAGTATTGCATTCCTATCACTAGGGCATTTCCAGCCTTGCTGTCCTTTCTCTGTAAAATTTCCAACCTTGCGTTCCTATCTATGTAACGTCTCCTGCCTTGATTTCCTATCCTGATAATGACTGAAGGCTTGCATTTCCGTTTCTTTTTCCATCTCCAGCTTTGCTTTTCTGTTTTTGTAACATTTCAGCCCCGCTTTCCTGTCTCTTTAAAATCTTCCGCTTTGTATTCCTACCTCTGCAATATGTCCAGACATTCTTTATTATCGCTGGAGACTTTCCAGCCTTGCTTTCCTCTCTCTGTAACACGTCCAGCCTTGCTTTCCTCTCTCTGTAACATCTCCCGGCTGGCTTTCATTTCCCTGTAATATCTGCAGCCTTGCATTACGAAATCTTTTAACATCTCCAGCCTTGCTTTCCGGTTTCTGTAACATCTCCAGCCTCGCTTTCCTGTCTCTGTAACATCTCCAGCCTTGTATTCCTATCTCTGTACCATCTCCAGACACGTTTTCCTATCTCCACAGCCTAACTAGCCTTGCTTTCCTTTTTCTGAAACATCTCCAGACTTCTTTTCCAGTCTCTGCAACATCTCCAGCCTTTCATTCCACTCTCTGTAACCACTCAAGCCTTGCTTTCATATCTCTGGCACATCTCTACTCTTGCATTAATATCTCTGTAACACTCCGACTTGCATCCCTATGTCTGTCTCATCTCCAGCGTTGCATTCCTTTCACGACAACATTTCCAGCCTTGCATTACTATCTGTGTAAAATTTCGAGCCTTGCTTTCTTATCTCTGTAGCATCTCTAGCCTTGCTTTGCTATCTCTGTAACATCTCTCACCTTGCTTTCCTATCCCTGTATAGAACATAGAACATAGAACATAGAACATAGAACAATACAGCACAGAACAGGCCCTTCGGCCCACGATGTTGTGCCGAACTTCTATCCTAGATTAAGCACCCATCCATGTACCTATCCAAATGCCGCTTAAAGGTCGCCAATGAATCTGACTCTACCACTCCCACGGGCAGCGCATTCCATGCCCCCACCACTCTCTGGGTGAAGAACCCACCCCTGACATCTCCCCTATACCTTCCACCCTTCACCTTAAATTTATGTCCCCTTGTAACACTCTGTTGTACCCGGGGAAAAAGTTTCTGACTGTCTACTCTATCTATTCCTCTGATCATCTTATAAACCTCTATCAAGTCACCCCTCATCCTTCGCCGTTCCAACGAGAAAAGGCCGAGAACTCTCAACCTATCCTCGTACGACCTACTCTCCATTCCAGGCAACATCCTGGTAAATCTTCTCTGCACCCTCTCCAAAGCTTCCACATCTTTCCTAAAGTGAGGCGACCAGAACTGCACACAGGACTCCAAATGTGGCCTAACCAAAGTCCTGTACAGCTGCAACATCACCTCACGACTCTTGAATTCAATCCCTCTGCTAATGAACGATAATACTCCATAGGCCTTCTTACAAACTCTATCCACCTGAGTGGCAACCTTCAAAGATCTATGTACATAGACCCCAAGATCCCTCTGTTCATCCACCTGACCAAGAACCCTACCATTAACCCTGTATTCCGCATTCTTATTTGTTCTTCCAAAATGGACAACTTCACACTTGGCAGGGTTGAACTCCATCTGCCACTCCTCAGCCCAGCTCTGCATCATATCTAAGTCCCTCTGCAGCCTTGCATTTCTGTCTACTTAACATCTCCAGAATTGCTTTACTGTATCTGTAACATCTCCAGAGTTGCTTTACTGTTTCTGTAACATCTCCAGCCTAGCTTTCCTGTCTGTTACAACTCCAGCCTTGCATTCCAACCTCTGTAACTTCTCCAGCATTGCATTTCTATCACATTTACATTTCCAGCCTTGTAGTCCTTTCTCTGTAAAATTTCCAGCCTTGCGTTTCTATCTGTGTAACATCTCCAGCCTTGCTTTCCTCTCCTAGTAATATCTGCAGACTTGCTTTGCTGTCTCCTTTCACATCTCCAGCTTTGCTTTGCTTTGCTGTTTGTGTAATATTTCCAGCCCCGCTTTCCAGTCTCTTCAAAATCTCCAGGCTTGCACTCCTATCTCTGAAACGTTTCCAGACGTGTTGTCCTATCTGTATAGACTGTCCTGTCGTGCTTTCCTTTGTCTGTTACCATTCCAGCCTTGCTTTCGTCCCTGTGTAACAGCTCCAGCCTTGCATTACTATCTCTGTAACATCTCCAGCCTTGCATCCCTATCTCTGTCGGGTCTTCTGCCTTACTTTCCTATCTCTGTAAATTTCCAGCTTTGCTTTCTTAACTCTGCAGCATCTCTAGCCGTCCTTTCCTATCTCTGTAACATCTCCCACCTGACTTTCCTATCCCTGTAATATCAGCAGTCTTGCAATTCTATTTCTTTAAATGTCTCCAACCTTACATTCCTGTTTCTGTATCATCTCCAACCTGACTGTCCTCTCTCTGTAACATCTCCAGCCTCGCTTTTCTATCTCTGTAGCCTATCGAGCCTTGCTTTCCTTTTTTTTCTAAAACATGTCCAGCCTTGCGTTCCTGTCTCCGCAACATTTACAGCTTTGTTTTCATACCTCTGTATCATCTCCAGTCTTGTGTTCCTTTCTGTGTAACATCACCAGCCTTGCAATCCTATCTCGGTAACATCTCCAGCCTTGCTTGCCTGTCGCTAAGCATCCCCAGTCGTGCATTCCTATCTCTGCAACATGTCCAGCCTTGTTTTCATGTTCCTCTAACATCTCCAGGGTTGCTCCCCTATGTTCTGTAACATCTCTAGCCTTGTTTACGTGTTTCTCTAACATCTCCAGCGTTGCTCTCCTATTCATTTAACATCCCCAGCCGCGCAATCCTTTCTCTGTAACATGCTTTCCTATCTGTATAGACAGTCCAGCCTTGCTTTCGTTTCGCTGTAACACGACCAGCCTTGCTTTCCGCTCTCTGCAACATCTCCAGCCTTTCATTCCACTCTCTGTTACCACTCCAGCGTTGCAATGCTATCTCAGTGACATCTCCAGCCTTGCTTTCCTATTTCTAGAGCCTGTTCAGCAATGCTTTCCTATCTCTGTGACATGGCATTCATTGCTTCCCTATCTTTTCAACATCTATAGCATTGTGTTCCTTTCAGTGTAACATTTCCATCCTTGCTTTCCTATCTCTGAAAAATGGTCAACCTTGCTTTTTTTATCTCTGTTACATCTCAGTCTTGCTTTCCTCTCTCTGTAACATCTCCAGCCTTGTTTTCCTATCCTGGTAATATCTGCAGGATTACATCTCTGTCTCTGTTAACATTTCCAGCCTTGCTTTGCAGTTTCTGTAATATTTTCAGCCTCGCTTTTCTGTTTCAGTAAGATCTCCAGCCTTCTATTCCTATCTCTGCAACATCTCCAGCCGTGCTTTCCTATCTCTAGACCCATCCAACCTTGCTTTCCTTTCTCTGTAACACGTCCAGCCTAGATTTCCAATCTCTGCAACATGTCCAGCCTTTCATTCCACTCTCTGTGACCACTTCAGCCTTGCTTTAATGTCTTTGTGACATCCCTAGCCTTGCTTTCTATCTCTGTTACATCTCCTGCATTGCTTTCATATCTCTGTAATATCTCCAGTCATGCATCCCAATCTCTGTTGCATCTCCAGCCTTGCTTTCCTATCCTGGTAATATCTGCAGACTTGCCTTGCTGTCTCTTTTATCATCTCCAGCGTTGCTTTGCTGGTTGTGTAATATTTCCAGCTCTGCTTTCCTGTGCCTTTAACATCTCCAGCTTTGCATTCCTATCTCTGCAACATCTCCAGACGTGTTTTCCTCCCTGTACAGACTGTCCAGCCTTGCTTTCTTTTCTCTGTAACACGTCCAGCCTTGCTTTTCACTCTCTGCAACATCAGACAATCCTACTGCGAATCCTCTTGTAACGATGTCTGCCTTGAATAAGTTTTCCTCCACTCTCTTAGGAATCTCAGGGAGTCCCTCTCCCACTGCAGCTCCCAGGTCCAAACTTCCAGCTCAGCACTGTCCCCAAGATTTGTCAACCTGTCTAACATCTTTTCCACCTATCCACTCCACACTGCCCCCTCGACCTATTGTACTCTATGCTACTTTCACCCCAGCCCCACCCTCCTCTCACTTATTTCTCCACCCTTCAGGCTCTCTGACTGTATTCCTGATGAAGGTTTTTTTCCCAAAAAGTCGATTTTACTGCTCCTCTGATGCTGCCTGAACTGCTGTGCTCTTCCAGCACCAGTAATCCAGATTCTTTTACATATCCAGACCGCTTTCCTGTCTCTGTAACTCCACCGGCCTTGCATTCCTACCTCTGTAACATCTCCAGCTGCGCTTTGCTATCTCTCGTGCCTGTACAGCCTTGCTTTCCTTTCTCTGTAACACGTCCAGCTTTGCTTTCTAGTTTCTGCAACATTTCCAGCCTTTCATTTCACTTTCTGTAAACACTCCAGTCTTGCTTTTATATCTCTGTAACAACTCCAGCCTTGCATTCCTATCTCTGTAGCATCTCCAGCATTGCATTCCCTTCACTTTTACATTTCCAGCATTGCTTTCCTCTGTCTGTAATCTCTACATCCTTGGTTTCCTTTGTTTGTCACATCTCCAGCCTTGTTTTCTTATTTCTCTAACATTTCCAGGATTGCTTTCGGTTCACTGTGATCTCTCCAACCTTGTATTCCTGTCTCTCGAGTCAGTCTCGCCTTGCTTTCCTATCTCTGAAAAATGGCCAGACTTCCTTCCCAATTTCTGTAACATCGTCAGCATTGCGTTCCTCTATCGAAACTATTTCCAGCCTTTCTTTCCTATTTGTGTAAAATTTCCATCCTCACTATCTCCAGCCTCACTTTTCTGTCTCTGTAATATCTCCAGCCTTGATTTCCTCTGTCTACAACATCTCCAGCCTTACATTCCTTTATCTGCAACATTCCCAGTCATGCCTTCCTCTCTCTGTAACATCTCCAGCCTTGTTTTCTTATTTCTAAACATCTCCAGCGTTGCTCTCCTGTCTCTGTAACATCTCCAGCCTTGCTTTGCAATGTCTATAACATCTCCAAACCTGATTTCCTATCTCTCTGACATCTGCAGCGTCGCTCTCATGTCTCTGTAACATCTCCAGCCTTGCATTCCTATCTCTATAACATCTCCAACCTTACCTTGACGACTCTGTTATGTCTCCAGCCTTTCCGTCCTGTATCTGCAACATCCCCAGTCCTGCTTTCCTCTCTTTTTAACATATCCAGTCTTGTTTTCTTATTTCTCTAACATCTCTAGCGTTGTTTTTGGATCTCTGTAAATTCGACAGCCTTGCTTTCCGATCTCTATAACATCTCCAAACTGGCTTTCCTATCTCTGTGACATATCCAGCCTTGCTTTCATATCTCTGTAAGATCTCCAGCCTATCACTATTCCTATTGCATTCCTACCACTATACCAGTGCTTCCCTTTCTCTGTAAAATTTCCAGCCTTGCCTTCCTCTCTCTGTAACAGCTCCAGCCTTGCATTCCTATCTCTGTAACATGTCCAGCGTTATCTTCTTATTTCTCTAACATCTCCAGTGTTGCTTTCCTATCTCTGTTACATCTCCAGCCTTGCGTTCCTGTTTCTGCAACATCCCCAGTCGTGCTTTCATCTCTTCGTGACATGTCCAGCCTTGCTTTCTTCTTTCTCTAACATCTCCAGCGTTGCTTTCCTATCTCTGTAACTTCTACAGCCTTGCTTTCCAATCTCCATAACATCTCCAAACTGGCTTTCCTATCTCTGTGACATCTCCAGCCTTGCTTCCTTATCTCTGTCTCATCTCCAGAATTGCTTTGCTATCTCTGTAACATCCCCAGACTTGCTTTCGTGTCTCTGTAACATCTCCAACCTCGCTTTCCTATCTCTGTAACATCTCCAGTCTTGCTTTCCATTCTCTGTATCCACTGCAGTCTTGCTTTCCTTTCCCTGTACCACCTCCAGCCTTGGATTCCTCTCGCTGTAACATCTCCAACCTTGCTTCCCTATCTCTGTAACATCTCCAGCCTTGCGTTGCCATCTCTGTAAAATTACAAGCCTTGCTTTCTCATCTCTGTGACATCTACAGCCTTGGTTTCCCATCTCTGCAACATTTTCAGCCTTTCTTCCCTATCTCTGGAATATATCCAGCATTGCGTTCCTGTCATAATAACAGTCCAGCCTTGCTTTCCTATCACTGTAACATCTTCAGCTTTATTTTCCGATCTCTGTAACATATCCTCCATTGCTTACCTTTCTCTGTGACATTGCCAGTCTGACTGTGTTATCTCTGCAACATTACCAGCCTTCCTGTACTCTCTGTATCATCTCCAGTCTTGTTTTCCTCTCCTTGTAACAGGTCTGGACTTGTTTCCTTATTTCACTAACAACTCCAACCTTGGTTTCCGATCTCTTGAGCCTGTCCAGACTTTCTTTCCTATCTCTTTAACATGTACAGCCTTTCTTCCCTGTGTCTGTAACGTTTCCAGCATTGCGTTCCTGTCACAATAACAACTCTAGCCATGCTTTCGTCTCAGTAAGATCCCCAGGCCTGCTTTCTTCTCTCTGTACGGTCTCCAGCCTAGTTTTCTTATTTCTCTAACATCTGCACACTTGATTTCCTATATTTGTGACATATCCAGCATTGCGTTCCTATCACTACATCATTTTCAGCCTGGCTTTCCTATGTCTATTACATCTCCAGCCTTGCATTCGCCTCTCTGTTACATCTCCAGCCTTGCTTTCCTCTCTCTGCAAAATCCCCATCCGTGCATTCCGCTCTCTATAAGATCTCCAGCCTTGTTTTCTTATATCTTTAACATCTCCAACCTCTTTCCTATCTCTGTGACATATCCAACACTGTGTTCCTCTCACGGCCATTTCCTACCTTGCTGTCCAATCTCTTTAACATTTCCGTGCTTTCCATTCTCTGTAGCCACTCCGCTTTACATTCCTCTCGCTGTAACATCTCCAGCCTCGCTTTCCTGTCTCTGTAACAATTCCAAACTTGCATTCCTATCTCTTTAAGATTTCCAGTCTTGCTTTCCCCTCTCTGTTACATCTCCAACCATGCTTACCTGCCTCTGCAACATCCCCAGTCGTGCTTTCCTCTCCCTGTAATATCTCCAGCCTTGTTTTCTTATTTCTCTATCATCTCCAGCCGTGATTTCCTTTCGATGTAACATCTCCAGCCTCCCTTTCCGTACTTTGTAACATCTCCAGGCTTGCTTTTCTCTCTCTGTGACATCTCGAACCTTACTTTCTCATGGATCATAGAACATAGCAAAATACAGCGCAGTACAGGCCCTTTGGCCCTCGATGTTGTGCCGATCGAAGCCCACCGAACCGACACTAGCTCACCGTCCTCCACATGCCTATCCAATGCCCGTTTAAATGCCCAAAAAGGGGGAGAGTCCACCACTGCTACTGGCATGACATTCCATGAACACACGACTCGCTGAGTAAAGAATCAACCCCGAACATCTGTCCTATACCTACCACCATTTAATTTAAAGCTATGCCCCCTCGTAATAGCTGACTTCATACGTGGAAAAAGGTTCTCATGGTCAACCCTATCTAAAGCCTTAATCATCTTGTCCACCTCTATCATGTCACCTCTAAACCTTCTTTTCTCCAATGAAAAAGCCCCAAGTGCCTCAGCCTTTCCTCAGACGATCTTCCTACCATACCAGGCAACATCCTGTAAACCTCGTCTGCACCCGTTCCAGTGCCTCCACATCCTTCCTATAGTATGGCGACCAGAACTGCACACAATACTCCAGATGCGGCTTCACCAAATTCTTATTCAACTGAAACATGACCTCAGGACTCCAGAACTCAATTCCTCTACCAAGAAAAGTCAGGATGCCATGTGCCTTCTTCACAGCCCTATTTACCTGGGAGGCAACTTTCAGAGATCTGTGTACATGGAGACCAAGATCCCTCTGCTCATCCACACTACCAACTATCCGACAATTAGCCCAGTACCCCATCTTTTTGTTACTCATACCAAAGTGAATCAGCTCACACTTACCCACATTGAACACCATTTGCCACCTTTCTGCCCAGCTCTGCAGCTTATCTGTATCCCGCTGTAACCTGACACATCCTTCCTCACTGTCAACAACTCCACCGACTTTCGTATCATCCATAAACTTGCTCACCCAACCTTCTAGCCCCTCCTCCAGGACATTTATAAGAATGACAAACAGCAATGGTCCCAAAACAGATCCTTGCGGAACACTGCTCGTAACGGCACTCCAAGATGAACCTTTACCATCAACTACTACCCTCTGCCTTCTTCCAGCCAGCCAATTCCTAATCCCAACCTCCAACTCACTCTCAATGACATAGCTCCGTATTTTCTGCAGTAGCTGACTATGGGGAACCTGATCAAACAACTTACTAAAATCCATATCCACCACATCTACCGCTTTAACCTCGTCCACCTCCTTAGTCACCTTCTCAAAGAATTCAATAAGGTTTGTGAGGCACGATCTGCCCTTCACAAAACCATGCTGACTGTCCTTGATCACATTATTCCTATCCAGATGTTCATAAATCCTATCCCTTACAATTCTCTCTTAGATTTTCCCACAACAGAATTCAGGCTCAGTGGCCTATAGTTACTAGGTTTATCCGTAATCCCCTTCTTGAACAAGGGAACCACATTTGCTATCCTCCAGTCTTCTGGCACTATTCCTGTAGACAACGAGGACATAAACATCAAGGCCAATGGTTCTGCAATCTCCACGCTTGCTTCCCAGAGGATGCTAGGATAAATGCCCAGGCCCAGGGTACTTATGTATTTACACCTTGTCCAGAATTTCCAACACCTCTCCCCTACATACTTCAAAACCATCCATTCTAATTAATTATGACTCAGTATTCACATCGGCAACAAGGTCCTGTTCCTGAGTGAATACTGACGAAAAATATGCATTCATTGTCTCCTCAATCTCTTTAGCCTCCACACGCAACTTCCCCTACTATCCTTGACTGGACCTATTCCTACCCGAGACGTTCTTTTATTCCTGACATACCGATAGAAAGCCTTTGTGTTTTCGCTAATCCTACCAACTAAAGACTTTTCATGTCCCCTCCTTGCTGCTCTTAGCTCTCTCTTCAGATCCTTCCTGGCGACCTTATAACTCTCAATCGCCCCAATTGAACCTTCACGCCTCATCTTTACAAAGGCCGCCCTCTTCCCTTTAACAAGAGATTCCAATTCATTATTAAACCACGGCTCCCTCAAACGACACTTTCCTCCCTGCCTGACAGGTACATACTTATCAAGGACATTCACTAATTGCTCCTTGAACAAGCTCCACAGATCTATTGCGCCCTTGCCTTGAAGCCGACTTTTCCAAGCCACGCATCCTAAGCCGTGCCTTCCCACATCATAATTTCCCTGCCCCCAGCTATAACTCTTGCCCTGCAGAGCACAATTATCCCTCTCCATCACTGGAGTAAAAGTCATTGAATTGTCGTCACTGTCCCCAAACTGCTCACTTCCCTCCAATTCTAACACCTGGCCTGGTTCGTTATCCAGAACCAAATCCAGTAAGGCCTCACCTCTTGTTGGCCTGTTCTACAACATGATCAGCCTTCCTTTCCTCTGTTTGTAACATCTCCAGCCGTGCTCCCTATCTCTGTTACATCTCCAGCCTTGCATTCCAACCTCTGAGAAATCTACAGCCGTGCCTTCCTGTCCATAGAGCCTGTCCAGCCTTGCTTTCCCGTTTGGGTAACATCTCTAGCCTTGCTTTCTAGCGTTACTTTCTAACTTCTGCAACATCTCCAGCCTTGCTTTCCTCTCTCTGTAACATTTCCAGACTTGTTTTCCAATCACTGTAACATCTCCAGCCTTGCTTTTCCGTGTTTGGAACATCCCCTTTCTTGTTTTCTTATTTCTCTAAAATCTCCAGCCTTGCTTTCCTATCGTTGTTTCATCCCCAGCCTTGGTTTCTTTTGTTTGAAACATCTCCAAGCTTGCTTACCTCTCTCTGTAACCTCTTCAACCTTACTTTAATATCTGCAATATCTCCAGCCTTGCTTTCCTCTGTCTGTAAAATCTCCAGCATTGCTCATTATCTCTGAAGCATTTCCAGCGCTGCTTTCTGTTTTCAATAACATCTACAACCTTGCTTTCCTTTCTTTATCTGTGAAATCTACAGCAGTGCTTTCCTGTCTCTAGTGCCTGTCCGGCCTTTCCTTCCTACCTCTGTAACATGTCCAGCCTTGGTTTCCAGTCTCTGCAACATCTCTAGCCATGCATTACTATCTCTGTAACCACTGCAGCCTTGTTATCCGATCACTGTAACATCTCAAGCCTTGCTTTCTTATCCTTGTAACATCTACAGCCTTGCATTCCTCTCTCTGTAACATCTCTATCATTGCTTTCTTATCTCTGTGTTATCACCCATCTTGCTTACATGTCTCTGTAACATCCGCAGCCTTGCTTTCCAATCTATGCAGCATCTCCAATCTTGCTTTCCTATCTCTGCGAAATCTACAGCCGTGCCTTCCTGTCCCGAGAGCCTGTCCAGCCTTTCTTTCCTACCTCTGTAACATGCCAATCCTTGCTTTCCAGTCAAGGTAACATCTCTAGCCTTGCTTTACCCTCTACGGAATATCCCTAGCGTTGTTTTCTTACTTCTCTAACATCTCCAGCCATGCTTTCCGATGTCAGAAAAATCTCCAGCGTTTCTCCCTATCTCTGTGACATCTCCAACATTGTGTTCGTTTCACTACGACATGTTCAGCTTTGGTTTCCTATATCTGTCGGATTTCCAGCCTTGCTTCCCTATCTCTGGAATATATCCACCATTGCTTATTTTATCACTAATACATTTACAGCCTTGCTTTCCTATCTCTATAACATCTACACCCTTGCTTTCCTGTCTCTGCAACATTTCCAGCCTTGCCTTCTTCTGTCTGTAACATCTCCAGCATTGCTCACTGTCACTGAAACATCTACAGCGCTGCTTTCTGGTTTCTGTAACATCTAGACCCTTGCTTTCCTCTCTATGCGAAATCTACAACCTTGCTTTCCTGTTTCTTGAGCCTTTCCAGCCTTTCTTTCCTACCTTTGTAACATGTCCAGCCTTGCCTTCTCGTCTCTGCAACATCTCTCGCCATGCATTCCTGTCTCTACAACCACTGCAGCCCAGCCTTGCTTTCCGATCACTGTAACATCTCAATCCTTGCTTTCTTATCTCTGTAACATCTCCAGCCTTGAATTGCTATCTCTATAACATCTCCAGAATGCTTTCATATCTCTGTAGCATCTCCAGGCTTGCCTTCATGTCTCTGTAACATCTCCAGACTACCTGTCCTCTCTGTGTCACATCTCCAGTCTTGCAGTGCTATCTCTGTAACATTTCCATCCTTGCTTTCCCCTCTATGCTACATCTCCAGCATTGCTTTCCTCACTGCAACATCTTCAGCCCTGCTTTCCACTCTCTGTTGAGTCTCCAGCCTTGTGTTCTTCTTTCTCTAGCATCTCCAGCCTTGCTTTCCTGTCTGTGTAACATCTCCAGCCTTGCGTTCCAGTCTCTGTTACATCTCAAGCCTTGCTATCCTTTTTATGTAACGTCAGAAGCCGGACTTGTTGTTCTCTTCCTTATCTCTGCAACATCACCAGTGCTCCTGTCCTTTCTCTCCAACATCTCCAGCCTTGCATTCCTGTCTCTGGAACATCTTCAGCCTTGTTTTCTCCTCTCTGTACCATCTCCAGCCTTGCTTTCTGCTTTTTACAATATCCCAACCGTGCTTTTCTCTCTCTGTAGCATCTCCAGCCTTGTTTTCTTATTTCACTCACATCACCAGCCTTGCTTTCTTGTCTCTGTAACATCTCCACCCGTGCTTTTCTCTCTCTGCAATACCTCCAGCGTTTCTTTCCTGTCTCTGTATCGTCTGCAGACTTGCCTTCCTCTCTCTGCAATATGTCCATCATTGCTTTCATGTCTATATTACATTTACAACATGTTTTCCTCTCTCTGCAACATCCACAGCCGTGCGTTTCTATTTCTGTAACATCTCCAGTCTTGATTTTCGCTCTCTGTAATATCTCCAGCGTTGCTTTCTTATTTCTGTAACATCTACAGACTTGCTTTCCTCTCACTGTAACAGCTCCAGACTTGCTTTCTTATCTCTGTGACGTATCCAGCCTTGCTTTCTTCACTCGTAAACAGCGCCAGCTTTGCGTTCATGTCACTGGACATGCCTTGCTTTCCTGTGTCTGCAACATCTCCGGCTTGGATTTCCTATCTATTTAACATTGCCAGCTGTGCTTCCAATGCTCTGCTTCTCCCCCAGCCGTGTTTCCCTCTCTCTTTAACCTCTTCAGCCACGTTTTCTCATTTCACTAACATCTTCAGCCTTGCTTGCTTTCCTGTCTTTACAACATCTCCAGCCATGCTACTCTTCCTCTGTAACATCTCCAGCTTTGCCTTCCTATCGCTATAACGTCACCAGCCTTGCTTTCCTATCTCTGTAAAATTTCATGCATTTCTCTCTCATCTCTGTAACATCGCCAACCTCGCATTCCAATCTCTGTAACATCGACAGCCTTGCTTTCCTAAGTCTGGAATATTTCCAGCATTTCGTTCATTCACTATATCATTTTGAACCTTGTTTTCCTATTTCAGTTACATCTACAGCCTTGTTTTCTCTCCCTGCAGCATCCCCAGCCGTGCTTTCCTCTCTCTGTAACACCTCAGGCCTTGTTTTGTTATTTCTCTAACATCTCCAGCCTTGAATTCCTATCTCTGCAACAGCTCCAACATCACTTTCCTATCCCTGTAACATATCCAGCCTTGTTTTATTGCTTCTCTAACATCTGCAGACATGCTTTCCGAACTCTGTAACATCTCCAGCATTGTATTCCTATCATTGTAACATGCCCAAATTGCATTCCTCTCTCCATAACATTTCAAGCCTTTCTCTCTCATCTCTGTAACATCGCCTGCCTCGCATTCCTATCTCTGTAAGATGTTCAGCCTTGCTTCCCTATCAATAGAATATTCCCAGCATTTCATTTCTTCACTATAACACCTTCACCCCTGCTTTCCTCTCTCTGTAACATCTCAGGACTTCCTTTCCTCTCTGCAATATCTCCGGCCTTGCTTTCTTATCTCTGTGAGATATCCAGCCTTGTTTTCCTGACTCTGTAATATCGCCAGCATTGCGTTCCTGTCACTGGAGATGCCTTGCATTCCTGACTCTGTAACATCTCCAGCCTTGCATTCTATTTCCAGTACCCTCCCCATCCTTGCATTCCAATCTCTGTAACATCTCCATCCTTGCTTGTACCTCTCTGTTACATCTCCAGCCTTGCATTCCTACCTCTGAATCATCTCCAGACTTGGCTTCCACTCTCTGTAAGCTCTCCAGCCGAGTTTTCTTAGTTCACTAACATCTACAGCCTTGCTTTCCGATCTCTGTAACATCACCCGCTGTGCTTTTCTCGCTCTGTAATTTCTCCAGCGTTGCTTTCTTATGTCTGTAACATCTCCAGCCTTGCTTTTCTCTTACTGTACCATCTCCAGCCTTGCTTTCCTGGCTCTGCAACATCCCCGACTGTGCTTTCCTCTCTTTGTAATATCTCCAGCCTTGTTTTCTTATTTCTCTATCATCTCCAGCCGTGCCTTCCTATCGCTGTAACATCTCCAGCCTTCCTTTACTTACTTTGTAACATCTCCAGGCTTGCTTTCCTCTCTCTGAAACATCTCCAACCTTAGTTTCTTATCTCTGCAAAATGATCAGCCTTCCTTTCATCTGTTTGTAACATCTGCAGCCTTGCTCCCTATCTCTGTAACACCTCCATCCTTGCTTTCCGATATCTGTGGCATCTGCAATCTTGCTTTCCTATCTCTAAGAAATCTACAGCCGTGCCTTTCTGTCCCTAGAGCCTGTCCAGCCTTTCTTTCCTGCCTCTGTAACATGCCAAACCTTGCTTTCCAGTCTAGGTAACATCTCTAGCCTTGCTTTCCTCTGTCTGTAACATCTCCAGCATTGCTCTCTGAAGCACCACCAGCGCTGCTTTCTGATTTCTGTAACATGTACAATCTTGCTTTCCTATCTCTGTGAAATCTACAGCCGTGCTTTCCTGTCTCTAGAGCCTGTCCAGTCTTTCTTTCTCACCTCTGTAATATGTCCAGCCTTGCTTTCCAGTCTCTGCAACATCTCTAGCCATGCTTTCCTCTCTCTGTAACATCCCCAGCCGTACTTACCTCACTCTGTAACAACTCCAGTCTTGTTTTCTTACTTCTCTAATATCTCCAGCCATGCTTTCCGATGTCTGAAAAATCTCCAGCGTTGCTCCCTATCTCTGTTATTTTCCTATTTTTCTAACATCTCCAGCATTGATTTCCTATCTCTGCAAAACCTGAAGCCTCGTTTTCGTGTCTGTGTAACACCTCCAGCCTTGCATTCCCCTCTCTAATACATCTCAGCCTTGCATTCCTCGCTCTGCAACATCCCCAGCCGTGCTTACCTCACTCTGTAACAACTCCAGTCTTGTTTTCTTACTTCTCTAACATCTCCAGCCATGCTTTCCGATGTCAGAAAATTCTCCAGCGTTGCTCCCTATCTCTGTGACATCTCCAACATTGTGTTCGTTTCACTCCGACATGTTCAGCTTTGCTTTCCTATATCTGTCGGATTTCCAGCCTTGCTTCCCTATCTCTGGAATATATCCACCATTGCTTATTGTTTCGCTAATACATTTACAGCCTTGCTTTCCTATCTCTATAACATCTACAGCCTAGCTTTCCTGTCTCTGCAACATACCCAGCCGTGCCTCTCTAATATCTTCAGCATTTTGTTCCTCTCACGGTTACTTCCCCAGCAAGGCTTTCCATTTTCAGTAACATTTCAATCTTAGCTTTCTCATCTCTGTAACATCGACAGTCTTGTTTGCTCATTTGTCTAACATCTGAAGCCTTGCTCTCCTCGCTCCGTAACATCTCTAGCCTCACTTTCTGACTCTGGAACATCTCCAACCTTGCTTTCTTGTCTCTGTAACATCTCCAGCCTCTCCTTCTTATCTCTGTAACATATCCAGCCTTGCTTTCACCTCTCTGTGACATCTGCAGTCTTGCTTTACTCTCGCTGCAACACCCTCGGCCGTGCATTCATCTCTCAGTAACATCTCCAGCCTTGCTTTCTGAATTCATTAACATCTCCAGGCTTGCTTTCCTATCTCTGTAATATCTCCACCCTGGTTTTCTTATTGCTCTAACATCTCCAGCATTAATTTCCAATCTCTGCAACACATGCAGCCTCGCTTTCCGGTCTCTGACACATCTCCAACCTTGCATTCTTCGCTCTGCAACATCCCCAGCCGTGCTTACCTCGCTCTGTAACATCTCCAGCGTTGTTTGCTCATTTCTCGAACATCTGCAGCCTTGCTTTCCTCTCTCCATAACATCTCTAGCCTCACTTTCTGACTCTGTAACATCTCCAGCCTTGCATTCCTATCTCTGTTACATCTCCAGCCTTGCTTCCCTGTCTCTGCAACATCTCCAGCCTTACTTTATTATCTCTGCAACATCACCAGCATTCCTGTCGTCTCTCTGTAACATCGCCAGTCTTGCTTTCCTTTCTTTGTAACATTTTCTATCTTATGTCTGCAACATCTGCAGACTCACTTTCCTAAATTTGCAAAATGTCCAGCTTTTCTTTCCTCTCTCTGTAACATCTGCATACTTGTTTTCTTATTTCTCTAACATCCCCAGTCTTGCTCTCCTCTCTCTGTAACATCTCTCTCCTTACTTTATTATCTCTGCAACATCACCAGCATTCCTGTCCTCTCTCTGTAAAATCGCCAGCCTTGCTTTCCTTTCTTTGTAACAAAACCAGAGTTTCTTTCTTATGTCTGCAACATCTCCAGACTAACTTTCCTAACTTTGCAAAATGTCCAGCTTTCCTTTCCTCTCTCTGTAGTGTCTCCAGCGTTGTTTCCGTTACTCTGTAATATCTTCAGCTTGAATTTCCAGTCACTGTAAAACCTCCAGCATTGCTTTCCTCTCTCTGTAATATATCCAGCCGTGCTTCCCTTCACTGTTACGGCTCCAGCCTTGCTTTCCTTTCTCTTCAACATCCCCAGCCTGGCTTTCCTCTATCAGTAACACCTACAGCCTTGTTTTCTTATTTCTAAGACATCTCCAGCCTGGATTTCCTAACACTGTAGCACCTCCAGCCTCGCTTTCCTGTCTCTGGAATATATCCAGCATTGCTTTTTTTTATCACTAATACATTTCTAGCCTTGCTTTCCTCTCTGTGTAAAATTCCAACTTTGTTTTCTTATTTAACTTTAATCTCCAGCATTACATTCCTATCTCTGTAACATCTCCAGCCTTGTTTTCCTCTCTCTGCAACAACCCCAGCCGTGCTTTGCTCTCTCTGTAATATCTCCAGACTTGTTTTCTTGTTGATGTAACATCTCCAGCCTTGCTTTGCTATCGCTGTAACATCTCCAGACTTGCTTTTACCTCTCTGTTACATCTCCAGCCCTGCTTTCCTTTCTCATCAACATCTCCAGCCTTGTTTTCTTATTTGAATAACATCTCCCGCCTTGCGTTCCTATCACGATCTCGTCTCCAGCCTTGATTTCATATCTCTGTAAAATTTCAAGCCTTCCTCTCTCATCTCTGTAACATCGCCATCCTCACATTCTTATCACCATAACATTTCTAGCCTTGCTTTCCGATTTCTCTTACATCTCCAGCCTTGTTTTCCTCTGTCTGCAACACCCCCAGCCGTGCCTTCCTCTCTCTTTAACATCTTCAGTCTTGTTTCCTTACTTCTCAAAAATCTCCAGCCATGCTTTCCGAACTCTCTAACGTCTCCAGCATTGCTCCCTATCTCTGTAACATCTCCAGCATTGTGTTCCATCACGCTGACATCTCCAACTTGCTTGCCTATATCTTTTCAATTTCAAGCCTTGCAGTCTCATCTCTGTAACATCTCCAGCCTTGCTTTCCTCTCTCTAAAGATGCTCCAGGTTTGTTTCCTTATTTCTCTAACATCTGCTGCCTTGCTTTCCAATCTCTGTGACATCTCCAGCCTTTCCTTCTATTCTATATACCCACTCCAACCTTGCTGTCCTCCCCTTAAAACATCTGCAGCCTTGCGTTCCTCTCGCTGTAACATCTCCAGCATTGTGTTCCATCACGCTGACATCTCCAACTTGCTTGCCTATATCTTTTCAATTTCAAGCCTTGCAGTCTCATCTCTGTAACATCTCCAGCCTTGCTTTCCTCTCTCTAAAGATGCTCCAGGTTTGTTTCCTTATTTCTCTAACATCTGCTGCCTTGCTTTCCAATCTCTGTGACATCTCCAGCCTTTCCTTCTATTCTATATACCCACTCCAACCTTGCTGTCCTCCCCTTAAAACATCTGCAGCCTTGCGTTCCTCTCGCTGCAACATCTCCAGCATCGCTTTCCTGTCTCTGTAACATCTCCAGCTTTTCTTTCTTGTCTCTGTAACAATCCCAGCCTTGCTTTCGTATCTCTGTAACATCGCCAGCATTAATTTCCAGACCCTGTAACATCTCCAGCCTTGCTTTCCTCTCTCTGCAATATATCCAGTCTTGCTTCCCTTCACTGTTATGTCTCCAGCCTTGCTTTCTTATCTCTTCAACATCCCCAGCCATGCTTTGCTCTATCAGTAACACCGACAGCCTTTTTTTCTTTTTTCTCTGACATCTCCAGCCGGGCTTTCCCATCTCTGCAACATCTCCAGCCTTGCTTTGCTTTCTCTGTAATATCTCCAGACTTGCTTGCCTCTTTCTGTAATATGTCCAGTCTTACTTTGTTATCTCTGCAACATCTCCACACTTCCTCTTCTCTCTCTGAAATATCTTCACCCTTGCATTCCTATCTCTGTAACATCTCCAGATTTTCTTTCTCCTCTCGGTGATATCTCCAGCATTGCCTTCCTCTGTCTGCAACATCGCCAGCTGTGCTTTCCTCTCTCTGTAACATCTGCAGACTTGTTTTCATATTTCTCTAACATATCCAGCCTTGCTTTCCTATCTCTGTAAAAGCTCCAGGCTTGCATTCCTTTCTCTTTAATACCTCCAGCCTTGCACACCTCTCTGTGTAACATGTCCAGTCTTACTTTCTAATCTCTGCATCAACACCAGACTTCCTGATCTCTCTCTGTAATATCGCCATCCCAGCTTTTCTCTCTCTGTAAACTTTCCAACTTGGATTTCTTATTCATCTTACACCTATATCTGTATCATTTCCAGATTGGTTTTCCTCTCTCTGCAACATCCCCATCTGTGCTTTCCTGTCTCTGTAATATCTCCAGCGTTGATTTCTTATTTCAGTAACATCTCCAGCCTTGCTTTTCCATCTATGTTCATCTGCAGCCTTGCTTCCACCTCTCTGTTACATCTCCAGCCCTGCTTTTCTTTCTCTTCAACACCCACAGCCATGTTTTTCCCTCTCTGTAACATCTCCAGCCTTATTTTTTTATTCACTAACATCTCCAGCCTTGATTTCCTATCAGGATTACGTCTCCAGCTTTGATTTCCTATCTCTGTAAAATTTCAAGCCTTTCTTTCTCATCTCTGTAAAATCGCCAGCCTCGCATTCCTATCACTATAACATTTCCAGCCTTCCTTTCCTTTCTCTGTTACATTTCCAGCCATGCTTACCTCTCTCTGTAACACCTCAGCCTTGTTTTCTTTCTTCTCTAACGTCTCCAGACATGATTTCCGATCTCTGTAACATCTCCAGCGTTGCTCCCTATCTCTGTGACATCTCCAGCATTGTGTTCCTATCACGCTGACATCTCCAACCTGGCATTCCTATATCTGTTAAATTTCAAGTCTTACATTCTCATCTCTGTAAAATCGCTAGCATTGCTTTCCTGTCTCTGCAACATTTCCAGCCTTGCTTTCCAATTTCTGTAACCTCTCCAGCTTTGTTTTCAATTTTCACCACCATCTGCAGCATTGCTTTCCAATCTTTTTAACATCTCCAGCCTCACGTTCCTATCTCTGTAACATCTCTAGCCTTGCATTCCTGTCTCTGTGACATGTCCAGCCTTTCTTCCCCCTCTCTTTTACATATCTAACCTTGCTTTCCTGTCTCTTCAACGCACCTAGCTATGCCTGCTGATCTCGCTAATATTTTCAGCATTGTGTTTCTATCACGATAACATCTCCAGTATGAGTTTACTATTTCTGTAAAATTTCAAACCTTGCTTTCTCATTTCTGTAACATTGCCAGCCTTGCTTTAGAATTTCTGTAACATCTTCAGCCTTGCTTTCCTGTATCTGCAACATTCGCAGCCTTGCTTTCACCATCTCTGTAACGTCTCCAGCCTTGTTTTCTATTTTCTCTAACATCTGCAGCCTTACATTCCTCGATCTGTAACATCGCCAGCCCTGCTTTCTTTTCTCTGTAATATCTCGAGACTTGCTTTCTTATGTCTGCAGACACACTTTTCTATTTTTGCAAAATGTCCAGCTTTAATTTTCTTTCTCTGTAACATCTGCAGCCTTGATTTTCCATATCTGTAATATCTCCAGCGTTGTGTTTTTATTTCTGTAACTTCTCCAGCCTTGCTCTCCTATCTCAGTAAACTCTCTAGCCTTGCTTTCCTGTCTCTTCAACATCCTCAGCCGTGCTTTCCTCTGTCAGTAACACATAGAGACTTTTTAAAAATTTCTCTAACATCTCCAGCCTGGCTTTCCTTTCTGTGTAACGTCGCCAGCCTTGTTTTCGTATTTCTTTAACATCTCCAGCCTTGAATTTCTCTCTCTGTAACATCTTCACTCTAGCTTCCCGTCACTGTTACTTCTCCAGCCTTGCTTTCCTGCCTCTTCAACAATCTCAGCCGTGCTTTCCTCGATCAGTAACACATCGAGCCTTGTTTTCTTTTTCCTCTGACATCTTCAGCCTGGCTTTCCTGTCTCTGAAAGATTTCCAGCCTTACTTTCTATTCCATGTATCCTCTCCAGCCTTGCTTTCCTCGCGCTGCAAAATTTCCAGCTTCGCTTTCCTGTCCCTGGAACGTATCCAGCCTTGCATTCCTATCTCTGTCACATTTCCAGCATTGGTTCACCTCTCTGTTACATCTAAAGCCTTGGTTTCCTGTCTGTGCAAAATCCCAGAAGTGCTTTTGTATTCTGTAAGATCTCCAGCCTTGCTTTCCTTTCTCTGTAACATCTCAAGGCTTGCTTATCTCTCGGTAACCTCTCCATCCTTACTTTATTATCTCTGCAACATCACCAGCCTTCCTGTCCTCTCTTTGTAACATCCCCAGTCTTGCAGAAATACCTCTGTAAAATCTCAAGCCTTGCTTTACCCTCTCTGTTACATCTGCAGCCTTGCTTCCCTGTCTCTGCAACATCGCTTGCCGTGTTTCCTCGTCTCTGTTGCATCTGCAGACTTGTTTTCTTATTTCTCTAACATTTACAGCTTCGCTTTCCTCTCTCTAACACTTTCAGACTTGCGTATCCTTCTCTGTAACATCTCCAGTGTTACTTTATTATCTTTGTACCATCACCAGCCTCCCCAACTTCTCTCTGTAATATCGCCAGCCTTTCTTTCCTTTGCCTGTAAAATCTCCAGGCTTGCTTTCTTATGTCTGCAACATCTCCAGTCTCAATTTCCTATCTTTGCAACATGTCCAGCTTTCCTTTTATCTCTCTGTAACATCTCCAGCCTTGCTATTCTCTCTCGGTTATATCTCCAGTGTTTTTTTCTTATTTCAGTAGCATCTCCAGCCTTCCTTTCCTTTCTTTAACATCTCCAGCCTTGCTTCCCTGCCTCTGTAACACCTCCATCCTTAAGTTCCTGACACTATGAGATCTCCAGCCTTGTTTTCCTATCTCTGTAAAATTTCAAGCCTTGCTTTCTCATTTCTGTAACATCGCCATCATCTCATCCGACCTCCGTAACACTTCCAGCCTTGCTTCCCTCTCTCCGGAATATATCCAGGATTGTGTTCCTGACATTATAATATATCAAGCCTTGCTTTCCTATTTTTGTTACATCTCCAGCCTTGCTTTCCTGTCTCTGCAACATTTCCAGCCGTGCTTACCTCTCTCTGTAACACCTCCAGCCTGGCTTTCTTATTTCCCTGACATCTCCAGCCATGCTTTCCCATCTCTTTAACATTTCCAGCCTTGCTCCATATACCTGTAACATGTCCAGCCTTGCTTTGCTTTCGCTGTAACATCTCCAGCCTTGCATCTCTATCTCTGTTACATTACCAGCCTTGCATTCCTCTCACTTCATTATCCACAGCCGTGCTTTCCTCTCTCTATAACATCTCCAGCCTTGCATTCCTTTCTCTGTAATGTCTCCAGCCTTGCTTACCTCTCTCTGTAACATCTCCAGTCTTACATTCTAACCTTTGTAACACCTCCAGCCTTGCATTGCTATCTGTGTAACATCTCCGGCCTTGCTTTCCTCTCTCTACAACCGCTCCAGCCCTGCTTTTCTCTGTCTGTAAGATCTCCAGCGTTGTTTTCTTACTTCTCTCAAACTCCAGCCTTGATTTACAGTCTCTGTAGCATCCCCAGCCGGGCTTTCCTCTCTCTGTAACAGCTACAGCCTTATTTTCTTATTTCTCTAAAACTCCCAGCCTGGCCTTCCTATCTGTGTAGCATCAACAGTCTCGCATTCCTTGCTCTGTAATATCTCCAGCCTTGCTTTCCTCCCTCCGTAACATCTCCAATCTTACTTTCGTATCTTTGCAACATCACCAGCCTTCCTGTCCTTTCTCTGTAACATCTCCACCCTTGCTTTCCATTCTCTGTTACATCTCCATCCTTGCTTTCCTCTCTCTGCAAACTCTCCAGTCCTGCTTTCCGCTCTCTGTATTATCTACAGCCTTGTTTTCTTACTTCTTTAACATCTCCAACCTTGTTTTCCTGTCTCTGTTACATCTCCGGCATTACTTACCATTCTGTGTGCTCTTTCCAGCCGACTTTCATCTCTATGTAACATCTGCAGCCTTGCCTTCCTCTCTCTGCAGCATCTCCAGTTTCGCTTTATGTCACTGTAACATCTCCAGCCTTGGTTTCCCCTCTGTGTTACATCTGCTGTTTTAGTTTCCTTCATGTGCAACATCCTCAGCCGTGCTGTCATTTCTCTGTAACATCTCCAGCCTTGGTTTCCTTTCACTGTCACATCTTTACCTTTGCATTCCTATCTCTGTCACATCTCCAGCCTTGCTTTCCTATCTCTGTAAAATCTCAAGAATTGCATTTCTATCACTATAAAATCTCCATTCTTGCTATCCTATCTCTGCAACATCCCCAGCCGTGTTTTCCTCTCCATGTTACATTTCGAGCCTTATTTTCTTATTTAATCTACATATCCAGTCTTGCATTCCTTTCTCTGCAACATCTCCAGGCTTACGTCACTGTCTCGGTAGCATCTCCAGCATTGCGTTTCTATCACTATAACATCTGCAGTCTTTCTTTCCTCCAGCTGGTACATCTGCATATTCGCTTTCCTGTCTCTGTAACGTTTCCAGCCTTGCATCTCTATCTCTGTTACATCACCAGCCTCACATTCCTCTCACTGCTTCATCCCCAGCCGTGCTTTCCTAGATCTGTAACATCTCCAGCATTGCTTTTCTCTCTCTGCAAACTCTCCAGCCCTCCTTTCCTGTCTCTGTAATATCCCTCGCCTTGTTTTCTTCATTCTCTAAAACTCCAGCCTTGATTTCCAGTCTCTGTAACATCCCCAGCCGTGTTTTCCTCTCTCTGTAACATCTCCAGCCTTGCTTTCTTTTCCTTGTAACATCTCCACCCTTCCTTTCCTTTCATTGTCACATCTTCAGCTTTGCATTCCTATCTCTGTCACATCTGCAGCCTTGCTTTCCTACCTCTGTAAAATCTCCAGAATTGCCTTTCTATCAGGATCAGTTGAATCTTTAACTTTAATGTCCCGAGAGACTGTAGAGATTGGAACACTGTGGGTGTAGTAGATTATGTTTGCTACATATCTACAAAACTTCAAAGGGTCATGCAATACTGTAGGGTATTGCTGGAAAGTATTTCTCAATAACACTGTATTTTAACATCGGTTACTTCACAAATTTCCTCACCCATTGACGTAATCATATAATGGCATATCATATAATCCCAGTTCCCAGGCGGGGAATAAGAGAAATTTAGTCGCTCTGCACTCAAAACTAATTGCAAATGGTGACGGCGATGAGCGCGAGCATGTGGCTGCAAAAATGCAATCAGTGAGCGGAATGCCATTCTCTGATGATGCAGTGGCGCGTTAAATATCGAGGCTAAAAGCTCCAACCTTACCGAAAGCTGAGAGCTCCAATTTGACCTGCAAGAACTTCTATTGACATGGAGCAGGGAACATTGGGACATCAGCTGGGCGAAAAGATAGTCAACTATTTTAATCTTTAGTGAAATCGTTTTCAGCAGGACACTTGTTTGTGGATTGATGGAATATATGCAACCTGGAGTGTGTAAATTACAAAGAAGAATTCTGCAAAGAGTCAATTCTTGGAGAAACATCTGTGCAGAGAGAAGCAGAGGATTTATTTACGTCATCTGCCTGTCCTTATATGGTTGACTCTGCACTGGATTAATTTCCATGAAGGGAGTTTTTTGCTCGGTTCACAGTATTCACTTCCCTGCATATTCGCAAAGATCGTTTCTGGAAGCGAAACCTCTGAAAAGTAACTGATGGATATGATGTGGTGATTAGGCTCAAGCTCACGTCAGTTATTCTGAAGAATTGGATTCGAAATTCATCAGATCAACAGTGATTCCATTGAATGAGTGAGCAGATAGAGGGTGAATGAAAGCTTCATGAGGACATATGTGGTTTTTATTTTGGAAAATTCGCTGCTTTGCAAGGTGATGAAGTTTCGACTGAAGCGGTGACAGTGATTATTTTTATTGCTTGTTCGACTGGTGAACATGACTGCTATTAATCATGTCCGTACTAACATCACAGCTCTTAAGGCTTGCTACATGCAGCGGACCAGTGGTGTAATGGGTAAGGTGCCTGTCAATAAACTAAGAGATTGTATGTTCTAGTCTTACCTAGCTCGTTAACAATGCTGACTTTTATTACGCATCCGAACTGATTGTTCTGAAGCCGAAGTAATGATTGAGTTTTCCTAATCGGCAGGATTAGGATATTTCATGCCTTCTTTAAATATTCCCGAGAACTGCGAGTCAATGCTCCAGCGTCATCACAGGAGGGAAGCCGAATCGTAGCACACGTTGCTCATGGACAACTTTGCATTCCACAATGCCACGGATTCAATCACTATTGCTCGCGGGAATGCTAAGGAAACAATATAATTCGCCCAGTCTCAGCTTTGAGCATTTTTCAAAACTCTTTGGCCAATGGAATGAGAGGAGAATGAAGGGTGAACTGTCCAACTGATCTTAATAGAGAGTGAGTTCCAGAGTCTACCACGTGCTGACTGATAAAGTTTTCCTCGAAAGCTATTCAAAGCTTTCTGCATTTAATCTGAAATCTACAAAACCTGGTGATCGATCAAGACCAAAAGTTTCCTTCAATCTGTAATTCCATGTTCCTCATTATTTAGTACATGTCAATCATGTCTCCTCTCAATCAACTCTGGTCTGAGAAAAACAACCCCTGTTTAGCCGAGGCCAGACCACTCAAAACATGCTTATGCAGGCAATCCAGAGCGTAACCTCACTATTTGTTTTGATAAATATAGAGTCAAATTTACTCGGAATACTTCAGCTAGGTTGACTTCCAGTTTTAAAACAGAGAGAAAATTATTCACAAACTTGAGGAATGAAACACAATAAACAGAATATAGAATGCCCACAGAAATCATCCATCCAAAGTTGAATTAAATATGCTTTTCCAAAAAAAAACAACTTTCCCGATAATTAAACCCCATAAACACAGAGTAAAATGAAACAGTTTTACGGTCGAAATTAAAGGGTCAGAAGAAGAGAGACACGCACATCACTGGCATCGATAGGCACCATGAAAGCCTTCGTGTAATTCGGTTTGGCTGATACTTTGCCAATGGTTAACAAAGTACTTAGGCTGTCAAATACCTTTTGAAAGTCTTGTGTTCACTGAAACGTCTTAACTGTTTTTAACAATTCAGTGTGTTGAGCACACCCACTGCTAACATTCAGCACAAACGTTCGTAAAAGCCATTCAATCCAGGGAACTGAAGTCATTCTCTTTTCTTCAACAAAGTGAAAAAGTACCGTGTAACCTTTCGCATTCTGTGGGGCTATATCTCCGTGTGCAATGACTTAGCCCAGGAAGGTGGCTTGGGCTTTGGCAGATTCAAGTTCAGCTAGGTTTACAAACCAGTTTGACTTCCGAATTCGACCAAACAAGCCTGATAAATGCGGTAAATATTCAATCCATGAGTGACTGAAAGTCACCAGGCGCAATATACACCACACAGTTGCGTATCCGGCAATTACCTTGTCAGTTAATCTCTGAAATGTGGCTGAAGTGTTTTTCGTACAAACGACATTATTTTAAATTTCTGCAGTCAGTAATTTGGCGTTACAAAGTTTTTGGTGTTACAAAATTGCCTTTGATCTTTCTGACAATGTTCACTGCCAGTAACCTTTGAGGCAGTCCAACTTAGAAATTTAAGTTGCTCTCCCAATGTTTTCCACACTGCAGGTAAGGATATGCATCAGTAATTCTAACAGCATTGACTTTGTGATAGTCCACACATAACTGTTACGTCCGGTCTGACCTTGGCACCATGATGACAGGTGAACTCCATTCGTTCAAACTCACGTCGATTATGCCATCTTGGAGCATACGTGCTATCTCCTTATGTCTTTGTACCAAATTTCGAGGGGTATGCCTGCAAGGTTGATACAAAATCAGAACAGCATCTCCAATACTCACGTCATCTACAATTAGGTTATCAATTCCCAGTTTATGGAGGATAACTGAATAATTATACAAATATTGGACAAAGTTTGCATTGTCCAATTTTATTTCAGTCAAGTCTAATGCAGAATTCCATGACTTTGGTTCTTCCCACTGTGTTGTAGTCATTAACGCATTGTCCTCTTGCGTTCGTTCTCTGCCAAAATACCGTTAGAGCATATTCCCATCACACATCCTGTGAGATTCCTTCATGGCTGGGGTTCCAATCAAGTAGCTAACCGCACTCAATTTCCTTTCAATTTGATAAGGTCTTCTAAACCTTGATTTGAAGTTTCACCTATTAATGAAATTTAAATAAATTCATATTTCCCAGTGGCAAAATTGTGACATTTTTTGATTTGTCATAAACGTCCAGCTTCACAATATGCTGCGATAATTTTAAATGTTGTCTCGACAACTCCCCAACATTACTTAGTCCAACTCTAAAATTTGACACATCGTTGAAATGCGTGGTCTCTGTAATCTGACTGATCCATTTTTCCTCAACAAATTTTAATGGTCCTCTTACTTTATGCCCCAAAATGGTTTCAGATGGACTCAGTTTGGTGGATTCGTTCGGTACATCTCAGATCGCAAATAGGACAGCCGCATCTCCCTTACGGAAATAATCTACCTATTCCTAACCATAAAACCTCAACATCGTCTTTAATATTTGACATCACCTTTCCAGTGTACCCTGTGATTCTGGATGGTTTTCACTAGATTTGAATCGTCTTATTCCCAAGTTATCTATATATTTCTTGAAAAGTTTGGAGGTGAAGTTTGACCCTTAATCTAAGTGTATCTCGGATGGTAGTCTTAATCTAGTTTTTATTAAAATCGTAATTCTTCCACAATCCTTTTAGCTGTCGTGTTGCACAATTGAGCAAGATTTTGGAAATCTCGTCAAGACATCCATTTATGTTCATTAATACTTATTCCCATCTTTTCTTGGATGTAGTGAACCTACACAATGAATCAAGACACTGAAGAAAGAATGCTCGAACGCTGAAATTGGTATGAAAAGTGCAGGCTTTATTATTTCGCATGGTTTTCTGATTAGATGAAATGTATGACAAAATTCAACTACATTCCTGTGCAATCCAGGCCAGTAAACATGTCTTTGTATTTTAGCCTCCGTTTTCCTAACGACTAAATGACCTCCAATTTGTAGGACATGCGGCACTCGCAGCACCACTTTTCTGTACCCTACTGGGAAAAAAAATCTTCCCATTTCTCACGTGCTGTATATGTGTTGGTCTCCATTTCCTCCTTGACAAATCATTTGCTAAGTCATATCACACAGGAATGCATTCACTCTGATTCCAAGTATGTGTCTTCTGATTCAACTCCTATCATTTTTTTCATCTTTCTGCTGTAACTCAGTAGCAGACCGGAGCTGACAATAATTGCATTTTTAACGTTTGTCCCCTGCTGTGTCCCACTTATCTGATAAAAAAAAGTACTCATATTTCAGCTTCCTTATCCGTGCGTTTTGATTTTTCTTGCTTTAGCTTGTGACTCTGTGATCGCTTTAAGTCACAATCTGGGAAAATTCCTTGAGAAACGTCCTGCATTGCTACACTTGCCTGCATCTCGACTGGCATTTCAACTGGAGTAGGCAGCACGATTACCGCTGATTGAGCTTTATCATTTGCAAGCACAAATTGTATTCTTGGGGCTGTGAGTTTGTCCAGAGCTCTCACCACAAAGTCTCCACTCTTTTCTGCCCACGTATCCTCACTGTACATAACTGAGCAATTTTTCATCCCAACATGAATTCCCGTACACATAGTTCTTCAGGAGTACATATTTCCCCATGTTTCTGCACCACAGACCGAGACGATCCTGTGTCCCTTAAGATTGTTACTTCACTATCATCTACTCCTGGCCAAGGTAATAAAACTTTAATTTTGTAGGTATATTTTTAAAGCAGATCTGGCACTTCCCCCTTACCAACCTCTGATCGGATTGTACATTCTGATGCAGCTTTCCAACCTCCACTGTGCTTTCTATTCCCATGCCAACAAAACAACCAGGCTTGTTTTGTTTTCCTGCATCTGGCTTTCCAGTGCTTTCCCGAGTTCTCCCACACTGATTTCATATGGCCTACTTTATTGCAATGAGAAACTCAGATCTTATTACCTTCAAGGGCTTCCCATTTACCTTGTGCTACGTTATCCTAACGATCTTCACTTAGATTTAACTTTCCCTTTCCACGTGAGGATTTATCTTTGTCCCAAGTTCTATTCTTAAGACTTAAAATGATTCTGGAAGCCCATCCATCATTTATGGATCAGTTCATAACAATCAGACATTTCAGCTGCTAACGTTGCTGTTTTAACATTATGCTTGTCCAGACTAAGCTTATCTTCAGCCTTTATATCCAGCCTTTTAAGGTGAATTCCTTTAATAATTGCCAATTTCTGAAGATCAAACTCTGTCTCCCTTTCTCTCTGCTCTGCTGCTCTCTCTTCTTCCATCTCTCTGCTTCGAATCATAACTCAACCTGCTTCAAATCTGGTGTCCTTTCCCTATCTCTCGAGACTAACTCAAGCTGCTTCATTTTCAATTAAATTTTAAAGATGCTCATGGATTTTCCAGCTCAGTTAAATGCTGACCGACTGCGGGAATGATCTCTCCTTTCCTCACCGAAAGAGGAAAATGCAAACTCAGCATGTCTGCGAATTCCAGAAGCCTGACCTGAATCATTTTTTGTAAAACTACCAACTTTACATCGTCCACAGCCAGACAACTCTTTTTACCTAAATGAGACATTGCTTTCCTAAGCATTGTCGACCCCGAGCCAAACAAACATCCGAAATAAAGACGCTAGCACCTATCAGTCTCTCTTTCAATTTATCAAGTACCTCCCAAATTGTTATGGACTAGACTAAACCATTCGAAACGTTATTAAGCCGACAACTCAGAGCCTAACATTATATTTTGTTTCGTGAAGTGTACAGTGAAAATTACCCGAGTAAGCTAGTTTTAAAAATTACTTACAAAATGAGGGATTGAAAAACAAAAAAACAGAATATAGAATACCCACAGAACCGAGTCCATCCAAAGGAGACTCAATTATGCTATTCCGAAAATGCACAACAATCCCAATAAAGCTCCTTAAACACAGTAAAAATGAATTAGAAGTTTACAGGTAAAAATTAGAAGGGCAGAAGGATTGAGGTTTTTAGTTCGTGCACCACTGCTGCAAAATCTAAAAACCGGAATTCAGCTGTCTGGAATGACCACTCTTATACCATTATACAGTTCATTTCTAAAACATAAAGTCTTTGGCCTCAAGCCTCAGCTGTTGATGCAAAAATGAAACGCCTCACAGCGAACACTTTCATCTCTGTAACACTTCATCCGATTCGGAGCCTGAACTGTTTTCCAACGCCTTTGGTAAAAAAATTCAAGACACAGTCTCCTTGTGAAAATGTACAGATCCTTTTTTGTTGGAATTAAAGAGCATCTTTCTGAGAGCCCAGTCCGTCCAAGCTATCTTCATAAGTGAAAATCTTCGAACAGATGATATCCTTGTAAACCTGTTCTGTACCGTTTCCAATGCTATCATATCCCTGCTGTCAGGATAATTGCAGAAAGACACACAATACTCCAGCTCGAGCCGATTGAGCAAACGAAATTAACGACATAGAAAACCACAGAAAGTGGACTTTTCCAATAAAGTGACTTTTACACAGTACTGCGCCGTGGAGAAACTGCAGGTGCTAGAAATTAGAGTCGACAGTGTGGTGATAGGTCAGGCAGCATGCGACGAGTGGGATAATTGACGTTTTGAGCATAAACCCGACATCAGGAATGAGGTTTGTGGCCGTGGGGGCTGAGAGAGAAATAGGCGGTTTGGGGGTTGGGGGTGTGATGGCTGAGATTGCGATGAGTCAATGAAGGTGGAAAATAAGGTATTCGTTCAGAGAGGAGGTAGAGCGGGTAGTTTGGAAAGGTGATGTGCAGGTCATGATGGCAATGTTAGATTAGATTACTTTTCAGTGTGGAAGCAGGCCCTTTGGCACAACAAGTCCACACCGATCCGCCAAAGCGCAACCCACCCATACCCCTACATTTACCTCTTACCTAACACTGCGGACAATTTGCATGGCCAATTCACCTGACCTGCGCATCTTTGGACTGTGGGAGGAAACCGGAGCACCTGGAGGAAACCCACGCAGACACGGGAAGAATGTGCAAACTCCACATAGTCAGTCACCTGAGGCGGAAATTGAACCCGGATCTCTGGCGCTGTGAGGCAGCAGTGCTAACCACTGTACAATCGTGCCGCGAACGGTTGAGCTGGAGTCATGGAATTAGAATAATGTGAGGGGAGGGCAAATGAGGAAACTGGTGGTCCTATGTGGCATCAAGATCCCAAGCAGAAGATGATGACATCTTCTCTCAGGCGTCAAGTGTTTAAGGAATGTCAATGAAGGAGGCGACTGACCTGCATTTGCTTGGCAGATTGGGAGGGTGAGAATGATTTGCATCAATGCTGAGCTTCCAAATGCAGATCCAAACTATCATTACGAACATGTTGTTACATCTCAGGAACAGTATCTGACACTACCCCACTTTAGGAGAGGACGGGGTTTGCGGTTGCGAGAGATCAGAGTCAGGAAGTATGGTGCTAGAAAAGCACGTGGTTAGGTAACATCTGAGGACCAGGAGTGTCAATGTTTCAAACATTCCTGATGAAAAAGTTATGCTCGAAACATCGACTTTCCTACTCCACGGATGCTGCCTTACCAGGTGTACTTTTCCGAATCCACACTTTCAACACGAAACCACCTCAACTCATCTTCTTTAAAAAATTAATTAATACACCTGTCATCACTCAGTTGATTCTTCTGTTACATACGAGACAAACTGCAACATTCCTTTCCCCATAAATATCAGATCATTCGGGTCACTAAAGAAAGGAAAACTACAGACGCTGAATATCTGAGAGAAAAGCAGTAATTGTTGTGGAATTCAGCATTCTCTCATTTCAACTGAATGGTTGAATATTAAAGTTTAATGTTTCGATCAGGAATTGCATGCTCACCTTGTCAAGTGCTGATCGGAATGCAGGAATATAGATTGGCTTCGTCACTGCTGAACTGATGAAAAATATCATTTTGCCTTCCTAATTAGTTGATGCTCCTGCAGAAAAGTCAATGTAACTCATATCCCAGTACAGCCAGATAGGTGTGTATTTCAGAGTCCTGCAACATCACAGTTATTTTAAAAGATCATTGTTGGTTGTTCCTTATAAATATGGCATTCTCCATTTTATAGTGCATTGGACAATATTTTATCCAATCACTTACTCATCGGCACATCACTCAATTTTAGTGGCACTAACGTTCCATTCACGATTAAGTGACAAACTATTTTTACGAAGAAAATGCTTATTTTTAAAACCGAAAACTGAGCTGGACTAATGCCTGTTGGAAATCAAACATCATTCTTTCACTCTCTATACTTTGTTGAGTGCGACTCAGTGCCTGTCACCTTAAACCTGTGCCCTCTCGTACTGAACTTCACCATCCTTCGCAAACGATTTAGGCCAGTTGCCTATCCATGCCCCTCATCATTGTACAAACCGTGAAAACGTTACGCGCTGCTTGGACCATTCCAGCGAGAAAGTCCCTGAATACCCCGTCTCCACGCTTTGCTCAAGCCCTCAGGTCCCCGCAACATCCTTGTAAATCATTTGTGCACAGTTTCAATTTTCAGAAAATCCTTCTTGGAGAAATTGACCATAATTGCAAGCAGTATTCAAAATGTGATCTCACCAATGCTCTAGAAAGCCCCAACATGACATTCCAACTTGGATAATCGACTTTCTGACTAATGACTGAAAGCGTGCCAGGTATTAGCAATAACATTAGAAAATTTGCTGATGATACTAAGCTGGGTGGCAGGATGAAATGGGATGAGGATGTTAGGAGATTACAGGTGTCTTGGACAATTTAGGTGGGTTGTCAGATGCATGGCAGATGCAGTATAATGTGGATAAATGTATGGTTATCCACTTTGGTGGCAAGAACAGGAAGGCAGATTACTACCTAAATGGAATCAATTTAGGTGAAGGGGCAGTGCAGAGAGATCTAGGTGTTCTTGTACACCAGTCAATGAAGGTAAGCATGCAGTTACAGCAGGTAGTGAAGAAGGCTCATAGCATGGTGACCTTCATAACAAGAGGCATTGAGTATAGAAGCAAAGAGGTTCTTCTGCAGCTCTACAGGCCCTGGCGAAACCACACCTGGAGTACTGTGTGCAGTTCTGGTCTCCAAATTTGAGGAAAGACATTCTGGCTATTGATCAAGTGCAGCGTAGGTTCACGAGGTCAATTTCTGGAATGGCGGGATTACTTTGCACTGAAAGACTGGGGCGTCTGGGTTTGTTTCCCGAGGAAAAACAATAACTGCAGATGCTGGAAACCAAATTCTGGATTAGTGGTGCTGGAAGAGTACAGCAGTTCAGGCAGCACCCTGCTGCTCGTTGGGTTTGCATACCCTTGAATTTAGAAGACTGAAAGGGGATCTGATTGAGACAGATAAGATTATTAAAGGATTGGACACCCTGGAGACAGGAAACATGTTTCCGCTGATGGCTGAATGCCACACCAGAGGACACAGCTTAAAAATACGGGATAGGCCATTTAGGACAGAGATGAGGCGAAACGTCTTCACCCAGAGAGTGGTGGCTGTGTGGAATGCTCTGCCCCAGAGGGCAGTGGAGGCCCAGTCTCTGGATTCATTTAAGAAAGAGTTGGATAGAGCTATCAAGGATTGTGGAATCAAGGGTTATGGAGATAAGGCAGGAACAGGATACTGATTAAGGAGGATCAGCCATGATCATTTGAAAGGTGGTGCAGGCTCGAAAGGCAGAATGGCCTACTTCTGCACCTATTGTCTATTGTCTCTTTTCTAAGTACTTTCTTCACAACATTGTCTACTTGCGACACCACTTTATCTGCTTCTACAAATTTTGCCTTGACTGATAAAGTTGTGATTGTCTTCTTAACTAATATGTTTTGCAGCCTTCACGGATATGTGGCCCAACATGCACAGTCTCTCTGTTCCTCTGCGTTTCCTCGTGTCCTGCCATTCATGGAGTCATCCATTGACGTGTTGCATCCAATGTGCATCACCTCATGTTTTCCATGGTTAGTTTCAACATTCCCTATCGGCATTTGACATTTGATAAACCCATCTCTGAGTTCCTCCAACCTACGACCTTCTCATCACTGTTAACCACTTTGCCAATATTCGAATCATCGGCAACTCTGCTTATCATTTTCCCCTAATTTCTTCTATATTCTTTACACACATTCACAAACGTCATGTGTCCCAGTATTCATCCTTCTGGTACACCACTGAATACCATTTCCAGTCATACAAGCAGCCTTCTATCACCATCCTGTGTCTGCTTCCACCAACAAATTAAGTTTGGATCCAACTTGCCAGGGGACCTTAAATCCCTTTTCACTTTTATGCTCTGACCAGTCTCCAGTGTGGTGTCTTGTTAAAGGCTTTGTTGAAATCCACACAAACATCATGAACTTCACGACCCTCGTGAAAAAACCTGATCACTTGCGAATAAAATGTATTTAATCCAATCTGTTAGGCATGATAATCTGTAACAAAAATGTGATGACTCTCCCTGATGAAACCTTACCTGGACAAGTGGCAGTTAACTGTCTCCTTCAGGGATTGCTCCAAACGTTTCCCTTCAACTGATGTGAGACTCACTGATGTGTGATTCTCTGGTTTATCTCTCCCAATCGTGCAGAAAAGTGGAGCTGCGTTAGTCCAGTCCACTACAAACACAAAGAGGAATGTAAAGCATTGCTCAGAATTCCTGCAATTTCCTCCCTTGTCACAGAGCAGAACACAAGTTACAGTCCGTCCTGAATTGGGAATATGTCCACTTCAAGCCGGTCAGAACCTCGAAGACTTCCTCAGTCCCTATATCAAACTGCTTAAGAACCTGTTCAACCCTCTTCCTGCATTCTGCCCCTTTATCTTACGACAAGAGGACTGTTCGCTAGCTGACAAAGTAAAGAGATTCCCATTTACGAACACAACTGTAGTGTCACACTGCAGGGAGTTCATTCAGGTATTTTAACTGGAAGCTGCTGTATTCAGCCTTTGTGGCTATAAATTATTTTGCTTTGATGGCTACAGGTTTTTACAGTGAGAAATGATTTGAATTTTCTCTGGATGAAAAACATTCACTTGATTCCATCTCTTGTGGAGATTCCTATCTGTTCACATCTGACATGACGGAAATTTTGCTCTCTGTTGGTTATCATATCCAGAACAGAACTGCGGCACAAATCCCCAGCACTTGATTTCTACATTCATTGACCTCCGAAGTAGATTCCAATGGCTTACGTTGTAATAGGATTCATCAACACGAGAACTTTTCAGGATTAACACAGTTCTGTCTTATGTGCAGGGAGTCATTACGCAAGCACAATATCAAGCTTCCTCAGGGGCAAGATCAAAAGAAGCGGGAAGGAGAAATCGAAGTTAACATTTTCTGCCCAGTGACCCCTTCCTTAGCACTGATGGTTTCCAGGAAAATTTTGGACTGCATGCTGAAGATATGTGGAGGCACAGTAATTAGGAGGTAACGAGTTATGGAGATAGAGCCGAAATAGAGAGACTAACGGTTGAACATAGGAATTGGTAATTATCTGTTTGGAGCATTAATAACTGTTCACAGAGACCGTTATTGACAAACCACAGATAGTGTATAATGGATGCTATGCTATAACTAGGCCTTGTGGGTGTGTAGGGGGCAAGGACTAGGGAGCTTTCAGGCCTCTAAAATGATTGAAATTGATATGGAGGGTTACGGGGTCGTCAAGCAGAAAATGGTCTGTTTCATTTTCAGCACGCTGTGGTGGAACACTGCAGTAAGCCTGAGTTAGGGACGTTTGCTAGGAAACATGGTACTGTGCTAAAGGAGCTGTCAACTGGAAGCTCAGGGACATTTTTGGATGTAGAACTTGGCATTCTGCAGAACGGTCATCCAGTCAACACTTCGTTTCCCAAGGTAGTGGCGACCACAACACATGCAGTGAATCGAGTAGACTGGATTGTGCCAATTGTAAGGAAAGTGTTGCTTCACCTGGAAGAAGCAAGAAGGAAGGATAACGTAGATGATATCATGAGAGATGTTGTTAATCATTGGGTAAGAAAGCAACCAGAAAGGCAATACGCTTGAATGCTCGTATTTTCAGAACAAGGCTGGAGATATAATGGCATAAATCATCTCGAACGAATACGAGTTAGTAGACATTGCAGAGACATGGAGACAGCATTGTCCATTCTGGGGAGGGTAAATATTCACGGGCTTGAGACAATTTGGAAGGACGGAAAGGATGGTAATGAAGGTGGTGCAACTCAAACATTCATAGACAACCGCAGACCGATGCTGACAGACAATATAGGTTCAATGGAGAATGAGTTTGAATCCATTTGGAAGGAAATTAGAAGTTCTAAGAAGAAAATGTCACTGATTGTCGGAGTCAATCCGCCTCCTTATTTTAAAATCACACTGGGGAGGGCAGTAAACAAAGAACGAAATAACACATGAAAAAATTGTATGGCAATTATCATGCGGGATTTTCATCAACATGTCGATCGGTCGAAGCAGCTCTGTCAGGGTAGCCTTGACCAGGAGAGTGTTGAGTGTATCTGCGATAAATTCCTTAAATAGTGTGTTATGGTACAGGCCAACAAGGGGAGAGGCTAAATCAGATTTGATCCTGGCTAACGAACACGGTAAGGTGTTAGATTTGGAGGTAGGTGAGCACTTTGGTAATAGTTACCAAAAATCAGTTATGTTCACTTTAGCTTTTCAAATGGATAGGTATACACCGGAGGGCAAACGCGACTGCTGTGGGAAAGAAAATTGCAATGCGATCAGGTAAGATGACGGATGCACAGGTTGGGAAAGGAAAGGGCAGGGAATGGCCAGAATAGAAATGTGGAGCTTATTCAAAGAGCAGCTTCAGTTGTCTTTGATAAGTATGTACCTGTCAGAGAGGGAGGACATTGTCAAGCGCAGTAGTCATGATTACGAAGGAAATTGTTAAGATGAAGAAGGCTTGTGTAAGCATGAGATGTGAAGGCTCAGTTAGGGCGATTGAGAGTTACAAGTTAAACAGGAAAGACTTAAAGAGAGACTGAAGACGAGCCAGGAGGGGAACTGAGAATTTGTTGACAGATAGGATATCGAAAATCCTAAAGCTTTCCATTGGGATGTAAGGGCTAAAAGAATGAATGGAATAAAACATTTATTTGTTTGTTTGGGGTTTTTTGGGTTGGTGATGCCACTTCTTGCAGTGATATCATTTTCTGTTCTTTTTGTCAGGGGGTGGTAGATGGAGTCTAACTCGACATGCTTTTTGATCGAGTACCGGTTGGAATGCCATACTTCAAGGAATTCTCGCGTGTGTCTCTGTTTCACTTGTGCTCGGATGGGTGTGTCGTGTAAGGCGACAAGCCAAACAGATACATGCAGGAGAATTACTCGAAGCATGGCATCCCAACCAGAACGCCATGGCCAATTAAGGACAGTCGTGGTATGTAGTGTGTGGAGTCAGATGCGGTATGGGAAGGACTAAAGCAAAATCTTTCGTCAGTATTCGCACTGGAAAAACAAAATGTTGCCGAGGAGAATAATGAGAAACAGGCTACTAGATGAGATAGGATTGAAGTTCCCAACGACGAGGTGTTACAAACTCTGAAAATGTGAAAATATATAAATTCCCCTGGGCCGGATGTGATTTTTCCCAGAATTGTGTGGGAAGCCAAGAATCAGATTTCTGAGACTTCGGCTTTGATCTTTATGTTGTCATTGTCCAAAGGTATAGTACCAGAACACTACAGGAAAGCAAAAGTTGATCCCTCATTCAAGAAGGGGAGTAGAGAAAGCCCTGGTAATTATAGAAATTGACCCTTCGATCGGTTGTGTGTGAAGTGATGGAAAAGATCGAAATGATAAGATTTGTAATCATCTCGATTGGAATAAGTTTATGAGGGAATGTCAAGACTGTTTTCTGAATGGTAGGTCGTGACTCACAAACATTATTGATTTCTTTGAGTAGGTCATTAAACTGGATATCGGTTTGCTCACTAAATTAGAAAGTTTCCAGATGTTTCGTCACCCTACTAGGGAACAATTTCAGTGGATCTCGAGGCAAAGCACTGTTCATGTATCCTGCTTTCAATTTATATGTTTGGGATTCTTTGGATTGGTGATGTCATTTCCGGTGGTGATGCCATTTCCTGCTCTTTTTTGTCGGGGGTAGTCCATGGCGACGTACTCGAAGTGTTTTCTGAGAGCGTTCTGGTTGGGATGCCATGCTTCGAGTAATTCTCCTGCATGTATCTGTTTGGCTTGTCGCCTTACACGACACACCCATCCGAGCACAAGTGAAACAGAGACACACGCGAGAATTCCTTGAAGTATGGCATTCCAACCAGTACTCGATCAAAAAGCACGTCGAGTTAGACTCCATCTACCACCCCCTGACAAAAAGAACAGAAAATGATATCACTGCAAGAAGTGGCATCACCAACCCAAAAAACCCCAAACAAATAAATAGAAAGCAGAAATCATGAACAGTGCGTCACCCGAAGGCGGACTGAAGATGTTTCCCAGTAGGTAACGAAACGTCTTGAAATGAGCCTTCCAGCTCAGCGAGCAATGCTCCATCTGGAAGCTAAACCTGATCTACAAATCTTGTCAAAACTCGCCAAGTGACGAAACAGATGGATGAGGAAAAATCCGTTCATGTTATGCAAGTATGGATTTAATGAGCCGTTTGACACATTTTGCCCTGTTAGGTGACAGCACAAAATACTGTGATATGGGCTTGAGGGCGATTTCGTGTTTTGGATCATAAATTAGCCAGCTAAAACAAGACAACGGGTGTTACTTGATGGGAAAACTTCAGCCTCGAATTCAGTTGCTAGCAATGTACTGCAACTATCTGTTTTGGGTGCACTGCTTTTTGCCACTTTTTACAAAGGACCTGGATGAGGGCGTTGAAGGATGGGTTAGTAAATTTGCGGATGATACTAAGTTTGGTACAGTTGTAGATAGTGCTGAAGGATATTGTGTATTACATAGGGACATAGTTATGCTGCAGAACTGGGCTGAGAGTTGGCACATGCAATTTATTGCAGAAAAGTGCGACAAAGATCATGGTATTTCAAATTAGCACAGAGTATAAAAATTGACAGCAGAAGTTTCTTTTAAAATATAAAATGAAAAAGAGTGGCAAAAGTAAACGTTGATCCATTCATTGATAAGAAAGGGTATTTACTTCTTCGATAAGAGGAAACAGCCGAGATATTGAATAGGCATTTGTGTCGGTCTTCACAGTGGAGGACATTAATAACATGCCAGGAATTGACAAAGTGGTGACTACCTGGGAACAGTCATTATAACAACAGAGCTAGTGTTGGATTTTTGGAGCTAATTTAGCAAAGGATATACATGTCTTCAGGCCCTGATTGAATGCACCGCAGGGTACTAAACGCGATGGTGTGTGAAAAAGAAGTGCGCTTGTCATAATTTTCCAAAATTCCTTGGGCTCTGGGGCAGTCCCAGCAGACTGGATAACCCAAATATGATGTCACTGTTTAAAACAGGCGGCAAACAAGATACGAGGAATTAGATTCGATTATTTACAGTGTGGAAACAGGCCCTTCAGCCCAAGAAGTCCACATTGGCCGCCGAAGCGCAACCCAACCAGACACATTCCCCAAAATTTTAGACGAGTTTGTTTAACCACTGTAGTGCGGAAATTTCTTGATTGTATTATCAAGGAATAAATATCAGGGTATCTCGACAGAAATTGGACAGACGCAGCATGGGTTGATGAAGGGCAGATCATGCCTGCAAAATCTTTTAGAATTCTGTGATGGCATTACAAGCATGGTGTAAAATGGGACCCTGTGAATTGGTGTACCGAGATTTTCAAAATGCCCTCGACAAGGAGTTGCAGAGGGACTAGCAGCAAACGAATGCATGCTGTTAAGTGTAAAGCATGAGCATGGATTGAGGATTGTTGGCCCAACTGCAAACGAAGTGTGAGGATAAATGAGTGCTATTCTATTGATCATCAACAGTGGGCCTCCGGGATTGGTACTGGGACCGCAATTACGTACAACTTATATGGATGATTTGGAGTTGGGAGTCATGCACGTCGTGTCAAGGTTTGCAGTTGATATAAAAGTGAGTAGCAGAGCAAAGTGTGCAGAGGACTTTGAAAGTTTGCAGAGGAACATTGAAATCTTGGGTTAATGGGCAATATTCTGGCGGAAGGAATGCAATATTTATAAATGTGAAATCACACATTTTTGTATAAATGAAACTAAAAAAAATCTTGTTACGTGAATTTCAAAAAATTGCGGCATGCTACCATGCAATAGGAACTGGGTATACTTACACGAGAATCACAAGGTTGGACTGCAGGAGCGACAAGTTTCAAGCAACGAAGTGTAATTTCGTCTTTAATTCTTGAATACATTGAGTTTAAAAGCAGAGACGTTATTTTGCAGCTGTACAATGTGCTAGTGAAGCTCACCCTGCGGTACTGTGTGCAGTTTTATTATCCTTACTTGACAAAGGATATATTGAAACGGAGGCGGAGCAGAGAAGTTTCACGAGGTTGATTCTGGTTTTGAAGGTGAATGCTGATGACAAGAGCCGATGTGCAATAAGATGATATCGAAAATTCAGAAGAATTCAGAAAAATGCAGAATCTTACGGAAACATACAAAATTATGAAGGGCGTGTGTGAGATAGAAGGGGAGAGCATGCTTCCATTGGTGGATGAATCCAGGACAACAGGGCACAGCCTCAAAATTAGAAGGACTAAATTGAGAAAGAGTTTCTTCAACCAGAGGGTTGTTACTCGGTAGAAATGTTTGCCCAATGAAGTAGCTGATGCTGCATCACTCAATATTTTTCAAGCTAGGGCTGATTTTTGTTTGAACAATATAGGAAATAAAGATTAACTTTCGAGGGTGGTTAAGTGGATGTATGTCCATGCAAAGATCAAGCATGATCTCATTGAATGGCGAAGCAGTCTCGAACGCCCGTACAGCATAGTCTTGCTCCTAGTTCTCATGTCAATTGAATATATGAGTCACATCTTCCGTGATTTTAGAGAAAGCTTCGATGGGGCTGTGGGTGAGGTGTTGAGAGTGAAGACACAGTGCACCACGGTGCCCCGGAGGGAATGCTTTCTGGGGAATGCAGACAAGGGCGGCGAAGGGAACATATGTTTGGTAATAGTATTTCGCTGAAGGTGGTAGAATTAGAAACATATTTCACTGATTACTTCGACTACCACCGCGCTTAAGGTCCCAGACCAAATTCTGAAAAGAATGGGATCAGAATGGATCGTTGCTTGATGATGGACATTTGCAAGATAGTCCTAAGTCCTTCTTTGGTGCTGTAAATGTCACAATGTCTTTGAGAAACTAACTTCAGCAGCCACATAGCATTGTGGCCACAAGAGAGGGCAATAGTCAGGGATTTTCTTGACTCCCTAAAACCTGTCTATCACATAGCCTGCGATTACACGCCACTAATGATTTGCCACCGGCAGTCTCCATTAATAGCTATTCACTCTCCTAGCAAAAGCGTTATTGTCCTCATTGTCCAAATGGTCTTCTCTTTCTTTTGTTCTTGCCCGACCAACTGTTCACTCCTTTACAAAACAGAATGAGACATGATGGAATAGTTCCTGCTAGGCTGGATGATTGCAGTGTTAAAGAAACAATGCACAGGAGAAGCACAACAGATTAGTCAGTATCTGAGTAGCAATAGATATTTAAATCATTACCTTCTTGAGGATTCTTGACCGCATTTGCAACAATACTAAAAAGCTTAACACGGTCCAGAACAGAGCAATTGAATTGAGCAGCAACACACAACTAACAAAACATCGACAAACATCCATTCCCTCCAAAACCAAGCACTCACACATGCAGGCTGCACCATACACACCATACCACTGCAGATCTTCACCAAGGGTCCTTAAACAGTACATTACAAACTCACAACTACTTCCACCTAAAAGGAAAGGGGTCGTAGATAGACAGGAAAGACCTACAACGCACGTACCAATCTGATCCGGAAATATGTTGCCGTGACTCCAGAATCAATGGGTCCAAATTGTGGATTTCACTCCCCTCTAATTTGGGTCTACCGACAGCACATGGAAGCGATGGTTCAAGAAGGCAGCTCATCATCACCATGTCCAGTCCAATCAGGACTGAACAATAAATGCTGACCTCTTCTGGAATACCCACATCCGGCGAAGATTGAAAATCATCTGCTTTGGTGTTTTGAGAAGGTCTGTCTTACTGAGATATTTCTGTTTTTATTTGAGGGAAATCAAAGATGAGGATTTGCGTCTGGAAAATTGAAACGAAGCCTTACATCTGAATTTAATGGAGTTGCTTTTTTCAATGTAGCCTGAGCATCACCGACTTTTGAAAATGAAAGGAGAAATCTACATTTACAGTGGAGTGAAACTATTCACTATCTGAACGATCGAGGCATACTTGGAGGGACGCTGGAGAGAAACTGCTGTAATGTGGTGACGATTCAATTTCTTGTCTGCCCTGTAAATTTAGCAGTGCAAACACACCGGGAAAAAGCCATTCAAATGTTCTGAGTGTGGAATGGCATTTGTTTATTTTTCTCACTTGCTGACTCACCAGTGGGTTCACACGGAGAAGAAACCAATTAATTGTACAGAGTATGGAAAATGCTTTAAAATTTCTCACGAACTGCTGTACCATCAATGTGTTCACACAGATGAGAAACCATACAAGTGTTCTCACAGAGGGAGTGGGTTCAGGCAGTCATTTGATTTCACTTTACATCTGTCTCTCCAGTGTCATGTCGATCGCGTGACATTTCGCGGAGCTGTGAAGATCATCACTTACCAAACAGAGCAGACAAACTTTCTCTCACTTTTTTGAAGTCTTTTGCGTGCCAATAGGATTGATCCCTGAGGATTGATTCCCGTCCTTGGACCAGCTGAGTGGCGTGTCCCCATGTGAAGAGGTTGATGTTGAATTAAGATTTTGAATTTACAACCTTAGCAGATATTAAAGTTTGTTTTTCAACAGTGTGGAAAATAACTTGCAAGCCTGCCTACACACAGCATGGCCAACAATAACACAGAAGATCAAGCCTGAACAAGCTATACAACAAACACCCAGAATGCCTCAGCATTGACCAAACAGGCTGACAAGGGAAACCATACGTGACCACAGTCATTCACAAACGAGGGAATACACGTCCCATGACAAACTACCCAATAAGCTTCCTGGACCCGATAAACACCGCTGTTCCAAAGTCCGAAGGGTAATCTAGTACCCCAGTGACATCAAAGCCACACGAAGCTCAGCTCATCCGGAGATGGACCAGAATACCATGCTTATCTTTGGAGAGCAACAAGGAAAGGGGCATTTTCACATACCCACGAAGAGAACTGGAACCCCCGATTCCATTCTAAAACTGATTGATTCTGATGAATGCATGATTGGATCCTGATTGTATCATTCACGGCTAGGGCTTGTGCCGTGATCTGGATCCAGCCTGGGGAAAGCCGGACGGGGAATGCACGCCTGGCAAAATAGAATGAGAGACTGCTGATTAAATTTTTCCGAATCTATTCAAACAGATTCCTCAGCTGGAAGGAAATTGACAGGCACTCCACCAGTTCACTTTTTTATGTCGTGTGGTTTCTGAGTATTTGCCTGTTTGTTTTGCGGTTGCTGACTGCATGCCTTATCAGTTTCAGGTGTGTCATCTTAGTGCGTTTATCCAACAGACAAGTGTTTGTTTACAGTGCGGTCAGCGATTATATGCTCAATAATCCTTTATTGCTTGATCTGTCAATCACTCACTGCTTGTGTGTTCTGTGAGTGCTCCCTCTGTCTCTCCTCGAAAGCCGAAGTGCAATGCTTAGCAGTCAATGCAGGACGTCCACTACGCCATGGGGGCAGGGAGATCCACTCACTGCTGGGATGTGCTCGCTGGGCAACGCCAACCCACGTGGTGAGAACGGCTCAGGACCGAAGTTGAACAAAACATTATTATGGAGACATGTGAGATGACATTCCCTACGGGGTAGAAACAGGCCCGTTGGCCCAAGCAGTCCACACCGACCCTCGGAAGAGTAACCCACGCAGTCCCATTTCTCTCCCACTAATGCACCTGACACGATTACCAATTTAGCATGGCCATTTCACCTGGCTTGCACCTCTTTGTGATTGTGGGAGGAAACCGGAGCAGACGGAGGAGTCCCGCGCAGACATGGGGAGAATGTGCAAACTACACACAGACTGTCGCCCAAGGCTGAAATCGAACCTGGGATCTTGGCACTGTGAGGCAGAAGTGCTGACCACGCCGCCCTGCAAATATGTGATCTTCAAAATAAAAATCGGAGATTATTTTGTTCTACCTGGTTCACTGGCAGACACTGTGCTAAAAGAGATAGGGGACGTCGGTTGTTTTACCCACTTTGCAGGAGAGTTTCACACATCGCCACAAGGAAATTGGCCATATGGGAGGTCCTTTACATTCTACTGGACCACGGCCATGAAGGGAGAGCATATTGACTCCTCCTGGGACATGGTATACCTGCTGCAGTGTCTTGCAAAGTTTCGACAGGTTGCCCAGCAGTATCAGGCCATGAAGACGAAAGACTGCTGCAATAACAACCGACAGTGAGACCTCCATAACTCCAGTCACGGCCGCACCGCCCTATACCGCCCAGAACTCAACATTTCCCATACAGTCTGCAGAGCGACACCCGTTGGGCCTGAATGAAGTGGCTGCATTCTTTTTCTACCGGACTTTTTACAGCAATCTCGCGATGGGCACATTAGCTGCCGGGCAGTATGAATCACCATGCAGCCCAACACAAATGATAACTGCAGACTCACATATAGCGCGAGTGCTTCCCTAAAATATCAGGGCACCAATTGCCAGGATCCCCGCATCATGATTGTGTCCACTCCCTTCTATAAGACCTGGATCCGCGCACAGGTCCGGGCCATGCTCCAAGAAGAACCAGACCGGTTGAAGTGACTGCTCCCGTTCTACAATTGGGTCTTCAAAATTTCCTGTATATACAACTGTCTGCCCCAAGATGTGCGACCGTATCGCAGCTAGTGCATATGCTCCCACTGTGTGACCATTAGCCCTCTTATTGACATCCCCCATCCACCCCAAGGACACCGCTGCAGACTGGAAAAAAATGGCTGGACAGCACCGTGAAAGATTCAATAAAGTCCAGTGCAACACTGCACGCCGATTTTGGGCTGTTATCTGGTGTCTGCAGAGTCTCCAAGCACTTGCACGATGTCATTGTCCGCTTTAGGGAGGTCTGGGACTCCACGTCAGGCATTCCATTAGCAGAGGATGAAAAGTTGGCCGTGTAGACCTTACATATGCTCACGTTTTCATGTTGCACAATCAAACGACGAGCCGGACGGACACTTTAAGTGCACTTCGTAACTTGGACGGGAATGCGATGTTCACGACGCCAAAACGGACAGGGTCATTCGACTTTCTTTCGCAACCCGACAACCACAGGGGCACTACCAAGCCAGTACAGCAAACTAGGGCAATTTAAAGAAGGCAGTGCTGGAACATTGGGGAATTGGAACACTTGTTGAGACAGTGCTGGTCCAAGCAATATCGCCCAGGACCATCTACATTCCCCCTCTCCCCGCAGGCCCGACAGCAGTCCACCACACCACAGAGGTAGCTTCAACAGACTGCCTACACTGTGGCAGATCCCTGCCCAATTCTTCAGAAACTCACTCGGGCTATCGTGAGAGGGAGGATTCACAGGCGATCTCAATATGTCTCTCAAGCGTCCCGTCTGAAATTCGATGATGGATGTGGAGGTGTTGGGGATCAGCTCATTTATTTTGTGGTGGATTCTGGGTCTGTCCAATCGTCTGAGGCTCCCGACTCGGAGAATTACCTGAATTACAAGACCCTCTGCACTGTAGGGTTTTCGGCAGTACCCATAACAGACCAACTCTCCTAACCCATTAACTTCAGTGTTGGACCTGCCACTGCGACTGATGCTGCCACTATTTCAGACTCTTATCAATTCGCCCTCCTGTCCCGGCAGACCTTGTGTAAATTGAATGCCAGTATCCACTGTTCCTCTGGGTCTCTCACATTAGAGAACCAGTACGTCCATAATTCCATGCTGCGGGCAGTAATTTCACACAGCCCTGAACCATGTGACCAGGACCGCTTTGCTACACTTGGTCATGCACCACACCAACTACCTGTGCTCTTCTCTACCGCTCCTTGTCCTGTTGCCAACGGCCCCTTTCTGTCGACAGTTCACTGAATCCCTACTCCCAGTGGGATGCAAAATTGACGGTATTGACTTGTCATGCATCCCACCAGAATTAATTTAAAAGGCCGACACACCACGGTAACATGCAATAACAGGGGACTGGAGAGTAGCGAATGTTGTGCCCCTGTTCAAAAAAGGGAATACGGATAACCCCGGGAATTACAGGCTGTTAGTCTTACTTCTGTGGTAGGCAAAGTAATGGAAAGTGTACTGAGGGATAGGATTTGCGAGTATCTGGAAAGACACTGCTTGATTAGAGACAGCCAGCACGGATTTGTGAAGGGTAGGTCTTGCCTTACAAGTCTTATTGAATTCTTCGAGGAGGTGACCAAGCATGTGGATGAGGGTAGAGCAGTGGATGTAGTGTACATGGATTTTAGTAAGGCATTTGATAAGGTTCCCCATGGTAGGCTTATGCGGAAAGTCAGGAGGCATGGGATAGAGGGAAATTTGGCCAATTGGATAGAAAACTGGCTAACCGGTCGAAGGCAGAGAGTGGTGGTAGATGGTAAATATTCAGCCTGGAGCCCAGTTACAAGTGGAGTTCCACAGGGTTCAGTTCTTGGTCCTCTGCTGTTTGTAATTTTTATTAATGACTTAGATGAGGGAGTCGAAGGGTGGGTCAGTAAATTTGCAGATGATACGAAGATAGGTGGAGTTGTGGACAGTGAGGAGGGCTGTTGTCGGCTGCAGAGGGACTTAGATATGATGCAGAGCTGGGCTGAGGAGTGGCAGATGGAGTTCAACCCTGCCGAGTGTGAGGTTGTCCATTTTGGAAGAACAAATAAGAATGCGGAATACAGGGTTAATGGTAGGGTTCTTAGTCAGGTGGAGGGACAGAGCGATCTTGGGGTCTATGTACATAGATCTTTGAAGGTTGCCACTCAGGTGGATAGAGTTTGTAAGAAGGCCTATGGAGTATTATTGTTCATTAGCAGAGGGATTGAATTCAAGAGTCGTGAAGTGATGTTGCAGCTGTACAGGACTTTGGTTAGGCCACAGTTGGACTACTGTGTGCAGTTCAGGTCGCCTCACTTTCGGAAAGATGTGGAAGCTTTGGAGAGGGTGCAGAGAAGATTTACCAGGATGTTGCCTGGAATGGAGAGTAGGTCGTAAGAGGAAAGGTTGAGAGTTCTCGGCCTTTTCTTGTTGGAACGGCGAAGGATGAGGGGTGACTTGATAGAGGTTTATAAGATGATCAGAGGAATAGATAGAGTAGACAGTCAGAAACCTTTTCCCCGGGTACAACAGAGTGTGACAAGGGGATATAAATTTAAGGTGAAGGGTGGAAGGTATAGGGGAGATGTCAGGGGTGGGTTCTTTACCCAGAGAGTGGTGGGGGCATGGAATGCGCTGACCGTGGGAGTGGTAGAGTCAGAATCATTGGCGACCTTTAAGCGGCATTTGGATAGGTACATGGATGGGTGCTTAATCTAGGTTAGAAGTTCGGCACAACATCTGTGCTGTATTGTTCTATGTTCTATGTTCTAACAAAGTAGATTGTTGTGAAATCTAAGGTCTTCATGGTGATCTTCCTAACAAATGCGGGTGGTATGATGTTGTACCTCTGCACTGACAGCTGAAGTGCTGTCCAGCTGCTATCTGTTTTCTCCATTGGTTTTCATCATTCTGGCTCTCTAATCGCCTGTAGACGAGAGGATTCCGACAACCAAAGGGCTTTCTGCGCTGATTCTGGTGTAATTTTCAGAGGGGATGAGGAGCTGCTCATGGTCACGGGAACTTACTGCAGTCAGCAGCTGATCTACCCTGTCAGGGCACACTGGATCCGACTTACCCTGATCTTTTGGAAGGAGAGTCTGCTGCCATGGATTTTCCAATGGCTGGATGTGATATGTTTTGCTTTCAATTTCACTTTCATCTCTGGCCCAATGCAAGTTCTTCAGTTTAACTTTGTAACCCTTCCAGAAAATGTTGGTTCGCTGATCCCTTTTTGCTAACTCAACCAGGTTCCCCGTACGTACTCAACACCTCAGCAATCTCTCCCTGAACCTGCCTACATTGACTGAATGAACTTCTCAAGCCTTGATGGAACAGGGACTGTTCCTGTGTCCAAGACGCCTGCAGGAACATTAATGAATCAGGGAGCAATCTGAATCTAATTGATGGTAAATGTTGTTTGTTGCCAATGTCTCTCCAGAGCTTTGTTTGAACGTATAGGTAATAACCTTTTAATATAATTGCAGAATTGTCTGAACCGGAACATCCTCTACCCACATTGATTGAACGACGCCCCCCTGCTGACCAACCGTTAATTGACCAGATCTGACAATATTGCATTCAAGAATTTTCCTACCCAACCAACGTGGGCACACCTCCTGATCCCAATCCTAGTGGCAGTATTTCATAGCTTCCAGTAATATATTGGCACTGATGATCAATTCCAGCACAAACTCCATTCCCGACATATTACTTTGTGCTTCCAAGCAACGTTTGGCAAGAAGGTTGGGATGCAGAGGTTCTGTTTTGCAGCCTTATCATTTTGTTATCTCATCATTCCTGCAAATTCCATTTTATTTTCGTTCCCTCCGGTTCCCCTCTTTGTTCTCTGTCACTAAATCCTTTTAATTGCTGCATTTTTTCATTTCTGTCGAAAGCAGGTGGAACTCCGACAGAGTAAAAGTCTACAGCAGATTGGGAGTATTTGTTAATTTGCAATATAATAAGTAAAGTATGATTAGGATTCATTAACATTTACGCTTAGCCCATTTATTTTGGAATATAAACTCCAGTTTCCCCCTTATTGACAGTTAGTATTTTCTGCGATTTAATTTTCATATTTCAGATCATAGTACAGTCAGTTGAGTTCAAATGCGAAAAGATAGCTGTAGTCATTGCTAAAGAACCCGATTTTGGATACTTGAGAACTTCAGTTTCTCTCCCCAGTGCTCTCTCTATTTGAGCAGCTTTCTCTGAATCCCTTTCCTTCCCGTTTAAGCGGCCGTGCTCCAGGGGGAAATACTATTGGCTATTGTTGAATCTCCAGCTCGAGCTGAGAGAGGCTTATCCTCCATTGTGATTGCAGACCCCCAGCCGCAGGGTGATGAGTCTCAGGGGCCAGACCCCACAGCGCAGCGTCTATAGAATCTCCAGGTCTCAGTGTTCCCCAATGGGAATGGCACGACCAGGAAGGCGTCACTGTGGGCCTCACTATGGGCTGCACAGGGGACGGTGAGAATTACTCACAGAGCTTGGACAGCCAGTTTAAGGCAACCTATGTGACACCTGTGCCCAGTGACTTTGCTTGGGAATTGAACCTGCGTGTGTTTAGGATACGAATTCTTCCACTGAGTTAAACACAGCCATTCAAAAGGGTCGAATATCTAATACTTGATATACTGCTGAACATCTAATGGAGACTATCATTTTCAGCAGATTCTAGTGGGTTGTGAAAGCAGAGAATTACATTGAAATGTATAAAATATTTCTCTGCATTAACTCAGTCAGAAAGAACCCATTCCACTGGTCAGGTATTTGTTGGAGAATCACAGGCTGGAGTTGCATGCCAGGCCCCTGCAACAACTTGGACATGGACTCTGTGGTAATCAACTGGGGACGTGAAGACTCCGATGGGGAGACCCTCCTAAAGAATCCACTAAATTTGGAGCATTTGGATGGTTTCACTTGGAAAGTTACTAATTTTCCAGGGAATGCGAGACAAAAAATGCTCCGACCCAACAACATTTGAATAGTCACTTTGGCCAGGTGCAGCCCTCAACACATGCCCAACATCTCGCTCTGCTAACCCTTCCTTTTTAATCCTTCACACTCGCCCAAAACCCCAAGCCACCAGCCCCACATGCCTAACACTGCTCAACTCCAGCCTCCCATAACCACTTGTATGATACACTAACGCCTGAACAAACTGCCACCTGTCCCCACAATTACCTGGATGCGGATTCTTTCACAGCAGCTGTTTGGGTTTGGCTGTGGATCTGAGTGTTGAAATCACATCATTGACTCCACTGTCAGTTAATTTTCTGATACCATAAATACCCCTGAATGATAATGTTTAATAACTTATCACTATTTTCAACAGGGGCATTCAGTTTCTGTTCGATTCCTCCTACAAACGTGAACCAAATGTTGTAATTCTACCATTCTACACCACGAACTTTGGAGAGAAAGTGGGAATATAGCAGTGAGATCGAGAATCAGACATGATTACATTGAATGGGAGAGCAGGCATTAAGGGCTGAATAACTTCTTCCTGCTCCTGGTTTCTGTCATCTAAATGCCCGACTGAAAATCTCATCCTAAAAAGGTATCAGTGATTACATTGGGGAAGCACATCCGTAGTTATTTTCGTTCAGCGATTCCTGCAACTTGAAAATTTGATTTTTATTTGTACTGACAATGTACCAGGACTGAGGATCAAAGTGGTCCATATGATTCCTGATAGCGTCTCTGTGGAAAAAAAAATCATAGGAAGGCCGATCACATGCTGTTAATGGCCAATCACATGCAATAAAGACAGACAAATCACGGAAATTGCGAATTGTACATGGACGCTTGATGTTAATTTGCTTTCTGATTTATGGACAATATAAACGTAGACGAATTACACTGGATATCCGCAAGTAACTTGAGGATGGATATTTATAAACACTGTCAAAAACACCTTAACGTTATCCTAAAATGTTTTAAAGGTAATTGAACGGTTTTGAAATTTATTCAGCATTGTCGAGGGAATGGGAAGTAATTTCAGAAACCGAGAGAGAGTTACAAACACAGGTAGAGAGCCACAGCCGCAAGTACTGGATTAGATTGTCCTGGAGATGTTTCGGAGCTCGGTCTTTGACCCACACACGGTAAGGCAGCAGCAGATGGAATGCAGTCATTTTATGGTCATATGGACAATGTTTTGTTTCCTATCTGGCACAGTATTGTCCCTGTCCTGGGAGAGTTTAATGTGGAAAATGTAATGGGAGCTTTACTCTTCATCTGACTCGGTGCTGTTCCTGCCCTGGGAGTTGTTGATGAGAACAGTGTAATTGGGCTTTAATCTGTACTTAACTCTATGCCAACGCTTTTCTGTGAGAGTTTTTTGGGGACAGTGTCGGCTGATTTAAACAAAACCTAACCTCATGCTGAACGTGTCGTGAGTTGTCAAACGGTTCCAGTCTGACGTTAGATTACTCGACACTGAACCTAGTTATAGTCTCCAGAAGCAACAACGATATTTTTTCCCTATCTAATCCTACAGTTCCTGTCATAGACTCTCAAACATTCTTCATTTTAGACCATTCTGAAATCCAGGGACTCAGTCCTGTGCTTGCGTCATTTCGCTGGCCATTCAAACCTTGCCCTCGAGCTGTAGTTCTGTGAATATACTCTGCATTCATTTGCACATGGACTCCCAAGTTCCCAACCCGTTCTTGCCTTTCCCGGTTTGTAAAGTCGCTGCCAGCGCTGTGCTAACGTGAAATGGCTGCCTGTAACAAACCTAAAATGGCTATCTGACACTTTTGGAATCATGTGTCCTGCTTTGGCAGATTAAAAGACATCTTACATTTTATACATTATCATCTCTCGGTCTCCTTCAGATGAAATAAACTGAGATGAGAATCGATGTTAGAGGAGGGATAATCTAATCCAAATGGTACAATGTTAAACTGGGTGCAGGAGCAGAGAAGCTTCAGTTTGAGTCTGAATTCTGTCAGCACAGGAGAGGGGCAAAAGAGTGTAAAGCTTTTTTTCAATTTCTACATTCCTGAATTTTAGAAATGTTAATTTACAAATTAAACTGTAAAAGCGGGATATGGAGAACTCTGTTATAAATTTTCCACTGATTAAGATGCAGATTCCAGAATCCTTTTAAAATCCGTGCCCTGAGATTTTTAAAAGTCTGTCTAACTTTGCAAACCTTAAGACGAAAATACGATAGGAATATGACAGGTCAGCTACTGAATTGTAGGTGCGTGGTCTTGTTCAGAATCTGTCAGAGATTTAGCGTGGAGTACGATGTATTTTATCCAGAAAACAGGCATTTATTAAGGGCCAGCCTGACATAATTTGCCTTCAAATTTTGTGCTCTCTAAAAACAAAGAAATTGATTAACCATTCAGCAAGCCTCGCAGATTGTGTATCATTAGTATACATTTGTGAAGGAGTAACTGTGTATGTGAACGAGCGAGTGTGGTTTTGAGGTGTCTGTGACTGATTGACTGAGATTTGGTGACTGAGAGTGTTTGAGTGAGGGGTTGTGTTCGAGTATGGGATTCTGAGATAGGGAGTTTGCAACGCTGTCCTGTATCTGTGACTGAGCATGTGTGACTGCATGATAGTGTGTCTGTGTGTATGAGCTATGTAAGAGTATGTGAGAGACACTGTAGAAACAGCTTTACTCTGTAATCTAACACAGAGCTTCCCCTGACATGGGAGCGGTTGTGGACCGATCTGTATACTGTATGTAACACGATTCTTTCCAGACCCTGGGAGATTTAGGTGGAGAAAGTGTACAGGGATACATAGTCTCCTCTAAGCCAGTGATATAACTCTGCTCAGTGTGCTTGATAGGGCCAGTGTGGGGATAGGGGTTGACTTCGTCATTATCAAACTCCACGGTGAACATGGTCTGGGAGTTTGAAAAGCTGAAGTGTAGAGACAGCTTTACTCTGAACTTAACCCCATTCTCCACTTATATACAATTTCAAAGAACTGCAGATGCTGTCAAACAGAAACAAAACTAAAAGTGACTGAAAAACCTCAGCAGGTCTGGCAGCATCTGTGAAGAGAAATCAGAGTTATAGTTTCAGGTCTGTTTCAGAGAAAGGTGACCGGATCCGAAGTGGTAACTGGTTTCTCTGCACGGATGCTGCCAAACCTGCTGAGCTTTTATCAACAATTTCTGTTTTTCCCTATTTTCTCCCTGCTCTACGAATTAATGCCCTCAATTAGCTTCGAGCCTTTGTTCTATTGTACATCAGCTCGCTGACAACACATGGAATTCCAGTCTCTAACTCAGTGTTGAGTAAATTAATATATAATACCCGCGGTGTGAAATTCCGCTGCCCTATCTCTGTATATATCCTTGACTACTGCACCTAACCAACACATCTCTGATCACTATGGGCAATTTTTCATGGCCAACATTACCGAATCTGCACATGTCGAAGTTTTATGGAGTACACCAGTTCAATAAGGCAGTTCACTACCATCTTCTCAAGGGCTGATGGGAATGAGAGATAAATGCTGAGCCTAGCCAGTAATGCTCACATCCAATGAACAAACGAAAACATCATCCCTTTGCTTTGCTAATACCTTGCTGCCCCTGCAGAGTAACTCAATGTGTTTTGATATCCCAGGAAGCATAGATCCCTCTCTCCGTCAGAGTGCTATAACATCTCCCCATTTTCACTAAAATCACTTAGTCGATTCTCCCTGACAAACATCACACTCTCCACTTCATATTGTAAAGGACAATGCTTTGCCCTTTCACTTACCATCGCTCCATCGATCTCGGTGACAGCAGCTTACTTCCACTTCACAATTTACTTGTACACTAGGTTCACCAATAATATACTCAATTTATAAATCAAGACTGACTTGAACTATGCCTGTTGGAAATCCCAATATCATCCTTTCACACTCTGTCTCTTAGTCAGGATGTCTGCCTGTTTCGCTCTGCGCGCCCAGAATATTGTGAAAGACCACATTCATCCGTTAGCCTTTTGGAGATATTTTATGGTATCCATATCCCCTGTATGATCACAGTAAAACTTCCTTACCTCCCTTCACCCAAGCCCTGGCCATAATTGCCAAACCATCCAAATATTTGATGACACCATCAACTCTCCCAATTGGTGTCCAAGCCTGTGGGCAATGATGTTGAATAAATTAATAAGACCCAGAGTCAAGGATTACTTGACTGAAAACAAATACAGTTCTATTAAGGGACTGTAGACAAAATAACATCGGGATTTCCAATTTTCCACACTTCATTAAACAATCCTAGATGTCAGATAAACAGGATATTCACACACCTGGGTCAGACACAAGACTCAATCACCCCGAAACCGCAAGGTTCCTGTATCAAACAACAGGCGGTATTGGAATCAAACGCAGTGTTTGTGAGCAGGACATAGCACATGGGATGAGGAAAACTGTCCATGGGGATGTTACGAATCAGGAATCGACTTGAACGGAAGCAATCAGGTAAAGAACTCTGCAATGAAGTTCGGTAATCAACCATTTTCGTTGAAAATGGAAATCCTCTTGGATAACAATTGAGAATTTGTGTGTGCTTGTGTGTTTGTGTGTGTGTGCATGTGTGTGCGCGCGCACGCGTACTTACGTGTGTTTCTGTGGTGTGTTTCTTGCTCTCCATTCCACTTGCAGTATGACAACAGAGTGACACTTGTGTTGCCACGTCGGTCTTGCTATTTTTGATCAGACATCGCTTTCTGAGTGATAACTATCTCCACTTTACTGGAAGGGCCTGAGACAAGTCTATCAGTGACCCTTTCAAAACGTGATGTTCCACTCCAGCCGTGCAACACCCAACGTGCTCAGAGACACTGAATGGGAAAGGCCACTTATTGGGGGGCACTGATAGTGATGGTTCCATGTCAGATGGTCCTGAATCAAAATTAACTCATTCAGTTTGTTCTGATGGAAAACGAAGGGAGCTCTCCCTGGAAGTTTCCCAATTCACAAGGAAAATTATTTTGTTATGTGCCAATGTGGATATAAGTAATGAACAGTTTATTGTTTGGAATGGGAGTGGGGGTGGGGCAGGACTGTGAAGTTTCACTGTTGGACATAAGTAATCCAGTTGAAAAGAGAAGTCAAATATCCACAGAGTAGAGAGAGTTGATCGGCTCAGGATCACTGTCCCATATTCTCTTCCTGTAACAACAACAGAAATTGCTGTAAAATCTCAGCAGGTCTTGGAGTATATTGGAAAGCAAAACAGAGTTACGACCTCGGGACCATGATGTCCATCTCCCTGTGCCTTTCTGCACACGTTTTCTAATTGAATATCACCTGACTTCCATCTTTATTCTCAGCTTCTCTTTTGTTCGTCCCTCTCCAAACATTTTGGATCATGCTAATAACCCCGGACAACATCGATCTACTTCAAACACCGAGGTAGTGCATTGACCGGCTGCCAGTTTCGGTGCTGGACGAGTGTCAGTTGGCACGGTTGCGACGTTGCTTTTTTCCGTTCATGTCACACGACATACACCCGCGTTTCAAACCAAGCACTTGTTTGGTTTGTTCCCTTGTTACATGCTGAAGTTTTTTTAATTGTTGGGAACGGAGCATTCGTGCTTGTTGTCCTCATTGACAAACTTACTTTGAATTCGCTCGCCCATATCTGCCGGTGCAGTGAAAAGAATTACAGTTCCAACTTATTGCTGCGTGAAGCGTTGTTCAGCTTCTCTCTGCAGAATATGTGAGGACTGAGATGATGAAGCGCTCCTGCCAGAAACGCTGTTTCTCCTGATGCTCGGATGTTGCCTGACCTGCTGTGCTTTTCCAGCACCACACTCTCAAGTAAATTTCTCTCCTCCCTGGTTGACAATATGCTTCGATTTGTCTATCTCGATGGGCGTCCACTGTAAGGGCACAGTTACTGGGCATTGATCCTTTCTGTACCTGTAGTAAGGCACTTGCTTTACATGTAAAGGCATCCTAGTTCAGTGTCAAGGAGAACAGCCATTTGCTCCTGACACAGCAACACTGGAATTCTGATGTCCAGTCTCTGTCAAATGCATCCAAAAGTCGGCTCTGAAACGCCGAATTTGGATTCTCTTTGGTGTCATTCAACCTGGGTGAACCAAAACCAAAAATCCTCAATCATGTTTTGGAGCAAATCATACATTCGAGTGTCAAAGTACTGGACATGCTTATACCTCATTCAGTCATGAAGAGGAATAAAAAGAGGAATACAGACTCACGTGAACTGCTTGACTCACACTCTCGTACAGTCACTCATATTACCGTGTGGTCTGAAATCAAACCACTGAAATTGAGGAAACTACGGGCAGAGTGCCGAATGCCATTGTTGCCATCTTGTCACAGAGTTGCAGAAAAGTATGACCAGGTCAAATGCAAGTCAAATGAAACTCTGTTGAAACTCCGTCTGTCAGATTCATTCATGAACAAGAGACATGAATAAGACCACTGAGGGAGACCATTTCGTATATTGTTAAAAGAATAATGACGTACAGTTAGCACCGTTTCCACATCTCAGATCGCCTTTGACCTTTCCTCAAAATGTGTGGAGACTGAGTTTTGTACATCTCAAAATAAGAACCGTTTAATTTACAAACAGCAAGTGAGTCGCATCTCCTCGATTCCCACACAGGTTTCCAAATCAGCTGGCAGCCAGTTGGCAGTTGCTCATAAATCTGCTGGAAAGTGCATGGTTAATGAGAAAGACAAGGAAAGTTGCAGCTCGTTATGGCACCGCATTTCGAATAACCTCACTCCGTGGTCTGCCTTTCTCCGATTCCAGATTAAGCATAGTTTTTCAGGTGGAGGAATACTTTTCTGCTGCTTATTCTGCAGAACAGGCGTACTCACTGTGAGCATGCCGCAGGCTATCGTCAGGCACACGGTCTTCGCTTTCCGCTTTTAGCCTGTCTGCCACGGTCACTGAGCAAGCTGAGACGCTGTCTTTCAGGTCCCAGATCTAAGGAAGGCTTACGTATGAATCCCAGCATTGCCACTTGTGTTAATGGAATAAGCTGGCAACGCTTGGTAGGGATGAGCTGGTCTTGAAGTTGAACAGAATAAAACGTAACAATTTCTTCTTAACCACGCTGCGATATGGCAGAGCACATCACCACTAACGTGTCAGTATTCACGCTGTGTTCCCCTGCCGCTGTTATTTTCACCTTAGCCTCCAGCTGGAATGGCCCCCAGCATAATGCGGGACCCAGATATCCGCGTCATATTCCAGGTGTTTTGCGTGATTCACCGTTTTCTCTGAAAGTGAATAGAGATCGTTATTTCACCGTTGTTGGGAAACCGGATCCAGCACTGAATCCACTCGCCGTTTTTTGTTGTTGTGGCGAAAAGAAGGGCAATCGCAAGGTGCAACTGAGTTCCATTCCTCTCATTTCCTGCATTTCTGTCCACATGAGGGCGGCTGGTGATCGGCCCTCTTGTTCTGGGGGAGGCACCAGCACATTGTGAACCTATTATAAAACAGATTACAATTGGTAATCTTCACTTTTCGTGGTTCACTGCTCGTCTGTTCTATTTTATATTACTTTAGCACTTTCCAGGTAACGGTGGTGCAGTAAGGCTCCAGTGAGTTTGTGAGCACAGTTTGGAATGGCCTCGCTGCCATTTCTGCGAGCAGTTCGTGATCCAGATAACGCAACTTCCTACCAGAAAGCATTCATGTTTTGGTGTGTAAGGAAATAAGATATATTTGCCAGTTCTGCTTCTATTCCACGTCAATTGCTCTCAGTTTTTGAATTCGCTGGAGAGCTGAGGGGGTAACACGATTTGTGACGTATTTTCTGCAGCTAAGATCTTTGACACAGAACTTGGGAATGTGTCAAGATGAATGATCATTAGCAGCAAAAGTTCGGTAAAACCTTAACCTCTGGTTGGTTTCGAACCAACCACCTTCAAAAAGACTAGCAACATGTAGTAGTTGGTTTAAGAGCGCCGACTGCTCCAGCCAATTAACAATTCAATCTGTTGTTGGCCATTGAAGCGTCTCAATTGTGATGTCGTGGAAATTAAATCGATTCGACTCAAATGCGAGCAAGAGCAAAGAAAATATTTATTTTAGATCTTTGCAAATGGACCCGATACATTGGCAAGATACCTCACATAAGGGGCGCCTGATAGCTTTCACGTATTCCTTTTATTCAATGACATTATAAAGCAAAGATTACCAATTGTAATCTGGATTAGGTTCACAATGCTTATCCTTGTCAACACATCAAGGCCAGGAGCGTGAAACATTCAATGTCCTTTCGAGAAATGCAGTTGTTTTTCTCATTAATTGACTGTTGACATGGTAGGTTGACTGGCCTTGTAAGTCTAGTGTTATGTTGGTTTAACTGGCCTTGTAAATCTGCTGTTAGGTCGGTTTAACTGGCCTTGTATGTCTGTTGTTAGGTCGGTTGACTGGCCTTGCAAGTCTGCTGTTAGGTCGGTTTAACTGGCCATTTACGTCTGCTTTTAGGTCGGTTTAACTGGCCTTGGAAGTCTGTTGTTAGGTCGGTTTAACTGACCTTGTAAGTCTGTTGTTAGGTCGGTTTGCCTTTGCATTTTTTCTGCCTGTCTGCAATACCTGCCCCTAATTTCAATCAGGCCCTTACTTCCTTGTTTCCTCTGTGCTTTATTGATTTCACAGTAAAGGATAATTTTCCATTACATTTCTCCCTTTTTGTCTTTTTATGACAAAAATAAGACATGTACAGCGCCACATAGTTATACATCAAACTGCTTACGAAGCACCAGACCTTTCCTCAGAAGGTCTATGCATTCCACGCCCCCAGGCTTCCTCATCCCGATTCTGAGTCTCGGTTATTCTCATTCCTTGATAAGAGAATACCTATATCCTGTGTGAGATGTCCATGTGACGGTGGTGGCTACTACTATGTGACAGTCACTGGGACCACAAAGATCCCTACATAAATATTTATTGTCCCATTTATAGTCATCTTCGTTACTAAACGGCCATGGGTCGCATGTAAAGAACAACATAGCACCCTTGGTTAAGATTACGGTCTGCAACTGTATCCCAGACACCCCTGCCTTCCCGAATCGTCCTGCCAAGGGCAGCCCCATATTTGTATGAGGCTTCTGATCACTACTTGCACTTATTTGGTTCTGGTGTTGTCCGATATCTCCTGAAGTCCACCTACAGGTTTGCAATGGTTGTCGTGCATCAACGTGGCTCTTGCAGCGAACTTAACAGCTGCCTGTGTTATAAGGAGCCCTTAAAACGGACCCAGACACCTCTTCGCTTTCCAACATTTCCTCCTGAAGTCTGTTACCACTACCCATTCTCCAGGTTCCCTGTCGTGCATCTTCCCTTCTGCTGAGTGGGGTAGTGCTGCTTCACTTGATTCTGTATTTGAGACAGAAGTATAGAGAGTTTTATGCAATAACAGAAAATCTAATCCTCACAGTGGTCTGTTGTCTGTCTTACCTTCGGTCTTGGGTCTATTCCTGTATTGGGAGGCCTACCAAACAAAATCTCAAAAGGGCTAAGATTTGCTCTTCCTTTCCTTCTAGATTTCATATATATTAGCACAATTGGAAGTGCCTTTGTTCATGTCATCCCTAGTCCCTCACACCAAAACGCCATATTCTGATTCTGAATCGGTGAATCCTGCACATCTGGTCTAGGGCTGCAAATGTCATTAATTACAGGGACACAGTCATGTGGGTCTCCTTCCCCTTCTGTGGGGAGATTGCAAGCAGCATGAAAGACGTTAAATCGCTTTATTGTAATTTTAGGTATCTCCACTGAAAATGTGTTGCTGGAAAAGTGCAGCAGGTCAGGCAGCATCAAAGGAGTAGGAGAATCGACGTTTCAGCATGAGTCGTTCTTCAGGAAACTGAAGATTCCTGAAGAAGGGCTCATGCCCGAAACATCGATTCTCCTGCTCCTTGAATCTTGCCTGACCTGCTGCGCTTTTTTCAACAAGACATTTTCAGCTCTGAACTCCAGCATCTGCAGTCCTCACTTTCTTCATGTTAGGTATCTCCAATAGCATCGTATTGTATCTGAGCCAACGTGTGTTTTGTTTTGCTTGGGAAGCATTACGGATACGCATGTGGGACCAGTAGGGTTAATTAACTCTAACCGGTTGTGTCCATGAATGCTCCAACAACCTTTTCAGCTGCAGCCACGGCTGGCAGGTATTTAGGCAATCTTGCAACCACGGGGTCGAAGCTTAACCGAAAAATAAGCTACCGGCCTCAATTTTCACACATTATCCTGCATCAGCACAGATGTCATGCAGTCACGCTTCTCATCTACCTTTTGTACAAAACGTTTTTTTGGATTCAGAATCCCCAGTGTAGGTGTAGTTTGGAGTGCCATTTTCAATTCAACAATGGCACTATCGGACTCTGGGTTCACTCCAACGGACTCTGGCTCTGGAACACTAAGCCATGTGATATGCCACTTGGGGGGGCGCCTGAATGGTTGCGTAATGTGGGATAAACTTTTTACAGTCGGAGCGCATGACCAAAAACGATAGCAATTGTTTTTTCGTCTGAGGCTTTTGAATTTGCTGGATTGTTTGAACTCTCTTGACCAATGGCCTTTCCTTGTTCAGATACTAAGTGACCTAAGAACTTCACCTGCTGTTGCACAAATTGTCGTTTTGCGAGACTCGCTTTGTGCCCATCCCTAGCTCGATGGCAGAGCAATGCAAGCGTGTCTTTGGCACATTGTTCCTCTGTTGGTGCTGTTATTAAGCATGCATCTACATCCTGCAGCAGCGCTGATACCTTGGTTAAAACATGAGTCTCCAGACTCCTGCGTAGAGCCTCACTATATATGATGGGGGAATCACAATAATCTTGACAAAGTCGCATGAAAGTATACAATTTGCCTTTGAATGAAAAAGTGAACTATAATTGACTTTGTGGGTGTACCGGTACACGAAAGAAGGCATTTGCTAAATTCATAACAGATAACCATTTACTGTTCGGTGGAAATTGAGTCAATTTCCTATAGGGTTTGTAAACATTTGGGATGTGTGGAACGACAGCGTTATCGACGACCTGCAGGTCTTGAACACACCTCCATTCCACCAATTTACTTGGAATGTTTGCCATTTGACCGGAAAAATCGGGGTTCTCACTGGTGATTATCCACAGGGGATTATCACACCAGTCTTTAGGAGGGATTCAAATACTGAAATAATTCCTTCCACAGCCTCGAGTGAGAACGGGTCTTGTGCTCTGCAAGGACAATACTCAGACTTCGGGGTTATTCTTATGGTTTCACAGCTTGGTATGATGCCTACATCACGTTTTCCTTTTGCCCTGAACTCAGCAGGAACCCTTCTTTATCTTGGAGCCGAGATATCTTCCATCGGTAAACACCAGGCTACTCTCCTGGCGAGGGTTTCCTGGACTGCCTATCTGCTTGGGTTAGCCAATATAGTTTCTTCCTATATGTCCTCATATCCGCATTGAAGCAGATACCCACATCGACCCTGAAGCCACAATATTTCGTTTTTTGTGCCTTTCATATCCATGGTCCCAAATCCTGCCGCCTGTCGCTGGATGTCTTTGCCAATGACACATGAGGAAAGGAGCCTTCTACATCAGAAAGATAGGGTCTACTTGCCTTCACAGATACTTTAGAAAAGTTTTGTCTGACTGCACATCTGTGATCATTCCAATAAAATTCGCACAATAACAACTGATCTGGTTTCACCAATCTCCTGAACCAATCCATCTCATATGATTTTTCCGGGCCATCACGGTGAATGTGCGCTGTGCAGTGCAGCATATCCCCAGCAAGAAAATTGGTGTAAGTGAGATTAACATGGTTACTTGCTTCCTGGGCGAGTGAATCGCTCACTAAACTTATCACTCTCTGACTGAAACGCCTTGCATAGACATGCATCAGTTGTCGTGAGGCGTATTTTACAGTCCACACTTGTAAATCTTCTTTTTGTATTGTCTGCAAGCCCGTCGGGGAAATGCGCAAATCCAACCACAGACTCACTATGAGATCTCGAGCCAACAGTTTTAATGAACAGAATTCCGACAACAGCAATGAGATTTGGAATATTTCCCCATTACTGGTTTCGCACATTAGGGTTGCGATTAATCTCTCTCGCTGAGGCACTTGGGGTTGATTTCATTGGAGAAAAGAAGCTGTAGCGGTGACTTGATAGAGGTGGACAAGATGATTGGTGGTTTAGATAGGGTTGACCGTGAGAACCTTTTTCCGCGTATGGAGTCAGCTATTACGAGAGGGCATAGCTTTAAATTAAGGGGTGGTAGGTATAGGACAGATGTTGGGGGTAGTTTAATTACTCAGCGAGTCCTGAGTTCATGGAATGCCCTGTCAGTAGCAGTGGTGGACTCTCCCTCTTTATGGGCATTTAAACGAGCATTGAATAGGCATATGGAGGATAGTGGGCTAGTGTGGGTTAGGTGGGCTTGGATCGGTGCAACATCGAGGGCCAAAGGTCCTGTACAGCGCCGTATTTTTCGATGTTCTATGTTCTATGTATCATGACTCCTGATGCACCCATAGAGTTCAGGAACCATCCTCTTATCTTTATTTGCGTCGACTCTCTGAACTGCCATGATATAAAGACTGAATATGTTGCCCCTGTATCAACCGAAAAGGTAAATGCCGCACCTTCCACATGATACATGGAGGTAGGCATTGACTTATACGCATCATCATTATGCTGAAAGTATGATCCATGCTTCGCAATCTCAGAGCTCAATATAAAGCTGGGACATGTTTCAGTGCCCGTAACGTTAGTGCAAGAAGTTAGCATAAGGGAGTCTTCGTTGCCAAGCAGAAATATAAGAGGCTTACCTGTAACTTGTGGGCTGCCCACCTCCACCTTAGCCTTCTCAGTCAGTCACACTGCTGTCCAGCCTCCAGGGCTGACCCAGGCCATCTGTGCGGGCACGGCCTCGCACAGTGGTCCAAACATAGCACCCGCCAGATCTACCTATGCCAGCTCCTCCTTTCACACAGCACCTCCCTCCAACGGCTGGGCGACCATTTGCATCATAGTAACCTGAGCTTTATGTGCTTGCTATTACATCTTTAATTTCCGTTTATCCTTCTCTTGGGCCAGAGCTTTTTCAGCATGTATCTCGTGTTCTATCAAATTAAGCTTTCCCGTGTCCCAGGTAATACCTTAGCAAGATACCTCATGTAACGGGTGCTGGTAGCTTTCGCATTTTCCCGTTATACCATAATTCGCTTCTTTTTATCAACACAGATAAATGCGAGTTGCTACATTTTGGGAAATCAAATCTTAGCAGGATTTATACACTTAATGACAAGGTCCTAGAGAGTTTTGCTGAACAAAGACCCTTTGGAGAGCAGGTTCATAGCTCATTGAAAGTGGTGTCGCAGGTAGATAGTGAAGAAGGCGTTTGGTATGCTTTCCTTTATTGGTCAGAGTATGGAGTACAGGAGATGGGAGGTCATGTTGCGGTTGTAAAGGACATTGGTTAGGCCACTGTTGGAATATTGCGTGCAATTTTGGTCTCCTTCCTATCGGAAAGATGTTGTGAAACTTGAAAGCTTTCAGAAAAGATTTACAAGGATGTTGACAGTGTTGGAGGATCTGAGCTACAGGGAGAGGCTGAACAGCCTGGGTATGTTTTCCCTGGAACGTCAGAGACTGAGGAGTGACCTTAAAGAGGTTTTCAAATTTATGAGGGGCATGGATAGGTTAAATAGACAAAGTATTTTCCCTGAGGTCGGGGAGTCCTGAACTAGAGGGCATAGGTTTACAGTGAGATAGGAGAGATATAAAAGAGACTTAAGGGGCAAACTTTTCAGGCAGAGGGTGGTACGTGTATGGAATGACCAGCCAGAGGATTTTGAGGAGGCTGGTACAATTGCAACACTTAAGAGGCATTTGGATGGGTATATGAAGAGAAAGGGTTTGGAGGGATAAGGGCCAGCCGCTGGCAGGTGGGACTAAATTGGATTGGCATATCTCGTCAGCATGGACGGGTTGGAGCGAAGGGCCTGTTTCCATGCTGTACATCTCTCTGACCCTTTGACTCTATGACCTCATTCGAGTTCCTTTCAAATTATGGAGGTTTTTTTCTCATTTCTTGACTGTGGATATGGTCGTTTCCTTGCATTGTGAGTCTGCTATTACTTTGGTATAAATTTCCATTTTTTTCTGTCTGTCTGCAAAAATACTTGCCCTTTTGCTTCTTTGTTTCCCTATGTTTTTATTCAAATTAAATGTCGATTTTCCATTACAATGTACATAACGTTATTTTTACAGGTCGCTGCAACATCGAGGGCCGAAGTGCCAGTACTGCACAGTATCGTTCTATGTTGTAAGCTACATTTCCTGCTGGTTTCGTACATTTCTCCTCACTGTGGCAGCTTCCAGACACATCTTCCAGTGATTTGTCTACATGTCATTCAATCTCGGCAACTGGATTTCCTGCTCAGAATGTGATCTATCTACAATGGAGAGAGGAAAACAGAGTCGGTGACAAAGACTTCCGATCTTGTCCAGAATCAATAAAACTTATCCCGATTATCCAGTCTCCTGTCACTTCAACATTACACTGTGTACACAAGCCACCATTTCAGTTTGCGGTCCGCTACAGTGCTCCTTCAAGGCACAGCACAAGCTGGAAGAACAGCAACTCATTTTCTCCTGATAGGACATGCAATGTTGAGGACCCAACATGGAGTTCAATCATTTTTGAACCTGTCCGCCCTCTTCCACATTCTTCACCCACACGCACATCCCATCCGTTCAGAACATGGATCATTGTACTGGAAACGTTAGCTCTCCTTTGTGATCATAGGTGGACAAGAATTGCTGGTTTTTTTTCAGACATTTCGGCTTTTCTTCCGATAACTTTATTGTTTTTCCGTTGTAATCGCCAGACTGCAGGAAGCGTCTGATTGCAGGAGGAGAGGTTCGCAGGAGTTGAAAAGAATGCCAAGGGCTGGATCATTTCAATTGTGAAGGTAGAGGAGCTAGGCTGGGGCTCTCCATTTAAGTGCAGAGAAGGTTGAGTGAGAAACCGATTAACACGCACATATTTTGAAGAGGATAGATATGTATGACAAGAATAAGTCTGTTATGGGAATGAATAATAACCAGTACATAGATGGCGTACTGGTTAAAGGATGACAAGACAGATGGTGTACAGGAGACAAGAGTTTTAGAGGAGATTTAGGAAGTACGATTTCACCCATGGAGTGTTGTTTATCTGGAATTCATTATCTGAACGTGTGGTAAAGTTATGTGTCATGAGAACATTTCAGCAGTATGTAGCCGAACACTTGAAGATCCAGAGCACACGTGGATAAGGACCAGGTACGGGAATTTGTGACGAGGACACTCAGAGGCGAGATGGGTGTCCCGAACAAAATGGGTCACAGGCAAACTTGTGGGCCTAAAATTGCTTCAGGGCGCCACTCTGTAGCGCAGTGGAAAGCGCGTTGAGCGTTTACACCTTTGATACGGTTACTATTCAAAGGTTGTGGATTCGCATCCCATCCGAGTTTAGTTTATCATTTGTAAGGGGGTCAGACCAGACTTGGCTGCTCATCTGCAAAACCGATAATATTCGTGCAGAAACCCAACTGTCTCGAAATGAAACATTTTCCACTCAACGATAAACAATTCGATATCTATTGATAAGAGAGTTTGATAAACATCTGTTAGTCAGTAGGCAACACGATGATGTGGATAGGCTGGAAAAAGATTTTAAAAGTTGTATCAGCCATGATGATTTCGAAAGTCGTTGCAGGCAGGAGCGGTGTTAAGAATGGTCTCCTTCTGCTCCTTTCTGTCAGTACCATTTCTGGCCCAGGTTTATAAACAATCACAATGAGGACAATGTGAATCGACACCAAGGAATATTTTGGTCCCGAATCCACCTCCCTGCCGTTCCAGCTGGAATAGATAGCTCCTGGTTCAGCTTTAGATCAAACAGAGGAGGATTTTCAAAGTTCTCTGTCAGGCCGTACCATCCTTCACATAGATTTCCAAGTGGACACATGGAGCAAAAGATTACATGGATGCTGCGGTTCAGGGACAGATTTCCCCTTTGCTGGGTTGGATTTGTAGCCAAGGTAATGGAAATGAATTTCTCACATTTTGAATCCTTACTCTGGATTCTTGCGACTTTACTAATTAAACTGAAATTCAATTTGCCTTTGCATAGCATTATTCAATCTTCACTATTTATATTTTAAAATGCCACATGCTGCTGGATGTAGCAATCCGAGAGATTGTTGACGTTGTGTGGGTCATTGTGCCGTAGGAACATTCCAAGGGAAGTTGTGAAGTATCAGTGAAACGAATTCCCTGATAAATTGAAGCCGATCGAAGGAAACTCCCAGTACTCTGGCGACATAATATTGCCTGTGATCAGCGCAGGAAGCCACGGTAAATGTACACCGTATTCAATAATGACTATTTTCACTACATTTTTCTCTGTCATTTTCCTGAACCTGATTCTTCATAACCGATGATCCATCATCAGTATAACCTCCTCTGCGCAGTGATTCATTCCAGAGCCACAGCAAAAATTGAGCAATCGTGTTGAGGGGCCCAGTGTTAAGATCAGGAGCCGTTAGTCATCACTACACGGCAACTCCAGTGGTGCAATTCATCGGTTTGGTGCACTTGCACGGCAGAATGGAAGTCCGTGAGCTGACGCAGTTGCACTTTCCATTCTCGCCAGGTGTTGGTTTTACTGATAGCAACCATAGATGACAACAACTCCAAGCTGAAAAACAGTTAAAACATCGAATATTACAACGCAGTAAAGTTTCTTTGGCCCTCATGTTGCACCGACCTGTGATACAAATCTGAAGGAGGCAACGTCCTAGCAAATCTCCTCTGCACCCGTTCCAATGCTTTCACATCCTTCCTATAATGTGGCGACAAGAACTGCACGTAACTCTACAAGTGCGGCCACACCAGGGAATTTCTGGAGCTGCAAGGTGATCACTTGGATCTGAAACTCAATCCCTCTCCCAGTGAAAACTAAGACACCGTGCGTCTTGCAAACAAACGTATCAACGTCGGTGGTAACTTTCAGAGTTTAATGTACATAGGCACCAAGATCTATCTGCTCATCTAAACTTCCAAGAATATTACAAATAGCCAAGAACTCTGTATTATTCTTGCTCCTTCCAAAGTAAATGATCTCACCCTTTTCCACATTAAACTCCATTTGCCACCTCCGAGCTCAGCACTGCAGATTTTCCATGTCCCTCTGTACATTTCAGCAGACGTTGTCACTGTTGACAACTCCATCGAGTTTGTAGTCATCTGCAAATTAACTAATCCATAATTCTAAGCCGTAATCCAGGTCATTTATAAAAATAAAAAACAGCAGTGGATCCAAAACGGTAAACCATGAGTAACTCAACTCCAGGATGTGCATTTCCCATGAACTACCTCACTCTGTCTGCATTCAGCGAGTCAATTTCTGATCCAAACCGCTAAATTACCCTCAATCCAAAGTCTCTGTATTTTTTGCAGCAGCCGACATTACCTTACTGAAAACCGTCTCCACCACATCAACCACTTAACTCTCATCCACCTGTTTGCTCACCTTCTCAAAGAGCTCAATAAGGTTTGTGAGACGCAACCTACTGTTCACAAAATTGTGTTTACTATCGCGAATCAACTTCTTCCTTTTTAGATGATCATAAATCCTCTCTCTCATCACCTTTCCCAACACTTGACCTACAAGGAAGCTAAGGCTCACTGTCCTATAATTGCCAGCGTTGTCTCGACTCCCCTTCGTGAAGAAGTGGACATTTTTTGCTCAACTCGAGTCTTCTCGCACTAATCACATAAACACTGACGAAATAAAGTTCATATTCAAAAGTTCTGCAATCTCCTCCCACGATTTGCATAGAATCCTCAGATACATTCCATCAAGCCCAGGGGGCAAAACCATGGGTGGAACGGTGGAACAGTGGTTAGCACTGCTGCCTCACAGTGCCACAAACCATGATTTAAGTCCCGCCTCAGACGACTGAATATGTGGTGTCTGAACATTTGCCCCGTGTCTGCGTGGGTTTTGTCCAGGTGCTCCAGTTTGCTCCCCCAATCCAACGATATGCAGTTTCAGTGAATTGGCCGTGCTAAATTGCCCATAGTATTAGGGTTGTGGGTCGGTAGGGACTTGAAGGGCCTGTTTCCACACTGTCAGTGATCTATTTTCAGTTTTTCAAGAATTGCTAGCAACTCCTCTTTATGAATATCAATTTCGTTTATTCTAATAGGTTGCATCTCAATATTCGCTTCGACAGCATTGGCGTTTTCGTTTGTGATATGATGAAAATATATACTTTCAGCGCCTCTCCTATTCCTGGACTCCGCTTTCAACCTCCTACTGCCGTTTTTGACGGGCCCTAATCATATCCTAGACAGTATTTTATTGTTTAATTACCAATAGAAAGCTTTAAGGTTTTCATTGATCCTGCCAGCAAAAGACTTCTCATGTCCCCTCTTAGCTCTCAGTCGCTCTCTCTTCAGGGCCTTCCTGGCCAGCTTTTAATTCTCAATCAGCCGACCTCAGCAATCACATATCATGTTTACATACGCCTCCTTCCCACTCTTGAGAAGACATTCCTCTTCTTCAGCAAACCCAGCTCCTTGTCTCAACCTCAAATTTCCTGCATGACGCATACATACTTATCAAAGACATGCAGTAGCTCTTCCCTGAACAGGCTCCATATTTCAGTTGCTCACAATCCCTGCAGTTACTTTCTCCATCCAGTGCATCCTAACTCTTGCCTAATCGCATCATAATGGCCTTTCGCCCAGCAATACCTCATGCTCTGCGATATATACCTATTCCTATCAATCACTAAATAAACATAACCGAATTGTGGTCATTATTACCAAAGTGCTCACTTACCTCCAAATCGAACAGCTGGCTTGGGTTATTACCCAATACCAAATCCAATGCGGCTTTGCCTCTTGTTGGCCTGTCTGCATGCCGTGTCAGGAAACTCTTAAACATGCATTCAACAAAAACTGGCAGATCAGAGGTACTCAAACGTTATCATGTTCAATCAATATTTGGAAAGCTAAAGATTCCCAAAACAGCTACCCTGTTACTTTCGTTCCTATGCAGGATCATCTTCTCAATCTTTTCCTACACATGTCGAGAACATTTCTGTGGTGACCTCTCCTTTTCTGCTTCTAATCTCAGCCCATTCTAGCTCAGCAAATTCAGTAGAGTCCTCACCAAATATTCTTTCTGCTGCCATATTACAGTCTTTTACTAATAATGCCACATCTCCCCCTCTGAAACCACCTTCATGTTCTTACAGAAAAATCGAAACTGAGATAACAGGAACAACCATTCCTTTCAGTGCTCCACTGATGTCTCTGAAATGGGCATAACATCGAAGTCCCTGGTAATAACCCATGATGCCTACCTTATCCCAGATGCTCCTGGCGTTGATATAGGCACACTTTAAAATCAACTTCATCCTTGTCAGTACACTCTTGCAAACCTGAAAAGCTATTTATGACGTAATCACTCACAACCTTCTGCAAGCTGGGACTATAATTCAAGTTCCCACTCTGCTGCTGAATCCGTTTAAACCGTCCTGAATACCATTAGCAAATTATCCCCTCAGGATATTGATACCCTTATGGTTCATGTGAAGATCATCTGGTTATCGAGATTACACCGACTCCAGAATGAGGGTCAACTATCCAGGTATCCGAATCCCACCCTTCTGTACCATCCTTGTAACCACGTGTTCAACTGCTCTCTCCATATTCTTCAGCTCACTACGATGTGGCATGGGTAACAAATCAGAGAGGACAACACTGTGTGATCTAGATATAAGATGCCACCCTAGATCCCTGAGTTTCTACCATACATCCTCATCTCTTTTCCTACCTATGTTTTTGGTGCATGTGTGGACCATGTCTTGGAGCTGCTCCCCCTCCACCTTAAGGATCCTGAAAACACGATGTGAAACATCACAAACCCTGGTCGCTGGGAGACAACACACCAATCATGAGTCTCCCCTGTACCCAAAGAATCTGTAATCTGTGCTCCTCAATATGGAGTCCCCAGCGACTAATGCTCTCCTCCTCTCTCACATACCCTCTGAGCAAAAGGGACCAACACTGTGCCAGAGACCTGGACACCATGGCTTACCTCTCATAAGTCATTGCCCCCAAATTAGCAAATATGGTATACTTATTACTGAGGGACATGGCCACAGGGGATGCCTGCACTATCTGCCTGTCTGCCTGTTCTGCCATCGACCTTTTTCTTGGAAATGAAGTATTAGTGCCTCCCTATACCTCCTGTCAATTCCCCTCAGACACCTGAATGATCTGACATACAGCTCCAGTTCCCTAATGCAGCTGCCGAGGAGCTGGAGTTGCGTGCATTTCCTGCAGATGCGGATATCAGTGACTTTAATGAAGAATCTTACCTCTCACATTCTAGAGGAAGGACATTCAAATGGCCGATCATCCATTCCTAATGTTCTCCACATGTACACACTCACACACGGACACAAACCCACACACACACACATACACACATATATATATGTGTACGCGCTTGCATGTATGTGTGTATGCATATATATTTAAAAGTTGCAAAAGAACGTTGAGTTGAAGGGCATTTATTCTTTAAAAAACAATTTAAAATTTTGTGGATTGTTCTGTTCTTGGGAAATACATCAGTTACTTACGACTAGCCAGAAATACAGCCTGACTGAATATCCATCTCCCAATCGAGGTACATAGGTGACGTTTGAAGTCGATGACGTTTGTCATATCTCTAATCCTGCGCTGCGTTATATTCTGGAAAGGATGTTTAGCTCGTTTCGTATTACTGATTTTGCTGCAACCTGGCACAGGCCATTAATACAATCCAAAAAGTTTTAGATTTATCTAACTGGACAATTTAAGAGCTGTAAGAAATGCTGGAATCGAAATGATAAAGTTTTTTTAAGTACTGCTATGAAGATTACAGGATTCTTACAGAGCATTTTTCGAATCTTGTCACTGGATACTTTTGGGGGACATGGGTGAGCAGCAAATCGACTTACTTCCATCTCTGTGATTGCAGCAACACGTGCAAGGCAACAGATAAGAAAAATGGTGCATTCCAATGACAGGTCAGTTCCAACTCACTCTAATATAATTTCACTTTGTCGCTATTGTATAAAGGGTGAGGTGAGTGGGGAGATGAAGAACCTGATGATAATCTCTGACATTGAGAGAATTAATGTCACACTGTTGGCATCACTTTAGATCATAAACCAGTTCTGCAACAGACTGAGCTAACAGGCTTCCCTTTAATGCTGAGCTGACACAAACAGCTCAGTTATGTTAACATTTATCGAAGTTCACATACAACAAGTTGCTAAACCTTTCCTCACAAACAGCTCTTTCGAATCTTCGTCATACTCTGTTGCAGGTGATATGAGGTTTCTTTCCAATTAACGCTAACCAATTAGAGAGTGTGCACCGAACGTGTACACATACCGGCCGCCCAGTGAAATTCACTCATTGTGTGGCTGCATGCGTCTTTACAAATATTTTAGAATCAGCTTCTGAAATGTTTTTCCAAATAAAACTAATCATTTTCGATTTCAGTCACTGTACAATGAAAAACAAAACACCGTGCTCCAAAATTTTCATTGTCCTTCTTCATTGGTTTTGATGTTAGAAAGTCCAGTTATAGATCCCTCTGAATGAGGGAATTTCCCTCCTGTTTACTCTCACCAAACATACATCATCTGGAAAATTTCCATATGCACACAACTCAGTTTTACTTGATTTAACACCACGTGATCTGTTCGTCTCTTCCACCATCCCAATAAACTCCACCTTGTCTTTTCGAATACCGTTATTCCCCAGTACCTCGTGAACTTATTTTCCATTTCTTTGTTTCCTAGTAAACGCTGTCCATTCTTCCTGACATATTTTGATTCCTGTCATCTCCACCCGTGTGTTTTATCATCTCTTTATATTCCAGTAAAGTCCATTTGATAAAGGATGCTGGTCCAAAGCAACACATGAAAATCCGCGAGAATGGTGTATACTGTCATTACGATTGTAGGGAAGATGGGAGCGAGTTCAGTCACAGGTGGATCGGTTGGTTGTCACACAATGGATCAATCCCTCACTGGGTAATGACAGTTTTTTCTCACGTTTCCCCCCTCTCTGTAAATGTGCTAAAGCAACACAGTTAGGGATTACAGAATGCCTACAGTTGAGCAATTGGATATTCAATGCAACAAATTCACACCGACCATCCAGGGATAAACCCTCACAGAACATTCCTTACCCTATTACTCTTCCTTTGCTCCTGAACAAGGCACCTTCCAGTCGACCCATTTGGAGTCAAACCGTGCCTCTTGCACTGTGAGGCAGCAGTGCTTACCAGTGAGCCACCTTGCGGCCCTGCAGCCATATTGCAAGGCACATGCAGATGCGTGTGAAATGCAATTCCTGTCACAGATGCTCTGCTTTTGTCCAAATTTGCTGACAATACACACAAGTGGGAACGCATATTATGATGAGATCGTGGGAATCTTCATAGGCATGTGGATAGGTCATGTGAGTGGGGAAAAAACTTGTCAGATGCAGTTTCATATCAGGATTATGAGATACAGAGTGGTATTACAATCGAAATAACGTCGAAGAAACGTGTGACAGAGAGGAATTGTACGTACAACACAAACAAAATTTCGTATCTAACTCGTTCCCTAACAAAAAGGTTGGTTTCCTTTCCGAAAGCTCAAAATGAAGTGGTGGTTTCCCAGGGGAAAAAAATACTGAAACTAATACCCTAATCGAAAACGAAGAAAAGCTTGGGTGATTCCAATGGACAACGCTGACGCTTATGGCTCTCTAAAATTTGTTTACAATGGAGCTGGGAGTGGGAATTGGGGAAGCTGGCGAGTGGAAGTCAGATCACCCATGATTACAGTCGTCCTGGATATGTCTTCCTCATTTTTTGTACGTTGTATTTCGCATTGTGCTTCCTGTGAGAACGCTTGTAAACTGCACCGCTGGAGACTTGTTTCCCTGACTGTTCTTCACACCACCGGCTTTAGAATTCAACGTTCTTTTCTCCTGAATCTAGGTAATCTCTAAACATTGCACAAATGTGACAAGAAACTCGATATTTCCCACGCCTGTCTGCCTTCTTGCAATATCGATTGATCCATCACTGTGTTACTGTTGCACAAATTAAGAACAAATCAAACCGCATCAACAACATCTAGGTTGCGAACGCAGATAGCTGCAGAAACTTCTCAGAGTACTGGCAACTGTGCGATCTCAGAAGCACACATTAAACAACCAGAATTACAAAATAATTACAGTCACCGAGGCCGTGCCAGAAACAGCACCTGAGAAAAAATAGACACCCTATTTTGGGTTACAGACCTGGTTTTATTTCTCAATCAGCAATTGAATTTTACATTGGTTGTAGCAACGGTTCCCTCACACAAGCAACTAACTACGGCTGCAGATGGAGGGGAAAGTGAGAACTGTAGATACTGGAGTCAGAGTCGAGAGTATGGTGCTGCAAAACACATCAGGTCAGGCAGCATCCGAGGCGCAAGAGAATCGACGTATTGGGCGTTTGCCTGGTGGTTTGCTCATGCCAGAAACGTCCACTGTCCTGCTTCTTGAATGCCTCCAAAGCTGCTGTACATTTCCAGGAACACACTCTCCATTGCTGCAGACTGTCACGTAATGCGAGCTTTCAGCCGTGGATTCAATAACACTCAGTGTAATAAGTGAACCTCCTGAGGACACCTGGCAGTGGTGTTTAGTGTTAAGTTGATCTTCATGACGGCGTGTCGTGAGTTGTCTGTCGTATATAATGTTTCCTGCAGTCTCTACGTGCAACATTATTTGTCCTGCACGGGATGGGTATTGGGTCCATTGTTCTGGTGAGTTCTTGTCTGAACGTGGCTTTCGGTTTATGTTCTCTCATGAATCCGAGTGGTCAGAGGAGTGTGGCTGTGTGTTCCGAGACATTTTTTTATATATAAGATAGAGTGCGTGGTGTGTTGGGTCATGGCATGTCCTCTTAGCGTTGGAAGCTAAGGAAGCTGTGGGAATATCTATTGCTGCAAAGCATTTCTGGCTGATCCATTAAACACCACAACAAGCTGTACCGCAGTAGCAATGCACAGAGATGATGACGACAACAACTTCGACTGGGACAACACAGCAATAATAGGACAAGCTAAACAGAGGGCAGCCAGAGAATTTCTGAAATGACGAGACTCATCCAATGACTCCATCAATAAACATGTTGACCTGGACCTAACATACCAGGACATGCAACGAACGACTAAAACCGGCAACTGAAAGCAGTGGGAAGGAAATCAAACCAATTCGAAACGCTATAGGACAGCAGCGCTTCAAAAGACTCTTATCAGTCTTGAGGATGTCACCGAGAAACAGGAGAAAACGGCTGAAAACCAATTTCACAAAACCACCGAACATCCCCACACCATCTGCACCTTTCACCAGAACTACAAATCTTTACGCAAACCTTGAAACCCTGAAAGTGTCAGTAACTCCCCAGCGAGAAAATGAACCCTGGCGTCCCACGTGACAGATGAGGATGCAAAACGTGGTGGATGTCAGAGCTAATTGAGCCTGCAGGCTACTCGTGCGTGCTCTTGTCAAAAACAACTGCTGGATTATCATCATCCCATTTCCATCATTTAACGTTGTTTGCCTTGAGCATTACAAATTCACATCTGAATATCTCAAGGTAATGAGCATTGTTGCCGCTCCAACACTTGGAGACAGTGAGTTCCACATTCGAACCACTCGTACTTAGACCTTTGTTACTGTTATCTTAAATCTCTGGCTCCCTGGTGAATTATCCCTCCATTATAGGGAAAACTTCAGTTGGGTGTACCCAAACGATGCCTCTCATTCTTTAGTACATCTAAATACTGTCTCCTCTCAATCTCCCCTGCTCTCAGAAGAGCAACGCCAGTCTGTCTAAAATCTTCAATAGCGGAAGTTCTTCAATCCAGATAATATATTAGCAAATCACTTCTGCACCGTTTCCACGGCTGTCATATCGCTTCGATAATGTGAATTGCCGAATTGTACACAATTCTCTGGCGAGTGACGAATGTTGACTTGACATAAATGTGGGACACTGGTCCTTTCCAATAACGTATTTTTCACTCCGTACTATTCTGTGTCCTTTTCATGAACCCAATTCTCCAATGATCTCTGGTCCATGCAAATAAAACAGTATACATGAGGTTTGACAACCCAACCACATTATCTGATTGCACATTCAGTGTCTGAAAGGTCCTGATGGTAATATTGGAGCAGGTTCACCGAACAAGAGTGACAGCTGCAGCACAAACTTAACAGTGCCAATGTGAACGTGAATGTTAATTTGTGCAATGGTCCAGTGATGTGGGAGGAGGGAAGGAAAGTGGGAAATGTGATGAGGATAATCCAGCAGTTGTTTTTGATAAGAGCACGCACGAGTAATCTGCAGGCTCAATTAGCTCTGACATCCACCACGTTTTGCATCCTCATCTGTCACGTGGGACGCCAGGGTTCAGAAAAATCTCTGAGATTAGGTGCAGACAGTGGCGGTTTGAACCAATAAAACAATCAATTTACAGAGTAATTTCACCTTAAAAATTCATTATTTCTTTTCTGCATTTGTTTTGCACAGGTTATTGGGAGTAACACGGAACAATTGTGCATAACTGATACTCAGATTTAAGTGGAGGTCGCTTCGGCCACAATGCAGAGGACGAACCACGATACGATCACATTAAAAAGCACAACACAAATAGCAATAAATGCAACGGCAGAAATAGACGAGGAACAGCACCACATGTATAACAGGAAAAGCCACTGAGATTGGATTGAATCGTCATCTTCGATGTCCCCAGTGGCTGTGGAGATTCCAGCATTGAGAATGTTGAAGACTGAATTTGATAGATTTCTATAAAGGATGAAATGTACAGGCGATAGTGTACTAATATTGTTGAAATGCAGGTTTCAATAACAACGTAGTTTCACTTCGTTACTTTAGCACATCACACCAGTTCCCAGGTTTAGAATCTGAGAAACTGAGTGGTGGACTGGCGACGATCCAATCGAAAATTGGGAGTGGATCTCGACTCTATCTGCCACTGACGAAGTCCGTGATCATGCAATCCTTCAATGAGGTAAAAGAAGCGCGTGAAACGCCGAGGCTGGGAGCTCCAAACCCATCTGGAACAACTCTGTTCACAAGGAGCAGGGAGAATTGGAAGAAGGGGCTGCGAGGTCTAACCTTAACCCGAGACACTTCAATTGAAAAGGCGCAGGGAGCATTGCGTTAAGTGAAAGGATCCTGAGCTATTTTAATCTTAATTGAAATTGATTTCGGCAGCACACATGTTTGTGGATTGAGGAATCTGCCCCAGGGAATTTTCTCAACTATAAATAAATATTTTAAAACGACTGAGCTCGTGTAGAAGCACCTTTGCATTGGGAAATGGGTTTAATATTATTGTCCTCTAACATTTCTCAGTTGTCTGACTCTGCAGTCGTTTAACTTTCTTGTTGGGTCTTTTAAAAATCTTTTCTTTTTCCATGCGATGCAATTTCCTGCAGTCTTGTTCAGGACGTTAAGGTAACCTAAACATCCGAAATTGAAAGTGAATATATGATGTTGTGATTCGGATCAAGTTTCCCTCGAATTATGGTGGAACAGCAGGAGAGTAATGGTTAAATTTATCAGATTAGCAAGGAGCATATTGAATGGGTGGGCAGATAGAGGGTGTAAGGAATCTTCATGAGGACAAATATACTTTCTTTGTCAAGAAAATTTACCGCATCGCAGGGTGCTGATTATTGAACACAAGCGGTGTGGATGATTTTATTTGCTGGTTTTGTGAATGTCTCACTTGGACTGACTGAGGTTGAGCTAATAACTTGTTTTACATGGAGTCAGGTGGGGAGAATTTAAATTTAGCGAGCTCCAAATAGCAGGAATCCTTTTTCTTTTCTGAACTTCAGTCCCCGACTGACTAAGATGACCTTTGGAAAATTATCTGACAGCATGTTAGAAGACGAGATACAGATTCGAACACGGAAACCAAGTTCCGTATCAAGATAAAATTATGCCACTTTATTCGCTAAGACAAAAGCAACATAAAAGTTCTTCCTTCTGACTCGCAGTAATTCTTGCATGATATCATAAATTTGTTTCCTATGTAAAGGGAACAGCTGCTCTTCATCTAACTTCCTAAATGGATTAAAATCTCTGTACCTTTAACAAATCAGACCTCAATCTTCTTTGCTCTGTGCAGAACAACTTCAACTTCTCCACCCTGAACTTACATGTATTTTTTTCACTGTTCTGATAATTCTCCTTTTAGATTTCTCCACAGACGCTCACATTCTTTATGATGATCACCTGTTTGCGCATACCCAAATGCTGTGTATTCCTGTGGGAGATGTTATCACGCACAGGCAATTGCTCAGTGACATCATCCTGATTCCTGGGTATTTCCTCAACTGAGAGCGTTTGCTCTGACCACAGTGCTTCTGATTTCAAATGCCAGCTCCAGCATTAGATTACGAAGTTGTAAGCAAATGAATTATTTCAAGATTTTTAACTGGTAAACTCCACAGTTCGGATTTCCGTGCTGTGCTTTTCTATCTGAAAACTGTTTTACATGTCTCTTTGGCTGAAGTTACCTTTTCGTGCCAACTGAGGCAAAGTTCATCCATTGAATCTGTTTGATACTTTTATCCTGAATGAAGTTTCTGTCATGGTTTATTAGATTAGATTAGATTACAGTCTGGAAACAGGCCCTTCGTCCCAACAAATCCACACCGACCCGCCGAAGCGCAAGCCACCCAGACCCACTCCCCCACATGCACCCCTTCACCTACGACTACGGGCAATTTACCATGGCCAATTCACCTAACCTGCACATTTTTGGATTGTGGGAGGAAACCAGAAAGCCTGAGGAAACCCACGCAAACACAGGGAGAATGTGCAAACTCCACTCAGAGAGTCGCCTGAGGCGGCAATTTGAACCCGGGTGTCTAGCGCTGTGAGGATGCAGTGCTAACCACTGTGCCACCGTACCACCCACAAATGAAGTTTCTGCCATGGTTTAACTACCTCTTTCTCCAAGAATGTCAGTATTGTGTTGGCTTTGTTTTATTCTTACCTCTATTGACTATCTGAATTAGGTTTTACAGCTGAACATTTCCTGACTATGTGCGAATGGTAATTGTTTTCTTTGAGAAGTTCCCATAGGCCATAATGCTAGGAGATATGAAAATGACTGAAATAGTGAAATGACTGTGATGTGCGTCAAAACCAGTGACAACTAATTTACATAAATCTATTGTTATGATCCAACTAGTGGGAGGAAATGTCTGAAAGCCAAATTCGCAGGTCGACAGAACACACCTATAATAACTGCACCAGCTTCCATGGGGCCAAATCTTTCCACAAACCTTGAAGCTCCAAGACGGTCTTCACCGGTATGAAATTGAAACTCTGATTCCCGTGGAATACGCAAAGATACTCACCAACAAACAACTCAGTACATCCGGTGGGGCGCCTGTTCACTGTGCGTGCTCTTGTCAATAACAACTGCTTGGCTCTCCTCATTCCACTTTCCATCATTTTGTCCTGTGTGCCTTATCATTAAAAACTGACCTGATTGCTTCTGAAGGTTGTGATGGTTTCTGCCTCTCCTGCCTCTGCCGACATTGCTGTCCAGATTCAACCACTTGGTGGCTGATAAAAATTTTCTGCACATCTACACAAACCTTTTTAACTCTTACCTGAAATATATGGCACCCTGGTGAATGAAGTCATCCACCAATAGAAAGCGTTTCTTTCTGTCTACCGTGTCCATACCCCTCATTATTTGGTACTGCTTAATCATGTCTCCTCATGTTATCCCTCTTCCTCAGAAAATACAACCCCACGGTGTCTCATCTCACCTCTTAACTGAAGCTCTTCAGCACAGAAACTATCCTCGGAATTCACTTCTTTCCTTTTCGCATCGCTGCTGTACCGTGAATGGCGGAACGCCGAAC